>NC_056626.2:174300629-175500629 GCF_002870075.4 Lactuca sativa | reverse complement strand
TAAATAATCAATTTAATATTAAAACACTTGTTTAAAATCTTATTCACATTTGAATTACAAACATAGTTTCATTTTCGTTATAATAGGAGACCAGGATCCTCCAAAACACAACTCTTTCTTCGGTGTGTACAATCGAACCGTTGCCATCCCGCGTTACTGTAAGAACCTGAAACAACATAACATAAACAACGTAAGCACGAAGCTTAGTGAGTTCCCCAATATACCTTACGCACATACGCCTTCCGGCCCGGACCTCTCGGTCCACATAACATTGCCTTCCGGCCCGGACCCTTCGGTCCACATCATATTGCCTTCCGGCCCGGACCTTTCGGTCCATGTGTCTCAGGGGACTTCCGTCCCTGCTGGGTAAACGTTCCGGCCTTACCCACGCCGACCTTCCGGTCCATCACACATCATATCGCCTTCCGGCCCATAATATAATCGCCTTCCGGCCCATAACATACATAGCACACATAACAAATAACTTACCACATATAGCATACATATCACATATCATATCCGACCTTCCGGTCACACAGTCAAACCCTTCCGGGTACAGTATAGTGAGAAGACTCACCTCGCGGACACTGGAAGATAGTAACTCCTGAAATCTCTTGCACTTGATCCTCCGAGCTACAAGCTCCCTGTAACACCATATATCCCTTATTAATACTTCTATCTCCCACGTTAACTGACCCTAAGAAATCACATCGGTCAACTCTGATCAACAGACCATTGTCAGCTCGACTGGACTCGGCGAGTTCCCTGGCGACTCGGCGAGTCTGGTCGTCCTTCAATCCTCTAAGATTCCCCTTCTACTCGTCGAGTATCCTCTTTGACTCGACGAGTCACTCCTGGAAGAATCGCGGGGCCACCCCGACTCCACTCGCCGAGTCTGAAGAACAACTCGGCGAGTCCCAGCAAATCTTCAAGCTACTCGCCGAGTCTGATCATCCGACTCGGCGAGTCCACACCATGCAGTCGATCAAACTGCTTCCTGAGATACATATTTCCCCGAATATACAAACATAGGACCTTCTGGACCTCTAAGGGTCCTAATACAAGGTTATAAACGTTGAATAACAACACAACAATCCATCTAGACTCCAAATGGGTTCCATAAACCCTAAATCTATATACACATCAATCACAGGAGAATGTAATCCGAATTATTACCTGAATGATGCACCTTCCATGTCCCCAAACTTCAGAACTCGAACTCCCTGCAGTTCCTTTAGCTAAAACCCTTCTCCTCCTTGCACAACAATTCCTTCAAGGTCACCAATGACCTTCAAACTTGCTCTAGCCGCCCCAGTCGCCTAGGGTTCTTTCCAACCGATCCAAAGTCGTGAAATGACGCCATAATAACCCTTATATACGACCCAAATACTGAACGGCTAGGGTTTTCCACTGAACAGCGTCGACTCGCCGAGTCCATACCTGGACTCGTCGAGTCCAGTCGCGAACCCGCGACCCAAGCTGCGACCCCACTCGGCGAGTCTGGCTCCAACTCGCCGAGTCTCCCCTTTAAAACACCCCCAAAATGCAATTTAACAATACTTGAGATTTTGGGCTGTTACAATTCTCCCCCACTAGAATTAGACTTCGCCCTCGAAGTCTCACTCTGAAAATAGTTCTGGCTGCTGCTCCCGCATCTCACGATTCGGCTTCCCTAGACACTACCGATCTCTCTCGAGGCCGCTACTGAACCAATACCAGAGGTACCTCCTTGTTCCTCAGAACCTTGATCTTCCGATCTCCGACGGCCACTGGCCTCTCGACGTAACACAGGCTCGCATCCACCTAATCGTTCTCAAGTAGAACCACTGCTGACTCATCCGCTATACACCTCTTCAATTGCGATACATACAAGCGTAATGGATCCGTCCCAATTCCGTTGACAGCTCCAACAATATGTCACCCTTCCTACCTTCGTACCTTCACGAAAAGACCCAACATACCGGGGCCCCCCATTTACTCCTCTTCCTAAATCCAAACACCCCGTCAGAATTACGAAGTCGCCGACCGGAATCTCATGCTCGTAACGGTGTCTGCCTGCATAACCTTCCTGTTAACTCTAGACGATCACTAACTCTCTTTAACCTGCTGAGTCTGCTCTGTCAACTAAAGCACGAACTCTGAACTGCTCATCACTCTCTGTAATCGGAATTTACCCAAAATGCACTCTGCTCCAAATCTCAACGATCACTCAACCCATAAGGGCTAGGAAACCCTGAACCACCGGATCCCCGATCCAAAGCCCACTTCGCCCATTCCGGACCGACTGAGAGATCCATTCTCCCTCTCAGATCAACTCTCACAAGTACTCTCTTGCCATCACATACACATACTGAACTAGTCCCAACACTCGCAGGTTGAAAGACCCGATACACTGATGATATCCTCGAACATCTCCCAAGACGAACCACTAATATCCGTCCTATACCCTGATCAGAATCGCACTGAGAATTCAAGATTCTCTATTCTCTTGCATCCTTTCTGAGTCTCGTCAGTCATCCCAACCCGGATGGTTCCCACTTCACTGCCGCATACACGATGCTCGAAACCATACTTGAAATACTCTAACCATAACTCTGCTCTGCAGCTTTCACTTTCGTGAACTTGCACCCCTTCGGAGTTACACACCTTCCTCTTTTCCTTTTTCCAAGGAACCCTCTTGGCCATAATGCCACTCCAACCGGTGCCACGGTGCTCGCCCCAAGCGACACCACCCTTTTTGCGTAACCGCTATCCACATGCTCTGGTTCTCATTGCAGGGCTCTGAATCTCATGCACTCCCTCCACTCATCAAAATCACTGCCTCAGCTAAACAAGATCACCAATCCCGGGGCCCGACCTTCCAATGTAACCACACTGCACATACACCATCCGTAATCTCACACTGATCCAGCAATACCAACAGAGTCTCCAGCATGACTGGACCGACTCTCATAACACATACTAGCCACTCGAGGCTATATCTCTGTGGGTCCGTACACCCAACTCTGCGAACCCTCAGGTTCTAACTCTGGAACCTTCCAGTTCCAGCTCTAGAAACATGCACGACATAATCCCGGGGGATTAATGCAGTACAACCCATCACGTATCTCAAACATACCAATACTCTGATCACATAACCCCGGTCACTTACTCAAGTTTGATCCCGACCTTCTCTCAGGCCTCCACAATCGAATGCCCTAGGTCTGAATCCCGCCCCGCATACCCGACACTCGCTCTCGTCGGCCTATACTCTGCGCTGACAAACACTGCTGAATCCCAACAGCTAAGCACCCTCATATACTCATCAATCTCCCGGAGAATTTTCTAGTTCTCCCCCACTAAAGCACTGACTAACTGCCCCCGATCGTCATTAACGATCTTTCAGAACCATCCTGCACAAAAAGAACATTTACCCACTGACTGCTTCCCACAAGCGCAAGCAACCCTCAGCAAAACACACCTCCTCCCTGATCAACCCACTCGCAAGAATCTAGTCCTTCCATCATCCACTCCACGACTGTAGATGCTACCCGACAATCAACCCAGTGTCGCATCTCCCCTAACCACCCTCACGGACGATAACCAAAGGAATCCTCGACATCAACCCATAACCAAACTCACAATCTGCCCAAAGGATGAACACCACATCGAAAACCGCACAAGACTACTGACACTAAAACACCAATTATAACCATACCCAACCATCAGGGAATAACGTATGCCAAAGCGAAAACCTGGAGCACCAATCCATAACCATGCCAGACCCGCGAAACAACGAATACCGCATCGAAAACCATACCAGATACCAGCACAACCAATACGCCAAACCAATGCAAGACGACTAAGACATCATGAAAACATCATACCCGCAGCTGCCTCCGGCACTGCTCCGTCTCCCTCTGTCGTACGCAGATAAACACGACCCTGAGCCCTCTGGGGCTCCGCTCCATCCTGTCCTCCTCAAGTCCCGAATTGGCACTGACTGCCAACAATCCCGTGCATAGTGCCCCTCCTTTCCGCACTTGCGGCATGCACCACCGGACCCGCAAGCTCCGATGTAACCCCTTTTTACTCGATCAACGACACCTATGGTCTCATGCTTTCCTACTGCATCTCTACACTCCACTTATTACTACTCCTGACAATTCTTGCTTTCTTACATACTGCACCCGGTTCTCCCCCACTAGGGTTCGAACCAACACCAATTAGTATACAATCAACCCACGACTATCTTTCACCAGCGAAATCGTACCTGCCCCAGCAAAGTGCTGTGCAACACCCGATAGTCCCTCCCCTTATGGGATCGAACAATCCCCTATACTCTGAACCTCTAGCTAATTCTCCAAGAACTTCTCATCACGGCATGCCTCTAATCGTTCCAAATCCCATACAGATCTAATACTAAGCACCTGCACTGCTCGATAACATATCTGGCTAGTAGAATGCACTGCAGCATCATCGTTCCTTTCATCTCAACTCATCAATCCGTATCCAACGTCGGATTTGTCCCAAGAACAGGGACTTACTCTCAACATAGACGACAACTCCCCGCACTGCAAAACTCGTCTGAACTCTTCACTGCTACCACTATAACCCAACCTATTATTCTCAATTAGGTGTGGTGTGGTTCTCGACTACCTCAGCCCCAACTGACTGTCTGTTCACGGTAAATCCCGGTCTCGCGGTACACCCGCTACCTGATGCTCTGAGGGAAGTCATTATCGATAACTACCTGCAGGGTGTACTCCCAAATCCAGAATTGAAACACCAGACCTCTCGCGTCTTGCACACGAGCATAAATAACACTACCCACCCAAAAGGTGACCTCTCCTCTGACGTCTGATTGCTCGACTCAACTGAAATTCTCCCCTGTCTTTGACTCTTACCAAAATACTCTGATAGGCACTTGACTTTCCCCTCGAGGAACGCCTCTCTGTACTCAATCATGGTCTACAGGCCTGAAACCCATAGCGTCCAATCTCTACCTCATCGGTCATAACCGGATAACAAGATAGCCACAAGCATCATCCCATGACATCCCTCATCAACATGCTTCAGTGTATGGTACCTGAACCATAGCACCACTCCTCAATCTGCTCCAATATATAGCACTCGGACCACAACATCTATCTCAATCTGTTCCGATGTATGGTGCCCGGACCATAACATCACTCTGTATCCGCCCCGATGTATGGTATCCGAACCATAACATCACCCCTCAATCTGTTCCTTAGGACCTTTAGGATGCTCCCTGTATCAAGTATGGGTCCTCTGCTTTCAGTAGTACGGGCCCATACTACCTGCCACATCTACCCATACTTTCCACACGGACCATCCCAGAGTTCCTAAATAGCTGATAAACCTGCTCTTTCACCCATCTCATCGCGCGTGCTCGCTTTCCAGCGAAATCCTCTACTCTACCAGCGCACTCATCTTGGCTAGGTTTAATCTCTAGCCCATTCCGCCGTCCTCCCACTTCTTTGCTACCAGCTGCTGAAGAGCTCCTGATGATGCCAAACATCTACCTCCTGAGTATCGTCATACTCGCTTAGTAGCTGTCTCCCATCATCGAGAACTCCACAAAGCACGAAGCAAGCAGCATTCGAGCATCGAAGCATACATAGGACTCCTTAGCTGTGATAGCTCCACCTTCTCGGCTCATCCTCAGAAGTACCACTGTACTCCGTAGCTCTACCCCTCGTGCGTTCTAACTAGATACCCTCACTCATCACATACACACCAAAAGCATAACGCACATATAACAGCAAACCCTAGACTAAGGCATCACAAATCAGGCCACTCTAGTCCTAAGATGTGAAATACCTAGCCTGTCTCTAGCATGCGATAATGTCTCATAAAGTGCATAATAGATATTTCATAATACAAAAGTAAGGGTATTTTGGGAAATCACCGTTTGGCTCTGGCTGATTGTACACACTACTCTTTCTTGCTTTCTCTTTGAACTCTTATTCACTTTTAGAAAACTATTTATTTGAAAACCTTTTCTTAATTCCTCAGTTTGAGTCCAGACTCACCTGTAGGCGCGTCCGAATCCCTCAAACCAAGGCTCTGATACCAATTTGTAACGCCGTGATTTCCAAAAACAAAATTTTCATTTAAATAATCAATTTAATATTAAAACACTTGTTTAAAATCTTATTCACATTTGAATTACAAACATAGTTTCATTTTCGTTATAATAGGAGACCAGGATCCTCCAAAACACAACTCTTTCTTCGGTGTGTACAATCGAACCGTTGCCATCCCGCGTTACTGTAAGAACCTGAAACAACATAACATAAACAACGTAAGCACGAAGCTTAGTGAGTTCCCCAATATACCTTACGCACATACGCCTTCCGGCCCGGACCTCTCGGTCCACATAACATTGCCTTCCGGCCCGGACCCTTCGGTCCACATAATATTGCCTTCCGGCCCGGACCTTTCGGTCCATGTGTCTCAGGGGACTTCCGTCCCTGCTGGGTAAACCTTCCGGCCTTACCCACGCCGACCTTCCGGTCCATCACACATCATATCGCCTTCCGGCCCATAATATAATCGCCTTCCGGCCCATAACATACATAGCACACATAACAAATAACTTACCACATATAGCATACATATCACATATCATATCCGACCTTCCGGTCCATCACACATCATATCGCCTTCCGGCCCATAATATAATCGCCTTCCGGCCCATAACATACATAGCACACATAACAAATAACTTACCACATATAGCATACAATCGAACCGTTGCCATCCCGCGTTACTGTAAGAACCTGAAACAACATAACATAAACAACGTAAGCACGAAGCTTAGTGAGTTCCCCAATATACCTTACGCACATACGCCTTCCGGCCCGGACCTCTCGGTCCACATAACATTGCCTTCCGGCCCGGACCCTTCGGTCCACATAATATTGCCTTCCGGCCCGGACCTTTCGGTCCATGTGTCTCAGGGGACTTCCGTCCCTGCTGGGTAAACCTTCCGGCCTTACCCACGCCAACCTTCCGGTCCATCACACATCATATCGCCTTCCGGCCCATAACATACATAGCACACATAACAAATAACTTACCACATATAGCATACATATCACATATCATATCCGACCTTCCGGTCACACAGTCAAACCCTTCCGGGTACAGTATAGTGAGAAGACTCACCTCGCGGACACTGGAAGATAGTAACTCCTGAAATCTCTTGCACTTGATCCTCCGAGCTACAAGCTCCCTGTAACACCATATATCCCTTATTAATACTTCTATCTCCCACGTTAACTGACCCTAAGAAATCACATCGGTCAACTCTGATCAACAAACCATTGTCAGCTCGACTGGACTCGGCGAGTTCCCTGGCGACTCGGCGAGTCTGGTCGTCCTTCAATCCTCTAAGATTCCCCTTCTACTCATCGAGTATCCTCTTTGACTCGACGAGTCACTCCTGGAAGAATCGCGGGGCCACCCCGACTCCACTCGCCGAGTCTGAAGAACAACTCGGCGAGTCCCAGCAAATCTTCAAGCTACTCGCCGAGTCTGATCATCCGACTCGGCGAGTCCACGCCATGCAGTCGATCAAACTGCTTCCTGAGATACATATTTCCCCGAATATACAAACATAGGACCTTCTGGACCTCTAAGGGTCCTAATACAAGGTTATAAACGTTGAATAACAACACAACAATCCATCTAGACTCCAAATGGGTTCCATAAACCCTAAATCTATATACACATCAATCACAGGAGAATGTAATCCGAATTATTACCTGAATGATGCACCTTCCATGTCCCCAAACTTCAGAACTCGAACTCCCTGCAGTTCCTTTAGCTAAAACCCTTCTCCTCCTTGCATAACAATTCCTTCAAGGTCACCAATGACCTTCAAACTTGCTCTAGCCGCCCCAGTCGCCTAGGGTTCTTTCCAACCGATCCAAAGTCGTGAAATGACGCCATAATAACCCTTATATACGACCCAATACTGAACGGCTAGGGTTTTCCACTGAACAGCGTCGACTCGCCGAGTCCATACCTGGACTCGTCGAGTCCAGTCGCGAACCCGCGACCCAAGCTGCGACCCCACTCGGCGAGTCTGGCTCCAACTCGCCGAGTCTCCCCTTTAAAACACCCCCAAAATGCAATTTAACAATACTTGAGATTTTGGGCTGTTACAATTCTCCCCCACTAGAATTAGACTTCGCCCTCGAAGTCTCACTCTGAAAATAGTTCTGGCTGCTGCTCCCGCATCTCACGATTCGGCTTCCCTAGACACTACCGATCTCTCTCGAGGCCGCTACTGAACCAATACCAGAGGTACCTCCTTGTTCCTCAGAACCTTGATCTTCCGATCTCCGACGGCCACTGGCCTCTCGACGTAACACAGGCTCGCATCCACCTAATCGTTCTCAAGTAGAACCACTGCTGACTCATCCGCTATACACCTCTTCAATTGCGATACATACAAGCGTAATGGATCCGTCCCAATTCCGTTGACAGCTCCAACAATATGTCACCCTTCCTACCTTCGTACCTTCACGAAAAGACCCAACATACCGGGGCCCCCCATTTACTTCATATCTATGTGTAAGATGAAAGAGACCATGCACTCACCTGATTAGGTGGTGATTCCGAACTCAGACAGCACTTCGTTATCTCAAAACAATTTTTCCTCGACAAAACCTAGTATCAATACCACTAGGGTTTAGTTTTTAACGTTAACCACGACTAATTAATAGTCTAGCTATTATTACTATTATATAAGCGTTAAATAACACTCAATATAACTCATAATAATAGCCCAAATAATTATTTTAAGGTCCTAATAATGTTACTATAATTAAATAAAATCTATATTAAATATAGTATAGGCGTAGCTCACTTACAGCGAGTTTTTATTAAAAATCGGGCTTCGCTGGAGTAGCGTTTCCAAGCCGAAAGCTTTTCTTCTCGGAGCCGTCGGGCGCTCCGGGGCTTTCTTCTCGTGCTAGGGAGGTTCCGTAGACTTGGGAGGGGTTTAGGGAGGCTAGAGAGAAGTTAGAGAGAGAAAGAGAGGCTTATGGTGTGAAGAAAATATGAGGAGTTCACCCTTGTATTTATAGGAGTTTTATAGTAAAGTAGTCTCTAAGCTTCGTCCATAACTTTCGCATACGAGCTCCATTTTTGTCTGTCTTTTTACCGTTGAGTTCCTATTAATGAGATCTTCAACTCTCATTTAGACCTCGTTGGCTAATTCTCATTCTATCTCGTATTTACGAAACTGTATCGAATTCGCCGCGCTCGAAAAGTAGGGACTAAGCTTCGTCCATAACTTTCGCATACGAGCTCCATTATCGACGTTCTTTATATCCACGCGTTGGTATTTACGAGTACTACAACTTTCATTTAGATCCCGTCGGCTAAAAATCGACCGATCTAAAATTCAGATTTCGGGCTGTGCACTGCTATGCTAAATCTTAGAAAAATCATAACTTCCTCATACGAAGTCAGATTTGGGCATTCTATTTATCGATGTTCTTAGTTTAACATATTCTACGACTTTCGTTTAGATCGCTAAGGCTAAATCTCGCTCTATCGTAAATTCACTATTTACGCTTCCCGGTATCGTGCCGGTTCCATCGCGAAACTTTAACGGGTCATAACTTTTTCGTTATAACTCGGTTTTCGGCGTTCTTTATATGTAAGAAAACCTTGTAACATACTCTACAACTTGGTTAAGATTATTTATTCTAAATAATCTTTTGTCGAAAAGTCGTTTTCGACCCCTATTGCCTCTAATTTGACTAGCCCAGATTTGCGGGCGTTACAATTAGTGTCTAAGTCCATAACTATTTTGGTATGTACTTGACCCGATGGTGCATGGTCCTTTTGGGTTGCCTTCACCAAAGCAACTTGATAGGATGAATTATGGAGAGAAAGGATTAAATATGATTTATTAATATATTATGAGAATAATATATTAAAGGAGAAATCATATTGTTTAATTAATATTAGTCAATAATTAATTGGTAATTAGTTTTGTGACTAAAAGAGATTAATTAAACTTAAGGGACTGGAATTGTAATTATAAGATAATTGCAATTGGGCCATGGATTGCCTTGTAGGAGTGGACGAATTCTATGGGGAAACCCATAAGGAAATCGTCCAAGGCCTTAATTAAAGGAGTCCATGGGTTGCTTAGGGCTTAAGCATCCAAATTAGGGTTTCCTTGTTAGATAACCCTTATAGCCTCACTATATATATGACCCTTATGACCCAAAAACATAGGGAAGCATTCTTCTAGGGTTAGAACACGTTTTGGGCAGCCTCCATCCTCTCTCCTCTTCATCCTCTTGCTTATGGTGTTTGTGAACCATTAGAGGAGTGACAGTTGTGACTCTAAGATTTCTAAAGTCAATACAAGGAGGAATTGGGATGGTTATTGCTACATAACAATCAAGGTAACATCTTAAACCCATTCTTATGTTAATATGATTACTTGAATGATAAAATTAGGGTTTATAGTCTTGGATAACTTGCATGTACAATAGAGAAACCTAGATCCAAGCATTAGGGTTTGTATGAGCACATAGGATGTTCTTAGGACCAAAACCCATCAGTGGTATTAGAGCCTTGATTGGTTTCTATTGTATTTATTCCTTGTTAATTTGTTCATGCTTGAAAAAATCGTTTTTGCCTCCTGCTTGATGTACTCGGCGAGTCCCATTGTGGACTCGGCGAGTAGGCCCCTACTCGGTGAGTCCATAAGGGGACTCGGCGAGTTTAGCTGTCAGACAGGCGGATTTTCGGGATTTTTACCTATTTTGACTTAGGATAATTGCCATAATTTTTTAAACTTAATAAAATTCGAATTTTGTTAATCCCTTATGATTATCCTTGTCAAAATAAAAGATTTTGGTCATCTAATTAGATAATTGCTACCTTATTTGATATAGGTTAAGTTATGGAAATTATTTGATTATTATCTTGAAAGAATTTGAACTTGATCTAATTAGATAACCACCAATTATAGTTAATTGCCTTATTTGAATTATGTGATCTAGAATATTCTTGACAAAGTTTGGAATAGTTTCAAATTAATCCCTTTAGGTTTTATAGTTTAAATTTGACCTCAAAAGTTTTGTTGTTTTGAAATTTAAATAGTTGAAACCCTAATGTTTTGAAAAAGGTTTCAAAACTTGCCCTCAAGTTTTGGAATTTAAATTTTGATTAATTGTTTAATTTTGATGTATATTTAAATTCTAAACCCTAATGTTTTGAAATGTTTCAAAACTTGCCCTAAAGTTTTGGAATTTAAAAGTTGATTAAAAGGTTTAATTTAGGAATGTTAAATTCTAAAACCCTAGTATTGTTTTTGAAAAGTTCAAATCACACCCTTATGGTTTTATTAATTAATTAATGTCTATAATTAAAGGAAGTTTAATAAATCCATAAAGTTTTGGTTTACAATTTAATTGAATTAAAAGTATAATTGTTAAATTTGACCACCTAATATTTTAAAAGTGTAAAATACACCTTATACTATATATAACATTAAAAGTCTAACATTATATATATATATATATATATATATATATATATATGAGTAAAAGTCAGTCTTACCGTTAGTAGGCCTCATTCACGAAGCTAGTCTATAAGGGGTGTTTAAGGAAATTGCCTATAAAATGGCGATTGAATGGGTATCCACTCTTACCCACCGCACTCTTGACTAGTGGAGGGTCGTTAGCCGGACGGGTAGGATAGGACGAAATCCTTCCATTATAAGTATAATGAATTACTAAAGTAACTAAATGTTTTACACATTCCCAATCTTAGTTACTTAGGCAAAAGTGAATTGATGCAATTCCATGAAATTACACTTTGTGCCCTTGCGAAGACGTTAGTGGAGCGTGTGTGGTTAACCGACACACTAAATGGTTCTAAGCAAAGGTAGCAAAGGGTGACTCAATGTTTGTCATAGTTCGGTGGAGCGTGTGTGGTTTACCGGCACATCGAATAGGTGACAGTAACATGTGAGGGCACCATGTAAGTTTGCATGGCTATTCACACCCGCTTTGTGATCCTCGGCATCCCAGTCACAAACAAGAGGGGCATATCGAGATTTAAACATGCCATTGAAATGTTCAATGAATCTCATAGGATCTAGGAGTTTTCATAGATTTTAATACTTAAATTTCTTTTTCATTTTTCATGGTGGAAATTAGTGAATCGTCATTCACTTACCTTCAAATGTTCTGCAATTTGGGTTACGGCATCCCTCTCCCGAGTTGTAGAATATTGTGTTGGGTCCTAGCCTTAGTATCTCATTTGGGTGATTTACTAAGGACTCAATCAATCAACTAACTTGAATTCGTTTTCTCCCGTTTTGTAGATGTCAAAGTTTGACAACTATGGTCTTCCCAAATCCCGTGGAACAAGCTTTCCACATGAAGATGGTATTCCACGATTCGATCGAGGAACAAGAAATCATGCTTCACTTCCTCCACCTCCTCCAATTATTCTCCCTAACCCACAAGTTCAAAGGCTTGAAAAGTTCAAGATCACTCAAGCCCTTTTGGCAAGTAAATATTAAGAAGGAAAGTCGGTATGTGCACACGTCCTAGGGATGAAGTCACACATTGATAGGTTAAGAATGTTGGGATCCGTTGTCTGTGAGGAAATGGCTGTTGATTGGGTTCTTCAGTCACTTCCTAACTCATATAGTGAGTTCGTAAGAGAGTACTATATGATGAACCGCGACGTGACCCTTATGGATCTCACCTATATGCTTATTGCTGCTGAATCAGCAATGGTTTGGCGCAATAGAAAAGCAAAGTTGATTGGTGAATCTGCCTTCAAGACCTCTATGGATATAGACAATGGCAACGAAAGACATGCTATGATCGAAAAGTTTGATCATAAGAGAAAGGCAATGTCTGAAGTAGTTCCATGTCATGTTCCAAAAGAGTCAATTTGCTTTTATTGCCAAGAGAAAGGGCATTGGAGACGAAGCTGCGCCATTTACCTAAGAGATCTAAGAGATGGGAGAGTGTATGGCTCTAATATAGGTAAAATCCATTAACTAACTCTTTTAATCTTCTATTCTAGATTCTTAATACATAATGTGATAAGATTACAATTGATGTTTTGTAGGATCGAAAAAAAAAGAAAGGAAGCTTAAGGGAAGAAGTGAGCAGAATCTAACCGTGAAGGAATGGATTTCGATCGCATTTCTCGTAGATTAGACTTTTGAGCTACTACTTAGAGTTAGAATTAGATTGCTAAGAAAGATGTATTAGCATAGTTTTTCAATGAATTGCATTGTAAGGACAAATTTTTCCGCAATAAAATAAATTTTGATTTTATATTATTGATTTATCCTTGCAATGGCGTATATGAAATATTGATGTTTGAAAATTAGCAATAATGGATTTGGTTCTTATTATGTTATTTATGGAAAGTCGAGAGTTTACCAAATAGGGAGAGTTTCTCATCGCCCAAGTTCCAATTGGATAGAAACTTGGAATCATGCAACTTGGTTGCACGATAAATGAGAAATTTCATATTTTGGAAATTAGACTAATTCATTGACAAAGTGTCAAGTGAAGGACTACGAGATCGAGTACACAAAGTTGCGTGTTGATCAAGTCCACCATAAGAATAACAAAATATTCGTCATGATTTACTAAAGGTTTAGTAAATATGATTATACTTACAAGATTAAGTGTAATTCTGAATTGATTGAAAAAGTTTAAATCAATAGCAGAACGAATAAGAAGAATTAAGCAGGCAGAAAGATAAAAGTTTCTCCATTCTCAGAAGAAGGGAGAGTACCTTTTATGCTTTATGATAGGTCTTAATGATTAAGAACCATATCTCAATTGATCCTCTAAGTGAATCTTAGTACAATTGTATGTCTAAGAAGAGGAATCAAGAATTGAAGAAATGGTTAAATCAAGAAGTCAATCATACTTCGTTCCAAAACAAGTCTTAAAGTTAAGATTGTGACATTGAGTGATAAGTAATAAGAAGGTTTATAACATTCATCAAATGTGGAAAGTTGTGATGTCTTGGATAAGAGAAAGACCAACTAGGACCAATTTATGAAGTGTTTTGATAAAAGCTACACTAACTCTTGAATATCTGTTTGTCAAGAAATGGTTATTGACAATAGAATCTTATATGTCAAGGAGTCAATGGGAGTCTTAATGGTCTTGAAAAGTTTCAAGAACAAATCAAATAAACCTTATCGATCATCACTAGCACACGAGTTGAGGTTTACAACCTATCGTGTTGACATTATTTTATTTCTGTGCCAATCCAATCGAGTTAATTATGCATGTGAATCGTATGAGTTCTCATTTGAATGCATAAAAGGAAAGGACCTTGATCAATGGAAAGTACATTGATAAGAAAAGGTGAGCTGCTTAACTACTTGGAAGACATGGTGGGCAGCTGTGCTACCATAAGGCAAGAAATCGAGATTAAGAAAGTTCGATCCATATGAGTTTGAGTTTGTCATAAACTTTGGTTTTAACAAATTCACATGGATAGGAACACATACACCGTTTAAATCTAAGTTTCATAAGATTTCCTCCTTCATGAAAATGATTGTGAGGAAATGCTTTCACTAAGAAAGATTTTAAGAAGATAGTGATTGTAAAATTGCATTCTCGAATTCGATCATGGTTACGGTATCCCTTTCCATGATTTGAATTATGAGGTTTGGCAATTAGTCTTAATTGTTTAGACACACATATGAACTATCTAAGGCAAAAGTGTATAAGTTCAAAAAGCCTTGATCAAAGGTTATCAAAGCATTAAGTATTAGAAACATGAACTTAAGAAATTCAATAAGTATTGTTTTTCAGAAAGTTAAGTTGTTTCTGAATACATGTCGAAGCTAGTGGGAGCATAAGTGTTATGTTTATAATAATCATCATGATAGTGGGAGCATAAATGTTATGATTGTATGATTATTAAGGCACATATTGCAAGTTGGCAATATTAATTATAGAAAACAAGAGTTATACCTTGCAAATTCGTAAGGTTTGTAAAGTTGTTTTGCTATAATTAAGGGAGAGAATATTATGCTTCATTTCAAATCTAAAGGATTAGGTTGAGAAATGTTAATAAAATTAGCCAAAGGTACATAGTGTGTTCTTAAAATTTTGATTATGATTACGAGATTCCTCTTCACAATTCGAATTTTGAGAACATGGCAAATAAAACATTGTGCGTCGTATCCCATACGCTTCGGGTATAGGATCGATTGCAAATGCTTTAATGTTTGACCATTCTAAAATTTTCCAAATGTCTAGCGCATTTAGAGGGAAAAGGGACTAGAATCGGTTTTGACTAAAATAATTAAACAACTATCAAAGGACAACCCAAAGTTCGAAGAGGATTGGTTGCTTGTGAGTAGTTGGAAGCATGGTATTGGATGGACCATATCGACATTATTATGAATAGAAAAGATTCTATTAAGAATAAGTTGTCATATGGAAAATACGGAAATGTTTCCATATTGGATGGACAATATCAACATTATTACGAATAGATAAGATTCTATTAAGAATAAGTTGTCATCTGGAAAATATGGAAGCGTATCCATATTGGGAATTGAATACTGAAAAATCTATGTCTAGATTAGAAACTTTTCTGCAAAAGGATGTTCAAAGGAATGTACTTTGAGTTAGAGACATCATATCTGAGGAATTGCCTTGTAACAATCTCCGATAGAGAACTTTGTAATATCATTGGCAATAGTCTTTGTGACGTTGGTGCAGTGACATTACAAAAGGATCATTGCATAAAGTGTTAGAATCTAGCATATTCTATAAGTGACAAGTATTTGATATTCTTACACTTATGAAAAAGGATTTGGAGTTGTGAAATGAGTATGATTGGAAATGTGTCCAATGTGATCTATTTCACAAAGTAAGAACCATAGGTAAACATTGTGTGCATGCTAAGAGCATGGGACAAGTGTAATAATTCAAGTAAGAAGTTGATTACCCGAAATGACAAATAATGAGTAATCGATATGGTGATAAATAAAAGGTGTTTATTTATACTCAAAGGTTTGAGGCCATATGGGATTAGTATTATTCTTGTGTTTCACATTTGCATGTTTTGACTTCCAGAATAATTTAATTGGTTAAGAACAGTAAATTATTCGAACGGGCCACAGTCGTTCATATGTTGGAAGTAGGTATGAATGAAGACTATCGTGAATTGGTGTGTGGAATGTCTAAAAGAGTATTAGACATAAGAAAATGTTTGCTGCAATGTTCATGAGTGCTTATGAATATGATTTGAGCATTGGATTAAACCTACGCTCACTTGGATCACTCCATGAATTGCATCACGAGTGATTGGTGAGATGATAACATCTTATATTCTTGAAACCGAGATGTGTGAGTTGTATCTTGCAAATCGGTTTCACATTGATAATATGTAAACGCACTAGTAACTTGGTGTTATAAAACATATTGTTGTGTGTAATTCGGTGAGTGAGTGCAAGCAAGCATTGTATCAAAGTTTATCCGCTCCTTTTATCCAAAGTAGGATAAAAGCGATATCTTTGGGCCCCTCGATGATTTTGTGATGACAAACATAAATGCTCGGCCGGGCTAGGGCTAATTTGATTTGTTCAATTAGTCAGTCGTCATAAATCGGGAATCGAGATATAGTACAAAGAGAATGATTTGAAATCATATCTCATATGATATCTAGAATGGAGGAATATATGATCCCTTATCTAAGGACACGCGTATCTGATAGGATCAGAGTTGACAGCGGCTTTGGAAAGCTACGATTGCAGATCATGATCTAAAGTCATACGCATAATAGTTATTAGACTTATCCAAGTGGGAGACTGTTGGATTAGTGTCTAAGTCCATAACTATTTTGGTATGTACTTGACCCGATGGTGCATGGTCCTTTTGGGTTGCCTTCACCAAAGCAACTTGATAGGATGAATTATGGAGAGAAAGGATTAAATATGATTTATTAATATATTATGAGAATAATATATTAAAGGAGAAATCATATTGTTTAATTAATATTAGTCAATAATTAACTGGTAATTAGTGTTGTGACTAAAAGAGATTAGTTAAACTTAAGGGACCGGAATTGTAATTATAAGATAATTGCAATTGGGCCATGGATTGCCTTGTAGGAGTGGACGAATTCTATGGGGAAACCCATAAGGAAATCGTCCAAGGCCTTAATTAAAGGAGTCCATGGGTTGCTTAGGGCTTAAGCATCCAAATTAGGGTTTCCTTGTTAGATAACCCTTATAGCCTCACTATATATATGACCCTTATGACCCAAAAACATAGGGAAGCATTCTTCTAGGGTTAGAACACGTTTTGGGCAGCCTCCATCCTCTCTCCTCTTCATCCTCTTGCTTATGGTGTTTGTGAACCATTAGAGGAGTGACAGTTGTGACTCTAAGATTTCTAAAGTCAATACAAGGAGGAATTGGGATTGTTATTGCTACATAACAATCAAGGTAACATCTTAAACCCATTCTTATGTTAATATGATTACTTGAATGATAGAATTAGAGTTTATAGTCTTGGATAACTTGCATGTACAATAGAGAAACCTAGATCCAAGCATTAGGCTTTGTATGAGCACATAGGATGTTCTTAGGACAAAAACCCATCAGTAATGACCATAAAGAGTCCTGAAGGCCGTCTTCTAAACATCCTCATATTGAACCCTCATCTGAATAAAGCTTGAGCGTAAATCAATCTCGGAGAACCAAGACGCACCATGCAACTAGTCGAACAAATCATCAATCCTCGGAAGCGGATAATGGTTCTTCATCGTCAACTTAAGTTTTAGAGACTACAAGTCGTCTGGACAGAGTCCATAATTGTCGTCTGCATAGGGCTCGATCCTTGTAGTTTTACGTTTCCGATCTTTATTTTTTTGTCTCTTCATTTCTCTTGTATTTATAATCTCATTCATCATCATTTGTTTGATATTATATGTGTGAATATGTCTACGAATGGGTAACCATGATGAAACTGTTATGGTTACCTCTCGTGAAACTCTTATTATTGATAGGATATTCGTTGTCTATTGTTGTTCTTGTTTCCTATAATCTTATTCTGGTATGATTAGTCAAGGTGATGTTCTAACCTTTTTAGGGTGTCATTTTCCCCTTATAAGTCATATTTCTCGTATTCATATCCTGGGATGATTTGTCAAGGTGATGTTGTGACCTTGACGGGGTGTCGTATGGCCTTTATAAGCCATGCTGTTCATAATCATATGCTCGTATGATTAGTAAAGGTGATTTTGTGACCTTGTCGGGGTGTTATTTTCCCTTTATAATTCATGTTGCTCGTAATCATATTTTGGTATGCTTAGTCAAGGTGATGTGGCAACCTTCTCGAGGTTTCATTTTGCCCCTTATAAGTCATGTTGGTCAAACGAACTATCTGTCCATCTATTGATCAATTTAATTGAAGGGTTTCCAACTTACATCTAACATACTTGCATACCGGAATTTTCATAAAATGTAATTATGGGCACATGCAACCTAGAGATCTATGTCTTTTCTAATTATAGCAACATACTATTGAAACTGTCATAAACTTATCATAGAAATTCATAGAATGGAATACATATATTTATGTTATAAACGTATGTAACACATTTGAATCCTCATATCTACTTCAGAAAGCTAGCACCAAAAGTATAGATATCTCTAATGGCTTACGCCCAAAACCCCAAAACCCTAGAAATCTAGACAAGAGAGGCGATATGAAGAGAAATTCGTTCTCCCCATTATGAGAAGTGTGTAACATTCTAAAATCACAATAAAAATTTTCATTTTTAATTAAGTAGAAATCATTGTTCTCAATCAAACCCAAGTAATAAAAACCCAAGGTCAGTTACAATTGTTCCAAAATCAATGTATCATAACAACTCCAAAACAAGTCGTCAAATGATGTGTACGATCACACATATTCCTTTCCCCAATCATCTGAAGTACATGAAACGTAAAACTTAAACTATAAGCCAACGCATAGTGAGTTCCCCGAGATACCACCACACAAACATATAATAGCATGCATATTTGGCTCATAACCATCGAGTTGGATTACCCTGAGCCCACATGAGTCTGGCTTGCCTTTCTAGCCCACCGCTCATGTTTGGATTGCTCCCAATCCCACAACATAAGTCTCACTTGTCTTTCTGGCCCAGAGCTTATATTTGGCTTGCTCCCAAGTTTTTTGGCTTCCAGACAGAGCAGTTTTGTGCAACCCAACCGTACTCTGTCAACATATGCAACAAATAAATAGATAACAAACAAATAGATAATTATCCATATCTAATAGATAAGAACAACATAGCAACATCCTATATACCAGGATACATAACCAAATGAGACGACATTAGTGCCTTCGACCCACAAGTACAGTGAGGAAACTCACCTTACAGCCTGAAATGATAGAAGAAAAGAATGTTGCTCCAAAATCCTACTCTACAGGTTACCTATACAGCAAATAGTGAAGTAGACTCAAACTACAACTAAAAATACCAAAAATTCCCCTAGGTCAAACTTGGTCTAACTCCTGTTCAATGGCCAAAGTCAACAAGTCAAAAGTCAAGGGGAAATCAAGTTGGCTGAGTATGCCCCGCGTACTCTGCTCTTATGTTGGATGTAGTCGAGGACCAAGCGAACCATCAAGGCTTCAACCCAGTACATGCATCGTACCATTTGGTATGCCCGACCTATTACATCTGACCCAATTTTCTCTTTAAAATGTGCTTATTCCATTAAGACCTTCCACCCAAACACAGATCTAGACTAAAAACATTTTTCTAAGTCATAAAGTTTCTGCCTTTATGACTTTCCATGGCTAGACAAGTCCCGAAAGCTAAAACCCTAACTCAATAATCCATGAAGACATTAAACTCTTTCATGGAAGGAAAAATGGTCCAAGATCACATTTTATAACTTTAAGTACTCCAAAACATCCAAAAGGACAACTCAGTTGATCTAGAGTAATCCATACTCACCTGGACCACAAATACAGGACTAAAACCATATAACTTTCTAAAACTAGTAAGATCTAGAGATATAATCATCAAGTTTAGAACTTTATACCTTCTAGAGGTTACTCAAGGGGTGTAAAACTTAGATCTATGAAGCTTGGAGTTCCTTCCTTGATTTCGAATGGCTTCCTTCCTTCCATAATGGACACCAAATACCCAAAATAAGCGTAAGACACCACAAATGGGGATTAGGGTATCTAAGGGATGAAGTAGGCAATTGAGGTTGATGAAAGAAGGGGTCTCAATGAGATAATGATGCTTAAATAGGGCCCAAACCCTAAAAATTAGGTTTTGGGCATCATCCATGTACACCCAACATACATAGAGTACGCCCAACATATGTAATCAGATCCACACTTTTCATTTAAATGCCATCTTGGACCACTTTGCAAACAATAATAAAGGTCAAAAATGTAAATTAACTAAATAATGAATGTTACTATTCTCCCCCACTTGAATCAGACTTCATCCTCGAAGTCTGGTGCTACGAATAACATAGGGTAGTGCTCTCACATCTCCGCCTCAGGTTCCCAGGTCCATTCGGAACCCTTCCGATGCTGCCACTAGACCTTAACCAAATATACCACCTTATTACGCAAGGCTTTCATCTTCCTATCCAAAATTTGCACTAATCTCTCAACATAGTTTAGACGATAATCAACCTGTATATTATCTAAAGGAATCACTTTCGAATCATCAGCTACACATTTCCATAGCTGAAAGATGTGAAAGGTGTTGTGGATTTCACTGATGATATTTTTACTGTTGTGAATAGGAAGGAACTAGAAACGTATAAAGGGTTGCTACTATTGTGTGATCAGTATCTTTCTTCTTAGGTCAACTTTTGAGCCACTAAATGAATGAAGTCGGAGGGTGAGGAGGTGTTTGAGGCCAGAAAACATCATGATGAAATAACCGATTGGTTTCAGATTTCTTCAAAACCAATAGATTTTCTAGAGAATCAACGTTCTTTTATTGAGGCTGATTATGAAGACTGTTTGCGAGAGAACCAAGTTCTACGTGCCTAACTTACTGGGAAATTTTTATAAGGATTGCTTGTAGATTGGTTATGCTTTTATATATTTCCTATCAAGCCTTCTCATAGAGATTTCATGTGAGTGGAACCAATTTTTTGCATTTATACATTGCGACTTTTCCTTTGGCGATATAACCCTTTGCAGACGACACCTATCCAGACGACATATGTCGTCAGAAAAAGTCGATCCATAGAGACGACATGTCGTCTGGACAGAGTTTTCAAACATTAACCATATGTTGTTGACCAGAAAAGCTATAGAGACAACATGTCGTCTACATAGGCTCGGCAGGAAGGGGCAAAATATTGGCGGTATTTCAAATTTCTATACCGCCGACATGTTGTCGGGAGGAGGAATTAAAAACATATTTTCGATTTATTTTAATTCTTTGCCGCAGAAAAGCAATATGATGCCGTTTTGGTCAGCCTATGCAGACGACATGTCGTCTCTATAGGGTGCTTAAAAATTAATTTTGATTTATTTTTTAGGGTTTAGGTCATTTTTGGTCACTTAACTTTTGGTTTTGTACTCATTTGGTCACTTAACTCTTTTTAAGTTTTAAAACGTCATCAAACTTTTGGCTTTATGCTCATTTAATCACTTAACTTTTGTTTTGGTCACATTTAGTCACCAAACTTTTAAAATTGTGCTCATTTAGTCACTAAAGTTTTAAAAAAATTTAAAAGTTTAGTGACTAAATTAGCACAACTTTAAAAGTTAGGTGACTAAATGAACACAAATCTAAAAGTTAGGTGACTAAATGTGACAAAACTAAAAGCTAAGTGACTAAATGAGCACAAAGTTAAAAGTTTGATGACCTTTTAAAACTTAAAAATAGTTAAGTGACCAAATGAGCACAAAACTAAAAGTTAAGTGACCAAAAATGACCTAAACCCTATTTTTTTTATCCAGCTTGTAGAAACGGAGTACGATGTCGTTTTGGTCAAGTTATCCAGACGACATGTCGTCTGGAAAAAGTGGGACCGATCCGCGTGAAAACCATTTTTTATTTTATTTTATTTTTTAATGAAATGAAGTGGGACGACGCCGTTTTCATTCACCTATAAAGACGACATGTTGTCTTTATAGGGTTTCGCTGTAAAAAAAACCCTTTCAGTCTTCATTTTCCAGTCGGCTGCCCAGACATTTTCCTCTCAATTGCTTCGGCGATCCCAGGCATTTCCGACATTCCACTTCATCATCCAGCTAAAAGGAAAGGGTTTGGTCCTTGATTTCTTCTTAATTAGTAAGAGCTTGAGTTTTTATTCCGATTTTGGGGTATTTGTTTCCAGTTTTGGAGCCCTAAAACACTGCTGCCGGCGGGACAACGGTGAACACCGCCATAGAAAACGATTTCTGATGATATACCTATCTTCACCACCGATTTTAAGGTTGGTTTTTTGATTTTTTTTCCCTGCTTAAAGAAACGTGAATGTAGTGCTCATATCTTTTTTTTCTTGTTCCTTCAATACACCATGATATATACACTTTTTAGATTTTTTTTGGTTAATTGCTGGAGCGGATTCAACAAAAGATGCAAGATAAGGTATTTCCATCATCAAACTTCTTCTGTCATTATTTGTCATGTTACATGTTACATAGATGAAAAGTTCATGTTTATAAAGAGCCACCTTTGTTTAAATTATGATATATTGTTTCAAAACGGAAATTAAAGCCATTGAATAACATGCTTGTGAATCAATATCCTTTAATGCTACCTCATAACTTTTGGTCACGAATAATTAATTGTTGATGCAAATAGAAGGCTGGGGGACGTCCTGCATGTGCAGTGCTCTTAATGTTTGTTTATTGAATTAGACATGCTTATCCTTTTAAGGAAGTGAAACTCTTTGGTCCTTGCTTAATTTTATTATTAAAAATTATTAATAACCTTTTCAGAGCATGAGTCCAATGGCTGTAGCTGAAGTTGAGGCACAAAAGAAGAGAGTATATATATGGAGTAAGCACTTTCCCTTGTTTCTTAGTGTGAGCTTCTGCTTGATATGATGTTATAATTGGAACTGAATATTTGTGTAGGTATTCTGCTGCTATGTATACTCAATTGACCAGGCTTTTCATCCAAGCCCCCATCTTTGTCAGCTTTTTCCTTGTTATAAGTCAAATATATTATATCCCAAATGGCAACTTCAATCTTTTAAAAATAATACTACGTTTTTGGAATGTATTGTAAGTTTTGAGTAAGTAGTAATGTGCATATTGAGAACATGGTGGAAAAGGTTCCATCTATTCAAACTGGTGGGGCATCTTGGTTCATCGACCTTACCACTGCTAATGTTTTTTATATTCTTCCTTTATTGGCTGCCATTTCATGCTGGATAACTGTCGAGGTGAAAAAAACATTGTGTTGATTGTTTCCGTTGCCATGTCACCTTTTGGATTCTTTTGTCTTTATTGTATGTTGTGTTCCTTAGTTTACCATGCAGGAAGGTAAGCGTGGTGGTGTCTGGAAAAACATTGCAAGGGGTGGTGCTGCTCTTACACTTCCTCTTACAGCAAGTTTCCCAAATGTATCTATCACATCACAACTCTTTTTCTTAATTATGAAAATTCCAACATTCTCACTTGTTGAAACTTTTCAGTTAGCTAAATATGGCTGAGAATGATTTAGAAGAGGCTTTGTAGGAATGAAACAACTGGATGATATGATAGTTGATACCAGTCTAAATGAAAATAGAGGTAGTTTTCTCTTTATTGATTTCCAAAATTATATATTAAACACCGCTATCATATTTTTGCAGGCTCTCTTTTGTTATTGGATCACCTCCAACATGTTCTCCCTTTTTATTCGGACTCAGTAAGTTACTCCACTACATAGATTTATACGGTTAACATTATATTTCATTTTATACTAGTTTTTGATCGGACAATTTTCTTCATCTTCTTCCTGTTGTTCTTGATTCAGCAATAAAGAAACCCTCTGTGAAGAAGTTTTTGAATATATCCATAATAGTGCCTCCATCGCCATCTCCTGCAAATATCCCTTTTGCATTTGTTTTAAATGGTATATATAACAAAACCTGTGGAAAATATTAAAAAATAAAATAAAAGGCTACAGAGACGACATGTCGTCGGTATAGCTTTCCAAATGTAATAGCAGTTTTCACATTCCAAACGACAAGTCGTCTCTACAGGTTACACCTGTCCAAACGACAAGTCGTCTCTATAGGGTCAGACTTTTACCGACGACAAGTCGTCTCTATAGGGTCCGAATAAAACTTTTTCTCATTTCCTCGAAAATCAATCCTGACGACCTTTTACTGACGACATGTCGTCTGCATTGGTTATGCTATACCGACGACACCTGTCCTGACGACATTTTCGACTTTTAGCGACGGACCTATACCGACGACTTTTTACAGACCACATGTCGTCTGTATAAGTTTTAGAGACGACAAGTCGTCTGGACAGAGTCCATAATTGTCGTCTGCATAGGGCTCGATCCTTGTAGTTTTACGTTTCCAATCTTTATTTTTTTGTCTCTTCATTTCTCTTGTATTTATAATCTCATGCATCATCATTTGTTTGATATTATATGTGTGGATATGTCTACGAATGGGTAACCAAGATGAAACTGTTATGGTTATCTCCTGTGAAACTCTTATTATTGATAGGATATTCGTTGTCCTTTGTTGTTCTTGTTTCCTATAATCTTTATTCGGGTATGATTAGTCAAGGTGATGTTCTAACCTTTTTAGGGTGTCATTTTCCCCTTATAAGTCATATTTCTCGTATTCATATCCTGGGATGATTAGTCAAGGTGATGTTGTGAGCTTGACGGGGTGTCGTATGGCCTTTATAAGCCATGTTGTTCATAATCATATGCTCGTATGATTAGTAAAGGGGATTTTGTGACCTTGTCGGGGTGTTATTTTCCCTTTATAATTCATGTTGCTCGTAATCATATTTTGGTACGCTTAGTCAAGGTGATGTGGCGACCTTCTCGAGGTTTCATTTTGCCCCTTATAAGTCATGTTGGTCAAACAAACTATCTATCCATCTATTGATCAATTTAATTGAAGGGTTTCCAACTTACATCTAACATACTTGCATACCGGAATTATCATAAAATGTAATTATGGGCACATGCAACCTAGAGATCTATGTCTTTTCTAATTATAGCAACATACTATTGAAACTGTCATAAACTTATCATAGAAATTCATAGAATGGAATACATATATTTATGTTATAAACGTATGTAACACATTTGAATCCTCATATCTACTTCAGAAAGCTAGCACCAAAAGTATAGATATCTCTAATGGCTTACGCCCTAAACCCCAAAACCCTAGAAATCTAGACAAGAGAGGCGATATGAAGAGAAATTCGTTCTCCCCATTGTGAGAAGTGTGTAACATTCTAAAATCACAATAAAAAATTTCATTTTTAATTAAGTAGAAATCATTGTTCTCAATCAAACCCAAGTAATAAAAACCCAAGGTCAGTTACAATTGTTCCAAAATCAATGTATCATAACAACTCCAAAACAAGTCGTCGAATGATGCATACGATCACGCATTTAACTTTCCCCAATCATTTGAAGTACATGAAACGTAAAACTTAAACTATAAGCCAACACATAGTGACTTCCCCGAGATACCACCACACAAACATATAATAGCATGCATGTTGGGCTCACAACTATCGAGTTGGATTACCCTGAGCCGACATGAGTCTGGCTTGCCTTTCTGGCCCACCGCTCATGTATGGATTGCTCCCAAGCCCACAACATAAGTCTCACTTGCCTTTTTGGCCCAGAGCTTATATTTGGCTTGCTCCCAAGTTTTTTGGCTTCTAGATAGAGCAGTTTTGTGTAACCCAACCGTACTCTGTCAATATATGCAACAAATAAACATATAACAAACAAATAGATAATTATCCATATCTAATAGATAACAACAGCATAGCAACATCCTATATACCAGGATACATAACCAAATGAGACGACATTAGTGCCTTCGACCCACAAGTACAGTGAGGAAACTCACCTTACAACCTGAAAATGTAGAAGAAAAGAATGTTGGTCCAAAATCCTACTCTATAGTTTACCTATACAACAAATAGTGAAGTAGACTCAAACTACAACTCAAAATACCAAAAATTCCCCTAGGTCAAACTTGGTCTAACTCCAGTTCAATGGTCAAAGTCAACAAGTCAAAAGTCAAGGGGAAATCAAGTTGGCTGAGTATGCCCCGCGTACTCTGCTCTTATGTTGGATGTAGTCGAGGACCAAGCGAACCATCAAGGCTTCAACCCAGTACGTGCATCGTACCATTTGGTATGCCCGACCTATTACGTCTGACCCAATTTTCTCTTTAAAATGTGCTTATTCCATTAAGACCTTCCACCGAAACACAGATCTAGACTAAAAACATTTTTCTAAGTCATAAAGTTTCCGCTTTTATGACTTTCCATGGCTAGAAAAGTCCCGAAAGCTAAAACCCTAACTCAATAATCCATGAAGACATTAAACTCTTTCATGGAAGGAAAAATGGGCCAAGATCACATTTTATAACTTTAAATACTCCAAAACATCCAAAAGGACAACTCAGTTGATCTAGAGTAATCCATACTCACCTAGACCACAAATACGGGACTAAAACCACATAACTTTCTAAAACTAGTAAGATCTAGAGATATAATCATCAAGTTTAGAACTTTATACCTTCTAAAGTTTACTCAAGGGGTGTAAAACTTAGATCTATGAAGCTTGGAGTTCCTTCCTTGATTTCGAATGGCTTCCTTCCTTCCATAATGGACACCAAATACCCAAAATGAGCGTAAGACACCACAAATGGGGATTAGGGTATCTAAGGGATGAAGTAGGCAATTGAGGTTGATGAAAGAAGGGGTCTCAATGAGATAATGATGCTTAAATAGGGCCCAAACCCTAAAAATTAGGTTTTGGGCATCATCCATGTACACCCAACATACACAGAGTACACCCAACATATGTAATCAGATCCACGCTTTTCATTTAAATGCCATCTTGGACCACTTTGCAAACAATAATAAAGGTCAAAAATGTAAATTAACTAAATAATGAATGTTACTATTCTCCCCCACTTGAATCAGACTTCATCCTCGAAGTCTGGTGCTACGAATAACATAGGGTAGTGCTCTTACATCTCCGCCTCAGGTTCCCAGGTCCATTCGGAACCCTTCCGATGCTGCCACTAGACCTTGACCAAATATACCACCTTATTACGCAAGGCTTTCATCTTCCTATCCAAAATTTGCACTGATCTCTCAACATAGTTTAGACGATAATCAACCTGGATATTATCTAAAGGAATCACTTCCGAATCATCAGCTACACACTTCCATAGCTGAGAGATGTGAAAGGTGTTGTGGATTTCACTGAGCTCTATAGACACATCCAGCTGATAAGCTACTCTGCTAAACCTGACAATCAGTTGAAATGGTCAAATATATCGAGGCCTAAACGTTCCCCTCTTCCTGAAGCGTATTACACCCTTCCAGGGTGATACCTTCAGTAAAACCATGTTGTCGACGTGGAACTCAAACTCAGATCGACCTTAGTCGGCATAACTCTTCTACTAATTTTGAGTTGTCTACAACCTTTTTTTTGATCTGCTAAATAAGTTCTGCTCTCTGGAGAACTACCTCGGTCCTTCCCATAACCCTGTAACCTACTTCTCCCCAACAAACTGGGGTACGACACTTCCTCCCATAAAGAAGCTCAAAAGGCGGTGCAATGATACTGGAGCGGTAGTTGTTGTTGTAAGAAAACTTAGCAAGGGGAAGGTAGGAGTCCTCAATGTTCTGAATGGTCAGATGGTCCACTATATCCCATATCGCATTGAACCCCTTAGCCATCCGAGGTAACTTGGTGATAAAATCCATGGTGATATGTTCCCATTTACACATGGGAACCTGCACAGGCTGAAGCTTGTCATGCGGACTCTAGTGCTCAGCCATGACCATCCGATAGGTCAATCACCATTCAACATACCAGGCTATCTCCCACTTCATATATGGCCACCAATAGCTAAGTCTCAAATCCTAATACATCATTGTAGCTCTAGGCTATATCAAAAATCTAGACTTATGTGCCTCGTCCAATATAGTCTGCCTGATCCCGCCAAAATCCGGTACCAAAACCCGACTGTACCGAGTCAATAATCCACGACTATCGGTTGAAAACCTATCAATCTTGTCCCTGATTCTCTCTTGTTTCTAATTTTCCTTCCTGACTCCTTCGGCCTGAGCGTCCCAGATCAAGCTCCAAACAGAAGAACTAGTCGACCTGCGGCTCAAAGCATCAGTGGCCACATTCGGTTTCCCCTGGTGGTATAGAATCTCACATACATAATCCTTCACCACGTAAACCCACCTACGCTACCTCATATTCAGATTCGGATGATCCATGAGATACCTCAAACTCTTGTGGTTAGTGTATATGGTATACCGGATCCAATAAAGATAATGCCGCCAAATCTTGAGGACAAACACACCACCCCCAGCTATAAAACATGTGTCGAATATTTAACCTCATGCAACTTCAGTTGCCTAGAAGCATAAACACTAACCCTCCCTCGTTGCATAAGTACTACCCCCGAACCAGTAGCCTACTGCTCATGCCCCCATCAAAAATCCACGCCCTTCCTTGTCAAATGAGTTAGGGGTACAACCACATTGGAGAAATCCCAAATAAATATCCGATAATACCCTGCTAAACCCAGAAAACTCCTGATGTCTGAAGGAGGCTTCGGGACCTCCCACTACATAACAGCCTAAATATTGGTTGTGTCAACCAAAATCCCATTCTTGTTAATGATGTGTCGCAAGAATTGGACCTCTTGTAACCAAAAATTGCACTTCATGAAATTTTCATACAACCATTCTCGTCTTAAAACCCCCAGAAGTTCTTGAAGGTGCCCTTCATGTTGCTCCCTAGTCTTGGAATAAACCAGGATATCATTAGTAAAAACGATAATGGATCAATCGAGCATCAGCCTACATAATCGATTCATCAAATTCATAAATGTCGCAGGCGCATTGGTGAACCCAAACGGAATCACCACGAACTCGTAATGACCATAATGAGTATGGAATACTGTCTTCTCCACATCCTCCTCTCTAACCCTCATCTGATGATAGATGTACCTCAAATTGATCTCGGAGAACCAAGATGTACCCTGCAGCTGATCGAAAAGCTCATCAGTCCGTAGGAGTGGGTAACGGTTCTTCACCGTTAACTTTTTCAACACCCGATAAACAATACACATCCAATGAGACCCATCCTTCTTCCTCACAAACAAGATCAGTGCTCCCCAAGGAGAACTACTCGGTTTCATAAACTACTTGCCCAACAGCTCCTAAAGCAGAGAGGAAAACTCATGCATCTCTGGTGGTGCCAATTGGTATAGCGCCTTAACAATTAGGGTTGCACCCGGGACCAAATCAATGCTTAATTCACCCTGCCTCTTAGGAGGCACACTGGGCAACTCCTTCGGTAAAACATCTGGGAACTCTTTGACAGTGGGAACATCCAATACTGAAACCTCCTTCCCGACCCAAGTATGGACTAGATATGCTAGATAACCCAAACACCCATGCTAAAGATATTGTCGAGCCCTGGCAATAGAACAAAAGGCTGATCCAACTCTGGTACCCTCTCTATATATAATTAGTTCTCCCCTAATTAGGGTTCAAACTACCACTTGCTAACCCTCATACTTTGTCACAATTAGGAATTTTTATGCCTTGTAACCAACACTTAAACCAATTTATGAATAAAAAATATAATAGCATGTATGATGCATACTCTATGTCAGCAAAATTTCAATCAAACACCCCATGCAAACGACTCAAATAGTCATTAAGCAATTGGAAACCCTAGAAGTTCTTGTTTAAGTCCATTTTGGACTAGGACTTCCTTATTGGGCCCAATGGACCAATAAGCTTCCAATTTGGCTATCTTGGGCTTAGAACTCGTAAATGGGCTCTAATTGGACCCACTTCCATTTAATTCCATATTTTGGGCCATATTGGGCCTAGAATGAGATAGATTAATTATATGAACCATTGTGGACCATAATTAACCTAATCTAACCTAATGGGTCATAAAAATCATATTTATATTTTTTTAGGGCCAAAAATCATCCAACCTAGCTATAATATGGGCTTAAGGGCAAAAAGCCCAAAAACCTCCTCTCACCCTCCCCGTTCTTAGCCCAAGCCCAAAAGAAGAGGAGAGTTGACTTTGTAAGTGACACCTCACAATTGTTCAAGGGACATCCATGCATGAAGACTTAAACATCCATGCACTCACATATTTCCAAGTCTAGCTACTCTTTTTCTCCCTCTCTCTCTTGCTCTCGGCCGAGTTCAAGCACACACACACACATTTCACTCACATTTCTCTCAAGGAAACACTCTCATAACTCATCCATACTTTGAGATCTAAGAAGGAATCAAGGGGATTTTTACACAAAAATCATCATCTAAGGTAAGAAATCTCTTAGATCCTTAAGCTAGCTACTTCATTTCATCCAAAAAACACCTCTTAATTCATTCAAACTCGTGATCTAGCACCTAAGAAGCATCCAAGTTCGAAATCTTCCAAGGAAGGTTGCTAATGCCGAAATTTTTCTCATTTTCTTCCAAAAACCGAAATCACACCCAAAGGTGAGCTTCATACCCCCTCTTTTTTAGTTTTTATAAGTTTTGTGGGGGAGAATACAAGCAAATGTGTATATCTATGAGTATATGTATGCTTTGTGTGATTTCTATGCTTATATGTATGATCTTATCTGATTGTGGTGTTTGTACTAGTCAAAAAGAACTTAAAAACCGACACCTACAATATGATGAATGAAATAAGTATAACTTATACCATTTCACACTAATCAAGTCTAGAAAAATAACCAAGTTGGATAATATGAACATTTTTGGACTTAAAACCCATTTTTGGGCTCAAAATGCTAAAAATACAAAGCTAAAGGGCCCAAAACGACAATATATGAATTATGAAGGTTGAGATGAGTCTAAACAGTTTCTAATATGTATTTTCTGAATATTAACACTTTTGAAGGGTTAAAAATGTGAAATTTAAACATAATGGACCAAAATGCACTTTTCGGCCCAATAAAGCCCTAAATTGCGAAATTTTTTAGTTGGAGGGGCTGAAACTGCACATTTCTGTAAAACCGGGGATTACTAGTGTACCAAATCTATTTCAAGGGTCAAAAATGCTTTTCCAATTAAAAAGGGACCAAAGATGCAAAAATTTTCCATTTTGGGTCAAAATTGTAAAAGTTGCAAAAATGGAGGTTTCAACAGAGAAAATTTCATTTTTGAAGGACTTAAGCTGTTTATCAAGTAAGTTTGTGCTAAAAATGTCTTTCCAATAAGTTTTGATACTAAAGTGTCAAGAAAAATAGTTTAAGGACTAAACCGGAAATTTTTTTTATACTCTAGGGGTTAAAAGTGTAAATTTTATCCGAGAAAGGGCTGAAGAAGATAAACTCACACTCTTAAAACAATAGATCCCTTAAAATAAAAATACGAGTACTACATATACCGTCGAAACATAATAATAAATACACCTTGAACACCAAAATCGTTATCAAACGAATTGATTCGGTCTCGAATCAATAACGAATAAAAAATCAATAAACAATGGTACTACAATACACACGCAGAAAATTCACGAGAAGTCAATACACCATCTTTGGGCTCAAAAGTTTCAAATCGTGCTTGGTAGGCCTAGCTAGCCCAATGACATGATCTTTAGGCCCGAAGGGAACGCGCTTACATGTTATTGGGCCTTATATGACCTAATTCCGCGTAAAAGGACTTTCAATAGCTTTATTGTGCTGTTGGGCCCCAAGGGTCCTTTGGTACTGCTAGCAAAGTCAAGAAGTCAAATGCGAGTCGGGCCAAGGGCCTTTCGCATTCACGATAGCCTTGAACGACTTATGGAAATAACGGGGACTTCGTACCCTCTTTTCTCCTCGGTTGTGGGGCTATGAGAAGTCAGGGTGGTTGGATTAAGTGAGTAGTACGGACGACGCCTAAGGGATCGTTTGTATAGTTGTAAACTAGTCATTTTCATTAATGCGTGATTATAACGACTCACAACCCGTAATTAATCCAATGTCACCTGGAATTATCGAAAACAACGTCGTATCGGAATAATACTAACTCAGCCACGTAATTTAATGTATTGGGAAAACATCGGGTTTTCCTGGGAAATTCAACACCCTTAATTATGTGATATATATACAAAGTCTAACAATTATTCACGTTCATAATAATCAACAAGCATACTTACGGATCTTCACACTTTTTCTCATATACAACATTTTTTTTTAGAAAATATCGGATTTTCTGTTGTTTTCAAAATTATACAAATCATTTCTTTTCAAACCTTACTTATGAACTCACCAACATTTCATATGTTGACGTTTTTCCAAAATACTTGTATTCTCAGGTAACAGGTAAATTGAAGAAAAATGTATCCAGTGATGTCATGATGTTTGTTTAATTAATATTGAATGGCTTATGTTTTGGAAATGTAATGTTTTGAAACAATGTAAACAATACCGGTTGTAACATTTCAATGCATGGTGATGAATGATGTTATGATTCATGTATATTCATTGTGATGGTATTCAATTGAGTCACAATAGCCCTCGGACGTTTCCGCCGTCTGGTTCGGGGGTGTGACAGGTTGGTATTAGAGCTCTGTTTATAGTGAACTAGCATATCTAGCCACACATTGATATGCAACTATAAACCAAAAGAGGGACTAACACAACTCTGAACAAAAAAAGTAAAACATAATAATAAAACACCCTTGCTTGTATTAGGAACGAGAACCTAACACCGAATCAAACAAGATAATGCTAGTATCTCTGTTAATCCAGGACTGTTCTTAGTTGTATCAAGGAACGGATGTAGCCTGATCAACTACATTCCTACCAAGGTATCACTACCACACGTCCTGAGGAGATCGTGATGGCTAGGGAACCTAAAAACATACCCCTTTATCACCAAAAAGAGAACGTTTGTTTAGTCTGTACAATAGTTGTAGCATCCTAGGAATAATGGTAGCATATTTACACACTCTCGCAGACAGCATGGCTGGTTTCCATCACCCCGGAGATCCTTACTTCCCTAATCAGGGAAATAACGGATCGATCGATGAAGAGCCTGAGGAAGACCCCGAGGAGGAATCTGACGGGGAACCGGAGGTAGGATCCGAGGGCGAGCCTGCCGAACCAGAAGAAGAACAGAAGGAGGAAGAAGATTAAGGAAACTTAGAGGAGGAACCTGACGACAGTGAAGGGGGTGATTCGGACGCGGAGTCCGAAGTCATCAACCCCCCTTACCCGATTAGGGTGCTTGCTTACCGGGTGGGCCCTATTGGTCCTACACCCCCTAGGGTATTGATCTTTGGAGATGAAGCAGACAGCAGGGACAGCGACCCTTGTTCGGCATGTCACGCGAGTTCTTTGACCTGAGGGACGGAGGACCGGCCGATCGAGCCCTCCCGGTCATGGCGAGACGGTTACGGAACACTGGCGACCTTGCTCAGAGCACCGCCGACCAGGTACGCCAACTGTGGACTAGGGTCGAGCCTGCAGAGCAGGAGAAACGAGACGTCCTTCGAGAGTTCCATATGAGGCAGGTGAGGTGGGAGTCTCGACTCCAGGACGCAGAACGACAGGTGGCTCGTCTTCAGGGAGCATCCACTTCCTCAGCACCACCCCCGGGCACAACTCATCGCGATTAGGGATAGGCTTATCTGACTAGACCATTAGGATCTATGCTATGTACCTCGACTCTATGTTTAAGTGACTACACTACTCATAGAGCCGTTATGCTGTCGAACTAATATCACTTATGTATGCTCTTTTGAGCAAAATTTTCATGTATCAAACGCGGATAATATTAGTAAACTTTTATGTGTTTAATTATGACATTACAAATTGTTATGTGTTGCGAATCTATGATTGTATGCTAATTTGTAGAAGTACCTAAGTTCGTACCCTGCACCTAGTCAGTAGGATCACAACCTCACAGAAGCCACAAACACTCAACATCTTTCCATTTCATGACAGAAAGATGCCTCGCCGACCTACTCGCGGAAACCCTGGACCAACCCCACCCGAAGTTGACTCCACTGCATTCCAGGCAGCCGTATCTGCTGCGGTCACCGCAGCTATGGCACAAATTCACCAAGGGAACAACGGAGGAGGCAACGGGCAAGGGGCCGAGAGTTCGAACAACGGAATGAATCAAGGACCCACCAAAACCTGTACCTACAAGGACTTCACGAACACCAAACCACGAACCTTTAACGGCACCGGAGGAGTGATCACCCTGAAACGATGGATCAAGAAGGTGGAATCGGTGTTCGAGATATGCGATTGCCCTGAAGAGATGAAAGTAAAGTTTGCTGCATACACTTTTTTCGACCAAGTGCTCACTTGGTGGAACGGGCACGTGGAAGCCATGACACTCCCCGTAGCCAATTCCATGCCATGGACAGAAATGAAGGAAATGCTGATGGCCGAATACTGCCCTCGTGGTGAGATTCAGAAAATGGAGTAAGAGCTGTGGGACCTCACTGTACGGAATGCTGATATCGATGCCTACATATCAAGATTTAGTGAACTATTTCTGTTATGTCCGGGTATGATCACCTCGGAAGGAAAGAAGATTGAGCGATTCATCTGGGGACTAACCTCTCCAATCCAAGGAAACGTGATAGCTGCAAATCCTGAAACTTTCGATAGTGTTAAGAGATTGGCGAAGAAGCTGTATGACCACAACAACAAGAAGGGTGAGAAGCCAGCGGAGGCTGAAGGCAAGAAGGAAGGTGATGGCAAGAAGGGGAAGAACAACAAGAGGAAGGGGCGTCAAGGCCCCGAGACTTCTACGAAGCAGCAGACAGTGGCAGTTAATGCTACCACCGCACAAGTTCCGGCCACACCACATGCTCCAGTCTCAGCTACTTCGAATGCTCCTAGACCTTATTCCGGTAATCTTCCCAAGTGCAACAAGTGTGGTTTCCATCACAATGGATAGTGCAAGGAGCTGAAGTGCACAAGTTGCAATCGGAAGGGACATACGGCAAGGTATTGCAGGACTTAACCTCCTCAGAACCAACAACAGGGAAATAGCAACAACAACAACAACCGCAACAACAACAACATCAACACCGGCGAAAACAATGCAGGGCCTAGCCACACCTGCTATGGGTGTGGGAGGACTGGGCATTTTCGCCGAGATTGCCCTAACAACAACAATCCTGGAAATGGAGGAACAGGAAGGATGCTGACCATGGGTCAGGGGGAGGCGATTCAGGATCCCGCTGTTGTTACCGGTACGTTTCCCCTAAACCACACTTATGCATGCATCCTATTTGACACTGAAGCAGAGCGAAGTTTTGTGAGCAATAAGTTTAAACATTTATTAAAAGAACAACCCCAGAAGCTCAATGAAACCTTTACGGTGGAAATGGCCAATGGGAAAACCGAATCCACCGGGGAAATCTACACCGGATGTACCCTAACCTTAAATCAACATGTCTTTCGAATAGACTTAATGCCTGTTTCCATTAGGAGTTTCGATGTGATTAATGGCATGGACTGGTTAAGCCCCCACCATGCTGAAATTATGTGTCACGAGAAGGTCGTTCGCCTTCACCTTCCCAATCACGAAACCCTAGTTATTTACAGAGACAAACCTAGCACGAACCTTCGCCTCATCTCGTGCATCCAGGCACAGAAACATCTACGAAAGAACGATTTGACGTTCCTGGCTCACATAGTGGATAAAACCAAGGAAGAGGTTAACATTCAAGACATTCCCATAGCACGTGAATTCCCAGACGTATTTCCTGAAGATCTTCCTGGAGTACCCCCAGAGAGACAAGTGAAGTTCCGAATTCACCTCGTTCCAGGAGCAACTCCTCTTGCTAAATCGCCCTACCGGCTAGCTCCTGCTAAAATGCAGGAATTGTCCAGCCAACTCAGCGAACTCCTGGACAAGGGATTCATCCGACCTAGTTACTCGCCATGGGGAGCTCCAGTCCTCTTTGTCAAAAAGAAGGACGGATCTTTTAGAATGTGCATCGATTACAGGGAGTTATATAAACTCACTGTCAAAAATCACTATCCACTCCCACAAATCGACGATCTATTTGACCAGCTCCAAGGAGCTAGTTACTTCTCTAAGATAGATCTACGGTTCGGATACCATCAACTCAAAGTCCGGGAAGAGGATATTCCTAAAACCGCTTTCCGAACTCGTTACAGACATTATGAATTTGTCGTAATGCCCTTCAGTCTAATGAATGCTCCTGCCACATTTATGGATCTGATGAACCAAATTTGTCGACCATTCCTCTACAACTTTGTCATCGTCTTCATTGACGACATTCTCGTTTATTCCCGAAGCGAGGAAGAGCATGGCCAACATCTCCGACAAATCCTAGAAACTTGCGATCGGAAAAGCTATACGCAAAACTCTCCAAGTGTGAGTTCTGGCTCCGTAGCGTGAACTTCCTAGGTCATGTTGTTAGCCAAGATGGAATTCATGTGGATCCCTCTAAGGTCAAAGCCGTTGAAGGACGGGCAGTCCCGACAACACCCACATAAATTCGTCAATTCTTAGGCCTAACGGGCTACTATAGGAGGTTCATTCAAAACTTCTCTAAGATCGCCAAGCCACTTACCTCGCTTACACAAAAGGGCGTACCATTCAAATGGACGGAAAAACAAGAAGTTGCATTTCGAACCCTGAAGCAGATGCTCTGCAGCTACCCGCGGAGCTAAACAGTGTACACCCCATGTTCCATGTCTCCAATCTAAAGAAGTGCCTATCAGATGAAACACTTGTCATTCCCCTTGACGAGATTGATATCAACGAAAATCTCATGTTCGTTGAAGAACCGGTTGAAATCATGGACAGGGAGGTGAAGCGTACCAAGCAAAGCCGCATCCCGATCATGAAAGTACGGTGGAACGCGAAGCATGGGCCAGAATTCACGTGGGAACGCGAAGACCAAATGAAGCAAAAGTACCCTCACCTATTCTAGCATTCTCAAATCTAGCTTTCAAAAGAATTTCGGGACGAAATTCCCTCTAACGTGGGGATGATGTCACAATTAGGAATTTTTGTGCCTTGTAACCAACACTTAAACCAATTTATGAATCAAAAATATAATAGCATGTATGATGCATACTCTATGTCAACAAAATTTCAATCAAACACCCCATGCAAACGATTCAAATAGTCATTAAGCAATTGGAAACCCTAGACGTTCTTGTTTAAGTCCATTTTGGACTAGGACTTCCTTATTGGGCCCAATGGACCAATAAGCTTCCAATTTGGCTATCTTGGGCTTAGAACTCTTAAATGGGCTCTAATTGGACCCACTTCCATTTAATTCCATATTTTGGGCCATATTGGGCCTAGAATGAGATAGATTAATTATATGAACCATTGTGGACCATAATTAACCTAATATAACCTAACGGGTCATAAAAATCATATTTATATTTTTTTAGGGCCAAAAATCATCCAACCTAGCTATAATATGGGCTTAAGGGCAAAAAGCCCAAAAACCTCCTCTCACCCTCCCCATTCTCGGCCCAAGCCCAAAAGAAGAGGAGAGTTGACTTTGTGAGTGACACCTCACAATTATTCAAGGGACATCCATGCATGAAGACTCAAACATCCATGCACTCACATACTTCCAAGTCTAGCTACTCTTTTTCTCCCTCTCTCTCTTGCTCTCGGCCGAGTTCAAGCACACACACACACATTTTACTCACTTTTCTCTCAAGGAAACACTCCCATAACTCATCCATACTTCGAGATTTAAGAAGGAATCAAGGGGATTTTTACACAAAAATCATCATCTAAGATAAGAAATCTCTTAGATCCTTAAGCTAGCTACTTCATTTCATCCAAAAATCACCTATTAATTCATTCAAACTCATGATCTAGCACCTAAGAAGCATCCAAGTTCGAAATCTTCCAAGGAAGGTTGCTAAGGCCGAAATTCTTCTCATTTTCTTCCAAAAACCGAAATCCCACCCAAAGGTGAGCTTCATACCCCCTCTTTTTCGGTTTTTATAAGTTTTGTGGGGGAGAATACAAGAAAATGTGTAGATCTATGAGTATATGTATGCTTTGTGTGATTTCTATGCTTATATGTATGATCTTATGTGATTGTGGTGTTTGTACTAGTCAAAAAGAACTTAAAAACTGAGATCTACAATATGATGAATGAAATAAGTATAACTTATACCATTTCACACTAATCAAGTCTAGAAAAATAACCAAGTTGGTTAATATGAACATTTTTGGACTTAAAACCCATTTTTGGGCTCAAAATGCTAAAAATACAAAGCTAAAGGGCCCAAAATGACAATATATGAATTCTGAAGGTTGAGATGAGTCTAAACAGTTTCTAATATGTATTTTCTGAATATTAACACTTTTGAAGGGTTAAAAATGTGAAATTTAAACATAATGGGCCAAAATGGACTTTTCGGCCCAATAAAGCCCCAAATTGCGAAATTTTTTAGTTGGAGGGGCTGAAACTGCACATTTCTGTAAAACAGGGGATTACTAGTGTACCAAATCTATTTCGAGGGTCAAAAATGCTTTTCCAATTAAAAAGGGACCAAAGATGCAAAAATTTTCCATTTTGGGTCAAAATTGTAAAAGTTGCAAAAATGGAGGTTTCAACCGAGAAAATTTCATTTTTGAAGGACTTAAGCTGTTTATCAAGTAAATTTATGCTAAAAATGTCTTTCCAATAAGTTTTGATACTAAAGTGTCAAGAAAAATAGTTTAAGGACTAAACCGGAAATATTTTTTATACTCAAGGGGTTAAAAGTGTAAATTTTATCCGAGAAAGGGCTTAAGAAGGTAAACTCACACTCTTAAAACAATAGATCCCTTACAATAAAAATACGAGTACTACGTCTACCGGCGAAACGTAATAATAAATACACCTTCAACACCAAAATCGTTATCAAACGAATTGATTCGGTCTCGAATCAATAACGAATAAAAAATCAATAAACAATGGTACTACAATACACACACAAAAACTTCACGAGAAGTCAATACACCATCTTTGGGCTCAAAAGTTTCAAATCGTGCTTGTTGGGCCTAGCTAGCCCAATGACATGATCTTTAGGCCCGAAGGGAACGCGCTTAAATGTTATTGGGCCTTATATGACCTAATTCCGTGTAAAAGGACTTTCAATAGCTTTATTGTGCTGTTGGGCCCCAAGGGTCCTTTGGTACTGCTAGCAAAGTCAAGAAGTCAAATGCGAGTCGGGCCAAGGGCCTTCGCATTCACGATAGCCTTGAACGACTTATGGAAATAACGAGGGCTTCATACCCTCTTTTCTCCTCGGTTGTGGGGCTATGAGAAGTCAGGGTAGTTGGATTAAGTGAGTAGTACGGACGACGCCTAAGGGATCGTTTGTATAGTTGTAAACTAGTCATTTTCATTAATGCGTGATTATAACGACTCACAACCCGTAATTAATCCAATGTCACCTGGAATTATCGAAAACAACGTCGTATCGGAATAATACTAACTCAGCCACGTAATTTAATGTATTGGGAAAACATCAGGTTTTCCTGGGAAATTCAACACCCTTAATTATGTGATATATATAAAAAGTCTAACAATTATTCACGTTCATAATAATCAACAAGCATACTTACGGATCTTCACACTTTTTCTCATATACAACATTTTTTTTTAGAAAATATCGGATTTTCTGTTGTTTTCAAAATTATACAAATCATTTCTTTTCAAACCTTACTTATGAACTCACCAACATTTCATATGTTGACGTTTTTCCAAAATACTTGTATTCTCAGGTAACAGGTAAATTGAAGAAAAATGTATCCAGTGATGTCATGATGTTTGTTAAATTAATATCGAATGGCTTATGTTTTGGAAATGTAATGTTTTGAAACAATGTAAACAATACCGGTTGTAACATTTCAATGCATGGTGATGAATGATGTTATGATTCATGTATATTCATTGTGATGGTATTCAATTGAGTCACAATAGCCCTCGGACGTTTCCGCTGTCTGGTTCGGGGGTGTGACACAGTTAATCATTGCACCAAACCTGCTCAACCACTCCATCCCCATTACCACGCACACATCCCCCATAGGGATGGGGATGAAATCAATCAGGTAAGACACCACGAAGATCTCCAGAACATAGTACCGAAAAATACTTGAAGTGGAAGACTCATGCTCGTTGTCAATGGAAACTCACAACGGGCACAAAATCTCCAATATACATGTCAAAACTCCTACCAACATACTAAGACACAGTGTACCGACTCGCACCCGAGTCAAAAAGTAGAAAAGCCGACATGGAGTTCACTAAGTAGGTACCTGGCAGAATCATAAACATGAGCATACCATACAATAATCTGACAAAAAAAAAATAAATGAAAACATACAAGTAACGACATCCGACGCTACCCTGACCTCCTTTGTTGTGAGTTGGAACGCACAACCTCAATCCTTTGGGTGCTCCGCCCTGCCCTGCCATCTATCTGTGACCCTCAAAGTAGTCGTTGTTGAATCCTGCACCGGTCTGACTATGAGCAATTGGCATTTGGCCTTGACATGGCCTGCTTGATCACAGTGATATTAAATACTGATGCTCGGTATTGGGGCCTGCTGATGACCATCCCCAACAATATGCACCTTCCCGACACACTTGTGGTACCCCGAAGAAAACTGACAAACACCCTCATGAACCTTGTGGCACATGCCATAAGTATGGCCCTTATGACCTCCTGATCAAGAATCAGCGGGCGTAAACAACTTAGCTGTGGGCTGGGATTGAATTGGAGCTAGACATTGCTCCCTTGTCTAGGTCTCTATCTCAAACTCTCGCCTCCTCGCGGCATCCTGAAGCTCTGCGAGGGTACCATAATGCTTGGTAGACACAAACTACCGAATGTTGGTCTTGAGCATGCTCAAGTATCACGTCAGTTGTGCGTGCCCCGAAGTAGTAAAAACGGGACATAATAGAGCCCTCTCGGTGAACATCATGGTGTTCATCGTCACCATCTCAGTCCTTTGTCTCAAATTCAGGTACTTATGAGGCAATCTATCTCTCTGCACCAGGGAAACATACCTCAAGCTAAACATCTTCGATAACTACTCCCAGGTAATAGCAGCCCTTTACTTAGGAGTATAAGAATTGGTCACCAGGTTCCACCAATCCTTCGCACCCAGTCAAAGGAGTTTCAAGGCACACCTGACCTTATAGTCCTCTGAGTAGGAGCAGGTGAAGAAAAAACCCTTCAAATCCTAAATCCACCTCATAGCCACAATCGGGTCCTTGACCCCATCGAACATTAGGGGCTTTGTGTTAATGAAGTCCCAGTACTGGAATGAACCTCCTCCTTTTCTTCCCGCGGCAGGGACAGTGACGGTAGCTACAACAGTAGCACTCTCAGCGAGAGTACCATAGCGACCATCATACAACTCAATCATCGCGGTCTTGATAGACCTAAACAGCTCTGAATGGAACCCCAAAAAGCAGTAGCTATCTCAGTAGCAATCAACTCCCATATATGATCATCAGTCAATCTCGGCCTATCCTGGCCACCAGCTCCAGATCCAAAACTAGACCTTCTCATGAACACCATACTAAAAATGAACACACACACACACACACACACACACACACATATATATATATATATATATATATATATATATATATATATATATATATATATCAAAAATGCCAAAATTCATACTAATCCTCGGGGTTTGTGACTTCCTTGCTACACGTACGGGTCCTATGCTTTCAGTAATATGGGTCCATACTACCTTCCACACCAACCTATATTTGTCTTAATGGATAATCACAAACTACTCGAGAACAAACCTAGAATTAGGATACACATACAACCTCTACTCACTCTCGAGAGAGTGGCTAATCATTCCTCATCTAGCTGGCTGCTCGCATACTCACTGATGAAACTTCCACCAACCCTGTAGCCGCTCATGTATGCTAATCATACATAAATTTAGATTTCATAGACAGTCAAATACTTAATTCTGCCTTAATCCCACAACCAAACTAGGAATAGGAAATAAGGCTAAATAAAACATTCTCAAGTTATCGAATCTTAATTATATATAATTTTGATAAACACACTAAGTAACTACAATAATGATGCCAATTCCATCAAACATACAAGAATTTCTCATAGGCTGGTAGGCATCATACATCAGACAATTTTAACATGCAATTCCTAGAGATCCCTAGCCTACTACTAGCATGCAGTTCTACCGTAAACGACATGATATATAGCAGTGTGTGTATCTAGGGGTATACTTTCTTGTTCCGATTGATTGTACACATCTCATCCTTCTCTGGTTTTCCTTGAAAACATTTTTTTTGAAAATAAATTTGTGAAAATATTTTGGAAATTAATTTTTTTGAAAACCTTACAAATCCTTAGTTTGAGTCTGGATTCACACGATTACTTATCCAATTCGCTCAAACCAAGGCTCTGATACCAACTTGTAACATTCCAAAATCACAATAAACTCTTTCATTTTTAAGTAAGGAGAAATCATTATTTTCAATCAAAACTAAGTAATAAAAAACCCAAGATCAAGTACAATTGTTCCAAAATCAATGTATCATAACAACTCCAAAACATGTCGCCGAAGGATGTGTATGATCACACCTTTGCTTTTACCTAATCATTTGAAGTACCCGACACATAAAACTTAAACTGTAAGCAAAAACTTAGTGAGTTCCCCAAGATACCACCACACAAACATATAATAACATGCATGCTAGGCCCACAACCATCAGGATTACACCTGAACCCACAACATGATTCTGGCTTTTCTTTCTGGCCCACAACTCATATATGGTGTTAGGGTGCAAAGTTATACATGGATTTACTTTTGTAATGGATTGACATGAGAAGACCCACCTGTATATGGGATTAAAGCCTTGTGACATGAGAGAGAGAGAGAGAGAGAGAGATAAACTTTTTAGCACCTCTATATATAGTGGGTTTCATACCACCAGTAGAGTGTGCTTGAGAGATGTAGTTCATTGTGATTAGTGATTCAGGTATTTTTGTAGAACTAGAACAAGATCCTTTTTTGTACTCATTATATGATTGAATACATCCTTTAGCACCCAAATCACCATGTTCATTGTGTTCTTAAATTTCTACATGTCAAATCAAATGCTCATAATTCACTACAGTTGTTATCAGAGCGGGTCTTTGACAATCGAAGTGATTTTTGAAGAAACGGTTCTCAATTTGGTAACAATCAACACAATTTGAACGATTTTGGTGAGTCTCTCGATGATCTCTCGGAATCTCTCGATTTCATTCCATTAGATCCATTTGCTTTTATTTTAGAATATGTTGATTTAATTATTTTTTTATTTAGCCCAATATTGAGTCCAAATTAATTTCATGTTAATTTTATTTCTTTTGGTCAAAATCTTAAGTTTGTTACTGTTCATCTTGTGTTCATCTTGTTTTGGAGACCAATCTAACTTTTTCACTGTTACTGCTCATATTGAGCCCATATTTCGAATCCTTTCCTGTTTATCATAGCATTTGATCCAGCCCTTTTGATTGGTTCGCTACTGTTCATTATTCTTTCTGTCATACGGTCCAAGAATTTTTTCTAATCAAAAAATTGAACATTAAAATCAATATTGTTTTCTACTTCATTTTGTTCTTTCATCAAAACTGATTCACAAGTTCACGACATCTGCTTTATTCTCACTTCTTACGTTTTTGAATCATGTATACAAATCTTTAGTATAATCGATAATATGTGTTAATTTTCTATGCCAATTATGCACTTCATCTGATCGTCATTAGATTTGTGCGTCAATCGGAAATTAATTCTTTGTACACAAATCAACTTTGGGATTTGATTTTATGTTTATCTTCGAATCAATCAATGAAAAAAGATTATCAATTATGTGATTAATTTGTTTTGAAGTGGTACTATTAGAGTGATGATATTGATGAATTGATGTTCTGAGTTTGAAGAACAAATGAAAAACGATGAAGAACAACGATGAACAATCAAGAACAGTTGAACAGATGAAGAAGAATTGCAATTTTAGTTAGAAATGGGTATTTGATCTAAACATCTATTTGAAAATCATGATTTTTGTGTTTGCTGACTATTGAAATCGAAAAGCTAAACACGAAAAGTTAAAATCAGATTTTCAAATAATGAAGTAATGGATTGAAAGTTTAAACCGCGAAACGAAATTAAATGTCCAGTTTGATAATTCGAAAGCAGATTGATTACAAATCGATTTCGACTACTGGGTTGAATCCACATACTCGCACACGATTTCGACTAGTGTTGCATAAAATCGAATGAACATTGAAAGCACTTGGAGTCAAAATACCCTGCTTGGAGTAGAAACCGAATTCGACAGATGATTTCTTGTTCGCATTCAGGAAACATACTTGGGGTCGAACTCAATTTTGACCGGTATTGTTTTTTTTAGTACGAATCGAAGTCATTTTGGGTTTGATAGTCGGAAATCATGTTGCTTGGGGTCGAAATCACATTTGACTGGTATCATGTTCAACTAAGTCATGTTGAGATCAAATCAAAATTGGATTTGAGTTTGTGGAGTCAAATTTGCTTGGGTTAGGAGTTAAAAACCTTGAGGTCAAATGGTCTTGACTTAGGCTTCGTGTGTTTTTCTACAAAAGTACTTTTTGAGCACTTTTTCTTCTGGCGGATAGACGTTTCGCAACTGCAGGTCTTCTTCCGCAAACTTGGAAAAAGACAAAAGACATTTAACCACTTCTAAAACAAACAGGACCTTAGTGTCGAACTTTATTTTGACTGGTGATGATGTACATTCTTCATTCACATCTAGAAATCGAATTGGGGGAAGAAAACACTACTTTGCATTCGAATCCTCACACTTTCAGCGTATTGTCAGTTTCTACTATTCTTCGAATTGGGGTAACATTTTGTGAAGAATGAAAATTTTCATTTTGAATCCCTGAAGTTTCAGATATTTGACAGTTTGCAACCATTTTTGACATTGGCGTAAAATTCTATGAAGTGGGAAGAATTTTTGAATATGCTCCCCATAGTTGATGCGAACTAACACTTTATACCCAGTTTCACATTTGGGGTAAAGTTTTGCATTTGAAGCTTTTTTACGGCAATGGTTCTCTGCAGAATTTGCAAAGTTGACAGTTTTACCATGTTATTGAATTTCTTGCAACTCTTGGCCACAAGTCGAATTTTGAAGATTTTTCTTAACTTTTCGTGATTGTTTTTAGTGCAAGATTTTCGTAGTTGCATTTTTGTCACACATCAAGGGGGCGTTTTGTCAAGTTTATTCCTCGAGTGCTTCTCATCCTCATTGGGTTTTATAATCATATGTTGATTGTAAAAATAGGAGAATATATAAATGGGTATTCGAAGCTTCTTAGGTATTCATTTTGCAGATTTAAAGACCGATGTTACTTCGAGGGGGAGTTGGTGAGCTCGTTTGGAAATTGAAGTTGGGACATCTAATCCTAACTTTGTGGGAGAGAATATTAGGGTGCAAAGTTCTCCTTGGATGTGGCTTACCCTCTTATGATGTGTAATGGGTTTAGCCTTTCCTATAAATAAGAAGTGAGTGCTCCCATTTTAATAAAGACCCATTTTGAGAGATTAGTTTAATGCGAGAATTAACCATACCCACTTGTACTCTTACTATTCTAGTGGAGCTTATATTGATTTTATTTACTCTTGGTGTATTTGATGACTAATTGATTCACTTGATATTTACTATTCCGCACATGTCATCATAATCTGGGTCACTACATTTGGATTACTCCCGAGCCCACAACATAAGTGTGGCTTTCCTTTCTGGCCCACGGCTTATGTCTAGCTTGCTCCCGAGTTTGTTGGATTCCTCACAGAGCAGTATTGCCTCAACCTAACCGTACTATGTCAATATATGCAACATATAAACATATAACCAACAAGTAGATAATCATGGACATCTAACATATCACAGACCACTATAGCATAGCAACATCCTATATACCAAGATACATAACTGAATGGGTCGGCATTGGTGCCTTTGACCTATAAGTATAGTGAGGAAACTCATCTCACTCCCTGAAAAGATAGCAGAAAAGAATATTGCTCCAAAAGCAACTCTATAGGTCACCAATACAAAAAACATTGACCTAGACTCAAACTACAACTCAATATAACCAAAATGCCCCTAGGTCAAACTTGGTCAAACTCTAGGTCAAATTCACAGTCAACAAGTCAAAAATCAATGGAAAATGAAGTTAGCTAAGTACGCACCGCATACTTAGCTCTTACACTTGGACCACTATGCAAACAAATTACGTAATAAGTGTTAAAAATGTAAATTACCTAAATAATGAATGTTACAAAGTGAGAATCACGAATTTTAATGCCCAAGTGGAGGCATTTATAGCGAAGGGATCTCTAGGATAAACCCTAATTTGAATAATAAAAGAATTAGATTTTATCTATTCAAGCTAGTTATCCTTATCAAATATAGGAGGCTTCCTGAAACCCTAAAATCCATCCTAAAATCGTCCATGATTATAGAACCATCTAGAATTGCCTTTTGCTCAATTATGAACAATTAATTTACTCCTTGCAAGTTTAATTAATTCCAATTAATCTCGAATTATTGCAATATTAATTCTGATTAATATTGTTTGAATCCAACTACTTCTAATTAATTTATTAATCATATAATAAATTAAAAAAATTTAATCTCTCCCTTAAAGTCATTACTAGCTATTTCTTCCTTTTGAAGGAAACCCAAAAAGGACTTTACTTTTATTCCATAAAGTTATACCAATTTAGTTTTGACTTTGACCAATTTAGTTATGACCTTGGACACTATCACACCCCGGTAAAGCGGAAACACGAAGAGTGATAATCTAAGGTCTCATCATAAAAGGTAAATAGGAGTACCAACCATAAACATTAAGTGTTTTAAGTTTATATCGCGTACAAAACAAATACATTCAGTTTCACAATACATAGTTTAATATATAAAGAAAGCAACAACTTAAATCATGCTGGTGTCTTATTGATTCACTAACCGTTCCCTGAAAAGCAAGCAAAAACAAAGTTCAACTATAAAATAGTTGGTGAGTTCACAATTTATAATAGTACATTATTTCAACAAGAAAATGTAGTTTGTTAAATAAAAGTTCTAGTTCAGAAAATGATGAATGTCATTGCATTCCGTTTACAACAAGCCAAACGACCATTCTTGCCCCCATTCCATCATGTCCATAGTTCCCATGATGTCCGTTTATGGAAATATGCACTTGCGGTTCTAGGCGAGTGGGGCTTGTCGAACCTAAATAGCGTTATCCATAAGACCATCAGCTCTAATACGAGTTAATAGGTTGGATTAGTTCTCTGGGGACTTATCATACAAGTTCATAATACCAAATTCATAGTACAAGCTCATAATACAAGGTTCATACAACAAAGTTCATATCATATAGTTCTTAACACAAGTTCATCAAGTAATGTTCATAGAAATTGTAGCATGCTTTCCACCCCAAAACATTTAAAAACCGAAAATAGGGGGAGGCATGAATACTCACCATGGAAAGTTTGTGGCTCGGGCTTCGTGGGTCGATGTTGACGAGTGCAATTCCAAATAGCGTCCTACGGAACAAATAGTTTCTAGTGAGATATAATTCACTAAGCTATTTTCTAGAAACTACCTATACAACTAATGGTGTCGTAAAAGTGCCCAAAGTGTGTACGGTTCATTATCAGTAACATTAATTCATAGTGCATTGTGTTCAAAATTTCACAAAGGTATGGAAATAAATTCCAAAATTTACAAAAATTGGTTTTTTGGTTCTAACAAAGGGCGTTGATGTCTAGAAATATTGTAGACATTTTTTAAGGTCATTTGATATTTATTTGTAAATTAAAGCCCAATTAATAAAGAAAACTCAAAATAAATGGTAACAATTTCTAAAACTCTCAATTTAATTTTTGGCAGGTTCTCGTTATGCTTCCAAGTTTGAGAAAAATATTGGTTAGGGTTTTTGAGTCCAATAACTCGAATTTATACATGGATAAAATACCAAACAGTATCCAAATCGTCTAAAATTTTACATGGCTTTTTTATTCTATGAATATACTAATACTACAATTTTCAGATTTTTATCTCTTCTGAAAACAATTATTTTGAATTTATAGCCATTAATTCACTGGTTTTATAGAAAAATAAGAAATTGGTTCTAACCCTCGGGGTTTTACAGATTATCACTTGTATATATGAAATTTCATAAAACAATTTCTTCAAAATATATTTTGAAGCAAAATAGTAGTATTGAACCCCAACAAGTTAAGCAATGTTGCACAATATAGTGCATGAGTTCTAGATGTAGCTGAAAATTCATGAATTTGTGTAGAAAATTTTGTGGGGTTTTAATCCACGAAAATTTAGTCATTATTCGTTGGATATTTTAAGTTTCTAAACTAATTTTCCCCATAGTTAAGGTGGGGTTTAAGACCCTTGATCATGTAAAGAAAAACTAATGATCACAGAAAATGTTCTATTTGTGCAACTATTTTGTAAAAACCGTCAAAAATCTGATTTTTAATGTTTTACAGTAAGACCAATTGGATTCAAAACCTAACTCAAGGATCTAGCTCTCAGAAAAAGAATATCATGATTTGGTTTTAGTAGTAAGTGAGTTGTGCCCATTCAAAGATGAACATATTATTCTGACAAAATGCATGTAATCCTTCGTTGCTTTGAGTGCCCTCTTAGGGGCACTTTCACAAAGACAACATGCATACATCTTTTATGGTCGAAGATAAATAAAAATAAACTAGAGTTTAAAGAAGAACAAGAAAATTTTAGGTTCATGCATCCAAGTCTTAGACTTAGGGTTATTCCAAGGCCCCAAAGTGGGTGTTTCATTCATGTGATAGAGAATCATTGGAACCACCGAATCTTACACTAGTATTGCACCATAAATCTGATTTCTAGCACATGCATGGAGTGAACAAGCATCCAAGATGTACCAGAAATGGTTTAAATGGTTTTTTATGTAAGAACACAAACGAAATGAAAAAGAAGGTGTAAAACTGAATTTTTGAAATCATATGAACTTACATGCATCTTTTCACTTTAAGCATGGGTTTGATCCCGAATTTTCACCATACATGTAAGGTGTTATGGTGAGAAACTATAGACACCAAGAGGAAAAACAAGTATTTCTAACCATAGAAGGTCATAGAATCCGAAAAGTAAAGAAGAACTATGAAGAAGAGGAATGTGCTGATTGTTTTTCCGAAGCAAAAATTCAAAAAGTCTGCGGATCACCTCTGCAAACCTCTACAGCAGAAAAGGTGGACCAAACGGCTGCAAGCTGTAATAAGAAGCATGTTTGTTGTTGTTAACATCTGCAGAATGCTGCAGAGATTAAAAATTTAAAATAAACTAATTTAATAAACCGAAAATGGTTTTTACATAGAGAAAATTTAATAATTATAGTCTTAAAACATTGAAATAAATTTCATACAACCAAATTAGTCTTACAATAACATTTTGCAATAAAGTTCATACAACCAAACTTTAATAATTCTAGCTCATTCGATATTTTGCATCAATTGTTCGACAATTTCATCCCGTAACTGGGTCATATATTCACGGTCCGTTGCAGTACTATGTGCTGGAATATCATCTTCATCATTCTCAACGACTGCTTTTATTTATAGATGTAAAATTCATTTATAGATAGGATGGATTATTTTTTTCAAAATTACACAAGACAAATATATTCAAAAATAAAACTAATAAAATATAATATGTTATATGTTTTTGTTACAATCTGTTTTTCCATTTTATTTTTTATTTCATCATTAAAACAAAATAATTGACACTTTTTTAAAAAGAAAATGAAAAATGAAATTATAAACACTTATTTAAAAAAACAACATTAAAATGAATTGACTTAAGTAAATCAAATGGGAGAAAACAGGTAATATATATATATATATATATATATATATATATATATATATATATATATATATATATAAGTAATGTAATATTAGTTGTATTTGATGGTTTTATTGTTCTTGCAGGTAACGAGTGTATTAGTGGGATATAAATTTAATGTATTAAATGTTAAAGGGATGAAAATAGAATATATTATATAAGTAAAGGACCATAAATGTAATATTAAATATACTTAATGGATAATGGGTGTGTTTAACAACACCCGTCGTTCGATTTTTTGAATAAAAAAAAAAGCGGCCGATTGTTTTTTGGGGTTGGATTCTTTTAGGTTTAGGTTTGAAGATGTGAGAATAGGTACAACAAGTGCGTCCCCAAGAAGCATACAAAAGAGGTTTAATGCCCCGAAGACTTCCGAAAAACAAACTGACGCGGGAAAAAAAGTGTTGCACGTGTGCTGCGTCGTGCAGCAATAAGAGTTTTGAATATGTTTTTTAAGAACAACAAACAACACCGAAGTAAAATCTTAAAAGTATGAGAAAGGGTTGTGTTGTTTACCTTGGTTTCGATCTTGAGTGAAGCAGGAACGCATCAAGAACTTCAAAAATCTGAAATTTGGGCAGAGAATGGAGTATTTTCTAAGGTGTAGGAGAGGGTTTAGGGATAGGAAAGGTCTCTTGAAGAGTGAAAGAGAGTTAGAGTGTAGAAATGGTCCATATGAGTTGTAATAATGGGTTTTAAGGCATGGGAAAGAGGGAAATGCCTAATGGCTAAGTTTTGAAGAAAGATAGGGTATTTGTCTTGATATTTGATAAAATAATAAAAGCCTCCCTTGAATTTTTATAAATCTAGGCTTTAAATTTTATAAAAACTCAAATATTATCATAATTTCCTAGGGTTTTATTTATTAGGTTTTATTGAAATATTTACATTTGGAAATAAGTTGTAAACTTATATTTCTTGAAATAATTTAGAAAAATGATAACCTATGATTTAATTTTTGTAAAAATATATTTCTCATATTTCAACAATTGCAACAAGGGTTCATAATATGTTGTTGTAGGATTTTGAAATCCTTGGATTTTACTTTTGGTTCACATTTGGAATTATGAATTATTTGAATTTGTTATCAACTTAATAGTTGGTTCATATTATAATTTAATTTTGTTCATATTAGCTTAGAATACTTAACCTTGTTAAGCATGAGATTGTTCCAATATGGAAATTTTAGGGTTGTGGTCTACAAAACATAGTTTTGTGTTTAGACTTAAGGTTCAACTTTGGCACTTTACCACTCAGTTGGTTCATTCACATATCAATGTGATCGTTCAATACAAGCTAAGGTACACTAATTGTTCCGAGTGATCTATTAAGTTGCGAACCTAGTTCAACCTGTACTCTAGAGCCAAGTTAAGTGCACACAAGGAAATAACGAGGTTCTAAATGAGTGTTGACTTGAGTTTTAGCGGATGTCATAGACACCTATTCCAATAGTCTCCCTCTTACACAAGTCATCAACTAAAATTGCTAATATAGACTTTGAATAACAAGTAAATTATGTTTTCCAAAGCCACTGTCAAACTCTAAGGATTATTATTAATTTTGCTTAAATAAAAAAACTCTAATATGATCAAACTTTCTTCTTTATTTTAGGATTATTATTAACTTTGCTTAAATAAAAAAAATTTAATATGATCAAAGGTTGGCCCTTAGATAAGTAATAAACTATTACTTTGTTTTATAATATATCGTATGAACATGAGACATGGATACAAATCGATATCAGAGTCCAAGGTCCAAGATTATGTTTCCCGATACCTAATTTATGATGGGTAATATTAACACTACAAATTAAACATGTCAACTTAGTCCGGTCTAGGCCTAGTGTGACATCCTATTTTCAAGACGTTTTCATTTTGAAATGGTGAACAAAGTTTAGGTATTCGGTTGTGACTTGGAGCAAAAAGATTATTTCGATAATTTGTAAATCGGGTTTGATGAGAAATTGATTTTAGATTCGGGATATCTAATGGAAAGTATGAATCGATAATGGTGTTGAGCGTCTCTATGGCTTTGTATGGATATATGGAGGGTCGAGATCAGAGCTGTATCGAGTGAGCTATGACATTCGGAAGAGTTAGGGTTTGGGAGAAAACCCTAGTACGCAAGGCGTACCGAGTGATATGCAAGTTGTACCGAGGAGAAAAGGTCTACGCGAGGTGTAGCTAGGAAGAACGAGCAACGTAGGTGCAAGGTTTGAGATGGGGTGCGCGGTCTCGTACGCGGGGCGTACGAGGTTCAGAATGAAAAACCCTAATTTTAGGGATGGACACTATATAACAAACATAATGCCTCAAAGATCAGCCTCCCTCTCACCCTTGGACAACTTTCACAAAACCCTGATCCTTTTTATGTGTTCTTGGAGCTTAGAAGACCATTAGAAGAATGTTTTGGTGATTTTGAAGAAGGTGCTCAGTCTTGTAGATTCATTGAAGAAATTAGACCTTTTATATCCTAAACCTCATCAACCTTTGGCTCTCATTTGAGGTATAAAGTCTCAAACTTGGTGTTTATTTTCTTAGATCTTTTTTGGGTTGAGTTTATGGACTCTTTTTGGTCCCATTGATGAAGTCCCTTGAGTTCATGTCGTTTTTGGAGCTTAGAGTTGCCCCTCTCGATCTCTTTTGGGTTGAGTTTATCTTTGAAGTCTTAATGGGTTCATACAAGAGTTATGACCATTTTCATGGAAGTAGAATGCCATTTTTAGAGTTTGGGATTATGTAGGGCATGCAAAGTCACAAAGCTAGTGACTTTATGGCTTTAAACGTTATTTAGGACTCAAATCTATAGTTTGGACTTATGGATTAAAGCATTAAGTGCTTAATGGAAAGTGGGTTTAAGAGGGACGTACATTGCGTGTACAAACCAGTACACGCAGCATACAAGCCATTAAGCGAGTATGCGTAGTGTACCACTGAGTACTCCTTGTGTACTTTGTTTGAGTGGGTTTACGTTTTTGGGCTTCGGTTTGGGATGTCTTATTGGGGCCGATTGTTGGTGACTAGTTGGGCCATCTGAGAGAGGGTGTTTTGGATTAGAGATAAGTCGTGGGCTTTAGGGTAAGGCCCAAGCAAGGGTTTGAGCCCAATTTGGAAAATTGGGCCATTAGTAGGCCTTTGTGGACCTTTTTGGTCTTGGGCCTTGGTGGGCCCAATGAGTTGGGTCAATAGTGGGCCTGGATAGTTGTGCCATCTATGGGGCATAGTGCTGGGTGTAACCTTTTATTGTCTTTGATTATAGTGTTGGGTTGTTTTTGCCCAGTTCGGGAGTCTGTGCGCACCAGCAACGATAGTGTAGGCTTCTCAAGTAGCAGTTGAGGTGAGTCTTCTAACTATACTTACCTAAGTGGTAATATTGTATGACCGGAGGGTCCTATTTGAGTCATCGACCGGAGGGTCCTATGTGCTTATATTTAGTTATGTGATATTATGCATTTTGTCTTTGTGATATATGCTATATTATTCTGTGCCTTACTGAGTTAGGACCGGAGGGTCCAAACCGAGTTGTGATACCAGAGGGTCTTCACTGAGATACGGGACTGGAGGGTCCAACCCGAGCTATGAGACCAGAGGGTCTTCACTGAGACACATGATTGGAGGGTCCACACCAATCCGTGAGACCGTAGGGTTCTCACCGAGACGCATAATCGAAGGGTCCATGTCGAGTTATAGCCATGAGAGGCTTATTATTTGTGTATGTGGTATTTTGGGGGAACTTGTGACAATCGTCAATTTCCGGTCAAGTCAAAGTCAAATAAAGTAAATGGGTCAAACCAGTCAACTCATCTAACCCTTGTATATTACGGTTTTCCATATGTTTAAAGTTGTATAGCTCGCTATGTTAATAAGAAGTTATCACTTGGAAAGTTCGTACGTTCAAAAATTCCAAACCCTAATCAGGGTAAGTGATGAAACTACTCGATAAGAACACTATTACATGACCTTCAGGGGCATATAAAACTCATAACGAGGCTTAACGGAGTGTACAAACCTTGCGTTGCGAAGCTAAACACTCAAAAAGCTCACAAACGAAGTCTCTCTCAGTCTCTCTTTATTAATCTCTCTCTCCCAAATCTCTCACAAATCTCTCTCATAACCTCCCTCAACTTTTTATAGTGATTTGGGGGCATACCGACTGTGACAACCGTCAATTTTCAGTCAAGTCAAAGTCAACGAAAGTCAACAAGTCAAACCGGCCCACTCATCTTGCCGTAAGTGCTAGAGCTTATGATAAGTAACTCCTAAACAACTCTCTATTCTAACGAGAGATCCTAAATCAAAAAGTGCGTACATCTAGATCTCCTTAACCTAAAACGGTGGTACGTAGAAAGCCAAACCAATACAATAATGGTACATACTCATCGGGAGTATGCAAGATCCCTAATCAAGGCTTAACGGGGTTTACGGACCTTGCAGTGCGTAGCTGGACACTCAAAAAGGTCACCAATGAAACCTCTCCCACATATCTCTAAGTATGTGAAACCTCTTCCACATATCCCTAAGTATGTGAAACCTCTCCCACATATCCCTAAGTATGTGAAACCTCTCCCACATATCCCTAAGTATGTGAAACCTCTCCCACATATCTCTAAGTATGTGAAACCTCTCCCACATATCCCTAAGTATGTGAAACCTCTCCCACATATCTCTAAGTATGTGAAATCTCTCCAAGTACGTCAAATCTCTCCCATATCTCTCTAAGTATGCGAAATCTCTCTCACATATCTCTTTGTATGTGAAATCTCTCCAAGTATGTCAAATCTCTCCCAAATCTCTCTAAGTATGTGAAATCTCTCCCACATATCTCTTTGTATGTGAAATCTCTCCAAGTATGTCAAATCTCTCCCAAATCTCTCTAAGTATGTCAAATCTCTCCAAGAACGTCGAATCTCTCCCAAATCTCTCTAAGTATGTGAAATCTCTCTCACGTATCTCTTCGTATGCGAAATCTCTCCAAGTACGTCGAATCTCTCCCAAATCTCTCTGAGAACGAGGAATCTCTCTCAAATCTCTCTCGAAATCTCTCCCAACTTTCTGTAATCACTCAGGGCATCCCGACCCTCGAATTTGGCGAAAAATAGCCCAAGAACGGAAGTCTACGCGAAAAACGGACTTAAGGAAAACGGTTTCTACTCCAAACAAAACTCTTATGAACTCACCAACTTAATTGTTGACACTCTTTTTCAAAACTACTTGTATTCTCAGGAAATCAGTGAAACAGGAAAACTTCAGCGCTTTGAGGATGGGACGTTAAACCGTCAACAATTTATTTTTGTCATCATATTGTAATTGATTTTGAAACATGTAAACATATACTTTGATGTAACTTTTTCAATTATATTTATGATGGTTGTATTTACTTTGAGCACTATTATACACGTTGTTGTGATACTGTACATGAAGTCCTCCACCCCTGGACGTTTCCGCCATCCTTGGTTTGGGGGTGTGACAGATTGGTATCAGAACATTGTTTATAGTGAACTCAGTATATCGAACCACATAAGATATACAAACTATAAATACATTGGGACCGAAAGTCTCTGATTTAAAGTTTTCAAAACAACTATACCTTTAGAAACAAATAATTTTTCGGTAAAAGTAGGAGCATGTGCACACACACACTAGGGTCAGTATCACGATGGGATGGGACAAAAGTAGTAATTGTTGAACAAATACGAGTAGGCTTGGGGATGTATAGTCAGGACTGGGAATGACATAGCCTGATCAACTATGTCTCACCCAGAAATGATTACCATATGCCCAGGAATGGTCGTAGGAGTTGCAACAAGTCTAAAAACTTACCAACACTACCACAATGAAATGCCATAGGGGTATTTGGGATTATTATAATTGCTTATTTGAGAACTAAATAAGTTTTTATCAATAGGTCAATAACTGCCTAGAGGATACAATAAAACTATATGTATCCAGGACGTCATAGGCTTAGAATCTGTGAATCTTTGCTTTACTTCCTGTTCTCGTTGGATTGGGGATTTAGAGTTAGGATCGCTTATTCGAAGGTCTATCCTGTCCCAAATACATGTGACTAGTATACCCTAAATAATATATTGAAGTACCTGATAAAGACCATCTTATAATTATCTAATTAGTACGTCTACTTAGTTATTTCTTATATCCCCATTTCTCGTGAAGATATTATGGCTAAATTCCTTCCCCACGATGACCCGTACTACCCTAACCACGACAACACTGAATGGCTCGGAGAGGAGCCATAGAGTGATTACCGAATCCCTTTGGATGGTCACCAAGCTGAAGGCTTTACTGATGGTCCTGACCCCAACCCTGAAGTGGAAAACCTACCCTGATGGCCCTTGTTCCGAATCCTAACCCTCGTCCGGTTGTTCAAAGCCCAACGCCTCCTTGGGTAGAATGCTTGGAAACCTGGAACGAAGAACACGACCAACCTAGGTTGTTGAATGGAGACATACGAATCCTTCAGAATCCGGAGACTACACTATTCAAGGGAACCATAGCAATGCCCAAAATCTTCCTTACGTTAATGAGATGTAGACCTATTTTCCTCGAACCCTATATTACAAACAATTTACATATGGTAACTCCAAGAAATTCTTAATATATACCAAGTGATTTTAGAAGGAGAGACCACCCCGGAACTGCCCGCAAATATTAGTACGTGTTTCTAACATCGACGACTAAATTCCAAATTTCTTTATTTAATTAAGTCTAGCATCAATTAAAGCATGCATAGTAGTAATGCCAAGGATTAAATTGAGAGCATAAACAACAAGAAATTCCAAAGCCGTCATGAGACCATTCTATGAATTTCCTTCGACTCCGTAATGGGACTGCATCATAGGGATGTAGGTCAAACTTCCGAGAACATGCTTCCACTCTATGGGTGAGCGGTCGAAATACATCTAGGTTCAATGTTAGCACTGACTAGGAACTCTAATTCATTAAGAAGGATTACTAAGTTATTTGTTATGATTTCCTCACTTATACATTCCCCAGTTATATATAACGAATACCTGGTAGATAATAGAATGTGAGAATTCTGACTTAGTTTCTTTTCCTCGTTGGGATGTGAAACTGAAGTAGAATCACACATTTTACCATCCGCCCAGTATTGGTTATATCATAATGTGTATAAGCTAAGTTTTCATGTATAATAACTCATCTCTTAGTCAGAATCAAAATAATGTAGAGCCGACCTTAGTCATTTTCAAACTCCTTGCCTGATTTCAAATTTCGGGACGAAATTCCCTCTAACAGGGGGATGATGTGACAACCGTCAATTTTCAGTCAAGTCAAAGTCAACGAAAGTCAACAAGTCAAACCGGCCCACTCATCTTGCCGTAAGTGCTAGAGCTTATGATAAGTAACTCCTAAACAACTCTCTATTCTAACGAGAGATCCTAAATCAAAAAGTGCGTACATCTAGATCTCCTTAACCTAAAACGGTGGTACGTAGAAAGCCAAACCAATACAACAATGGTACATACTCATCGGGAGTATGCAAGATCCCTAATCAAGGCTTAACGGGGTTTACGGACCTTGCAGTGCGTAGCTGGACACTCAAAAAGGTCACCAATGAAACCTCTCCCACATATCTCTAAGTATGTGAAACCTCTCCCACATATCCCTAAGTATGTGAAACCTCTCCCACATATCCCTAAGTATGTGAAACCTCTCCCACATATCCCTAAGTATGTGAAACCTCTCCCACATATCTCTAAGTATGTGAAACCTCTCCCACATATCCCTAAGTATGTGAAACCTCTCCCACATATCTCTAAGTATGTGAAATCTCTCCAAGTACGTCAAATCTCTCCCATATCTCTCTAAGTATGCGAAATCTCTCTCACATATCTCTTTGTATGTGAAATCTCTCCAAGTATGTCAAATCTCTCCCAAATCTCTCTAAGTATGTGAAATCTCTCCCACATATCTCTTTGTATGTGAAATCTCTCCAAGTATGTCAAATCTCTCCCAAATCTCTCTAAGTATGTCAAATCTCTCCAAGAACGTCGAATCTCTCCCAAATCTCTCTAAGTATGTGAAATCTCTCTCACGTATCTCTTCGTATGCGAAATCTCTCCAAGTACGTCGAATCTCTCCCAAATCTCTCTGAGAACGAGGAATCTCTCTCAAATCTCTCTCGAAATCTCTCCCAACTTTCTGTAATCACTCAGGGCATCCCGACCCTCGAATTTGGCGAAAAATAGCCCAAGAACGGAAGTCTACGCGAAAAACGGACTTAAGGAAAACGGTTTCTACTCCAAACAAAACTCTTATGAACTCACCAACTTAATTGTTGACACTCTTTTTCAAAACTACTTGTATTATCAGGAAATCAGTGAAACAGGAAAACTTCAGCGCTTTGAGGATGGGACGTTAAACCGTCAACAATTTATTTTTGTCATCATATTGTAATTGATTTTGAAACATGTAAACATATACTTTGATGTAACTTTTTCAATTATATTTATGATGGTTGTATTTACTTTGAGCACTATTATACACGTTGTTGTGATACTGTACATGAAGTCCTCCACCCCTGGACGTTTCCGCCATCCTTGGTTTGGGGGTGTGACACCGACCCTTAACTTGGCCAAAAATTGCCCAAAACGGAGAGTTTACGCGAAAAACAGCCTAATAGGGCCGAACCTTCTTAGGGCCGAAACCCTAAGAAGCGAAACCCCTAAGAGACGAGACAAGGAACCGAAAGTAGTACAACCGAAACCGAAGGCTGAAGGACCTAACCTCACACGAACAGAAACCCTCCTGCCGGAACCGAACTCTGCTGAACTGAAACAGCATGAAGACCGAACCTCGCATGGACCGAAAGCTGCTTAGGACCGAACCCGAGCTTCGCCTTCGCTCCATTTCGCTTCCCATATTGTACCTTAGCCTGCGAGACTTCTCATGGACCGAACCCTCCTCCCAGTTCTCATCAGACAAGCGAATCTACTCTCGGTTCTAAGCACCAAGGACCGAACCTTCAGCCCAGACTTCGGATTTTCGTAGATTCGCTTATATCTTCCCGGTTTTGCATCCTTTTAGCGTTTTGAGCCCGTTTTTCGTGATTTTAACGTGGGATTTTCACCAAAACTTATATTTTGACATATACGACCCTAAATATTCATATTTTAATCATATTTTGCGGAAAATCATTGCCTAAGAATAAAATCTAGTTGGTAAGATATTGTTGGATAAGGTGTCTAAGTCCATAACTATTTCTGGTAAGTACTTGACCCGACCCGGCATGGTCTATTTGGGTTGCATGGCACCATGCAATTGGATAAACTAAATGAGAGAAATAACACATATGGTTTATTAATATATTATAAGTTCTAATATATTAATAATGTTATTTAATTAGTTTTGATCAAGAATTAATTTAGAATTAATTAAGTGATCAATAGAATAACTAATTAAATATATGGATAGATTATGTAAATCTTCCATATCTTATATAGTGGGCTTATAATGCTCCATGGATTATCAAGTTGGGTTCCACCCATAGGATGCTCCATGGAGGCTCCATGGAGTTAACCCATGGATTGAGAAATGAAGAGTCATGTTACATTAGGGTTTTACCTAATGCAACACACTATATAAGGACCATGTCTCTCCCCAAAATCGGTTACACTAGAGAAAGAAGAGGGCTTGGCCGATTTTGAGTGTGTTAGAGTATTCTCTCAAGTTTATACTTTGCATTTGGTGTTGTGTGAAGCATTTGAGGCATCACACGTGAGGTGCTAGGCTCACAAGGTTTCAAGGAATACTTACAACAACAAGGTATGTAGTTCTATCTATTATTCAAGTTAAAATTGTTCCCCATGTATGCTAGATAGGATCATAGCCTTGGAAACCAACTTTGCATGATAATTAGAAAAACATAGATCCAAGGTTATTAGGGTTGCATGTACACTTAGGAAGTGTTAGAATGCTCAAAAACCCAACAGATATATGAGTGGAGTGTTGACTTTACCTTTAAGTTATGACACAAGCAACCTCCCATACCTACTCCATGTCGCTATTCACATCAGCCATTACCCATTCCTTGTACCTTTTATCCTTCCCCCACAAGTTTCCTTGAGCCCCAACACACAAAGAAACTTTACTACTCATTCTCCCTAGATCACCAACTCTTCACCTAAAGCAAATACACTTTTCTCTCTCCATTTCTCTCCAAGATTTCGAGATTCTCCAGGGGTTTTCAGATTTTCATCCTCCTTTGGTAAGTAAATTTCATCCTTCACTTGATTTCCTTAATCCCCTGATGTGCACAAAATACCCACTAATTTTAATATTTATAACCTAACAAACATAAACTAACTATGCACTTATAGGCAGTGTACCTAGTCTGATTACAGTATAGCTTGGGTAAGTCGAGTGTCGATCAGAGGGAACGGTGTTACTAATTAATCTATTTACTATTAAATTAACCTAATTATTAACAAGTTTAAAAGGGTTTTTATCTGATTTTACAAGATCAGACGAACTTAACTCAAATTCAATAAGTAAAAACACACTCTTGTCTAGTTTGAATCCACTTCTTCCTTATGGCTAGCTAATGATTATGGACTATCGAGTTGGTTCTAATTGTATTAGTAATTTAGTTCTAACTTTACCAATAATTAACTAATTCATGTCAAACTATGTATGTTCACACATAATTAAACACAGAACTAATTATGAATGTAAATATGTTATGTAAGATTTGTTATATAAATGCAATTATAGTCACAATACACGTTCTCTAGCACAACTAAGCTTATTTACTCTAATTACTAACTAAGATTGGTCAATCCTAGCTCTAACAATTCAATGTTCATTAAATCATTAGGTAAACAAGTTCATGCAGTTAATGGTCACTAGGCTACACAAAACATGCAATCAAGCAATTAGAGAAACAAACACAAGCATGCTAGGTAATATAAATCAAACACAAGCAATTTTACCAACTAAATAAATCCATAAAATTGAGCTATTCATAAGTTAGAAGCTTCATCTAGCTAAACAAGAGTAGCTAGATTCAGCTGCTCATCATAGCAACTAACACACTAACACAAATCAAAGTGTAATAAAACATGTTCCTAATTAATGATTAAATAATCTAAATTATGGACCTTCACTCTTTTGGTGTTGAAAGCCTCTTCCCAGAACTTTTCTCTGCTCAAAATCGTCTTCTGGAACTCCTCTCTCTAGCCAAAAAGTCCCCTCTATTCGTAATGGTCAAGGGTTTATATAGTTTCTGATTTTCACTAATTCACGTCGTGAATAATAAGATATTCACGTCGTGAGTTTCAGATAACTGTGCCCATCAAGGATTCCTTCACCCGCATACATATCTTCTAGAACCAACTCTCACGTCGTGAATCTTCAAGCTCCCACGACGTGAGAACGCTTTTTCCAGATTTTCTTCTCTTTTAATCTTTTAATTCCCAGAGTTTCTTTCTTTAACGCTTTTAGTCCATTTTCTTCAAAATGTCTTCTTTTTGGCTGCAAATAACATTTAAGCTCATAAGTACCATTATTCTAAACAAATTACCAACTTATTAATAAAAATGTACTTAAATATTGCCTAAAAATAGGTATAAATATAGCAATATCAAAATACCCCACACTTAGACTTTGCTTTCCCTCAAGCAAATTTATACTTAACCCTTGATTACTAACATCACATAGAACAATCCGACTCCAGCTCAGCCATTATGCCAAGACCTCAACGCATGCATTTTTGTCTAAAATTTTCCTAAAGTACCCCCCCATACTTTAAATACTGACAATCTTCATAAACACTCGCCCACTTTTTCCGAACAATGCTCATTTTATGCAACCCTCCGAATCCATCTGCAGAAAACCTCCTTATCCTCAAGGTATTTTTAGTTGAGTAACCTAAGCATACATAATCTAGAATTACAATCTATGATACCATTATGGAGCTCTTTTTGGAATTCTTCACTTCCTTGATAATTTGATCTTTGATTTCTTTGAATTATGTTTGATTTGATTTCTGGTATCTTCAACTTTTTAATTTCTTGGAATTTTGATCTTTTGATCTTCACTTTAATTGCTCCAAAATTCTTCAAACTTTTCTTGCAATTCTCTCTTTTTTTTCTTTTTTTTTTCTTACATGCACCTCACTGTTTTCACTCAAAACCTACATGCTTAAGCAGAGGCGCTCAACCTCAACCTTTATTGGTTAATGATAATAATTTTCCTGGATACATTTTAGGTTTAGGCTGCTAAACATATTGCATCCCTCAAACCAAGCGGGGTTATGTTTTTGTTCCATGATTTCACTAAAATAAGGGAGGCCACAAATGCACTATAACGTTTATTGGCTCAACTAAACATTTGAACTTTTATCGGATCATCCCACATACCACTAGCAACTACAGTTCAAATTATTATTAGTAGATTCAATTATTTCAATTTCAATTTTCAAATTTTAAATTTTTACTATCAAATTCTACATTATCTAGAAATTTACTTTTTCTACCCCTACCCCACACTTATTTCATACAATGCCCTCATTGTATGCATAAAATAAATCAAAATTAAAGAAAATGGAGAAAAAGGAACAGACTCCCCTGAGATAGCGGCGTAAGCATCTCCAAAAGTGTGGAAAACGTGCATCTTGAATATGGACTTTGAAAATAGAAACTTGGATCTGGAACTCGCGAAATAAGGTATGTACTGGCAAAACATGAAATCGAGCCTTCAATCGTCTTCAAATGTGGTGTAAATCTCCAAAATAGAACGAACAATGTGGGAAAGCATACGCCACATTGTATGGTAGTAAAAATGAGCCAAAATAATCTCGAGAAGAATGACAAGAAGAATAATATCAACCCATGGAATACTAATATTTCAAGGGTCTTGAACTTGTAAAAATCTCAGATTCACGACGTGAAATCGAAATTACGCGTATTCTGAGAACCTCCTGATTACTGAGTCACGACGTGAATAAGAAAAGTTCACGTCGTGAAAACTAGGCAAGCAGAAAAAATTGCCAAATCTTCTTCTAATGTCTTAATTTAATCCAATGTCTTAATGTATTAAGACTCTTCTAAATTCATCAGTTTTTGACTCTTTCGCTGACTTTCCACTCTCTTGACTCACCCCACACTTATTTTAAAAATATGGGTCTCGACTCTCGGCTTTAAACACTCCCGCCTAAAGACGTACGCACTTATACCTCGCTATCCTTTCTAGGCGCTCCTTGCAATTTCTGAGAAACAACCAACAATGAAGAATAAAAGTAACATAATATTCAAAATAGTTCTTACAATCCCATAAAAATAAAAACAAACTAAAAAAAACCAAACAAAATAAAAAAAAATAAATAACAATCAATCATCCTCCTCATCATCATGTGCTCCACTGCTTCCAGCTCCATCACCTCCGCGTCCGCCAAACTCCGACCATCGTGGTCAAATCGGGTAATGATACCCTAAATGAGGCGGCTGCTCCACCCCAAGATGTCGGACAACATTCTCCACAGTGCCACCTATCCAATTGACACTCAACAATAACTGGTCAAAGTAACCAGCCATATCACTCCCAAAAGGCATACCAACCATGGAAGCAGGTGGGTGTATTGGCTGCCCGCAGTCTCCCCTTCCTCTCACGTTCCTGCGCCTCGGTCTCGGTTCTGGCGTAGGTTGGTCGGCTGGCTCCTCGTCATCGTCATCATCATCGCCAAGGATTCCCCAATGTGTGCCATAATTTTTCACCACCCTCATTGTTTCCAGATACCCCATGCTAAACTCATTCCCCTCAATACATGTTAGGGAAAGAGTGATTGCAGGAACAAGAAGGTCATAAGAGCAGGCCAATCGGGTAACAAAATGCCCTCCACAAATGGGGCTTCCCGGACGAGCGCTTGTCGCATAGTCCGCCAAATACCGGGCCAAGAAATACGGGATATTGCAGCAAACACCTGGTTGCAGGATGCACCATAAAAAGAACAAGTTACTTTTAGTAACTTTATCACCGTGGCGTTTGTGATGGATGGAGAAAGTGATCAAACGATGGATGAGACGGTGTATCGGGATTTTGATGCTACTCTCGGGCGATACACCAGAATTAAAAACTCCAGTGGCAATGTTACTCCAAAACTCTGGCCCCAAAACTCCATCAGCATAGACCCGCGTGGCATCCCTCAAAAACAAAATAAAATCATGAGTGATGGTCTCATGAGCTTCATAGAGCCCCATACGGCGAGAAAACTCCACTAGGCTGCACTCCTGATACTCCCCGCTTAACCGAAACAACAAAGGACGGGGAAAAGTGGGATCTCTGACATTGTCATGAAATGTGACCGTGGAAAAGAACTCCACACATAGCTCCTTGTACACACACTCCTGGATGTTAAAAAGGTTGAACCACCCTTTGCATACGAATTGGAATCCGTCCCCCAAAAAAATTTTCGTGAGATATTGGGACATCCTGTCAACCAAGCCAACCTCCCTCAACCTCGCCCACTGAATAGTGGGAGCCACAGCAAATTCTCGATTGTAGCCATCCCAACCGGGTATTCCATCGCGTATAAATTTCACGGGGGGTAGTGGTTGGAAACTCGTAAAACGGGTGTAAGCTTGCAATTCCAAGAGGTACGTCTCTTCTCGGTGCCATTTTTGCAAAAACAAAGAAACAACCACAACCAAAACAACAATCCACAATTTAGACATAAAGGAAAAAAGAAAACTGTTCAGCCCCAGGATTCACGTCGTGAATCCTTTAAGATTCACATCATGAATTCGCAGTCTCAGTAAGCAAAATCGCAACAACGGGGGGGGGGGGGGGGGGGGGGGGGGGGGTAAATCCAGTCGAAATGTCAATGGGTTTTATTCCTATAACACTTCCAAACACATAGCAAAAAAATTCAAAGATTATTACGAACTTTGAAGAATTAATTTCGTCATTTCACTCAATTAACGAACCCTAACCCCAATTTCATCTACTAGAGAAAAAACTAAACTTAATAATCAATAATTATTACCTTTGTTGGAAGTATTACGTAAGCACAAGGAAGATTAGTAGAGTTGTCGGCTAAAATCAGAGCAATGGGGACCAAGGGGGACCAAATTTCCGCTTCCACTTCGTGAAGAATAAAGAAAATGAGGGTTTAGTGGTTTCTAGGGCTTTATTCTATGGTCCCGTGTTTTCAAAAATTCACGTCGTGAATTCTGAGTGATTCACGTCGTGAATTGCATCTTGGGCTAAAATTGGTCCATGTACTCACCGACTGATCTTGGGCCTGTTAGTTTAATGGGCTAAACTATATCATGGAGTATTTATCCGGTCCATTCACGATTCACGTCATGAATTTGTAAACTTCACGTCGTGAATATGGTCTGGAAGGAAAAATCAATTTAGACTTTAAACTAAATTCTCAATTATTACTACTTCCATTTTAAGGTCCCTACATTCAATGCTTAATTATATTCTAATAGAGTTGGATGACATGATCTAAGTTTTTAAAACTAAAATGCAAAAAGAAAAAGAAAAGAAAAAAATTTGCAAACCAAACTCGGGTTGTCTCCCGAGAAGCGCTTCTTTTTCTTAGAGTCTTGAGTCGGACTCCGTGCCTCCTACGTTGAGTCCTCGGAAGAATCCACCACTAGGATCTTTTGTTCCTTGAATCGCCTCTTGTAAGCTTGAACTCGCCTTTTGTATGCTTTCTTTGAATTCTCTTTTTTAGCTTTGACCTCTTCTTCAAGCTTGTTTTTGGTCCCTTTAGTTTCTTACTTGCACTCCATAGCATCCTCCTCCTCTTTCACCACCGGCTTTGTCACCATTGAAGTAATCTCCTCTTCATCAGTTGTCATCTCATCATCTTCTTTGCTCACCCAAGAAGGTGGACTCTTTTAAGCTATGACTTCAACCAAATACGGTATAGATGCTCTAGGTTTTGTTCTTTTGACTTGATGAATTGCTTTGATCTCTTCTTCCATAAGCTTTTCAAGTTCTTCTAGTTCATTATCTTTATTGATTGTGAACACCTCTTCTTGAACATGTTCCTTTGGAAAGCCATCTTCTATCCCAAAAACTTCTTTTTCATCACCAACCCTCAAGGTGAGCTTAGACTCACGAATATCTACCAAAGCTCCAACAATGTTAAGCAATGGACGACCAAGGATAATTGGAACATCGGGATCTTCCTTCATATCCAAAACTACATAATCTATTGGAAAAACAAATTTTCCAATTTTTACCAATATATCCTCCACGATGCCCCGGGGTTGTGTCACTGAACGATTCGCCATGTGAATAGTCATTCTTGTAGCCTTCATCTTATGAATTTCTAACTTCTGATAAAATGAATAAGGCATCAAATTAATGCTAGCCCCAGAATCGGCTAAAGCATTAACCTTCATTTTGTTGCCAAATACACACAGAAGAGTGAGGCGTCCAGGATCTCCCATCTTCTTCAGTATCTCTCCCAACACAGCTTTTGAGATTTGTTAACTTAGGACCACCTTAGAATGCTTCTTTAATTGCTTGCGAGTGTCTATCAAATCTTGCAGTAATTTCTGATGCTTGAGAATTTTGGATAAGGACTCGACAAAGGGAGTATTAATCGGGATCCCGTTCACATGCTTGACAAACTCTCTATGCTCTCTTTCCAGTGGACTAAGGGTAGCTTGGGAAGGAAAAGGCAAAGGCGGCTGATAAACTGAACCAACTACAGAATTTTTCTGTTCATGATGGGCCCATGTCGTGAACTTATATGGTTCATGTCGTGAATTCTGGAATTCAGTAGCTTCATTATTTTCGAGCTTGGTCTTCTTCAGCTTTGGATCGGGCTACTGTGGTTCTTCTTCCAATGCCTCCAGGAACTCAGAGATGGCTTCTTCTTCAGTGTCTATGGCCATTACATGAGATTGGGTCTTCGTTTTGGGATTTTCGGGGATAACTTCTCATGAACTAGAGTGGCTAGTTGACCAACTTGAACTTCAAGGTTATGGATGGAGGCTTGCTGATTCTTTATTAAAGTTTGTTGTTCACTAATAGCAGAATCAGTGGCATCGTGTCTCTTTTCCGAAGCTTCCATAAACTTCATCAACATAGTCTCTAGATCAGGTTTCTTCTCGGCTGGTGGCTGCTCCTTTTGATAGAAGCCTCGACCTATCTGCCTATACTTTTCTTCTTTTTGCTTCTTATACTCTTCATATGGTAGCCACTCCTTCTTCGGTTTCCTCCAGTCCTCATCAAACTTATCCCCACTCGAGTAGCACACTTGAGATTTTCTGTTCCCAAACTCATCTAAATTGCAGTCCTTGGTCAAGTGTGGACCACTACATCTCTCGCAACCCACTCTTATGACATGAATTGACTGGTCCATTTGTGTTATCCTTCGATCCAAATTATTTAGCATAGCCATTACAGCTGCTATTTCTTCAGTTTGGGCCCCTCCACCGCCTTTGATTCCATCTTGCCTAGGGTTGTGGTATTCGCGAGAGTGCTTCGCGAATTCTTCAATTAGCTCCTTGACCTCCCTTGGATTTTTCTTTGTCAACGGTCGTTGAGAGTCAAGGAGTTGTCTTGTCATAACGTTAACCCCATCATAGAAGATTGACATTTTTTGTTGCACATTTAGATCATGTTGAGGGAAATTTCTGAGCAAGCCCTTGTACCACTCCCATGCTTCGTATAATGACTCCCCCGGCTGTTGCTTAAAGTTAGCTATTGCCTTCTTGAGTTTGGCTATCTTGGATGGCGGGCAAAACTGGTCCAGGAATTGCTCACGCATTTGAGCCCAAGTGGTAATTGTACCCGGTCGAAGTGATTTTAACCACTCCTTAGCAGCTCCTTTGAAAGTGATGGGAAGCATCCTAAGCAAGACGGTGTTTCTGTTGACATTTGGGACATTGAAGTAATCCGCAATGTCGTTGACTTCATCAAGATGCTTAAAAGCATCCTCATGATCTTTCCCAAAAAATGGGATATCCTTCAGTGCAGTCAAGATGTGCCCCTTCAACTCGAATGTGGCAGTGGCAGGTATTGCGGGTTAGACTAAACAGGGACCCGCATCTTCTCGGATCCGCTTCTTGTAAGCTCCCATGGACATATCTTCAATTGCTACCATCTCGTTCCTTGGCTTGTTCTCGGGTTCACTCGTATGTTCTTCAAATTCCGGCTCAGTGTCGTATTCAGATTCGGTTTGGACGGGTATTTGATCCAAGTGCTCAAAATTGCTCTTGTGCTTTGAGGATGAACTTGACTCTCCTGTCTTCTTTCCCAACTTCCTTGAAAAAGTTGACTTTAATTCTTGTAAGGGCGTCTTTTTCTTGTGAATTGCAGACTCGGGATCTTCAAGTGGTGGCACCAAGGGTGTGTTTGAGCCTCTGGCCATGAACTCCTGCAACTCGCTAAACTAAAAACGTAAAACGAAACTAAAATAAGAAAATACTAAAAACTGAAAATCGCAGCTTTCATGTCGTGAGTTTATAAAACTCACATCGTGAATTCTGTGACAGAGACAAAAAACAATTTTTTTATATGCTAATCAACTAAGCTAAGCTAGTAAACAAAAATACATAACCAATTAACCTTTTTGCAGATTTTATTCCACAAAGAGGGTCGATTAATCTAATGTAACTAAATAAACTAAGAAACGTGTCGTCCCCTGCAATGGCACCAAAAACTTGATGTGCACAAAAGTACCCACTAATTTTAATATTTATAACCTAACAAACTTAAACTAACTATGCACTTATAGGCAGTGTACCTAGTCGGATTACAGTATAGCTTGGGTAAGTCGGGTGTCGATCACAGGGAACGGTGTTACTAATTAATCTATTTACTATTAAATTAACCTAATTATTAACAAGTTTAAAAGGGGTTTTATCTGATTTTACAAGATCAGACGAACTTAACTCAAATTCAATAAGTAAAAACACACTCTTGTCTAGTTTGAATCCACTTCTTCCTTATGGCTAGCTAAGGATTATGGACTATCGAGTTGGTCCTAATTGTATTAGTAATTTGGTTCTAACTTTACCAATAATTAACTAATTCATGTCAAACTATGTATGTTCACACATAATTACACATAGAACTAATTATGAATGTAAATATGCTATGTAAGATTTGTTATATAAACGCAATTATAGTCACAATACACCTTTTCTAGCACAGCTAAGCTTATTTACTCTAATTACTAACTAAGATTGGTCAATCCTAGCTCTAACAATTCAATGTTCATTAATCATTAGGTAAACAAGTTCATGCAATTAATGGTCACTAGGCTACACAGAACATGCAATCAAGCAATTAGAGAAACAAACACAAGCATGCTAGCTAATACAAATCAAACACAAGCAATTTTACCAACTAAATAAATCCATAAAAATTGAGCTATTTATAAGTTAGAAGCTTCATCTAGCTAAACAAGAGTAGCTAGATTCAGCTGCTCATCATAGCAACTAACACACTAACATTCCTATGTGCACATGCAAACCCTAATGCTTGGATCTAGGTTTCTCTAATTAAACATGCTTTGAATCCAAGACTTCTAATGACTAATTAGGTATAAGAACAATACAAAATCAGATCTAGAAGTTCACCTTTGAATCTCTTGTTTTGATCTTGTAGTCTTGGAGCTCTAGAGTCACAATTGTCACTCCTCTAATGGCTTACAAACACCAACTAGCAAGGAGGATGATTTGAGAGAGAGAGGAGAGGGGCTAGAAATCGGCTAGGGTTTCTTTGCTTTAGCAGAGGTGCCAATTTCCCTTGCCCTAGGGGTCTATTTATACTTGTAAGGCTCCTAGGGTTTCACCCTTAAACCCTAGTTGGATAATCTTTCCTTAAAGAAATCCTAATCCTTACCTAAGATATCCTTAGACGAATTTGAGGCTATCCCAAGCCCTAGAATCCATCCATCCTCTATCCAAGAAGGATTTACAGCCCAAAGTGTAACTATCAAACAATTGACAGTTTATACCCTCTTATTTAATTAATATCTTTAAGTCACCAAATTAATACTAATTAATTCATGACTTATATTAATCAAATAACAATATTATTATTCATTATATTATTCTCATAATATATCAATAATATTTATTCTCTCATAATAAATCATCCTATCAAGTTGCTATGGTGAAGGCAACCCAAAAGGACCATGCACAATCGGGTCAAATACTTGCCTAATATAGTTGCAGCCTTAGACACTATTCCAACAGTCTCCCACTTGGATAAGTCTAGTAACTATATGCACAAGTACAATTCGATTTGCAATCGTAGCTCTCAAAGATGTTGTCAAACTCTGATCTAATCAATCTTGTCCTTTAGATAAGGGATCGTACAGTCCTCTGTTAGATATCATGCTGACAATTCTATGGAATGATTAGTCTAGCATTTTGGTTTCTCGATCCCCGATTTATTTGACATAGATGTTAATTGAACACGTCAATTCAGTTCTGACCAGGCCCGGCACATAAGTCAAATCAAATCATCGAGCGGCCGAGATATCGCTTTTACCTTCTTAGGATAAAAGTTACAGATAAACTTCGACTTATATGCATTTACTTATTAATTAATCAACTATACACAACAATGCGTTTTATAACATCGAGTTACTGATGCGTTTTCGCATTATCAATGTACAACCAATTAACAAATAACAAACCATATATCTAGGTTTTAAGACTATATGATATTATCGTCTTGCGATCACCCTTTTATATATCATATTCCAAAAAGTGATTCCAGCAAACACGGGTTTGTTCCAATGCTCAAAACCAGTTCATAAGCACTCATGAACGTCGCAACAGTCTTTTGCCATGTCTAATACCATTTAGACAATCTACGCATCAATTCACGACAATCTTCATTCATATCTACTTCCAACATATGAACGATTGTGGACAATTTGAATAATTCGATTATTCTTAATAAATTCAATTATTCTGGAAGTCAAAACATGCAAAATGAAACAATAGTTAAACAATTAACATAAGATAGTAACATTACTCATAAATAAAACTCCTTTATTTAATCATCAAATGTTAATTACATTTATCTATTACATGTTTCTACTACTATCTAATCTATGCTAATATCATCCTTCAGCCCAATACTCCTAGCATGCTGCAAGTGCTTAACCCTGCTTAGTCCCTTTGTAAGCGGATCTGCTAGGTTATCTTCTGATGATATCCTCTTCACTTCGAGTTGTCCTTCTTCTACACGATGTCTAATAAAGTGGTATTTTCTGTCGATGTGTCGTGATCTACCATGATCTCTTGGTTCCTTGGTCAAGGCAACCACTCCTTCATTATCACAGAAAATCTCCATAGGCTCCTTTATGGCGGGTACAACTCCAAGATCACCGATGAAGTTATTCAACCATATTGCCTCCTTCGACGCTTCGCTCGCTGCAATGTACTCTGATTCGCACGTTGAATCAGCTACGGTTTCCTGCTTGGAACTTTTCCAAGTCACTGCTCCTCCATTCAGGGTAAAGACCCAGCCCGACTGCGAACGGTAGTTGTCCCTGTCGGTCTGAAAGCTGGTGTCACTATACCCTCGCACCTTCAAGTCATCACTCCCTCTGAGGACTAAGAACCATTCCTTCGTCCTCCGAAGGTACTTAAGGATATTCTTAACCGCAACCCAATGAGCTCTGCCAGGGTTCCCTTGATATCTGCTAACCATGCTCAAAGCAAAGGCTACATCAGGGCGAGTATAAGTCATAGCGTACATGATTGAGCCAACTGCGGAAGCGTATGGTACTCGACTCATTTCTGCTATTTCTGCTTCGGTACTCGGACTTTGAGTCTTACTCAACTTGGCATTACTTTGTATCGGTAATTCTCCCTTCTTCGAGTTTTCCATACTAAAACGTTTTAGTACCTTCTCTAAGTAAGTGTTCTGACTAAGTCCTATTAGTCTCTTACTTCTTTCTCTCACTATCCTTATTCCCAAAATGTAAGAAGCCTCTCCGAGGTCCTTCATAGTGAAGCACTTCCCGATCCAGGACTTAACCTCCTGCAAAGTCGGGATGTCGTTTCGTATGAGTAATATGTCATCGACATATAAAATGAGGAAGCTTACTATACTCCCATTGGCTTTGACATATACACACGATTCATCTTCACTTCGTACAAATCCAAACTCTTTGACTTTCTCATCGAAGCAAAGATTCCATCTGCGAGATGCTTGCTTAAGTCCATAAATGGACTTCTCAAGCTTACACACTCTATTCGGATGCTTTGGATCCACAAACCCCTCTGGATGAGCCATGTAAACATCCTCAGCCAATTTTCCATTAAGGAAAGCGGTCTTGACATCCATTTGCCAAATCTCATAATCATGAAATGTGGCAATAGCTAGCATCACTCTAATAGATTTTATCTTCGCAACTGGTGAGAAGGTCTCATCATAGTCAACTCTGGGAGTTTGAGTAAAGCCCTTCGCGACCAATCGCGCCTTATATGTGTGTACGTTTCCATCCACGTTGGTCTTCTTCTTGAAGATCCATTTGCACCTAACGGTCTTACGTCCGGGCACATTATCAACCAAATTCCAAACTTGGTTATCATACATGGATTGGATCTCGCTATCCATTGCCTCTTTCCATTTCGCAGACTCCGGGCCTGCCATGGCTTCCTTATAGCTATTAGGTTCATCAAGGTTTATTAGTGTACCATCACTAATATATATGTCCCCTTCGGTAGTAATATGAAAACCATAAAACTGGGGTTGAACTCTAACTCTTTCGGAACGTCTAAGAGGTAAGGATTCGTCAATCGGTTCAACCGGAGTTTCCTCCTCGGGTTGAGTGCCAGTGGTGGAGGTTCCTTCATCTATCGACTCTTGAATCTCTTCAAGCTCGATTTGCCTCCCACTGTCTCCATGGCCTATGAGTTCTCGCTCTCGGAAAACTCCTCTCCTCGCAACAAAGGCAACATTGTCCTTCGGTCTATAGAAGAGATATCCAAAGGATTTCTGCGGGTAGCCGATGAAAATACATCGCTCACTACGAGGTTTGAGCTTGTCGTGAGTATCTCGTCTTACGAAAGCCTCGCAACCCCAAACCTTGATATGTGCTAACGAGGGAGCTTTCCCTGTCCACATCTCGTGAGGTGTTTTGGCAACCTTCTTAGTAGGGAATCGGTTAAGGATATGGGCGGCAGTTTCTAAGGCATACCCCCAAAAAGAGATTGGTAGTGAAGCACGACTCATCATAGAGCGAACCATATCCAATAAGGTTCGATTACGCCTTTCTGCCACACCATTCAACTGCGGTGTCCTAGGAGGCGTCAATTGTGAAGCTATTCCACACTCCTTGAGATACTCGTGGAATTCAAGACTTAGGTACTCTCCTCCTCGATCGGATCGAAGCATCTTGATTTTCCTGCCCAATTGATTCTCCACTTCATTCTTGAACTCTTTGAACTTTTCAAAAGTTTCTGACTTTTGCTTGATTAAATAGATATACCCATATCTACTATAGCCATCGGTAAAAGTCACGTAAAAGCGATTTCCATCCTTCGTGGTTCATCTAAACGGTCCACATACATCGGTATGTATTAGGTCCAATAGACCCTCGCCCCTTTCACACATACTTGTGAAGGATGACTTGGTCATCTTTCCAAGTAAACAAGATTCGCATGTGTCATCTTCCCTAAGGTCGAATGACTCCAACACTCCATCCTTTTGGAGTTGGGCTATGCGTTTCTTGTTGACATGTCCAAGACGACAATACCACAAGGATGCTCTATCCATACTATTGGAAGAATCTATGTTGAAAACATCATTTCCTAAGTTATCAACAATCATAACAGTTTCATAAATTCCATTACATTGTATAGCTTCAAAATAAAAGACACCATTTAGATAAGCCAAAATAGAACCATTCTCATTATTAAAAGAAAATCTAAAACCTTGTCTAAACAAACCATGAAATGAAATGATGTTTCTAGCCATTTCTGGTGAATAGCAACAATTGTTCAGATCTAAACTTAAACCATTCCTAAGCACTAAAGAATACACTCCAATCTTGGTCACAGGCGATGATCTTCTGTTCCCCATGATTAGATTTATTCTTCCAGCCTCCACATCCCTATTTCTTCTTAGTCCATGCACATTAGAACAAATGTGGTAACCACAACCGGTATCAAGAACCCAAGAAATAGCATGAGATGAATCGTTAGATTTGATTGTGTATATACCTGCGAAAGACGGCTTGATCTTTCCTTCCTTGATGGCTTACAGGTACTCTGGGCAGCTTATCTTCAAATGTCCTATCTTGTGGCAGTGGTGGCACTCTGCCTCCTTTGGGTTAGGGCAGGGTTTAGCAGGATCAACTTTGGTCCCACTAGAAGAGGCACCATCTCGAGCTTTAACCTTGCGATAGTTCTTAGACGAAGCCTTCCTCTACTTTCCCTTTCCTTGTCCAATAGCCAAGACAGGAGCAGCGGGTGGATTGAGAGTTGGTGCAACAGACTTATCCTTGAAGTTGCTCTCAGCGACCCTCAAGAGACCTTGGAGTTTGCTTAGGGTGACCTCCTCTTTATTCATGTGGTAGGTCATCCTAAATTGATTGTAGCTAGGAGGCAAAGAGTGAAGCACCATGTCGATCGCCAAGTCTTCCCCAAAGTCAACATTCAACTTGCGAAGACGGTCGACATACCTTTGCATCTTTTGCAGGTGCACGGTAAGAGACTCTCCATGACCCATCTTAGCGGAAATCATGTTAGTGAAACTCTCATAACGCTCTTGTCTCGCATTTTGGTGGTATCTCTCCAATAAGTCTTGATGCATCTCATACGGGTACATGTCCTCATAGGACTTTTGGAATTCGGAGTTCATAGTGGCTATCATGATGCAATGTACCTTCGTTGCATCACGCTCGTGAGTTTCAAAAGCGGTCATTTCAGCCAGAGTAGCGATTTCAGGGTTGATTTTCTCGAGCTTCTCATCGAGGACATACTCCTTATCCTCATAGCGAGCAATAGTGCGAATGTATCTTATCCATTCGCTAAAGTTCGTCCCATCGAAAGTGACCTTTTGACAAAGGCTCATCAATGTGAAAGAACTAGCAGCAGCGTTGTTTGCGTTCGACATCTACAAATAGAAAGGACAAAGATAGATTAGAATATGAATCCCTAATTATCACCCAATAAGAAAAATTAGGGCTAGGATCCAACAACAATATTTACATATTAGAAAAGGGATGTCGTAATCTAACATGCAAACAATTTGAAGGTAAGTGAATGACGATTCACTAATTCTCCACCATGAAAACCTAACTTTAAGTTCTAAATGAATTTGAGAATTCCTAGGTTTAGTTGAGATTCATTGAAACTTTTCAATGGCATGTTTAAATCTGGATATGCCCCTCTTGTTTGTGACTGGGATACCAAGGATCACAAAGCGGGTGTGAATTACCATGCAAATTCACATGGTGCCTTCATTGTAACGATCACCTATTCGATGTGCCGGTAAACCACACACGCTCCATCGAACTATGATAAAACATGAATCACCCTTTGCCACCTTTTCTTAGAACCAATTAGTGTGTCGGTAAACCACACACGCTCCACTAACTTCTTAGCAAGGGTGCAAAGGGTAATTTCATGGGATTGCATCAATTCACTTTTCCTAAAGTAACTAAGATTGGGAAATTTTAAAAAAACATGTAGTTACTTTGTATTTCATATTATACTTTTAATGAGAGGATGAGATTGCCCTATCCTACCCGTTCGGCTAATGACCCTCCACCGATCAAGCAAGCGGTGGGTGTGAGTGTACACCCATTAAGTGCCATTTTATAGGCCGCAACCTTATACCCACCTTATAGATCGGCTTCGTTAATGAGACCTACTAACGGTAAGACTAGCATTTTAGTTATACATATATATATATATATATATATATATATATATATATATATATATATATATATATTAATCTTGTAATATTATATTAGTATAGGGTTGTATTTTAAACTTGTAAAATTCTAGGGTTTGAAATTTAAATTGTCTAAATTAAACTTTTAATCAGAAAACATAAATTTCAAAACTTGAGGACAAGTTTTAAACATTTAAAACATGGAGGATCAAATAACAAATAATCTCAATTAACAATTAATTCCATAATTATCTATATTTGATTTATTTAAGATTTCTTGCATAATAATTTACCAATTTAATCAAAATAATTAACTAATTATCACATAAGGAAATTAAATATTTTATTAATTGATAAATCTCTTTAATTAGATCAAGGTTATAGTCATATATATCAAAAAATCGGATTAGGGTTGATCTAATATGATAAAGGCAAGTTTCCATAAGATAAATATCAAAAAATTCCAAATCTGGCCCTTCCTGACGCTTGGACTCGCCGAGTGCACCATGGGACTCGCCGAGTCAGGCCAACTCGCCGAGTCCACAGTGGGACTCGCCGAGTCCATGACTCAGAAACATAAAAATCGAATTTTTCAAGCAAGATTCAAACAAACAAGCAACAATTTAATAGAAACCAATCTAGTCTCTGATACCACTGATGGGTTTTGGCCATATGAACATTCCTATGTGCACATGCAAACCCTAATACTTGGATCTAGGTTTCTCTAATTAAACATGCTTTGAATCCAAGACTTCTAATGACTAATTAGGTATAAGAACAATACAAAATCAGATCTAGAAGTTCACCTTTGAATCTCTTGTTTTGATCTTGTAGTCTTGGAGCTCTAGAGTCACAATTGTCACTCCTCTAATGGCTTACAAACACCAACTAGCAAGGAGGATGATTTGAGAGAGAGAGGAGAGGGGCTAGAAATCGGCTAGGGTTTCTTTGCTTTAGCAGAGGTGCCGATTTCCCTTGCCCTAGGGGTCTATTTATACTTGTAAGGCTCCTAGGGTTTCACCCTTAAACCCTAGTTGGATAATCTTTCCTTAAAGAAATCCTAATCCTTACCTAAGATATCCTTGGACGAATTTGAGGCTATCCCAAGCCCTAGAATCCGTCCATCCTCTATCCAAGAAGGATTTACAGCCCAAAGTGTAACTATCAAACAATTGACAGTTTATACTCTCTTATTTAATTAATATCTTTAAGTCACCAAATTAATACTAATTAATTCATGACTTATATTAATCAAATAAAAATATTATTATTCATTATATTATTCTCATAATATATCAATAATATTTATTCTCTCATAATAAATCATCCTATCAAGTTGCTATGGTGAAGGCAACCCAAAAGGACCATGCACAATCGGGTCAAATACTTGCCTAATATAGTTGCAGCCTTAGACACTATTCCAACACTTTTACTCATTCCAACAGTTAGAGAGAGAGAGAGAGAGAGTAGCCTTTGGTTTATTTAGAGTTTTGTTTGGAGTGTTAGTTAGTGATAATTTTCATATGTGTTACACGGGGGATAGATCGGCGATTCGTGTACGAGGTTTATTTGCTTGCTTACGAGGTGAGTCTTCTCACTATACTTACCTTGAGTGGTAATTTCATGTGACTGGAGGGTCTTGTGTGCTTATATTGAGTATTATGATATCTTGCATTATGTCTTTGTGATTTATGTTGTGTATTATGCTGAGCTTTACTGAGTTAGGACCGGAGGGTCCACCCGAGTTGTGGGAGCGGAGGCTTCCACTAAGACACATCTACCAGAGGCTCTTATTTGAGATATAGCCATGAGAGGCTAATGAGTTATGTGTGGTATTTTGGGGAACTCACTATGTTTAGTGCTTAACGTGTTATGTGTTTCAGGTACTTCTCAAGATCACAGGAAGGCACCAGCTTGATTGTATACACAAGGTGGAGCTATGTTTTGAGAATCCTGAATTGTGTTAAAACAATTTATGAACATGTGTTTTCGATAAATTGTCATTTTGGAGATTTTGAACTATGTTTATGAGAATTATGTGATTTTTAGAAATGAAAATTTTGTTTGAAAATTTACGGTGTAACAAGTTGGTATCAGAGCCTTGGTTTGAGGGATTCAGATGTACCTTCGGGTATGTCAGGACTCAAACTGAGCATTTGAGAAAATTTTTCAAAAGAAATGATTTTTCCAAAATGAGAAATAGTTTAAGAGAAAAACGAGTTGGAGCAGTGTGTACAATCAGCCAGAGCCCGAACGGTGATTTCCCAAAATACCCTTACTTATATTTGTTATGAGATATTTATGAGATGTTAGGGATGCATGCTAGAGGATAGTTTAGGTATTTCATATTTAGGGCTAGATTTTCCTGATTTGTGATGCCTTAGCCTAGGAATTTTTGCTATCTGTTGTTTTCCTTGAGTATGTGCTAAGTAGGAGTATCTAGCAGGAATCACTTAGAAAGAGTTCTGAGTTGACGGATAATCTAGGAGAGATATCTTGCTGAGTATATGAGGAGTCTACTGAGAGAGTAGTATGATATCCATGAGAGATAGTGTAGCACCTGGTTCCTGGTATGTATGATTTATCTGAGTACTTTACATTTTTAGCCTTGGACTCGGCGAGTCGTAGGCTAGACTTGCCGAGGAGGGACGGGATTTTGAGCACGTTTAAGTTAGCGACTCAGCGAGTCCAACAGTCTGGAAGAAACCCTAATTTCAGGGGTTTGCACCCTATTTAAAACCCCTTATGCGCCCCAAGTTAACCTCCTTCACCCTCAGAGCATCATATACCGAACCCTAACCCTCTCCTTGTGATTTGAAGTGTTCTGGTGCTTGTTCCTTGAAGATTGAAGAAAAAAAGGAAGGAAAGACCAAAAGAGAAGGTGAAGAGCAAGGATCTAGGACCTAATCCATAGTTCATTGAGGTACAATTCAGATCTATTCTGTTTTTATGCTCAAATCCCCATTAGAACACCATAAAAGCTATCTTTGAACCATTTCCAATCTTGTTAGTAGTATAGGGATCATAATGGGTTGAATAGCTGCTAGATCTGGCTATGTTCGAGTTCCAGAAGCCTAGATCTAATGCCTTTATGCGGCCATATTGCATGAAGGCCCTAGATCTACCCCTTTTAGTGTGTTTTGAACCTTAAAATCCCCATTGATGATTATATACACGTAAAGTTGGAAACTTTACGTGTTAATCGAGCCCTAGGAACCCAGATCTATGATTGGAATGCATTGGATTCAAGCAGAATCGAGTATAGAGAGATTGCATGTATGGGACTCGGCGAGTTGTTCTTCGTACTTGGCGAGTCAGTCGCGAGTCCCCGATTTTTCCCCTTTCGAGTATGAGCCATAGGTGGACTCAATGAGTCGGAAGCCAGGCTCAGAAATGGAGGGACTCGGCAAGTCAATGCTCTGACTCGGCGGGTCCAAGGCAATCTTATTGTCTCAAGAACAGACTCAACGAGTTGTTCATACAACTCGGCGAGTCACAGCCTAGAGTGTTCATCGGATGAAGATTAACTCGACGAGTTGTTCATACAACTCGGCGAGTCGGATGAAGGATCATTAAGTATCAGTTAGTAAGAGAACTCGACGAGTCAATGCCTAACTCGATGAGCAGAGACGGGAGTAAGGACAATCGACTGGATATGGAATCGACGAGTTGGCAAGCCAACATGGCAAGCCGGGTGAACTGGAAGTTGACTTTGACTTTGACTTGACTTTGGTTTGGAATCGGTCAGGGGTAAAATAGTCATTTTACCCTGGGAATAGTATCAATGTCTGATTAAGTGTTTTATGGAAATATAGCCGGGGGATCACCAGAGCAGCAGTCAGACATTTGCAGATCAACTTTTCAGCAGCCAGCCTTTTGAGGTGAGTTACCTTCCAGTAGGGGTGGGTCTAAGGTCACAATGTCGACCCACCAAGTAGGATTATTTTAGAAGATGAGTGTCTTTGTGATAATTATCTTGGTATGGATACGTGTTTGGTTATGAGATATATCTGTATGATATGTTACGTGTATGATAGGGATAGTTTTCACCTGACAGTGGTCCTTACGACCGAAGGGTAGGTCAGTACTCGGATATGCCTGATTGTATCCTTATACCTTGTTATTGTATACTAGTCGTAGGGTGTGGAATAGACCCTAGTTACCGGTTGAAAGATACCGATGATGATTACCGGTTGTAAGATACCGACGATGATTACCGGTTGAAAGATACCGATGATGATTACCGGTTGAAATATACCGGTGGTATTGTATGGTATGTGGTATGATGGGGAACTCACTAAGCTTTGTGCTTACAGTTTCAGTTTTTGGTTTCAGGTACCTCTTCGTCTAAGGGGAAGGAGTCGGCGGCGTAGCATGGCATCACACATATATGATTTTCCGCAGGGAGTTTTCTAGGATTGTACTCTGATATGATATTTCTTTATGACGTGGGTTTCGAACATGACACATTGTTTTATGAAATGACGTGTTGGCACAGTATTTTCTAATGAATGCTTTTATGAGATAATTAATTAAAATGAAATTTTTGGGCTTGAATTTTGGGATATTACAGATAGAGTACTTGTGAATTGGAATCATAGGAGGAGGAATTAGGGTGACTACAGGTTGCGGTGGAAGGTAGTATTGGGCCCGTACTACTGAAAAAACTGGATTTGTATGCAACCCAAGTAAGAATCCTTAGGGTACTAAGGAGCATGTAGGGGCGGGAAATCGAGTGTGAGTATGCTCGAACGAGTCTCTAATGATTTTTTTGTTGTGTTTCAAGACATCATGGTGGGTAGGCGCCACAACCCGAGGGCGGTAGTGCCAGTGACGAGGAGATCCACAGGATCATTCATGAGGAGGTGGCCATAGCTATCCGAGAGGTGATACCATAGATGTTTGGGTCTATCAAGACCACACTGATTGAGACATTTGATGAGCATTACACTGCTGTTACTGAGGCTGCTATTGTTGTTGCCACCGCGTCCGTAGCCGCTACTAGGCCACAAGGAGGTGATTCATTGTTGTACCGGGAGTTCAGCAACACAAAGCCATAATAGTTTGATGGGAAACAGGATACGATTGTTGTTATGAGATGCATCTCCAACATCGAGGGATGTTTTTACACGTGCTCATGCCTCGAGCACTGGAGAGTATGGTTTGCGCTAAACCAGCTTCGCTTTAGAGCGAAGGACTGGTGGAAGTTTGTGACAATCAGCTTTACTCCTGCAGATCATGCTGCAGTGAATTTGAAGAGATTCACACAGTTTTTTCAAGACAAGTATGTTCCCCCGGTGGAGAGGAAACGGTTGGCCCAGGGGTTTTTGCCTTTCAAGCAGAAGACAAAAATTGTGACTGAGATCTCAAGGATGTTCCATGAGAGGGCACTGTTTTTCCCTGAGCATGTGTCTACTAAGCAGGCACATGTGAGTCGTTATCTGATCATACCGTGGAGGGATATATGGGATTTTGTTGCTATCTCGTCTTACCTGACATTGGTCGAGTTGCAGAACAATGCCCAAAGGAGGGAGATTGAGCTAGAGTTACAGGCCAGGGAGGAAGGAGAGTCATAGGGGAGGGACCGGAGACCGATACAGTTGCAGCCGACGACGAAGCGGGCAAAGCCAGCTGATGCGAGATTTGCGGTCCAAAAGGGCCGCACTTATGGAAAGTGTGGCAAGAGTCACGAGGGATCATGTCGGGCAGGGATTTGCTAAAATGTGGCAAAGAGGGGCATATGGCAGAGGATTTCCCCAAGGGGTTTGCAGTCTGCTTTCATAGCAACCAGACCGTCCATCAAAAGGTTGAGTGCCCTCAGCTTATTTAGGGATCTGCCCAGGGTTCCACTCTTGTTGCTTTGCATACTAATGGTAGTCGGCCGGTGAAGGGCGAGGCTCCGAGGGCTCGTGGGAGAGCTTTTCAGCTAACAGTGGAGGAGGTCCACATATCACCTGATGTCGTGGATGGTACGTATTTCCTTATTTATATTATTTTGAGATTTGTTGTGCTTATTTAGTGTTGTATATATAGGTACTTTTCTTGTGAGTTCTGTACCTGCTTTCGTGTTATTTGACTCCGGTGCGAGTCAATCCTTTGTGTCTTTAGCTTTTAGTCGTTGCATCAGTATCCGACCTGAGTCGTTGAGTCGACCTATGAGGGCATCTGTAGCTGACGAGCATGCGGTATTCGCTACTGATGTATTCTAGGGTTATGTACTAGATATGTTTGGTGTTAAGTTCCCGATAGACCTGGTATCAATCGTGATGGGTGATGTATGTGTCATAGTGGGCATGGATTGGTTGAGTCGGTTTGGAGTTGTGATCGACTGTGAGCCTCAGATGGTGGCCATAAGAGACCCTAGTGGGGGAATACTTATGGTGTATGGCGAGGGTACCAGATCTAGATCACTTATTTTCTCTACTGCCAGGGCAAGACAGAGTCTACAACAGGGATGTATAGGCTTTTTGGCGTACGTGATGGATACACTGGTTGTTAAAGAGAGACCAAGTTCTGTCACCGAGGATCTGATAGTGTGCGAGTTTCCAAATGTTTTTCCTAAGGAGTTGCCGGGTGTGCCTCCCGAGAGGCAGGTGGAGTTTCGGATTAATTTGGTTCTGGGTGCGACACCTATTGCCAAGGCACCTTATCGCCTTGTGCCGCCTGAGATGCAGGAGTTATCCTCGCAACTCCAGGAGCTGTTGGGGAATGGTATTATCAGATCGAGTAGCTCACCTTGTGGAGCTCAAATCCTTTTTTTCAAGAAAAATGATGGTTCACACCAGATGTGCATTGATTACCGAGAGTTGGACAAGATGACGGTCAAGAACCGTTATCCACTACCAAGGATCGAAGATTTATTCGATCAGTTGCAGTGGGCATCTTGGTTTTCCAAGATTGATTTAAGATTTGGATATCGTCAAATGAGAGTTTGTGAGGAGGATATTCAGAAGAAGGCCTTCAGAAATCGTTATGGGCACTACGAGTTTATGGTGATGCCTTTTGGACTCACGAACATACCGGCATCGTTCATGGATCTCATGAATCGGTGTGCAGGCCCATGTTGGATCGGTCGGTGATCGTGTTCATCGATGATATTATGGTGTACTTGAGGTCCAGAGAGTAGCACGAGGAGCATCTTCGAGAGATTCTCGGAGTAATGAGACCGGAAAGGCTTTATGCCAAATTCTCCAAGTGTATTTTTTGGTTACGAGAGGTCCAGTTCTTGGGAGATCTAATTAATTAGAATGGGATATTGGTCGACCCGACCAAGATTGAGGTAGTTATGAGATGGGAGGTGCTGAGATCCCCGTTCGAGATTAGGATTTTTCTGGGTTTGACAGGCTACTATCAGAGATTTATCAGAGATTTCTCCAAGATTGTTGTTCCTCTTACATGATTAACCCGAACGGATGTTACTTTTGACTGGGGGGCCGAGCAGCAGTCCTTATTTGAGACTCTTCGCCAGAGATTGTGTAAAGCTCTAGTGTTAGCCCTTCCTAAAGGGGTAGAGTACTTTGTAGTCTATTGTGATGCATCTATATTAGGGTTGGGTGCGGTGTTGATGCAGAGGGGGCATGTGATAGCATATGCATCGAGGCAGTTGAAGTCTCATGAGACGAGGTATCCCACAGATGATTTGGAGTTGGGAGCAGTGGTGTTCGCCCTCAAGATCTGGCGCCACTATTAGTATGGAGTCTAGTGCACCATATACACGAACCATAAGAGCCTGAAGTACCTCATGGATCAGCCCAACCTGAATATGAGACAGAGGAGGTGATTGGATGTAATGAAAGACTACGACTGCGAGATCTTATATCACCCAGGCATGGCTAATGTGGTAGCCGATGCCTTAAGTTGTAGAATAGAGAGTGATCCTATTCGGGATATGTGTATGAGGATGACAGTGATGAATCCAATCCTAGATACCATCCGAGAGGCTCATGTGGAGGTTGTGAGGCCAGAGAACCTCAAGAGGGAGCGAGTGGTCGGTCAAGTTTCTGAGTTTCAAACGGCTAGTCGGGTTCCGTGGGAAGATTTTGATACCCTATACAGGTGGAGCTTGGCGCATATTGATAGAGGAGGCATATAGATCGATATTCTCGATCCATCCAGGAACCACTAAGATGTATTTGGAATTGAAGAGAGATTTCTAGTGGCCCTGTATAAAGAGGGATGTGGCATGGTTAGTTGAGTGTTTCTTGACCTGTCGTAGGTTTAAGGTGGAGCATCAACGTCTACATGGCCCGTTACAGCCTTTAGAGATTTCGCAGTGGAAGTGGGAACAAATTTCCATGAATTTTATCACCAAATTACTAAGACCCGCATGAGGTGTCGACGCAATATGGATGATTGTGGACCAGTTGATGAAGAGTACTCACTTCCTTGCTATTAGTGAGAGCTCTTCTGCAGAGAGATTGGCAGAGATTTATGTCAGAGAGGTGGTGGCACGGCATGGAGTGCCGACATCGATAGTGTCAGATTGGGATGTGCGTTTTACTTCCAGATTCTAGAAGAGGTTTCATGAGGAGTTGGGTACTCGATTGCACTTCAGTACCACATACCACCTACAGACTGAAGGGCAGAGTGAGCTACCGATCCAGACGTTTGAGGACATGTTACGAGCATGTGTGATGGATTTCGGAGGAAGTTATGACACTTAATTCCCCTTATCTGGGTTTTCTAATAACAACAACCATCATTCCAGTATTCGTATGCCTCCCTTTGAGCTCTTATATGGGAGGCAGTGTCGGACTCCCATCTGTTAGGGAGAGGTAGGTAAGAGAGTGATGGGTAGCACTGAGATAGTGGTCAAGACGACTGAGTAGATTCAGCAGGTCAGACAGAGCTTACTGACAGCCCATAGTCGCCAGAAGAGTTACGCAGACCGGCAACGATCCGAGTTAGAGTTCCAGGTTGAAGGTATCACCGTGGAAAGGAGTGATCAGATTCAAGAAGCAAGGAAGGTTGGGTCCTAAATATATCGGTCCTTTCAGAGAGACTGCTAGAGTGGGGAAGGAAGCTTATCGGTTGGAGCTACCTGCAGAGTTGAACTAGATTTATAACACCTTCCACATGTCTCAGTTGAGAAAGTTTGTAGCCGATGAGACGACGGTGGTACCATTAGAGCACATTCATGTAGATGCTAGCCTGAATTACATTGAGAGACCGATAGCAATTTTGGATAGAGAGAGAGAGAGAGAGAGAGAATATCTTCCAGTTTATTTAGAGTTGTGTTTGGAGTGTTAATTAGAGATAATTATCATATGTGTTACGTGGAGGCTAGATCGGTGATTCTTGTACGAGGTTTATTTTCTTGCGTACGAGGTGAGTCTTCTTACTATACTTACCTTGAGTGGTAATTTCATGTGACCGGCAGGTCTTGTGTACTTATATTGAGTATTGTGATATCGAACATTATGTCTTTGTGATTTATGTTGTGTATTATGCTGAGCTTTATTGAGTTAGGATCGGAGGGTCCACCCGAGTTGTGGGATCGGAGGGTTCTATTGAGACACATCGACCAGAGGGTCTCATTTGAGATATAAACATGAGAGGCTAATGAGTTATGTGTTGTATTTTGGGGAACTCACTAAGATTAGTGATTATCGAGTTATGTGTTATGTGTTTCAGGTACTTCTCAGGATCATGGGAAGGCACGGACTTCATTGTACACACGAGGTGGAGTTATGCTTTGAGGATCCTAGATTGTGTTTAAACAATTTATGAACATGTGTTTTTGATAATTGTCATTTTGGAGATTTGTGAACTGCGTTTATGAGAATTATGTGATTTTTAAAAATGAAAATTTTGTTTGATAATTTACGGTGTTACAAATGTGCCATTGAGTTTATGTAATTTTAACCATGAAAAATGTATTTGAAAATTTACAGTGTTACAAGTTGGTATCAACTCCTTGGTTTGAGGGATTCGGATGTACTCTCGGGTATGTCTAGACTCAAACTGAGGATTTGAGAAAGATTTTATTAAAAGAAATGTTTTTTTAATGAGTTTAAAGAGAAAACGAGACGGAGCAGTGTGTACAATCAGCCAGAGCCCGAGCAGTGATTTCCTAAAATACCATTACTTGTTTACATTATGAGATATTGGAGCTGTATGCTAGAGGATAGGCTAGGTATATCAAGAAATTAGAGCTAGAGTTATCTGATTCATGATGCCTTTGTTGGATAAGGTGTCTAAGTCCATAACTATTTCTGGTAAGTACTTGACCCGACCCGGCATGGTCCATTTGGGTTGCATGGCATAATGAAATTGAATAAACTAAATGAGAGAAATAACACTTGTGGTTTATTAATATATTATAAGTTCTAATATGTTAATAATATTATTTAATTAGTTTTGATCAAGAATTAATTTAGAATTAATTAAGTGATCAAAAGATAACTAATTAGATATATGGGTAGATTATGTAAATCTTCCATATCTTATATAGTGGGCTAAGAGGCTCCATGGATTCTCAAGTTGGGTTCCACCCATAGGATGCTCCATGGAGTTAACCCATGGATCAAGAAATGAAGAGTCATGTTACATTAAGGGTTTACCTATTGCAACACACTATATAAGCAATGTGTTTCTCCCCAAAATCGGCTACACTAACTAGAAGAAGAGGGCTTGGCCGATTTTGCAAGTGTTAGAGTGTTCTCTCAAGTTTGTTCATTGCATTTGGTGTTGTGTGGAGCATTTGAGGCATTCCACTTGATATGCTAGGCTCACAAGGTTTTAAGGAACACTTTCAACAACAAGGTATGTAGTTCTATCTTTCATTCAAAGAAAAATTGTTCCCCATGTATGTTAGATAGGAACATAACCTTGGAAATCAAATTTGCATGATAATTAGACAAACATAGATCCAAGGCTATTAGGGTTGCATGTACACTTAGGAAGTGTTAGAATGCTCAAAACCCATCAGTGGTATCAGAGCCTAGGCTTGTTTGTTGATTATTTGTGCAAACTGCTTAAAAAATTCGATTTTTTGTTTTCTGCTCGTATGAACTTGCCGAGTCCATGACCAAATGCAAGCTAATCGTCGAGTTTGTTCTTGCACTCGGCGAGTAGAGGCTGCAGTTTTAAGAATTTCGACTTTTGTTGCTGGAAATGGACTAGAAACATTACCCTAAATTATTTTGGTACTTGAAAACATGTTTTAGATGGTGTAATGTTTATGCTAATCCATTTACAATGACAATTATCAAAATTACAAGTTTTTAAGTGTAATTTTTGATTCTTGAAAGTGTTCATATTCATGTTCTTGTTCTTATGTTGTTTAGATGATCATAGGAATTGTTTGTAACCTATGTGGTAGATTAATTCATGATCATTATGTGTTTTAATGGAGTCCATAACTTGTCCTCAAGTTATGGAAAGCCAAAAGTCACTTTGTTAAAAACCATTAAAAGAACACATGAGTTATAAAAAATGAAGTGTCTTCATTTTTAATACTCTATTAACTCATAAGTTACAAGAATTGAAAAGTTTTGAAAGTTTACAAAACTTTCCCTCAAGTTTTGGAACAAGTAAAGTCTTGATTAAAACTTTAGTTCCTACCCTTAGAATTTTAAAAGTTAAAATTCAACCCTGATACTTTATATATATATATATATATATATATATATATATATATATATATATATATATATATATATATATATATATATAAGATCAAGTCATCTTACCGCTAGTACGCCTCATTCACGAAGCCGGTCTATAAGGGGGGTATAAGGTTGTTGCCTATAAAATGGCAACTTAATGGGTGTCCACTCTCACCCACTGCTTCCTTGATCGGTGGAGGGTCGTTATCCGAACGGGTAGGATAAGGACTTATAAATTCTCATTAAAAGTATGATGAATATATTAAAGTAACTAAATGCTTTTATTAAATTCCCAATCTTAGTTACTTTAGGAAAAAATGTGAATAAGGTGCTAATCCATGAAATTATACTTTACACTTTGTTTAAGTCGTTAGTGGAGCGTGTGTGGTTAACCGGCACACTAACTTGAACTTAACAAGGTAGGTAAAGGGTGTCTTAATGTTTATCATAGTATCGATGGAGCGTGTATGGTTAACCGGCACATCGATTGAGGGGTAATACTTTAAGGGTACCAAGTGATTTGCATGGTTACTTCACACCTTGTTTTGTGATCCTCGGCATACCCAGTCACAAAACTTGGAGGACACACCCGAGATTGAAACATTCCATTGAAAATTTCAATGAATCTCAAAGAATGTAGGAATTTATAAGAACCAATTAAAAACCTAATATCAATATTTCGTTTTTCATGGTGGAAATTGGTGAATCATCATTCACCTACCTTTCAAATATGTTATTACTTAGATAACGGCATACCTCTTCTAAGTATAATGTATTGTGATTGGGTCCTAGCCTTAATATTACGTTTGGGTGTTTTATTAAGGACTATCTCAATATCTAAACTAAACTTTTCTTCTTTCTAGATGTCTGCCAACACTATTGCTTCTGCCTCTAATCCTAATGGCTCCTTTTCTCTAATCAACTTGTGTGGGAAAGTCACTTTTGATGGGTCCAATTTTAATGAATGGATCAGAAACATCCAAATGATTAGCCGCTACGAGGACAAAGAATATGTTCTCGATAAGGAGCTTAAGGAGATTGATGAGACAGTTGCTACTCCTCAAGAGATCGCTGACTTTAGGGCACATGAAAGGGATGCCACCAAGGTGGCATGCATCATGATGGCTACTATGACAACCAATCTTCAAAAGTCCTACGAGGACTTCTACCCTCTTGAAATGCACCAAGATTAGATGGAAAGATACCATCAAAGTGCAAGACAAGATAGGTTTGAAATCATCTCCTCCATGATAACAACCTGAAAGAAGGATGGTGAACCCATCATGGGCCACATGCAGAAACTACAAAGATTTGTGGACCAGTTGCTGAAGCTCAATGTGAACTTCCCCGAGGAGCTTGCAATAGATATCATTTTGCACTCCTTACCTTCATGCTATGATCAATTCCGCATGACATATCAGATGAACAAGGAAGAGGTCACTCTCAGCAAACTTCAAGGACTCTTAAAGACCGCGAAAAGTGGTCTTAAGGGCAAGGCGGTTGTTACTACTCCTACTCCTACCAACTCTGCCCCTGTCTTGGCAATCGGGAAAGGACGAGGGAAGCAGAGAAATAGTTCTTCGAAGGGAACAAATTTTAGGACCCTTGATGGCTCTTCTTCAAGTGGAACCAAGAAAGGTTTCGTCACTCCTTCTTCTGACCCAAAAGAGGCTGAATGCTTCTATTTCCATGAAAAGGCACATTGGAAGCGGAACTGCCCAAAGTACCAGCAAGATGTGAAGGATGGGAAAGTTAAACCCAACCATGCAAGTATTTACACTATCTTATCTAATAACTCACCCCATTCTAACTCATGGGTCCTTGATACCGGTTGTGGTATTCATATCAGTACTAATTTGCAGGGACTAAGAAGAAGTGAGAATGTGGAGCAAGGAAGAATAAACTTGATCATGGGAAACAGGAAAGATTCACCTTTCACCAAGATTGGAGTTTATACTTTATCGCCAAGTAGTGGGTTTAGTTTAGATTTGAATAAATGTTGTTATTCACCATAAATGGAAAGAAACATTATTTCCTTTCATGCATTGTATAAACAAGGTTTCATCTTTTCATTTGATAATGATGTTGGTTCGATTAATGCTTTCTTTAATAATGTTCTTTATTTTAAAGCAGTACCTTGTGATGGCGTGTATGAAACTGTATATGTGGTTGATAAATTAGGAAATAATGTATTGTGTATTGATTCTGTTAATAATAATAACTTGGATAAAGCATCATTACGGCATTGTCGTCTTAGACATATAAGCAAGAAACGCATAGGCCAACTCCAAAAGGATGGAGTCTTGGAGTCATTTGACCTAAAGTCAGATGACAGTTGCGATTCATGCTTACTTGGAAAAATGACAAAGTCACACTTCACAGGTTCCTATGAGAGGGGTGAAGGTTTGTTGGATCTTGTACACACGGATGTGTGTGGAGCCTTCAAACATGCCACAAGGGATGCTAATCGTTATTATTTGACTTTTACTAATGATTACAGTAGATATGGATATGTCTACTTAATCAAGCATAATTCAGAGACTGTCGAAAGGTTTAAGGAATTTAAACAGGAAGTCGAGAATCAATTTGGCAGGAACATTAAGATGCTACAATCCGATCGAGGTGGTGAGTATCTTAGTTCAGAGTTCCTCGACTATCTTAGGGAATGTGGGATTGTCTCACAATTAACACCTCCCAGAACACCGCAGTTGAATGGTGTGGCTGAGAGGCGTAATCGAACCTTGTCAGATATGGTTCATTCGATGATGAGTCAAGCTTCGCTACCAATCTCATTCTGGGGGTATCCTTAGAGACTGCCGCCCATATCCTTAATCTAGTCCCTACAAAGAAAGTTGCCAAAACTCCTCACGAGATGTGGACTGGTAAAGTACCCAAACTAGACCACATCAAGATTTGGGGTTGCGAGGCTTTAATGAGACGTGAGACTCATGATAATCTTGAACCCCGAAGCGAGAGGTGTATTTTCATCGGCTACCCATAGAAATCCTTTGGTTACCTCTTCTACAGACCCAGTGAGAATGTGGTCTTTGTAGCAAGAAGAGGAGTATTTCGTGAGAGAGAATTTATAAGCCAAGGAGATAGTGGGAGGAAAATTGACCTTGAAGAACTTCAATAGTCAAGTGGTGAAGGAACTTCAAACCCTAGCATTCAACTTGAGGAGGAAACTCCTGTTGAACCAATTGACAAGTCTGTACCTCTAAGGCGATCCACGAGAGTTAGGAATGCACCTGAGCATTACTATGGGTTCCATATTACTACGGAAGGTGATACACTTATTAGTGATGAGACACTAGTAGGTCTGGATGAACCTAACAGTTACGCGGAAGCCATGGCAGGCCCCAAGTCTGCTAAATGGAAAGAGCCAATAGACAGCAAGATACAATCCATGTATGACAATCAAGTTTGGAACTTGGTTGAGAATGTACCAGGTCATAAGACTATAGGGTGCAAATGGATCTTTAAGAAGAAGACCGACATGGATGGTGTCACACCCCAAAACCAAGAACGGCGGAAACGTTCTGGGGCGGAGGACGTCATGTATAATATCAACAACAATGTAAAGTAGTAAACAAGCAACAACATCATCCATTGCATTAATAATATAACTATTATACAAATATGTTCTGTCAAATTTTGATAAACACTAAAGCATAAATCAAAATGAAAGATAAGTCTTGAACAAGCTCCATCTTCCTTTCTCCATGCATCGGTACCTGTCTATGATGACCTGAGGATACAAGTAATTTTGAAAGCGAGTATCAGCTTTGAAGCTGGTGAGATCATAAGTATTTAGTGTCTTAATTTGTATGTAAGTATTTGTATGTAAGAATTTGTAAGTATTGAAAATGTATATGAACTGTAAATGTAATATGTTTGTAAAACTTTGAACCTCTCAGAAAAACCTATATTTTCTATTAAAGTAGCCTTCTACCAAGGCTTAACTGTTTTGTATGCTCGCTTGTTGTAAAAGTGTGTAATTTCCCAAATGTAACTATCATTTAACAAATATAGTTTGTACATTAATGTTTAAGTGAGGTTATCACTAAAAATATGTAATGGGTAAATCATTGTAGTACTAAAACGTAGCTCTAAAAGGACTACTACCGTACTAACTACCTTAAACCGGATTTTAGGCTAAGGAATTATGTGATAAATTGTACCATAATATCGACTGGTAACAACGACATAAGAATGGTCGTAATAAGGAATGACGTTTGGCACCTGCAGACCTGCAGATCCCACTGTAGCTAGCAACGAGGTGTAGGATAGTCAATCCAGTATAGATCTATACACAAACTCATACTATGGACTGGTTACAACGACAATGTTTAGTCGAAAATAAGGTATGACGTTTGGCACCCGCAGACCTGCAGGTCCCACTGTAGCTAGCAGCAAGGTGTAGGTAGTCAATCCATTATAGAATCTATACACAAACTCACGCTCTCCCTTCAAGAGACTCTGGCTACAACTCGGGCCATGTCATTTAAGTCATGCTCCGATTTAAATCACAATAATTAACGTATTCTTGTATATGTAATGTAATGTTTCTCGTTCTAGTATAGTTGTATATGTTCTCCTCCTAGTATAGTTGTATATGTTCTCTTTCTAGTATAGTTGTATATGTTCTCTTTCTAGTATAGTTGTATATGTTCTCCTCCTAGTATAGTTGTATATGTTCTCTTTCTAGTATAGTTGTATATGTTCTCGTAGTAATGTAATGTATAGACTCATGAATGAACTGACTCATTAATCTAGAAGTTGTAGTAGTATGATCATGTGTTACCCCGATGGTAACTTACTAATGATGTATAGTATGCATGAACATGGAAGTACTTTTATGTCTATATATGTATAATTGATATATAACTAATATTGAAACGACCTTCGGACGGTCACCCGAAATCCCACCAGACCACATCCAAATCGAGAAAAAGGAAATAGGGCGGATGGTCTTCCTAAGCCCTTTAAACATTATTTATATATCTATACATATATGGGCATGCAATTTATAAGAAGTAAAAACAGAGTTTAATAAACGCATTTGATAAGTAAAAGAGTTTGTAAAACATTTTGAAGGCATAAGTTTGGTAAAACAGTTTAAGTATAAGGAAACATTTGTTTGAAACACGGTTGTAAATAAGTTTGAAAGGTAATGTACAGAGTAAGATGTACAGTGTAATAAGTAGTTTAAAACATATAAAATGTTTATAAAAATCATTTGAAGGAAACCGTTTGGTAAAACGGCTAATAAGTAGCCAAATCTTTTGAATGCTGTATATTAATCACATGTGATTGATATAATAACTAGCGTAATTCTACTTATTAATCACATGTGATTGATATAATAACTAGCATAATTCTACTTGTATCCCCCCCCCCCATAAAACATTTAAATGTAGTTTAAAACATTAGTTAAGGGGTATGAACTCACCTGCAGTAAGTGACTGGAATTGAACGGACTGTTATCGTAAGGAAGGATCGGGCAAGTGCTTGGTGTCAAGTGAAGACTTAGACACACACAATGATCCTAATCACATATGAAAACATATGTATATAAATAATTAGTGATTAATACACTAATTATACAAGTATAAACATTTAAGCGCGAGGAAAACACTTTTGGTCAAGTGCTAGGAGGCTAATGGGTTGCAACAAAGGAGTGCAAAGCCCCTAATGGGAGTTTAAGGTCTAATGACCATATTCATTGGAGTTTACGGCCCAGAGACCACATTTCCTTGGAGTTTACGGTCGTAAACTCCCTTGGGAGGGTTTTTATGGTGTTTTCAAGTCTCAAACATTTCTAGGAACTAAACTAGGCTTTTATACTTGGCTTTAGAAGAGTTTATGGCACCATTTGGCACCATTTTATGGAGTTTATGGCCCTGGAACCTTTTGGGCCGTAAAATCCCTCACTCATGGAGTTCTAAGTGTTTTAACTAGTCCATAACTCATTTAGGTACATGCCCAAATTTGTCTCTTGGCTTAAGGAAGGATTTAGGGTGTCCTTTGACCCCTTTATAGGAGTTTACGGCCCAAGAACTACTCTTGGCCGTAAACTCTCCAACACTTGTGCTTCCATGTGTTTTCTAGGTTCTAATCACTTTAGGTTACTTGTCTATAATAAAGCCTAAGCCTTAGGAAGTGTTTCAAAGCATTTTGGCACTTAAAACTTGGAGTTTACGGCCTAAGAAGCTCCTTGGCCGTAAACTCCCTTCTAGCCATGATTCCTAATTGTTTTGTGGTATAAGGCATGAATTGGAGGCCCCTAGTTCGAGTTCTAAAGCTTTGAGGGTCATTGGAACCCTTTAGGACCTTAAAATGGAGTTTACTCCCCAAGAACGTTCTTGGGCGGTAAACTCCCGGATCTTACATATTTGGCATGTAATCTATGTTATTAAGCTTATAACAAGTATTATAAAACAACTAGAGAAGTATACTCACGATTTGGGATAAAAACCCGAAGATCCGTGAGAGAGAATTTGGCTTTTCTCTAATTGGAATTCAACTAATGAACCAATTTGGTTCAGAATTCTATTTATAGTCCTCAGATATTTTTGGCAGAAAATATTTTTATTCCTGGAACGAACTCTAATGTCCTAAAGTCTTGGAATAACAGTGTTGCACAAAACCCTGGTGCATCCACTCTCCTAATATTTCCTTAAGTGTAAAAATCCTGAAAACTGCCAAACTTATACTCGAAATCTGAGTTTTCACTGTAACTGTTCTACATCTATTGGCTTGATATGGTTTGTTCAGAATGAAAATTTCGGGTTGTCACAGATGGTAATGTACACACTTATAAGGCACGATTGGTTGCAAAGGGCTTCTCTCAAATTCCAGGATTGGATTATGATGAGCCCTTTTCTCTAGTAGCCAAGATTAAGTCTATTAGGGTTATGTTAGCCTTAACTGCATTTCATGACTATGAAATATGGCAAATGGATGTCAAACCCACTTTCCTTAATGGAAAGTTGACTGAAGATGTTTACATGAGTCAGCAAGAAGGTTTTGTCAGCAACGAGTACCCTAATGGAGTGTGTAAGCTTGAGAAATACATTTATGGGTTAAAGCAAGCACCTCGCAGATGGAATCTTTGATTTGATGAGAAAGTCAAGGAATTTGGCTTTTCTAGGAGTGAAGATGAATCTTGTGTGTATGTCAAGGCTAGTGGGAGTATAGTTAGCTTTTTGGTATTGTATGTGGATGACATACTACTCATAGGAAATGACATCCCAACTCTGCAGGAAGTCAAGTCCTGGCTTGGGAAGTGTTTCTCTATGAAGGACCTAGGAGAAGCTGCCTATATTCTAGGGATAAGGATTTTGAGAAACCGGAGTAAAAGACTAATTGGACTTAGTCAAAGTACCTACTTGGACAAGGTGCTGAAGAGATTCAGCATGCAGAACTCCAAGAAAGGAGAGTTACCTATCCAGAGTAATGCCAGATTGAGTAAAGCTCAGAGCGCAAGTACTGAGGCTGAGATAGCAGAAATGAGTCAAGTACCTTATGCTTTGGCTGTAGGATAAATCATGTATGCTATGACGTGTACTCGACCTGATGTAGCCTTTGCCTTGAGCATGGTTAGCAGGTATCAAGGGAACCCTGGCAAGGCACACTAGACTGTGGTAAAGAATATCCTCAAGTACCTACGGAGGACTAAGGACTGGGTCCTTACCCTCGGCGAGAGTGATGACTTGAGAGTTGTAGGGTATAGTGATGCTGGCTTCCAGACTGATAGGGATAATTTCCGCTCTCAGTCGGGCTGGGTCTTTACGCTAAACGGAGGAGCAATCACTTGGAAGAGTTCCAAGCAGGAGACACTGGCTAATTCCACTTGTGAATCAGAGTATATAGCAGTGAGCGAAGCAGCAAAGGAGGCAATATGGCTGAAGAACTTCATTGGAGACCTTGGAGTTGTACCAGCTATAAAGGAGCCTATGGAAATTTTCTGTGATAGTGAAAGTGTTGTTTCCTTAGCTAAGGAACCAAGGGATCACGGGAGATCCAGACACATCGACAGAAAATATCTTTTTATCATACATCGCATAGAAGAAGGAATCCTCGTTGCAAAGAGGGTATCATCAGATGAGAACTAGCAGATCCCTTGACGAAAGGACTGAGTAGGGCTAAACATCTTCAGCATGCTCGGAGCATAGGGCTAAAGGATGATATAAGTTTTAGTAGTTAGATAAATTATAAAATTTGTAAAGTGTAATTGACATTTGATGATAAATAATAGTTGGTTGTTTATTTATGAGTAAAGTGTTACTGTATTTTGTCAATCATTTACTATAATTTCTTTTGCATATTTTGACTTCTAGAATATTATGTTGTGTTTCTACATATTATTCAAATCTCTACAGTCAGTCATATGTTGGAAGTAGATATGAATTAAGACTGTCATGAAGTTTGTTGTAGGTGTTAACGTTAAGGACAACACTTCATGAGTACTCATAAGTTCTGAGTACTGGAATCAACCCACGCTCACTGGAATCACTTCATGGAATTTATCTCGAGTGATCGTGAGACGGTAATATCACATAAGTCTTCAAACCTAGAGATATGATTTGTTACTTATGAGTTGGTTATGCATTGATTGTACGTAAACGCATTGGTAACTCGATGTTATAAAACGTGCTTTTGTGTATAATTCAATGAGTAGTAGAACGAACATATGAGTCGAAGTTTATCTATTCCTTCTTGGATTAGAAGCTGATATCTAGGCCCCTCGATGATTTTGTTTTGACCTATGTATCGGGCCCGGTCAAAACTAAATTGATGTGTTCAATTAAGTTCTTTGTCAAACAAATCGGAAATCGGAAAACAAACTGATGGACAATAAGTAAGACATTGTTCCATGTATTTGTCTGGCTGTTATCTAGACCAGAGGATTATGTGATCACTTATCTTAAATGGCGTATCAATATTTTCTCAGTTCCTAGAAACCTTGAAAGAGCTACGATTGTTGATCGGTTCCTGAAGTATTACCGTTATAATTATTAGACTTATCCAAGTGGGAGACTGTTGGATAAGGTGTCTAAGTGCATAACTATTTCTGGTAAGTACTTGACCCAACCCGACATGGTCCATTTGGGTTGCATGGCATCATGCAATTGAATAAACTAAATGAGAGAAATAACACTTATGGTTTATTAATATATTATAAGTTCTAATATATTAATAATATTATTTAATTAGTTTTGATCAAGAATTAATTTAGAATTAATTAAGTGATCAAAAGATAACTAATTAGATATATGGGTAGATTATGTAAATCTTCCATATCTTATATAGTGGGCTAAGAGGCTCCATGGATTCTCAAGTTGGGTTCCACCCATAGGATGCTCCATGGAGTTAACCCATGGATCAAGAAATGAAGAGTCATGTTACATTAAGGGTTTACCTAATCCAACACACTATATAAGCAATATGTTTCTCCCCAAAATCGGCTATGCTAACTAGAAGAAGAGGGCTTGGCCGATTTTGCAAGTGTTAGAGTGTTCTCTCAAGTTTGTTCATTGCATTTGGTGTTGTGTGAAGCATTTGAGGCATCACACTTGAGGTGCTAGGCTCACAAGGTTTTAAGGAACACTTTCAACTACAAGGTATGTAGTTCTATCTTTCATTCAAAGAAAAATTGTTCCCCATGTATGCTAGATAGGAACACAACCTTGGAAATCAACTTTGCATGATAATTAGACAAACATAGATCCAAGGTTATTAGGGTTGCATGTACACTTAGGAAGTGTTAGAATGCTCAAAACCCATCAGCCTTAGCCTAGGGGATGATATTGATTGATATTATCTACTATTTGCTCTATGTACGTGCTAAGTAGGAGTACCTAGCAGGAATCTTTTAAAGAGAGTTTTGAGTAGAGGAGTAATCTAGGAGAGATACCTCGATGTGCATTTGAGGAATATATTGAGAGAGTAGTTAGATACCCACGAGAGGTAGGGTTGCATGAGTTCGGTGATGCCTTTGAGTTGCGAATAGAGCGAGTAGAGTTGTAAGCTAGAGTGGCTTTATGTGCTAGTAGAGTATATTTGATGCTAGAATGTTGCTTACTTTGTGCTTTGTGGAACTCTTGATGATGGGAGTCAGCTACTAAGTGAATATGACGATACTCAGGAGGTAGATGGTTGGCATCATGAAGAGTTCTTCAGCAATTGATGACAAGGAAGTGTGAGAACCTAGGAGAGCCTAGGGAGTAATTTTTAGCCGATGAGAACGCTATTTAGAAGTGAGCAAGCATGTGTAATGGGATTGGCTGATCAAGAAGGTTGAGCAGCTACTTAGGAAATATGGGTAGATGTTGAAGGTAGTATGGGCCCATACAACTGAAAGAAGAGGACCCATACTCGAAATTGGGAGAATTCCAGAGGTTCTAAGCAGTAGATTGAGGGGATATAATATATTTGGGTACCACGATTTTTAGCAAGATGTGCTTCCATCTTTACCAGTTATCCTGTTGTCGTTGTTCAGACTGAGAATGGATATGGTTTATTGTGGGGCCAGAGGACCATGTCGATCGAGCTTCAATGGGGGTGTACCTTACAAGGAAAATTGAGATAGATTCCTAGTGGCTTGACTGGTGAGGTGCCAGTTGGAGTCGCAAGACTCAAGGAGAAGTTCAGATAATTCCTTGTGGAGGATTGAGGTCTGGATGAGATGAGATGTCGCTTTATCTGACGAGAATTACACTATTTCCGCTTCCCGTGTGGAGTCATCAGAGGGGATTGAGATGGAGCAAAAGAGATAACGAGCTTCCGGTTTCAGAGTTTAGAGGTAAACCTCATGGGGTAGCATATAGTTGTGATACTTTCACCAAAGTGTTTTGTGGGATATCTGCTGCGAGGTATTTCTTATACCGTGAGGGAGTCATCATAGGGGATTGAGATGGTTGAGGACAAGGAAATGCCTTTGTGAGTATAGTAAGGCATATTTTAGCAACAGTTCCAGGTAATCAAGAGGAGTATATCGGGGTGGTGGCCCTCGTTTTCTACGTTGTATATCGATGGTAAGGGTTGAGATTCATAACTAATTCGGGACAGTCGATATGTCCGGTGGTGTGTCCGTATGAAATTTTAGGTGACTAAAGGCAGTCACATTGGGAGGATTCTGAGGTTTTCATCTGAGATTCGGGATACTTGGAGTTATTTGGTCATTATCTAGAAGGTCATCGAGTAATGCGTGGTACGTTCCATGAGTCGGGAATGGTACAACTGGTGAGCCAGTCTGTAGTGTGCTCTATTTTGTATGTCAACAGACGATGGTTCGAACCCTAAGTAGGGAGAATAGGGTATATTGTGGGGAGGATTCTCAATCTGATGTGGTACAGAAGTTTGGGTTGTGGGGATCTGCAGCCTGAGTATATGAGGCTAGGGTCAAGTGATAGTCAAGGCAACATACAGAGCGAGATGATGCATGTTGCACATGCTCAGGAGAGAATGAGTGTTCTCACGGCAGGTGGTCGTTAGACAAGAATGCAATTCTGGTCCGTGTTTCTTCGGGTGTGTCAATTATTGAGTTTCGAGATGGTTGGGTTGTTGAGGTCAATATTCGATTGTTGAGGGATTGATAGTTCAGTGTACAAATTGTTATCTGTACTACGGGAAGGGCAATAGTTGATTTGTCAATTAACTTCACAGTCGGTAGAAGTAGTTTCTCATTGGTGTGATCAGTAGAGGATGGGGCTTTGGATTGTCTTCAATGTGTTCTCAGTCATGGACTATTCCTCCGTGCTTCAAATTATGAGTTGGAGTACTTCAAGGGTTCTAGTTGTGTGGGTAAAAGATCAGTGGTCGTGGCAAGACATCATGAGATTCTATGATGGTGTATCGAGGTATCCGAGTATGATTCCCTAAATTATTGGATTACTATGAGACTTGGATTTGTTAGACGGTAAGTGGAACATCAAGCGACTATATTTCTAGATGTGAGACCATCAATTAATTGTCCCCAGACGCGGATTATCCAAGGGTGTGACTGTATTCAGGAAAATGCCTTGTCTACGAGAACTTTCATCAAGAATAGTGATGCATAATCTGGGTAGGTGTATGCACCTAACTATGTTGGACCGTAGAGCATGAGATAGTGAACTCAGTGTGGTGATGACTTAAGGATGAAATTGTGGGGTGATAAGAGAGTGAGTGGATCCGAGTGGGAGTAATCACTTAGGACTGTCAGGAAAAACCGTGGGGTGAACCCATGGTGAGAGAGAGAATATTGTATGACTGTGGGGAGTTGTCGCATGCATGAGTCAGAGAGAGAGTATTGTATGACTGCGTGGAGCCGTAGCATGCATGATTCAAAGAGAGAGAGAGAGAGAGAGAGAGAGTATTGTATGACTGCGAGGAGTCATAACATACATGAGTCAGAGAGAGAAAGAGAGAGAGAGAGAGAGAGAGAGAGAGAGAGAGAGAAAGTATCGTATGATTGTGAGGAGTCGTAGCATACATGAGTCAGAGAGAGAGAGAGAGAGTATGACTGCGGGATATACTGAGAAAAATCACCTCACAATCTTAAAGAATAGTTGCACCTATCACTACTCTAAAAGCTATCTCTACCGGTCACTTATACAATTAGTAGGAACCCAGATCTCAAACTATAAATCAAATTACCCCAAATGCCCTTAGGTCTTGGTCAACCTTGGTAAAAGTAAAAGTCAACGGTCAATGTCCAAAAGTCAATATTTCCTTCCCAGTGGAGTATGTCCTGCGTACCATGAGAGTATGCCCAACGTACTCTAATATTGACCAAAATCAGGGCACCGACCACATACACGCATCATACCACCAGGTAAGCCCAGCGTACGCATCCCACTCCCAAAGTTCCATTAAGAGCTTATTGCATTAAGCCCTTACATTCAAAACTCATATACAAGCCCAAAATGATGTCCTAAGTCATAAAGTTTCCAAATTTATGACTTTGCATTGCTATACAATGCTTAATGTCCAAACCCCTAAGTTTATAACCCAATAAGACATCACAACTCTTGTATGGAAGGGATAGAAGGGACAAGATCACATTTTTATGGTTCATAATAGCTCCATATTGAATAAACTTGTTGGTTTATGAGCAAAACCTCAATCCTATGGTGCACATGCAAACCCTAAAGCTTTGGATCTAGGTTTTTCTAATTGTACATGCAATAATCATCAAAATCTCTCAAACCCTAAAACTAGCATACCAAAATCGAAATTAACATCTAATAAAAAAGTTAGAAAGTTACTTTTGATTTTAGCTTGATGATCTTTGAGCTTTTGAGAACCTAGCACCTCAAATGCGATGCCTCTAATGAATCTCAAACACCAAAGCAATTGGAAAATCTTAGAGAGAGAGAGAGAGAGAGGAGAGGTAATTTTCGGCTCAATGAATCCTTCTAGGGTTGTAGTATATGAAAATTGGATGCTTAGGGGTTCTATATATATAGGTGAGGAATTAGGGTTTCAGTCAAATACCTAATCTGGCTGCTTAAGCCCTAAGCAGCCCATAGGAACATTCCAGGACCCTAGTCACGGATGAATTCTTATGGGCTATCCATAAGATTTTGTCCACCCTATCTTTAGGGATGCTCAGCCCATTTTGCAACTATCTCATAATTACAACTTCAGTCCCCTTAATTCAATTAGCCTCTTTTGACCACAAAGTTAATTCTAAATTAATTCTTAACCAATGTTAATTATATAATATGATTTCTCTTTTAATATATTATTCATATAATGTATCAATAAACCATAATAACCTCTTTCTCCATTATTTATCCAGCCAAGTTGTTTTGTTGAAGGCAACCAAAAGGACCAAGCTACTACCGGGTCAAGTACATACCAAATATAATTATGAGCTTAGACACCTAATCCAACAGTCTCCCACTTGGATAAGTCTAATAACTATAAATGCAAGTGCGACTTTAAAATCCGAATAGCAATCGTAGCTCTCAAACGCCACTTTCGAACTCTGACACGTCCTTTAGATAAGGGATTGTATAGTCCTCCGTTCTCAAGATATTGTGTGGATAATTACATGGAACATAGTCATACTTATTGTCCAGCAATTTGTTTACCGATCTCTGATTTTTCGGACATAGAACTTAATTGAACACGTCAATTCAGTCCTAACCGGGCCCAACGCATAAGTCAAAACAAAATCATCGAGCGGCCCAAGATATTGCATTTAGCATTGTAGGATAAAAGGAACAGATAAACTTCAACTTATATGCTTGTACTATTTACTCATCAAATCGTACACAACAATGTGTTTTATAACATCAAGTTACTGATGCGTTTACGCATTATCAATGCATAACGGACTTGTAAACAACAACTCATATAGTAGGTTTAAAGAGTATATGATATTATCGTCTCACAATCACTCGTGATTAAATTCCATGAAGTGATTCATGTGAGCGCGGGTTTAATCCAATAATCAAATCATATTTCATAAGCACTCATGAACGTTGCAGCCAACTTTTGCTATCTCTAAACACCTTTATTTCATCATCAAAATGTCAATTACACCTTTATTTAATCATCAAAATGTTAATTACAATTTAGCTATTATAAGTTTCTAAAAACTATCTAACCACTAAAACTAATATTGTCCTTCAACCCAACGCTCCTAGCACGCTGCAAGTGCTTAACCCTACTTACTCCCTTCATAAGGGGATTTGTTGGGTTCTCCTCTGACGATACCCTCTTTACTACAAGGAGTCCCTCTTTTACCCGATGTCTAATGAAATGATATTTCTATCGATATGCATGGATCTGTCATAATCCCTCGGTTCCTTGGTCAAGGCAACCGCACCTTCGTTATCGCAGAAAATCTCCATAGGTTCCTTTATGGCCGGTACAACTCCAAGGTCTCCAATGAAGTTTTTTAGCCACATTGCCTCCTTTGACGCTTCGCTCGCAGCTATGCACTCTGATTCGCACGTTGAATCAGCTACAGTCTCCTGTTTGGAACTTTTCCAATTCACTGCTCCTCTATTCAGAGTATAGACCCAGCTTGACTGAGAGCACAAATTATCTCGGTCGGTTTGAAAACTGGCGTCACTATACCCTTGTACTCTCAAGTCATCACTCCCACCGAGGATAAGGAACCATTCCTTAGTCCTTTGTAGGTACTTAAGAATATACTTTACTGCGGTCCATTGTGCTCTACCAAGGTTCCCTTGATATCTGTTGACCATGCTCAAAGCGAAGGCCACATCAGGGCGAGTATACGTCATAGCATACATGATTGAGCCAACTGTAGAAGCATAAGGTACCTGCTCATCTCTTTTGTCTCAAATTTGGTACTTAGGCTTTGAGTCTTACTCAACTTGGTATTGCTTTGGATTGGTAACTCCACTTTCTTGGAATTTTCCATGCTAAAATGTTTTAACACTTTATCCAAGTAGATACTTTAACAAAGTCTTATTCGTCTTTTACTCCTATTTCTCAATATCCTTATCCCAAGAATATAAGCATCTTCTTTGAGGTGCTCCACATATAATACGAGAAAGCTAACTATACTCCCACTGGATTTGACATATACACAGGACTCATCCTCGCTTCTTGAGAAACCAAACTCTTTGAATTTCTCATCGAAACAAAGATTCCATCTGTGAGATGCTTGTTTCAATCCATCGATGGATTTCTCAGCTTACACACTCTATTAGAGTGCTCTACATTGACAAAACCCTATGACTGACTGATGAAAACATCTTCAGCCAACTTTCCATTAAGGAAAGCGTTTTTACATCCATCTGCCATATTTCATAATCATAAAATGCAGCTATGGCTAGCATAACCCTTATAGATTTAATCTTCGCTACTGGTGAGAAAGTCTCATCATAGTCAACTCCGGGAGTTTGGGTAAAGCGCTTCGCAACCAATCGTGCCTTATACGTGTGTGCTTTCCCATCCATGTCGTTCTTCTTCTTGAAGATCCATTTGCACCCGACCGTCTTACGACCTGGCACATTGTCAACCAAGTTCCAAACTTGATTGTCATCCATGGACTGAATGCATATCCTCTTTCCATTTTGCAGACTCCGCACCTGCCATGGCTTCCTTGTAGTTGTTAGATTCATCCAAATTTATCGGTGTACTATCACTAATAAACGTATCACCCTTAGCAGTTATATGGAAACCATATAATACAGGTGGAACACTAACTCTACTGGAATGACTAAGAGGTAAGGACTCATCAATCGGTTTAACAGGAGTTTCATCCTCGGGTTGAGCACCAGTGTTAGAGGTTCCTTCATCGTTTGATTCTTGAAGCTCTTCAAGATCAATTTGCCTCCCACTGTCCTCTTGGCATATGAATTCTCGCTCTCGGAAAACCCCTCTCCTTGCAATGAGGACAACATTGTCACTCAGTCTATAGAAGAGATATCCAAAGGACTTCTGCGGATAGCCAACGAAAATACACCGCTCACTATGAAATTCGATCTTTTCGTGAGTCTCTCGTCTTACAAAAGCCTCGCAACCCCAAACCTTGATATGTGCCAACGAGGTAACCTTCCTTGTCCACATCTCGTTAGGTATTTTGTCAACCTTCTTAGTTGGGACTAGATTAAGGATATGGGCGGTAGTCTCTAAGGCATACCCCCATAATGAGATAGGTAACGAAGCTTGACTCATCATGGAACAAACCATGTCCAAAAAGGTTCGATTGCACCTCTCATCTTCACCATTCAACTGAGGTTTCCTAGGTGGCGTCAATTGTGAAACAATTCCACATTCCTTGAGGTATTCGTGGAATTCAATACTAAGGTACACACTTCCTCGATCGGATCGGAGCATCTTAATGTTCCTGTCCAGTTGATTCTCCACTTCTTTCTTAAACTCTTTGAACTTTTCAAAGGTTTCTGACTTGTGCTTGATTAAGTAGATATACTCATATCTACTATAATCATCGGTAAAAGTCACGTAGAAGCGGTTCGCATCCCTTATGGTGGATATAAAGGGCCCAAATACATCGGTATGTATGAGATCCAATAAACCTTCACCCCTTTCACAAGTGCTAGTAAAGGGTGACCTGGTCATCTTTCCATGTAAACAAGACCCGCGCGTATCATCGTCCCTAAGGTCAAATGACTCCAACACTCCATCCTTTTGGAGTTGAGCTATGCGCTTCTTGTTGACATGCCCATGACGACAATGCCAAAAGCATGATTTATCCAATCCATTGGAAGAATCGATGTGCAACACATGATTTCCTAAGTTGTCTACAACCATCACAGTTTCATATATACCATTACAAGGTAATGCTTCAAAATAGAAAGTACCATTAAAGAAAGCATTAATAGAACCAGTTTCATTATTAAATGAAAATCTAAAACCTTGTTTATACAAACCATAAAAAGAAATAATGTTTCATGTCATTTCTGACGAATAGCAATAGTTATTCAAATCTAAACCTAACCCACTACTAAGCACTAAAGAGTAAACTCCAATCTTGGTGACAGGCGACGCTTTCCTATTCCCCATGATCAAGTTTATCTACCCATACTCCACATCCCTACTTCTTCTCAGACCCTACAAATCAGAACAAATGTGAGAACCACATCCTGTATCGAGGACCCAAGACATAGCATGTGATGAGGTATTAAAATGAATAATATAAATACCTGCGAAGGTGGGATTTGTCTTCCCATCCTTGATGTCCTGCAGGTACTTCGGGCAGCTTTGTTTCCAATGCCCTTTCTCGTGGCAGTGGAAGCACTCTACATTGGGAGACTTTCAGTTATGGATCTTAAAAGGAGCCTTCCTCTTCTTTCCTTTTTCTTTCCCAATAGCCAAGACAGGGGCAGCAGTAGTAGGAGTAGATGCAATAGATTTGCCTTTTAGACTACTCTCAGCAGTACTTAGCAGGCCTTGAATCTTTCTTAGAGTGACCTCCTCCTTGTTCATGTGGTAGGTCATACGAAACTACTCGTATCAAGGAGGCAAGGAGTGTAGAATAATATCTATGTCCAGCTCCTCATCAAGGTTGACATTCAACTTCAGCAAGCGATCCACATATCTCTGTATTTTCTGCAAGTGGGCCGTGATGGACTCTCCATCCTTCATTTTGGTAGTGATCATCGCAGCGATGATATCATATTGTTCCTGCCTAGCACTTTGATGGTACCTTTCCATCGAATCTTGGTGCATCTCGTATGGATAGTAGTCCTCATAGGACTTTTGGAGTTCAACAGTCATTGTTGCGAGCATGATGCAATGAACCTTCATAGCATCTCACTCATGAGTTTCGTATGCAACAATTTCTTCGGGAGTGGCAGTGTTCACGTTAACCTCCTTCAGCTCCTTGTCGAGAACATACACTTTGTCCTCGTAGCGGGTGACCATGTGAATGTTGTGGATCCAATCGTTAAAATTGGACCCATCAAAAGCGTTGTTTTGAGTAGACATCTGAAAAAGAAAAGAAAAAAAGTTTAGATTAAATAAGAATCCCCAATTTAACACCCAAATGAGAAATTAGGGCTAGGACCCAACACAATTATTTACAATTCAGAAGAAGGATTTCGTAATCTAATTGCAAATAATTTGAAGGTAGGTAAATGACGATTTACCAATTTCCACCATGAAAGACAATTAAGTTTTAAATGAATTGAAATTCCTAGATTCTTTTGAGATTCATTGAACTTTTCAATGGCATGTTTAAATCTAGATATGGCCTTCAAGTTAGCGACTGAGATACCTAGGATCACAAACAAGGTGTGAATAACCATGAAAATGTACTTGGTACTCTCAATGTCATTTACCACCTAATCAATGTGTCGGTTAACCACACATGCTCCATTAATCTATGATAAACATCAAGCTACCCTTTGCCATCAAGTTAGTCCCAAATTAGTGTGTCGGTTATCCACACATGCTCCACTAACGACTTAGCAGAGTGCAATGTGTAATTTCATGGAATAGCATCATTTTCACATTTTTTCTAAAGTAACTACGATTGGGAATTTGTAAAAACATTTAGTTACTTTATAGACCGTTATACTTATTAATGAGGAATTACTTGCCCTATCCTACCCGTTCAGCTAACGACCCTCCACCAATCAAGGAAGCAATGGGTGAGAGTGGACACCCATTAAACCACCATTTTAAAGGCAGTAACCTTATACCCCTCTTATAGATCAGCTTCGTAAATGAGGCCTACTAACGGTAAAACTAGCTTATCTTATATATATATATATATATATATATATATATATATATATATATATATATATATATATATATATATATTAATCTTATGATATTATAATACTATAAGGGTTGAATTTCAAACTTGCAAAATTCTAGGGTTTAGAAATCAAATATTTCAAAATTAAAAATTTTAATTAAAATTTTAAATCCTAGAAGTTGAGGGAAAGTTTTGAAACTTTTCAAAGCAACTTTTAGATCAAACTTAGAAAATAATTAAATAATCATATTATTAATCTTTATCAAATAATTTGAACTAATCTATTTTCTTGACAAGATAATTCAAATAAAAATACAAATAATTAATCTCTATCATACAAAACAAGTAATTATCTTATTTATGACAATTATCTTTCAATTACATTAGGATAATCAATACCATATTGAAAAAATCGAATTTTATCAATCAAAAACGTTTTTGTTAATTATCCTAATTCAATTTCCGTCAAAATTCCAAAAAATCAGCCAACTGACGACCCGACTCGCATAGTTACTGATTGGACTCGTCGAGTAGCCCTGACTCGTCGAGTTCACCAGGTGAATCGACAAGTTCATCAGGCAGAGGCATAATTTTTCGATTTTCCAGCTTTAAAGAAATTAGCAATGCATCAAATACAAAAGAAAAATGACCTAGGCTCTGATACCAGTGTTGGGTTATGAGCAAAACCTCAATCCTATGGTGTACATGCAAACCCTAAAGCTTTGGATCTAGGTTTTCCTAATTGTACATGCAATAATCATCCAAAGCTCTCAAACCCTAAAACTAGCATACCAAAATTGAAATTAACATCTGATAAACAAGTTAGAAAGTTACCTTTGATTGTAGCTTGATGATCTTTGAGCTTTTGAGAACCTATCACCTCAAATGTGATACCTCTAATGAATCACAAACACCAAAGCAATTGGAGAATCTTAGAGAAAGAGAGAGGGGAGAGGTAATTTTCGGCTCAATGAATCCTTCTAGGGTTTTGGTAGCCAAAAATTGGATGCCTAGGGGTTCTATATATAGGTGAGGAATTAGGGTTTCCGTCAAATACCTAATCTGGTTGCTTAAGCCCTAAGCAACCCATAGGAACATTCTAGAACCCTAGTCTTGGACGAATTTTTATGGGTTATCCATAAGATTTCGTCCACCCATATCTTTAGGGATCCTTAGCCCATTTTGCAACTATCTTATAATTAAAACTTCAGTCCCCTTAATTCAGTTAACCTCTTTTGACCACAAAATTAATTCTAAATTAATTATTGACCAATTTTAATTAAATAATATGATTTCTTTTAACACCCATAAAAATCAAGCCAATTTAAAACTTTTTCAAACATCCAAAAACCATTAGTTATTACAAAAATTTTTCAAAATAGTTTAATATCAGAGTATCCCAGAAACCATAAGTCCAAAACATGAGGATGTGTACAGTCTCGCCTTCGCCTTGCCGAGTCATCTGAAGCACCTGGAACAATAAACTGAAACTGTAAGCACAAATCTTAGTGAGTTCCCCAAAAATACCCATACACACAACAATACACATATAATCACGAATAGCATACTATGGGTCCAATCAACCATGATGTTGGAATGCCAACATAATATGGGTCCAATCATCCTCGGGATGGAATACCCCAGGCCCACAACCAACTGGTTGGAATGCCCACATACTACGAGTCCAATCATCCTCGGGATGGAATACTCACGGCCCATAACCATCAGGTTGGAATGCCCACATACTACGAGTCCAAGCATCCTCGGGATTGAATACTCACGGCCCACAACCATCAAGTTGGAATGCCCAGGTCTATTGTCTTTTGCACAAGGCAAATAAGCCTCAACCACCAATCAAACATGTGTGCATATAACAAATAATCACATAACAGTCTATAGACAGATAAACCGATCTAACTGATCATAGCGGCATAATAACATCCTATCTACTAGGATACCGATCTAACATATCATAATAGCATATACCATCCAATCTACCAGGATACCGATCTAACAGATCATACTAGCATAACATATCAGGATAACAATCCAAAAGGGCCGGCATTGGTGCCTTAGACCTTTGAGTATAGTGAGGAAAACTCACCACACACTGTTCAAGTCCAGCACATAAAACTCCAGCTTCTAGTTGACAGATTCCCAAGCTGTCAACATCAAATAACACCGAATTAATAATTGGGTTCCAAGCCCAAGGTCCAACTCACACTCTGATTGCCCAAAAGTCAAGTAATGGGCCACAACCCAAGATATAGAAAATTAGGCCCAACTCTTCACATGGGCCTTACCTTAAGGCCCAACCATCTATTTTCGTCCAAACACTTGGCATTCCAATGACCTAATCTCTCTTAACTATAAAGGCCCAATTATGGCCCGTCTATGGCCCAATTTTCCAAATTGGGCCCAAGTCCTTCACATGGGCCTTATCCTAAAGCACATCCAGTTATTTTTGTCCATTTACTTGTTCTTGGATAGCCCATCCATAGTCCAATCACCAAGGCCCAATAGGAAGGCTCAACTCAAGGCCCAAGTGAAATTAGGGTTTCCACATGAAATGACGATTAAGGTTAAGTGTTTCTTACTTAACCCATTAAGGACTTAATCCATTTAGTTCAATATTGCATTAGGTTAATTTACTAATGATTATTAATTATTATTTTAGGTTTAATAAATAATTCTCGTGCAATCCCGATCAATCCTAAAACTAGGGTTTCATGGTATTAGGGTTTTCCAAACCCTAATTAGGGTTTCCAACCCAAATACTAGCCCATTAATCAAATGGTTGGGCTTTTTGGTAAATTAGGGCTTCATTGGGCCCATTAGGGTTTCAGCCCACTTTGTCCAAGCATCCCCAAACGAGTCAAAATGCAAACGAGGCACACCGCCATCCAACACGGCGGTTGGTGGCGAAAGGAGGTGGTAGCCACCACTTCACGGTGGTGGTTATGGATTTTTATATTCATTATTCCACTTTTAGTTACAATTTACAATTTTAAACCCCAAATAACACACACACACACCCACAATAATACATCACACACACAACCTCCCTAGTGGTGGCCAATGGTGGCACGTGGTGGAAGCTACCAGCTCACAGTGGTGGTGGTGGCGTTTTCTTGGTTTCCGGCTAGAAAAGTACCCAAAACACATATTAGAAGCAGAATCACACACCCACTCAACTCAAAGCCACCTCCCATGTTGGTTGGTGGTGTTTAGATATGGCAGCAATGGTAATAGCTTCGTCTCCGGCGGCTGCCATGGTGGTTCTTTATGGACTTTTACTCGACAAAAACCCACACATATCGAACATGAGCACCCGACACGGAGGAACACACCTAAACTCAGTCATCCACGCGGAGGCGTACGACAGCATCACGGGGGAAGGCGAAAGAAATGGTCCTGAGGGCGGCAGCGGCACTAGGCAGTTCTATGACTCGTTCATGGCCTACAACATCCCCCGAAGTCGTCGGTCTTCTGTTTCCCCACGACTGAATCACGACAGAAGAGGTGACTCCTCATCTTCGTCGACGGCGAATAGGAACATTGCGACAGCCAGTGGACCGTGGTGGTGACCCAAATGGCGGCTCCAGCACTAGTAGAGGAGAAAGAGGATGGCGGACGTCCATCGACGAGGCAGCAAATGGAAACAGTGGCTATGGAGGGTCCTTATGGTGGTAGCAGCGACCGAAGGTGAAGAAGGGAGAGTGGCGGCCGGATGGATGGGGTATAAGGGTGGTGAAGTTGGCGGCTGGGAACAATGCATCTAGGGTTAGGGTTTACCCGGGAGGTGGACGTTATATACCCATCCTTTTCAAACTTTGAACCATAATGACAGGAATAGTCCCTCCTCTTCTATTTTCTTTCAAAACAAATCCTTAATTTACCCTTTAATCCCCTACTCCCATACTTCTTTTTCATAATAAGTCCAGCAGTTACAAAATAACCCCTCCTCTTCAAATTATTCTCAAATGGAGTCCATATGTTACTATTCATCCCCTGTCACTCCAAAATCTCTTCAAATGAAGTCCAAGAAGTTACCATTTGGTCCCTGCCTTCATAAATACCTACAAAACCAATCCGGAACTTACACTTTTAACCCCCAACTTCTAGATTATGCCATTTGGCTCTCCGAAACCAACACCCCGCTAATTATTATTTAATTTTAGACAATAATGATATAAAATAATAATAAAATTACATCTTGGGGTTCCGGATTTATTATTGAGTTATTCTATTTAAATGGGATGTTACATTTCTCATTTAATGTTTTATTCATATAATATATCAATAAACCATAATAACCTCTTTCTCCATTATTCATCCAGCCAAGTTGCTTTGGTGAAGGTAACTCAAAAGGACCATGCTACAATCGGGTCAAGTACATACCAAATATAGTTATGGGCTTAAACACCTAATCCAACAAAAGTTTCCAACTTTATCCATTAGAATGGTCCCAACAAAGAATATCTTGATTTTAAGTCTCAAAGGGACCCAAAAGTGCATCTTTTCAACTTAATCCATTAAGTCAAAGCCTCCAACCTTTAGATCCGAATTAAAATGATGTTTCGTTGGATAAAGTTTCCAACTTTATCCATAATAAGGTTCCAGACTTACAAGATCTGAAATTTATGCACTTAAAGTAACCAAAAGCTCATAACACCCAAAATTTGCTAGATCTAACAATTTCATCATTAAGATTAAAACTTTATACCTCTAGAAGAAAGATCAAGTGGATCTGTAAGCTCCAATACAACAACACTACTTCAATAAGTTCCTTCATCTCTAAGGTGCACCAAGAACACTCCAAATAACTTAAAAACACCTTCTTTTTTGTCACAAGGCTCAATCTAGGGTTAGCATTTCAAGAGAGGGAGTTGGAGCGGTGGAGGCTGAGGATGGAATGGCTTTGAGGGAGTTAAGGAGCTTAAATAGGGCTCAAACCACGAAATTAGGGTTTAGGCACTGATCGCGTATGCCCAACATACTCAAATTACATCCAGCGTACTAAGGATGCCCTAGTACGCCCAACGTACATGTTGAGTATGCTCATCGTACACGACTCAGCCCCAAAACTGCTCTAAATTCAAACTGTCATAACTTCTTTATTCCAACTTCGTTTTCGACAATCTTTATATCCACAAAAAGGTCATGAAGAGCTCTAAAATATTATTTGAATATCTTGAACTAAAAACTTCTCGAAAAAAATTCCATATTTCTTGCAAGAACCTGGCCTATGACTTTTCCTGTTTTACCCTTTGACTCCAAAACACAATTCAAAGGTTTAGATCTCATAACCATCATTACATCCTTTCAAAAGGTCTAAACATCGCCTCCAAAAGGCCTAAAGCCTTTACACGATCGACTTCCAGACCACGACCTTGAATCAAAGAATGATCCCGAACTGAGTGTTACAACTCTCCCTCACTTATATTAGATTTCGTCCTCAAAATCATTCCTTACTATCTCCTTTTCCGAACTCAATGATCCTAACCGAACTCCTCGAATCCCAAAATTCACTGGGGAAGTCACCTCGCTCTGATAACCACCCACACTTACTGTTGTCAAAGCCAAAATAGCATATATCACACGCCCTAACAAACAATGAACCTTAAGTTTTTCCCCTAAGCCACCGAGTATCCAACTGCTATACCTAAAATTGAAAATCGTAAACAATGTCAGATTCCTATACAGATAGGACCAATCAAAACCGTTCCCACAAAGACTCAACTTCACAATCCGAACCAAACAAACCTATTCCTTCGAGACAAATATACAGATACCCGAAAACATATACACCCTGACCACCTACCAGATCCCTGATGTCACACCCCCAAACCGGAACGGTGGAAACGTTCGGGGATGGAGGACGTCATGTGTAGTATCACAACAATTTCATCATAGTAATCAAAGTAAACACAACCATTACATTGAGATGTGAATATTTACATCTGTTTAGTACGAAGTTGTTTATATACATAAAAAGTAGCAAAAATATAAAGACGTGACTCTGAGTGCTCCGTCTTCTCAAAAGCCGGCAAGAGTACCTATCTACTGTTGTCCTAAGAATACAAGCGGTTTTGAAAACGTAACAGCATAAAGCTGGTGAGTTCATAAGAATATTTTGTAGTAAAAACCATTGTTATCAAGTTCTGAAAATGTATGCATGCTTCCCAAGAAAATCCAATATTTTCTAACATGTTTATGCGTTAATGTAGGTATCGTATGCCTTGTTTGAAAACCCTGGCTATCGCTAGTATGCAATGTATGTTCTTGTTTGATCTATATGACAAATTTAGTATGAAATCCTTAGCTATCACTAGTAATGTAAACAATGTATAGAACGTTACTCTGATTGTTTGTAAAGTACTGAAGTTTAACTGGGAAAATCCTATATTTTCCCTTGAATGTGTTTTGTTGCTTTAATGGTTCTAAAACTGTAAGGCATAAGTATTTCCACACTTATGTTATTAAAGCAATTGTTCATGAGAAGTGTATTATTATGTAAATATGTCATTATTATCAACTAGCGAGTTTTATGACCACACTAAACTTGATACGACGTGAATCAGACGCCAATATCCTTTATGACTTTGTCACCCGTAGACCTGTCGGTCCTACTGTAGCTAGCAGCAAGGTGCGGGGTAGTCAATCCCGTATAGATCTATACACAAAATCACGTTCTCCCTCCAGGAGACTCTGGCTCATAAGGGTAGTCCTCCACTTAGTTATGTTTGTAAGCGCCCAAGGACGTGTCTCCCAACTAGATTAACGAATTTATAAGTAATAATATGTGAAACATAACGTTCTTTTGTATTTGAATTCAATGTATGTCTTGTAGAGTAAAAATAATTATACTTAAAAGGGATAAAATATATGTATGCTTTATGCAAAACTTTGGTTTGTGTCAATCACATAAGTTTTAATTCGTGGTAAACCTCTTTGTTTAGTACAAAAACATTTTATATTTGGCTTGTATTACCCCTGAAAACGTTTAAAAACTATAAAAGCGTAGGGGTATCAACTTACCGTTTGTTGTGTGGAAACATCGATTGGAAACGAAGATCCTCGAGTTGTTGTACGTGGCACTTAACGGAATCCTAATATCAATTAAATACATATATGTATCTAAATTAGCGATTTCGTTAGATAAAGTGTTAGAAGAACACTTGCTTTTGGTTAAGGAATGTTACCGGAACTTCGTTGAATCGTGGAAACGAGTTTTTCATCGCAAAAGAGACGTGTACGACCGTGAATTAGGGTTTACGGCCGTGAACTAGGTTTACGGTCATGAACAAAGTTTACGGCCGTGAACTGTCCTTTGAAGGGTTTACGGCCTTTGAAAATTTGAAGGGTGTACGGCCGTAAACTCAAGAACAAGGACGTTTGATTTTGATGAAAACATGTTCCAGGTGCTCCCATTCGACCCCAAATGATGATTTTTGATGTTTTTCAGAAGAAAAGAGGTGTTTTAAGGTGTTTACGGCCAGAGATTCTAGAGAGAGAGAGAGAGAGAGAGAGTTTTCGGCCAAGAAGGTTCAAATGAAGGTGGGGTCCTGTATTTATAGACTGGGTTATGGTCAGTGGTGGGGTCCACCTGGCATTGACCACAAACGGGCTTACGGCCATACACGGGTTTACGGCCGTAAACTCGTCCTGTCCGCACACCTGTTGTTTTTCGAGAAAAATGTGGGTTTACCATGCGATTTTTGGTTCCGATTCGTATAATGTGTATAAAATTTTATTTATATAAATCGCAATAATTTTTCCAAACCAATGAATTTGACGGAAATCCAATAAAATTTCAAATTTTATTAACGGAAGTCGGTTAAAGGTAACAAAAGAGGTTTCTGGTTGTCACATCATCCCCCCGTTAGAGGGAATTTCGTCCAGAAATTCAAACATAGAATACAAATCACAGACTCAGAAAGAGATGCGGATATTTCTGTTTCATTGAATCATCGCGCTCCGAAGTGAATTCACTATTGGTATGCGACTTTGTTTCGTTCGCTTGATCTCCCGATCCATGATTTCAACTGGTTCTTCCATGAAGTTAAGGTTCTCGTTGATTTCAATCTCATCAAGAGGGATCATAAGGGTGTTGTCAGATAAACACTCTTTAAGATTTGAGACGTGGAAGATGGGATGGATGTTGTTAAGTTCTTGGGATAAACGAAGTTTGTATGCTACGGGACTGATCCTATCAAGGATCTCGAATGGTCCTATGTATCTCGGATTTAGCTTTCCATGCCTTCCAAAGCGTATCATGCCTTTCCAGGGCGAGACCTTCAATAGAACACGGTCTCCAACCTGGAACTCCAAGGGTTTTCTTTCTTATCAGCGTAGCTCTTTTGTCGATCTCTTGAGGCCTTTAGTCGTTCTCGAATTTGTATGATCTTTTCTGTAGTTTCACGGATGATTTCTGGACCGGTTAGAGTGTTGTTGGCGACTTGTCCCTTGGTTAGCTGTGTGTCGCCCACCTCAGCCCAACACAGAGGGGATCTGCACTTACGGCCATAAAGGGCTTCAAAAGGCGCAGCCTTGATACTGGTGTGATAATTGTTGTTGTAGGAGAATTCGACCAAGGGCAAATAGACATCCCACGACTTACCAAAATCGATTACACATGCTCTCAGCATGTCTTCCAAAGTTTGAATGGTTCTCTTACTCTGTCCATCTGTTTGAAGATGGTAAGTTGTGCTCATATCCAGCTTAGTTCCAAGAGCTTTCTGTAGTGATTGCCAAAATCTCAAGGTGAACTGGCTATCTCGATCGGAGATAATGGACATAGGCACATTGTGTATTCGAACTATCTCTTGGATGTAGATTCGTGTGAGCCTTTCCATTTTGAAAGTTTCTTTGATTGGAAGGAAGTGGGAGGATTTGGTCAATCGGTCAACAATTACCCATATGGTATTGTACCCACTCGGAGATTTTGGTAATTTAGTGATAAAATCCATAGTAATCCTCTCCCACTTCCACTCAGGCATCTCCGACTACTGGAGAAGACCTGAGGGCTTTTGGTATTCAACCTTCACCTTGGCGCAAGTCAGGCACTTGCCCATAAAGGTAGCGATCTCCGCTTTCATGTTTGGTCACCAATATAACCTCTTGAGGTCCAGATACATCTTATCTGAACCTGGGTGAATGGAGTATCTGGTCTTGTGAGCTTCGTTCATAACCTCTCTATAACCATCGAACTTTGGGGTCCAGATCCGGTTCATGAAATAATAGACTTCGTCTTCCTTGATCTCTAAGTTTTTCACCATTCCTCTCAAAGCTTCATCCGTCTTGTTTTCTGGTTTTAAGGCTTCTAGCTGAGCCTCTCTGATCTATGCGGATAAATAGGAATGGATGATCATTGACAGTGCCTTCACCCTATGACCCGAGTACTCTTTACGGCTGAGAGCATCTGCCACCACATTGGTCTTGCCGGTATGGTAGCGTATTTTGCACTCGTAATCACCGAGTAGCTCTACCCATCGCCATAGCCTCATGTTCAGCTCTTTCTGATCGAATATATGTTGTAGGCTCTTTTGATCAGTAAAGATAGTGCACTTGGTTCCGTAGAGGTACTGTCTCCATATTTTCAATGCGAAGACCACAGCTCCTAACTCTAGGTCGTAATTTGTATAATTGACTTCGTGTGCTTTCATCTGCCTTGAAGCATAAGCAATAACCTTTCCTCGCTGCATGAGCACACAGCCTAGGCCCTGATTGGATGCATCACAATAGACAACGAAGTCCTCCGTCCCTTCGGGTAGAGACAGGATAGGTGTGTTGCATAGGTATTAATTCAATGTTCGGAACACAGTGTCTTGCTTTTCACTCCAACTAAAGGGTATACCTTTCTGAGTTAGGGTGGTTAGAGGCTTATCAATCCTAGAAAAATTTTGGATAAACCTACGATAGTAGCTAGCGAGGCCCAAGAATTGATGGATTTCTGTGGGCGTCTTCGGTGCTGAACAATTCTCTATCGCTTTGATCTTGGAAGGGTCCACGTGTATGCCTTCCTCGCTTACCACGTGACCTAGGAAAGTTACTTTTCGAATCGAAATATCATACTTGGAGAATTTCGCGTATAGCTTCTTCGCTCTTAGAGTTTTCGGCACTAGCCTCAAGTGTTGTCTATGATCTTCCCTGCTTCGGCAATAAACAAGTATATCATCAATGAACACTATCACGAACTTGTCTAGGAAAGGGTGGCACACCCGATTCATGAGATCCATAAATATCGTCGGTGCGTTGGTTAGACCAAAGGGCATGACTACAAACTCGTTGTGACCATATCGAGTTAGAAATGTTGTTTTAGGAACATCACCTTCATGGACTCGTAACTGATGGTACCCAGAACTTAGGTCTATTTTCGAGAAGTAATTGGCTCCTTGAAGTTGATCGAAGAGGTTGTTGATTCGGGGAAAAGGATAAGGGTTTTTGACGGTAAGCTTGTTCAGTTCGTGATAGTCAATGAACATCCAAAAAGATCCATCCTTCTTTTTCACGAATAAGATCGGGGCTCCCTAGGGTGAGGAACTCGGCCTGATGAATCCTTTGATGAGTAGCTCATTGAACTGGCTGGATAACTCTTGCATTTTTGCTGGCGCTAAGTGGTATGGGGATTTAGCTACGGGGGTAGCTCCAGGGATTAATTCGATTCAGAACTTGACCTGGCGCTCGGGAAGGATTCCCGGAAGCTCTTCTAGAAAAACATCAAGAAAGTTGCAAACTTCGGGGATGCTCTTTAGGTCTTTAACTTTCTGCTTCTCAATAATGACATGGGCTAGAAATGCATGATACTCCTTTCGCAGAAACTTTTGGGCTTTGATGCACGAAATGATACGGAGGTTCGAGCTGAGTTTATCGCCATAAATCATGAGGGCTTCACCAGATGGTAGGTTAAGACGGATGGCTTTTTCATAACATAGGATATCAGCATGATTGGGGCTCAACCCATCCATGATGATGATGATGTTGAAGCTCTTTATAGAAACTGGCATAAGGTCGATGGGAAAGGAATGGTCGTTTAGGGTAAGGGTACAGCTAATGAATATGTCGTTCGAGCTCTATTTCTCACCGTTAGCCATCTCAACGGTAAATCTTTCGGTAAAGGGTTAGGGTTTATGTTTGAGGAGATGATTGAATGCCTGACTAACAAAACTTCTCTCCATACCAGAATCGAAAAGAATGCATGCATAAGAGTTGTCAAGGAGGAACGTACCCATAACAACGGTGGGATCAACAACTACCTCCTCCTGGCCCATTGCTAGCACTCTCCCCGTGTTTCCAGCTGTTATTGCCTTGGAGAAATTTCTCTTGTAGTGCTCGACTTCCCCACAGCCATAACAGGATTGACCAACACCTGCTCCAGAAGCCTAATTGGTTGGTTGGACTGGTACCTTGCATACTCGAGTTGTGTGTCCCTTCTTGCCATAACTGTTGCAGAGCATTTCACGGCATGGGTCATTGTTATGATGATAGTTGCATTTGTCTCACCGAAGAATGGGTACCAGCATATCTACTAGTAGGTTCTTGAGTTGTAGGAACAACGGCAGGAGTAGTAGTAGCATGAACTTCCACTATTTTTTGTTTCTTGGAGGGCTCCTGCGAAGACTGGCCCTTACGCTGTTTCCAGAACTTTCTCTTCCCACCACTTGCCTTTTCTAGTTCGGTAGCGGCTGCCACTTCATCAAGATCAACCCCGCGATCTATCAAGGTCTGCACCAGGCACTTGGCGCTATCGAAAGTGGAAGGCCTAGCAGCCAAGACATTTCCTTGTGTTGGGGGCATCAATCCCCATATGTACATCGCTATTTTCTTGCTTTCCGGGGTGACCATTCCCACACAGAGAAGAGCCAGATCACAGAATCTAGCTGTATAGGAGGCAATGTCGGAACCCTTCATCTTTAGGTTCCAAAGCTCGTGCTCCAATTTCTGCATCTCACCCCTCGGGCAGTACTCTGTGAGCATGAGTTCCTTCAAACTATCAGGGTTAGGGATTTGACTTGGCCATTCCACCAGGTCAATGCTCTATTGGTGAAGGTGCAGGCAGCGAACCTCACCTTGTTTGCTTCGGAACACGCACAAATCTCGAAGACATACTCGATCTTCTCGATCCATCGAGTTAAGGCAATGACACCTCCATTGTCGTCAAAGGATTTGGGCTTAGCGTTCATGAATTATTTGTAAGAACACTCCTTCTGGTGTCCTTGACTACTATCGAAATTGAGAGGGTGGGTACCACTTTACGACCCGCTAGACCCACCAGAATTTATCTGCGACATTACGGCAGCCACAACAGCCGTGACTGCTGCCTGGAACATAGCAGGATCGAACTGAGGAGGTGGTGGCACCGGATCTGTTGGAGGATTGTTGTTATTTATGTTGGTTCTTTTCTTTGGAGGCATCTCGTTCTAAAAAATAATCAGGAAGAAAAGGATGCTAAGTCCCCTGGATTTGAATAAAGAGATATGAAACAAGATATATCTCAGCCTGATAGATAAAGTGTTCTACTAAGCGCTAAGAAAGGAAAAGTTACTAATGCAAGTAAACTATCCCTAAGAAAGAATGAGTAGAAACACTTGAAATGAATTCTACACTGTATTTGGCTCTAGCTAAAATACTCCTATAGTATTTTAAGTTGTACGTTTTGTTCTATTGATATCTTGTTGTATGTACTTGGTAAGTTTTTGGCCTGCTGCAACACCACAGTCACTCCCAAACACATGTTGGTCATGTCTTGAATAAATATAGTTGATCAGACTATATTGACCCTAGACATGATTACATAATTTCCCAGGTTTAACTGTAGTGTCCAACATCCAAATACTTTCATTTTGTTCTACATATAATACTGTTTCTGGTATGTAGGTATACTTGTATACTTCTTATAAAATACTTATATTTTAAAAGTATACTTGTAGTTCAGAGCACTTCAGCCCCTTAGCGTTTATAGTTGTATACCTTTTAAGGTTCAGTATACTAAGTTCACTATAAATAATAGCACTGATACCAATCTGTCACACCCCCAAACCGGAACGGCGAAAACGTTCGGGGGTGGAGGATGTCATGTGTAGTATCACAACAATTGCATCATAGTAATCAAAGTAAACACAACCATTACATTGAGATATGAATATTTACATCTGTTTACTTCGAAGTTGTTTATATACATCAAAAGTAGCAAAAATATAAAGACGTGACTCTGAGTGCTCCGTCTTCTCAAAATCCGGCAAGAGTACCTGCCTACTGTTGTCTTGAGAATACAAACGGTTTTGAAAACGTATCAGCATAAATCTGGTGAGTTCATAAGCATATTTCGTAGTAAAAACCATTGTTATCAAGTTCTAAAAATGTATACATGCTTCCCAAGAAAATCCAATATTTTCTAACATGTTAATTCGTTAATGTAGGTATCGTATGCCTTGTTTGAAAACACTGGCTATCGCCAGTATGCGATGTTTGTTCTTGTTAGATCTGTATGAAAACTTTAGTATGAAATCTTTAGCTATCACTAGTAATGTAAACAATGTATAAAACGTTACTCTGATTGTTTGTAAAGTACTGAAGTTTAACTGGGAAAATCGTATATTTTCCCTTGAATGTGTGCTATTGCTTTAATGGTTCTGAAACTCTAAGGCATAAGTATTTCCACACTTATGTTATTAAAGCAATTGTTCATGAGAAGTGTATTATTACGTAAATATGTTGTTATTATTTACTGGCGATTTTTATGACCATACTAAACTTGATACGACATGAATCGGACGCCAATATCCTTTATGACTTTGTCACTCGTAGACCTGCCGGTCCTACTATAGCTAGCAGCAAGGTGCGGGGTAGTCAATCCCGTATAAATCTATACACAAAATCACGTTCTCCCTCCAGGAGACTCTGGCTCATAAGGGTAGTCCTCCACTTGGTTATGTTTGTAAGCGCCCAAGCAGGTGTCCCCCAACTAGATTAACGAATTTACAAGTAATAATATGTGAAACATAAAGTTCTTTTGTACTTGAATTCGATGTATGTCTTGTAGAGTAAAAATAATTATACTTAAATAATTATTAATTGTTGTAATCTTGTAGTAATGTATATCATAAACTAAATCTGTCATATTTTATATGTTTACTCATATGTCAAATCTGAGTTGGTAAAAGCTATGTATTGAATTCCCAAAACTATACCCATTATAGTTTTCTTGAAATGTTTTGTAAATTGTTCTGAAAACTATGCGATTATGTTTAGAAAAATGTCCCTTATGCTCCGCATATTACAAAAAGGATAAAATAAATGTATGCTTTACGAAAAACATTGGTTTGTATCAATCGCATAAGCTTTAATTCGTTGTAAACCTCTTTGTTTAGTACAAAAACCTTTTATGTTTAGCTTGTATTCCCCCCTGAAAACGTTTAAAAACTATAAAAGCGTAGGGTTATGAACTCACCATTTGTTGTGTGGAAACGTCGACTGGAAACGAAGATCCTCGAGTTGTTGTACGTGGCACTTAACAGAATTCTAATATCAATTAAATACATATATGTATCCAAATTAGCGATTTCGTTAGATAAAGTGTTAGAAGAACACTTGCTTTTGGTTAAGGAATGTTACTGGAACTTGGTTGAATCGAGGAAACAATCTTTTCATCGCAAAAGAGACGTGTATGGCCGTGAATTGGGGTTTACGGCCATGAATAGAGTTTACGGCCGTGAACAGGGTTTACGATCGTGAACTGTCTTTCGAAGGGTTTACGACCTTTGAAGATTTAAAGGGTGTACAACCGTAAACTTGAGAACAAGGGTGTTTGATTTTGATGCAAACGTGTTCCAGGTGCTCCCAATCGACCCCAAATGATGATTTTTGATGTTTTTCGGAAGAAAATATGTGTTTTAAGGTGTTTACGGCCAGAGATTCTAGAGAGAGAGAGAGATTTTTCGGCCAAGAATGTTCAAATGAAGGTGGGGGTCCTATATTTATAGACTAGAGGTATGGTCGGTGGTGAGGACCACCTGGCACTAACTGCAAACGGGTTTACAGTCGTACACGGGTTTAAGACCGTAAACTCGTCCTGGCCACACACCTGCTGTTTTTCGAGAAAAATGTGGGTTTTTCGCGCAATTTTTGGTTCCGAATTGTATAATGTATATAAACTTTTAATTATATAAATTGCAATAATTTTTCCAAAACAACGAATTTAACGAAAATCCAATAAAATTTCAAATTTTATTAATGGAAGTCGGTTAAAGGTAACAGAAGAGGTTTCGGAGTTGTCACACCTGATAAAAGTCAACCCTAACATACGATGGCCTTCCAATAATCACACCCATGCTAAGAAGAAATCACATACTGACGACGAACGAATCCTTGCAAATACTGACGACGGACGAATCCTTACTCCCGCTGACCTTAACCAATATAGGACAACCATTACTACTCGGCTCAAAACCAGGAATCTAATACCTTATCTGACTTCCCGAAATACATAACCATTCTAAATCACAACCAATATGGCTCCACTTCGCAATCTAATTTGTTCCTTTGTCACATGCTCCATGAATCTCAAGTGTTTAACTAAGATCTAAGTGCTCCAAGTGCTCCATGAGAATGATCCAGATGCTCCATAAGAATGCTTCAAGTGCTCGAGTTACATTTAACAACCATTTTCAAGCGGTTATTTCTTGCAATAAAAAAATACCTATTAATTTTACATATAAATACACACATATATCTTATTTTTTTACTTACACAAATGTCTATGTCCATACACAAATCTTATTACAGATAACACAAAAACAAAAATCAACCACTTTCTCATTCAACCAAATATATAACAAAACCCGAACAACCCTCCTACAAACACAAACACATTCGTTCGGCTTGGTTTCGTGCCATATGAGAGCTATGTGAACCTCTTCACCTCTAAAAACTCACCATAAATACCATTCCAAGAAACTTTTTCAATCCCTCCTCACCCCCAATGCAATTTCCTATATCTTCATGCATGCAAGAAAACTCAAACCTTTAACAAAACCATTTCAAAACTTTCTCTTCCATGTTGCAAACAACCATACAACTACCACCCAGACAAGATACTATTCTCGATACGCAAGCGGGAGGTCGTCGGAAACCTAAAGGGAAAGGTAAAAACAAAGCGAAAGTGACCGCGAAAAGTGAAGAATAAACTCCGCTTTGGTGAAGTTCGAAGGAGGAGTATAAGTTGGTTGTGACGTGGTGCAGGACTTAAAAGAATCCAACTATAGGAAACGATATGAAGAGAGTTGGTTTTTGGGAAGCCGTGCTTGGAAAATTTTGCATAATTTTCAAGAAAGACGGGGCATATCACAATATCGATATGCTTAGTTGCAAGTAGATTCCAATTAATCAGAAATCCACCAAGTTTAATGTGATCTACAACAAACTTTCTTTGCAAAAACAAAGTAGTGTGAATGATTTTGATGTGTTCAAAGCCGCAAGGGAGCAATATCACATCGAAATGGGTTATTGTTTCGAGTACGACAAAATTTGGGAGATGGTAAGAAATGATCCAAAATGGTTTAAAATGCCAACATCGTTGGAGGTACGATCGAAAAGGCCGCGTCGTTCGGGTTTGTTTGACGTTTTCGACGTATGAAATAACATCGACCTCAACGCCGATACGTATGGCATCCCCAACGACATCGAAGAGATCTTGGCCCCACGTCGACTGTTTGGGCATGAGAAAGCGTAGCGCGTTCAACGACACACGGACTAAGTCGACAGAAGGGTACAAGAGTTGGTGGAAATGAAAAAAAAATTGACGAACACAATCTAATCGCACAACAAAATGTTGAAGTGCAACATGAGCACTTGGAGCTCCTTCGTAAGCAAGCGGATGAAAATCAAATAACGAGGGATTTAGCTATTCTTCATACTAACGATAAAAAAGATGAGACCACGACAAGTACAAGTGCTCCAGAAGATGAATGAGATGATGCAGAAGAAATATTTGGATGATCCGTTTATCGTTTTTATGTTTTTAAATTAGGATTATGACTTTTAGCATTAAATGTTTTTTTTTGTACAATGTTATTTTTAGTTTTTAAATGATATTGTTAATTTAGGATTTAATTAAATTTCATGTTTTTTTTATAAATAATATAATGTGACTAAAAAATTAAATTGGAAAAAAAACAACTAAATCAAAAATAAGTAAATACATAAATCGAAAAAGAAATGTTGAAATGAAAAATAGAGGGTGTTATAATATGTTATAACATGTTGTTTATTTCTTCCGATTGATTGATGATATAATACTACCGTGATATGACATATGAAATGAAAACTTTAAAATGCTTCATTATATATATATATATATATATATATATATATATATATATATATATATATATATATATATATATATATATATATATATAAAGGGAAAAGTGAATATGTAGTTGTCGTGTATGTAATATTAGGTATAAAACAATCAAAATTGACTTCATTTTGATTAAAAAACACAATTGTTTTTATTGTTAGCTTCTTCCTATTGCTTTTGAGTTCATATTATTTCTGATTTCAAAATTTATCACCAACATCTATGTATTTCGGATGTGTTGTTTATATTTAACATCTAGTAGGCTTCATAAGGTTCTTTAACACCTACCATATGTATACTTGCACGGTTCTTTTTGATGTGTTATGAGAAGAAATTTATTAGGTTTTTAATGAACAATTTCAATCTTTCACGATAGTTTCTATATTAAATTTGAATATGATCACTTATAGGTAGTTGATAATGTATTCTTATACATGGTTTGTGGTGTAAAATTAAATATTTTAAACTCCATAAAAATATGTACATAGCCTATAATCTAGTCTAATAGAGGATAGAAGAAAGATGGTAAGAAGATTTGATTACATTTTGTACCTACGCATAGGTATAGAACCTTTTAAATGACATAGTTTTAAACAAACAAATATAGTTTCATTTTCTCTTAACTTTGTTTTAAAATAATACCGGTGAGATGAATTAAATTATGGAATGAAAAAGATCAATTATATATCTTTTTATTGCTAAACATCATTGAAGATTATAGAGAAAATAAAAAAATCAATATTTTTTAACAAATATAACTGAAACGTTTTGTCCTTCAATCAAAAAACCATATCGAATGATTTGTGAAAAGCTTGATTGGGTTATTGCATCTTCTTCTTTTATATTTTATTCTACTAGTTTTCATTTAAATTTAGTAGGCTTCATTAAATGGTCATGACTTTTAATTAACTTCTTAGATACAATGAAGGAAAAACAAACATAAATTTGATGAGTTTAGTATGTCACATAATTAAGGAAAAATAGTAAAGGAGATATCATGATTATTTTGGATATATATGGATCAAAACTACATAGTTTTGAGGGTTCTATATATAAGCTTAGGACTCATTTTAAAGTGAGATCTCGTGAAAACACCTTTAAAAAATAGAAAAAAAAAATCCAAAAAAATACAAATCATAAATTGAGCATAGATTTATGTCCGAGAGAAATAAAAAAATGGAAGAAAAAAATTATATCATTAAAATCGATCCATAAATCAATTTTAAGTTTTTATTTTGCATCATTATGATCTATGATACAATTTTAATGATCCAAATTTTTTTTTCCAATTCTTTTTTCTCCTGAACATATATATATATATATATATATATATATATATATATATATATATATATATATATATATATTCAATTTTTTGATTTGTATTTTTTTTTAAATTTTTTAAGATGTTCTTACGAGTACTCACTTTAAAATAAGTTCTCACCCGATCCTATATATATATATATATATATATATATATATATATATATATATATATATATATATATATATATATATATATATATATATATATATATATATATATATATATATATATAATTCTTGTTTTATTGTTTGCATTTCCATTTATTTATAGCTCTTTTATCATAAGCTGCTTCTTTTTGACACATTAATTGCCTGCAATGAAACACTGATGCTTCAGAAAGGCGATCAATCCACTTTTCGGTTCACTTGCAAAGGGAAGCTAGTATACGACGTGGCGGCTTTAGTAGTGGTCTCCGGCTATGAAGAACCATCAAATTATTAATAAGAAGAACATCGCCTTTCTTCCAAGGAATCGCAACGCACTCTTCTTCCAGGATCTTCCTGTAGTCTTCCACAGCATCATCAGGCAAAGGGTCGCCATTACCGATCTCGACACTTAGCAATTTTCCGGCAGAGCCACTATATGTAGTTGTAATAGGGTTGAACCATGTTTTCCGGCGACTCTCTTTGTCAAACCTGACGGCTGGCAGTGGGCCTGTTGTAGCTTTTGCAGCATTCCCAATCCATTCAATCTTTATTCCAAGCTTTGCTGCCCTGTCAATGGAAGAATCTCTTGAGCAATGCATGTTTGCATAAAGTTGGTGAACTTTACTTGTATTATATTATGCAATATTTTAAAAACCGGTTTGAAGAGGCCGGTCGAACTGGTTAGACCGAGAACCCGATAATTGAACAATTCAACTAGCATCGGTTTTATGTCTATTTCTGTACTAGAATAAACTAGCCGTTTTTTACAAAAATCCGGTCGAACCAGTTAAATTAAACCGGTTAAATAAAATAAAAACACATGAAAATGAATCATTTCGATAAGAACCTATGGTTTTTTCATAGCTATTTAGATTTTTTTAATAAAAACATAATGATAGATTTTATAAAAAAATTTAATGCGTTTTTATTTATCAAAAAATTATATTTTGTTTCCTTATTATATTTTATTTTATTTTTGATGTACGTTTGGATTAATATAAAACTTACGGTTATGTGTTTTTAATGTATTTGAATTGATCTTCAACTTGTATTTAAGTTTATTTTTAATGTCTAAAGTTGTGGATGTCTATGTGTGTAAAAAAATAAATTTTAAAAAAAATGTAAATTTAAAAAATTGGTTAAACTGATGGTCGAACCGGTTAACCGGGAACCGGTTACCATACCAGTTCAACTAAAAAACCGATTTTTAAAACATTGATATTATAGGGTTTTAAATGTTAAATGTGAAGAAAATAAGCATACATACGTTTCCTCAGCAACATTCTTGTCGTCTGTTTTGAATTTTGACTTCCAACTACGACCGGTGAAGGATGATGAATCGTCTTCATCGCTGATTACTTCTGTATACGTCAATCCATGCTGTTCTAGTAGTGCAACCAACTGTGGGTTCTTCTTTTTCATCTTTTCGTATATGATATGACTCAAAACTATCGGAGTTTCTCCCCCTTCTCCTGGTTCTTCATCACAATAGAAAAATACCTTCGTGGGGAAATCAGGAACCTGTACATGCATGAACATTTGAGCACTGAGTTGCAATTAGGTATGCCATTTGTTATCATGAAAAAAACGAGATTGACAGAATCGAGAAATTTACGTATGACATCTCGTGATGGAAAGGAATTCCCATATGGAGAGGAGATTCATTTGCGGTATACACCCGGCCAACGACCTTCGTCCGACGGGCTATGCCGCCTAAGTAGGGAAATTCAGCGTAGGAGAAAGCTTCCACAACTCGGTCGAAGTCAGAAGGTGAGGAAACAGCGAAGCCTCGGAAAATAATAGCGCCGCTTTTCTGGAGAAGAGACTCCAGCCATGGCTTCTGAGCTCTAATTGCTTCTTCAAAGTCACGGAGTTCTTCAACTGCAGTGGAATCAGTGTTATGGTTTGGGGATAACACCGCTGGGAAAAGAACGCCGTCGTCCTGGGGTTTTTGCTGAGGTAACTTTACGTCTCGGAAGAATTTTCCGGTGAAAGCTGCTACCACTTTTTGAGACGATTGAAGTTTTGGATCCTGGTGCTTCATATAGATATAGTTCCTTTGATGTATGTTTGATGTCTTTTTCTTTAGGTAGTAACTATGGTACTTAGGCCAGCCTCCTGCTGGTTGTATCTTCATCATTTCGTTTATTTTAGTATACATATCCGCCGCTCTAAGACAATGGCTTCTGGTGGTTGATTCTGACTCCATGGATTATTATCCGGGGCTGATATGTATAGCCTTCATATTATGATCACATCATTTATAAAGGGTCCACGTATTCATTAGAGTTCATTTGACATTTATAATCGGTCCCATGTATTTATTACATATTCAACAATTTAACAATTAGCTTTCGATCGTAAAAAAATAAATTATGTTTATATTTTTTCAATTTTAACATTGCATATATCACTGTAATTATTTATTTCAAATCGCAATTCTTAAACTATTTTATATATTAGAACTTTCCATTGGCACAAATAGGGTTCTTCACCATTCGGATAAATCTGAATTGTACTATTTGATTCGGATATTCTCGGATATTTTGGGTTAGTTTTCAACAAAACCGAATTATTATTTTGGATTTCGGATTGGTCTTGGTTTTTAAAATAAGAACCGAATAACAATGTATTATTTATTTACTTTTAATATATCTATAATTTTTTAATTTATTTTTTCAAATAGGTTCAAAAAGTTTCACCTAATAACAAATATTAATATGCATTTTCTCTTAAAAGTTTTTTTATCTATAAAATATTAAACTATAATATATCTTCTTAATAATCGTTTATATATTTCAAATCACAACTAAATAATTTGTTTTTGCTTCTTTAATAAAATTGGGTAATATTATAATTATATGTCATTATTTTAAAATGTTAAGTTGTTGATAACCGAATTATTAAAACCGATCCAACCAAATTGTAATCGGATCGGGTCGGATTTGAATTTGGTTTGCACTGTTCATATTCATGTTATGAAAACCGAAATAAATCTGGATTCACTTTATTGGATCGGATCTAACAGATCCATCCAAACGAACACCCCTAGGCAGAAAAAATTTATGTTTTAAAATCGAAATAAATTTGGACTCATGCACCCTCTTATCTTCAGCCCCCTTCCTCATTTCGAAACCTTAAAGTGTGTGAGTGTATTGTGAGGCTTGAAGAGCCTTTTCGGTCTCATTTTGGAGCCTTGGAGTAAAAGGAAGAACCTTGAGGTTGTGGTGTTTCACTCAAGGCCTTGGATCCAGCATCTATTTCCCTTGGTGCATCTTTTGGAGGTAAAAAGCTTCAACCTTGGTATATGTTTCTTATGGATCTAGTTTTAGCTCAAAGTTGTCACCTTTTTGTCCCAAAATCGGTCCTTGTGAGTAGGAGGTACTCCACGACGTTTGAGTTGTCCTTTTAGAGGGTTTAGGGTGTGTTAAGTCATAAAAATATGTTTTTGGTCACTAGTTTCTCTCCATGCATGAGCTTGAGTGTCTTAATGGGTAAAGAAGTTAGGGTTTATGAAGCTAAGGTATTAATAACCATGCTAAACCATAAAGTTGGAAACTTTATGGTTAAAAACACCCTTTTAAGCCTAGATATGAATTTTGGATGTAAATGCTTAAGGAATAGGCACTTAATGGCTTAAGTGAAGAGCAGTCGCGTACACTGGGCATACCAAGGGTACGCTGTGCATACATGGTTAGCTCCCCGATCCCTGCTCTACTTCATAGTATGCCCCCATGTATGTAAGGAGTACGCCCCACGTACTCACTGAGTCAACTCGGTTGACTCAGTTGACTTTTAACTGGATTTTACTAGGGTTTGACCTAGGGGTATTTTAGGTATTTCGACCTATATGCTGAGATTGTGCCTTTGAATTCATTAAGGTGATTGGTAGCATTGATCTCGGAGCGGCATGCTATTCAGTTTCTTATCTGTCTATCAGGTGAGTTTTCTCACTATATCCATGGGTCGATGGCACAAATGCCAACCCATTACTCGTTATGTGAAATGCTAGTTTTCTCTGTGATGCTTGCATGAAAGACTAAGATCTGGCCTCTGGAAATTGTATGCAAGACCAGGATCTGGCCATTAGCAATTGTATGAAAGACCAGTATCTGGCCCCTGGCACTTGTATCTCAGACCAGGATTTGGCCATTGGCATTGCAAGGAAAGACCATGGGGGTAGCCCGTGGCACTTGTATGTTTTGTGTATGTGGTATTTTTAGAAACCCACTAAGCTTTGTGCTTACAGTTTATGGTTATGGTTTTAGGTACTTCTTATTCGAAAGGAAAGGTCCTAGCATGATGGCACATCATCCTCCCTCATGATTTCCGCATTTGAAATAATTGTACTATGATGTTTTGAATATTATGACTTGATGTCGGTTTTAAACAATTAATGGATGATTTGATGGACTTTTAAATGAAAATTTTTATTACCGTTTTCGGGATGTTACAGTTGCTAATACTCCAAATATTGCCACTAATGCAATTTGTCGCCGCTAAAAGCATCATTGGGATTGGTATTTTCCATTTTTTTTCTTTTGTATTTCACATTAAAATTAAAAAAATACTAAATAAAAAGTATAAAAACTGCTATGATTTAATTAAAAATATTAATCCAACATCCGTTCAAAATACTCATCCAATTTAACATAATGCAAAATATCCAAAATACTAGTCTAAAATACTTACACAAAGAAAACATTTCAAAAATATTACAAGTAGATACTCATCATCATTGCTCTTCTCGTTTCCTCTGCTTTCATTTTGTTGTGGCAATGAATGAAACCAATCTTCAAGTGTGGCACTACATGCCGGATCTTTTAACATTGTTTGAAGCATGTCCAACTACAAAGAAAACAACATAGTCTTATAAGTTAAACCGACATTATAACATTCTATATACAAAATATACATTCCACATATAAACAAATAATGTAGCACTGTACTATAACTAAAATTAGGAAAATATAAGCAAGGTACAAAATATATTATCTCCGTCCCAAATTGATAGTCCACTTTTGAATTTTGAAGTCTTTTTTCTTCAACTTTGACCTTAAATATTTTTGTTTTTGATAGATAATACTTGATGCAAAATATATGAATGAATTGTATTTTAAATGTTTTTTCATTGTTATAAGTTTTATCAAGTAATATATAACACAAATAAAAATATTTAAGGTCAAAGTTAAAGAAAAAAAACTTAAAAAGTCAAAAGTGGACTATCAATTTGGGACGGAGGGAGACTTAAGCATACATACTACACATATTGCATATAACACATTTGAGCATTGTACTTTTTTTCATTTTTCCATTATAACATTGTACTTTTTTTATTTTTTCCATTATAGCATTGTACTTTCATAAACTAACAATTACCAAACTACAAAATACCAATATATCAAACTATAACCTAAATAACAATTACCAACATATAAACTATTACCAAACTAGCAATTACAAACATTTGAAACTATTACTAAACTAACAATTACCAACATTTGAAATAATTAGCACAATTAAATAGTCTTGTTACCAGTGATTGTGGCAGTAGCTGTGTCGGTGGTTGTTCCTGATCGTATATCTAAACAACCATAGAAGGTTGACGCCGATCCCCCTGATATGGCCTCGTCAAACACCCAATATTCTTTCAAAAGAATTTTGTATATCCTTTGGTGTTAGACCGCTGGCTTAAGAAGAAGCTTGAGTTTGTTGACCGATCTCATGGAGTAAAGCATCTGTATTTTCAAAAAATGATAAACATCATAAAAATTAGATTCCTAAATATCCTTTGACGATATAAACACTTTTATTAAAATACAAATTAACCACTTACGTAATGTTGCTCTATTCTAGCACTACTAAATACCCCTTGACGATCTGTATTAGCCTACAAAATGTTTTGATTCGAGTGATGTCTTATTTAACATTAAAAATTAGATTAATTATAATTTAAATAAACAGTTAAATATATCATAACTTACTTCTTTGAAACAGACTTTGTTATACGAGCACGATCCCCCTCTGTTTACAACTTGTTGTTGTGCACAAACTCCTTTGTTTGATGTTGAACACTTTAAAAATTCGGCCGTTCGAAAACGTTTGACTGCTTGTGCCCAATTTTCACATGACATGCCCTCGGGGGATGGGGGGCTAATGCCCTTGGGATATCTGGAAACCCTATGGCATTCTGAAAATAAGTATGCACTATATTTTTCTGGCCTCTATAAACTTTTTGTATAGTCGCATCAATGCTCCGCAATAGCTGAGCACGCTCGGGATCCAAGTTAACCTTATCCAAATCAAACTTATTCTACAAATAAAAAAAAATTAGTTAATTAAATACCAATCACAACTAAACTTAAAGCAGAGGAAACATTGTCCCAACCAGATACACTCATAGGGATGTTCATCCATATATACCTCCCAATCTCATGGGTAAACCAATTACCATGCTTCTCGATAGGGAAATATGTGAGCTCCCTGTCGAAATCCAAATCTCTGGGTTTTCCCTTTTTTGCCCATATCAGCTTTGATAGTTGGATGTTTTTTTATAGACCTCTTCTTTTTTAGGAAGCTCAACTTAAAATTATAATTAAAAATATTATTCACAATAACTTATAATAAATGAATAAAAATAGCTAATAAATATATCATAATAAAATATACCATCTTTTCGTGTTGTCCACGGCTAAAGCCTACTGGAGGTGGTGGATCCTCGGCTCCATCACCTACATGTCCTAGGCCCATAACATATCCCATCATGTAGTAGAGTATGGCCCAACTAAACCTCATGTATAGCCTATTTAATCACAAGATGTACAATATAAAAACACAATATGAATAAAATTTAGCATGCAAAATTACAATATGAATAAAAGTTACACATATTACATATAAAAAAACAAAACACTTTCTATTAAAGCATCCTACTTTGTTTGTTTGTTTGTTTTTTTGCCTTCATTTTTTCATTATAACATTTTGCTTCCGAATTGCATACAAATACATATATAAAAATAATACTTTCCATTATAGTGTCCTACTTTGTTTTTTTTTTTTCATTTTATTCATCTATAACATTATAGTTTTCAAATTGCATACAAATACACAAACTAATTGTATAATTTTCTATACATACACATATACATATAAAAAATAATACTTTCCGTTATAGCATACTACTTTATTTTTTTCATTTTTTTTCATCTATATCATTATAGCATCCAAATTGCAAACAAACACACAAACTACATACATAATTTCTATACATACAACTACACATATAAAAAATAATACACATCCCATTATAGCATCCTACCTTTTTTTTTCATTTTTTTCATGTATATCATTTTAGTATCCAAATTGCATACAAACACAGAAACTAAATACATAATTTCTTTACATAAAATTACACATATACAAAAATAATACACATCCCATTATAGCATCCTACTTTGTTTTTTCCATCTTTTTCATTATAGCATTGTAGTTCCCAAATTGCATATAAATACATATACAAAAATAATATTTTCCATTATAACATCCTACATTGTTTTTTTTTTCATTTTTCTTCATCTATAACATTATAGTTTCCAAATTGCATACAAATACACAAACTACATATATAAGTTTCTATACATTCAAATACACATATAAAAAAAATACTTTCCATTATAGCATCCGACTTTGTTTTTTTTTTTTTCATTTTTTTCATATATATCATTATATTGCATATACATACATATACACAAACTACATATATAATTACCAAATTGCATATAAATACACAAACTACATACATATTTTTTTATACATACATATATTGCATATACATACAAATATAATTTCTATTATAGCATCCTACTTTGTTTTTTCTTATAGCTGACATACATAAATTACATATATAATTTCCAAAGTCATACACATACACATACATTATAGTATCCTACTTTGCTTTTTTCATTGCACACAAAAACACATATACCAAAAAAATTACACATGGAAAAACACATACATGCATCTTACACATACAAATATATATCATATATACACAAAGTCATACATATATACATACACAAATAATACACATCCAAATTCCAAGAACACATACAAAAATCAACATATTATAGATATATTCTATAACCACAGAAAAAATAAAATTGTGGAGAAGGGTGGTGGTGGCGGTATTCCGGAAAAATTTCGGCCAACAACAACTTTTTTGGCCAAACTCCGTTAGAAATCAATGAAATATGTCCAATATCAAAATTTCAAGCAGAAAACAACAAAATCAGCAGGAAACTACAAAAAGAAAGTGAAATCAAGCAAAAAGGAGAAGGAATTGTACCTATGGTCGCCGATTGTTGCTTCTTGTCACCGGTATTACACTTCCCTTCACCGGAAAAGGTGGCATTCGATGGAATAAAGGGAATAGGATTAAAATACGACGAAGTAGATAGAGGGAAAGTCGCAATCGGTAGTGGGAATCGACACAGTGGAAGTGAAGGGAGAAGAAGAAAAGTGTTTAGTGGGTTTCGATGTCTATATCCCGACAAGGCGTTAGCGGTGATAGGTATTAGCAACGACACAAATGAATTAGTGGCGAGACGAAGCAACTACCAGCGACACCTTGTAGAGGGAAAATCTTACGGTATTTTTTTCGGACATCAACGGCAACAGGATTTGCCGCTAGAGGCGTCGTCGCTATTGCGATTAACGACTTCTATTATCACTCGTTGGATTGGGAACAAAATTGAAGGTGGGGGTTTAATACGACGCATTGACATGGATCAAGGGTTAACAATCATTATTGGAGACGCATTTACCGACAACAGCCAGCTTTAGTGGTGACATACAACGCGAAAGCTGTATGTTACCGCTAAAGGTGGTTGTTGCTGCTAATAATTGTTATTCTTGTAGTGATATATATATATATATATATATATATATATATATATATATATATATATATATATATATATATATATATATATATATATATATATATATAAAGTGGTCGGTTATTATTTTATGATTTTGTCTATTTAACCCTTCTAATTTCGTGATAGTTCATTTTTTTCATATTTATATTATAACTATTGATTATTTATTTATACATAATTAAGTTTATTAAATATTTAATGAAACAATATTTTTTTTAATATTTTAGTTTAGACAAAACTTCATAAATGGTCCCTGTGGTTTTACGAAATCTGAAGTTTCGTTCCTAGCTTTCAAAAACTTCATGGTTGGTCATTGTGATTTCAAAACTTTTGATTTTGGGTCCCTATTGCTGACTGTGTCAAGTTTTCTCCGTTAACTGAAGGGTATTTCCGTCATTTCACTACCACAGGGACCATTTATGAATTTTTGCCTTATTTAAAAAAAAGAAAAAAGAAAATATAATTATTTAATATAAAAGGGTTCTCTCTCTCTCTCTCTCTCTCTCTCTCTCTCTCTCTCTCTCTCTCTCTCTCTCTCTCTCTCTCTCTCTCTCTCTCTCTCAACAACAACTCATACCACACATCCTATCCACCCACCATTCATTGTCTTCTTCCCTGATCCACCTTTCTTCTCTATTATTATCTCTTCCATACAAAGAACCTACAACGCAATATCAAAAAGGAAATACATTCCCCGTTTTTGTTATACTCGATTTTGTTGCATCATCGCGACCAACAAAACATATTCGATTAATAACCCTTCGACTTCGAATTCTTAGAAATGTTAGTTTGAGCTCTTAATAGTGCTCGACGCCTGAAATTAACAAAGCTCGCGGCAATGTTTATTTTTAATACCTGTCATATGTCGTATGACCACAAGTCGTTCATCGTCGATGATTTTGTAATGGAGGCGATGGATTTTGGACATCATATATAGCTACACCATCCCTACCCCATGTGACATCCTTATTTTCACGGCCAGAAAAGACCGATTTGTTTATGCTTTGTTTTATAAAATCAGAGTAATCCTTTGATTAAAAGAGTTGCGGAATTTGTTCCCAAAACAAAATATGATAAGAATTTATCAAAGCATTTCTTCAAAGAAATGTATTTTCATTAAATAACAAAATCTCAGGATTTCATGATCCGATACAGACCAAAAGCATAAATAATATAAAATAGACCTTACAACAGTTATTTATTACTACCGATCTATAATCCAAAATCTCTCATCAAGTCCACCAACTTATACTCTTGTGCCATTACCTGTAATGCAAAGAAAACTGAGTGGGTCAGGCTTGGGAGCTTGGTGAGCATGTAGGGTTTTCAACCCACAAAAAATAATTATTATCTTTAATCATCAAACAATCAACCCAGTTACCCATCCCCATTATCTTCTTTATTTCTTAAGGATTTACCCTAAGAATCGATCATCCTTCACTCGTTCATTCCTAAGGATTGGCCTAAGGAATTGACACAAAGTCCATCACCACCAAGGTCCTCAAATTACAACTAGTAAACACTTAGTTCAACCTACTTAATGAACCCCTGGTCCAAACACTCCTAGTGAACACTCAATTCAAAACATTCGGTGAACACTTAGTTCTAAAATACCTAATGAACACACTTAGTTCAACAACACCAAGTGAACAAATCTAGTTCAAAAATACCTAATGAACACATTGAGTTCAAAATACCAAACAAACACATAGAGTTCGAAAATACCTAATGAACACATTGAGTTCAAAGCACCAAGTGAACACATAGAGTTCAAAATTACCTGATGAACACATTGAGTTCAAAACACCAAGTGAACACATAGAGTTCAATATTAACTAGAACAAACTTGTTAACTTTTTCATTGAATTGTCTAGAACAGTCTGTGGTCACCATCTCTATTCCACTAGTTAATTAGATCATCAATATCATCAAAACTTCTTAACATTTCGTCTCATATCAACTATTTCATCTACACATGTTCTACCCAACATATATGTAGATGCAAACACATATACAGTTTAAATTATAAAAAAAAAAACTGTATAGAACATTCATTCAATATCCGTCTCAAGTAAACAAACAATGTATAAACACATAGCACGTATTTCATAGCAAATACTTCGTATTTATGTGTTAGATGAAAGTAATTACACACTCACTTGATAAGACGATGATCAGACAGCACCTCGTCTCTTAAAATAATATTTTCCGATAAAACCGGGATGTTTTCTCCAAAACCAGGCTTCACATGGGCAGAGTTTCGGCTCGGAAACTTTACTTCTCGGGATCCTCGAGGCTTTGGGACTTGCTTCGGGTCTCGGGAATGATATCGGGGCTTTGGGAGGTAAAGCTTGCACGTAAAACGATGAAATACGATAGAGAGAGAGAGAAGAAATGGGCAACCAAATTCGGTTGCCTAAAGGATCTATTTATAGGGTTGGAGTCTGGCCGCGAACGTGATGCGTTCCCTCAATGAACGCAGGGCGTTCCCCAAATGCGGTGCGTTCCCTCAACGAACACAGGGCGTTCCCACATGCGTCATTGCTTACGAACTTTGGACTCGACAGGTGACGGGACTGGCTCTGATGCTCCAAACGCGGTGCGTTCCCCTTCAGCCAGCCTCGAAGTTTGTGCTTCTATCTTGGAAATCCTGTAACTTTCGCGTACGATCTCTGTTTTCGACGTTATTTATATCCAAGTGTAGGTGAGATTATGCTCTACAACTCTCATTTAGACTCCGTTGACTAATTTTGAGTTTATTTTTATTATATTATTTTTAACTGGCCGGGACTGAAAAAGTCCGTTAAAAACTCATAACTTCTTCATCCGACGTCCGCTTTCGTCTGTCTTTTTACGAATGCACTACTATTAACGAGATCTTCGATTCTCGTTTAGATTGTTTTGGCTAAAAATCACTCGATCTCAATTTCGAGATTTGGGTTGCATACCGCTAAGTCGAAACTTCGAAAAATCATAACATCCTCATATGAAGTCAGATTTGGGCGTTCTTTTTATGGATGCTCTCGATTTAACGTAATCTACGACTTTCCTTTAGATCACTAAGGCTAATTATCGCCCTATCATAAATTCACTATTTACGTCGCGTAATGTCGTGCTGGTTCTATCGCGAAACTTCGACAGGTCATAACTTCTTCGTTGTAACTCGGATTTCGGCGTTCTTTATATTTACGGAATCCTTGTAACATATACTACAACTTAGTCAAGATTACTCCTTCTAAATAATCTTCCATCAAAAATTCATTTTTGACACCTATCGTCTCTAAATTGACTAGCCCGGATCTACGGGCGTTACACCCCAAGAAGTATCATTTGAGGGTTAAATCACTTACTCAACATATAAGAAGACATCAGTGCATTTATGATTGCTGATGGATATTGATAAAAATAAAATTCACATCTAGCTTCAATTTCTACTTAAATCCACCATCAAAATCAAGAAAATCCAAGAAAAACTATTAATGGTCAAGAAAACTAATTTAGAGGAAGAATATGATTCTACTAATCTTTTGTGAATATAATATATTTGCATCGTTTTCCCATAACAAGAACACAACACAAAATTGATTTAAGCATCTTTTGTGAAACCTAGAACTATGAACAAAAGACGAAAACAATAGTCAGGATAACTTTGTACATAAAGAATGAAATCGATATTGTACCTATTTGAGATTTGAGGACCAAGAACATTGATCATATCATCACTTTCAGATACCATTATGTAGACTCATAGGAATGTCATCATCACCATCATGAAATTCCAATTCCCTAAAGTTTCCTAAACTGAAATTATGCTTACAATCATCTCATCATCGTTATCAGGAGAATGAGTTGACGAATTTGTTTCTTGTTGATGTACAAACCCCTCTTTTGTTACTGTATTCCCAACGCTGATCACCTTCTTGGTTCTCTTAGCCACCATTTTCACCCTTCTCACATAAGGCTTCATGCCCTATTTGCCAAATTATATCTTTAATTTTTTTGGGTTTCGATGCTTACCTCGTGGGATTCCGGGTTCGCAATTCTAGATCATCCCTGGTAGTGCTTCTTTACAGGTCAAGACCGGTTTCTCAGGATGTGATTCAGTAGACAAATTTGGAGTTTTCAGTTTTGGGTTTTCTTCATTTGTGGGTGTATATGGGGAAGACGATGAGCAGAAAAAATAGAGACTCGGATGCTATGAATTGGATATTTCATTAAGAGCCGTAGTTGGTAGAGTTGGGTGTGAGATCTATGGAGCGATTCAGGGGATTTGAACGAGTGAGATTTGGAAACACGAAAGAATTCCATGATGTTATCATTCAGTCAAACTCTACGATCACTTCCATTGTTGCAGCTTTGTTTTTGAGGATTCATCCATTGTAAAGTGGATTATTGTGTGTGTGTGTATGTTTGTGTGTATGTGTGTGTGAGAGAGATAAAGAGAGAAAGAGATTAAGCAATTATATATATATATATATATATATATATATATATATATATATATATATATATATTAAATAAAAAAAACTTCATAAATAGTCCCTATGGTAGTGAAATGACGGAAATACCCTTCACTTAACGGACAAAACTTGATGGAGTGAGCAATAAAGACTTTTCTTAAAAATTTTGAAACCAAAGGGACCTTCTGTGAGATTTTTTAAACTTAGGGACTATATTTTAGATTTTGGGATACGACAGTGACCATTTATGAAGTTTTCTCTTTAGTTTTTAGGGTTAATGACCTAGAAAGATAACGAACTTTGGTCTTTATCCACATTTAGGTAATCATGTTTTTTTTCGTTCGCATTTGACCATTGAACTTGTTTGACCTGTTCAAAATAGGGTAATATGACTGGTAATTACGGTAATATTACCCTATTATGAACAGGTCAAACAAGTTATTGGTCAAATGTATACGAAAAAAAACATGTTTACCTAAATATAGACAAAAACCAAAGTCTCTTACCCGTTTTGGTAATATTGGACAAGAACCGTCTCAGGGATTAGGCTCCGACAGTCAATGAACAATTAGGTTAGGCTAGGTCTAACCCAGTTTAGTCCCAACTAGTTATGGGTTAGGCTATGTTGCTAGGTCTTTAAAACACATACATCCTAACCCCTTAAGCGTATACAACCTAACCCTTAACTAGTTGGGCCTAAACCGGGTTGGCCGAAGACTTGACCATCTCCTCATACACAAAGACCGGACAACCCGATCAGTTACACTTAACATAAAGAACCCAATATTACCAAAATAGGTAAGGAACTTTGGTTTTTGTCCATATTTAGGTAACCATGTTTTTTTCGTACACATTTGATCTGTAAACTTGTTTGACATGTTCGCAATAGGGTAATGTTACCCGTAATTACCAGTCATATTACATTATTTTGAATATGTCAAACAAGTTCAATAATCAAATGTGTACGAAAAAAAAACATGGTTACCTTAATGTGAACAAAGACCAAAGTTCGTTATCATTTTAGTTCATTAACCCTAGTTTATATAAACTTTAATGTCTAACAATATGTTTGTAGTAAAATATTTTATGATAAAATAATATTATATTTAAAAAAACTAGAAAATAAAATGAAAAGATTGTATATAGTATTTTAGATAATGAGAATAAATTACTTAAATTATATATACAAAAAAAAAATTAGATTCGTACACAATAATTTTTCTTTATACACAATAATTTATATTTTAAAATGTTGTATTGTACAATCGTATAAAACAAAAATTGTTATTTACGGAGAAAAAAAAAGATTATGTTATTTCTCTAAAAAAAATTACTACATATTATACATTGTATTAGGGTTCTAGTAGTAGAAATAATAGCTGACATTTTTTTTTGAGTTAATAGTATAAATTATCGATTAGTATATCATAGATCAATCATTAGTTTTTTTTAAGTTAATATTCATATCATACCTTATTAATAAATTTTGGATCAATATTCCATGTGCTTTTAATTGTCAATTTTGATGTCTATCGACATTTCATGCTTTAAATTAGCAAACCGGGTCATTTAAGAGACATCGTTTGCGATGAATATTTTCTTATATTGATTAATTTTTTAAATAAATCTTCTAAAAATAACTATGGTGTTGTAAAAATATATATTTGTAATGATATTGATAACATATTTTCTGAAAACAGTTATTATAAATGTTGAAGAATATATTGGTATCTTTAATTAAATTTAAAAATATCAACAAATTTAATATGTTTATTTTAGTTATTTTACACATAAAAAAATTGTCCAACAATAAAAAATGATTTATCATTTCATTATGTTTTGGTATTCGATAATCTAATCTTAAAACATTTTTGAAACTCTATTTTAATACCGGGTAACACAACAAACATTTAAAAGAAAACATAAATTATTTTGAATAAACAATACCAAATACCTCCAAAATAAAATGTAATGAATTTACAATCACATTTGAAGAAGTTGGTATATAAAGAGACAGTTATCCATCTTTATCATTATCTATGCTTTCAAATTAATTATTATCATTATCCTATGAATAGAAGTAGCTTAGAGTTAGCTAACTAGTCTCCCTTAATGTTATCAAATTAATTATTAGCTTTATCTTATGAGCAGAAATAGCTTAGAGTTAGTTATTTTATTTTATTTTATTTTTATCTCTTCTTAACATCAAATCTAACATACTTCTAAACTGCTCTTTAAATTCACTTATGCTTACGACGGGACATCTATAACATCCAAGTTTTTGGTAAGTTCCTTTTTGGTCCCTAGTATAAAATCCATTTCATATTAGTTCCTTGGTTAGTATGCGGGGCGTACTAGCCACAGCTTGGTCGCGGATCATTAACCACGTATGCTGGGCGTATGTGGTGTACGCATGATGTACACATGTTTGAAGCAAACCCTAGTTTTTAGGGTTTGTACCCTATTTAAGGATGAAGCAAACCCTAGTTTTTAGGCGTACGTTGTGTACGCATGACGTACTCAGTCTCCATTGCCCTTGAAGTGCAAATCTCGAACCCTAAGCCACCTTAGTGCATTTGTGAGCTTCTTGATTGATTTTTGGTGTCCTTTAGAGCTTTTGAAGAAGAAGGAAGCTTGAGAAGAAGTAAGGATGTGAGAACAACTTGTAGATCCAGAAGTTGGCACCATTTCTGACCCATTGAAGGTATAAAGCTTTAACCTTGACCATTGCATGCTTAGATATATTTTTAGGGTGGAAAATGTCATCTTTTGGTCTTTTAGTTTCGATTCTTGGAGTTAAGGAACTTCAAACCGTATGAGTTGTCCATTTGAGCTCTTGGACGTGTTCTGAGTCATAAAATCGGATCTTGATGGTTGAGCCTCAACCATGCAAGTGTTAGGAAACCAACCAAGTGTGCTTATTGACTTGATTCAAGTTTTGAGCCTTATCCTTGCATGCAAAAGCATAGAGTTTGCAACTTTATGACTTAGGACATTTCTAGGGGTCTGAATCTAAGTTTTGGACGTAAGGTCTTAAGGGATTAAGACATAGGGCTAAGTTTGGCTTGGCAGACCAGTACGTCGTGCGTACTCAAGTGTACGTTGTGCGTACTAGGTCAGCGCCTTAACCTTGGTCAATACAGTGTACATTGGGCGTAAAAGCCAAGTACGTCGCGCGTACGTGATCTGTGGGCTTGGAAGATTTTAGGCTCTTTTGGATGTTGGGCTTTAAACTTGAGAAGATCGGGCCTTGGGCCCACCTGAGTGTAGAAAGTCCTTTTTGGGCCTAAGGCCATGTTTGGGGGTCCTTGGGCCATAATGGGCCATAAATTCCCTATGATGGGCTTGGATTTTTTTTGGGTTTTGTGGTTTTGGGCCTTGGAGAGAATGAGGCCCAATAAGGCAAAGGTAAAGGAGTCTTTTGCCTTAAGTCAAGGACTATGATTTTGGACCTTGAGTTAGATTGTGACCTAACTTCTAATTAGGATTTTGTGCTTGTGCGTTAGGGATATGAGTTTGCGAGTCATCCACCGAGTGCGATTTGATACCCACAGTCTGAAGTAAGTCTTCCTTCGTAGTAGCTGTAATAATTGTCAGTCATGTCTATAATTCTATGATGATTCGGTGATTACCATTATGATATTATGTGGTAGTAGTAGGGTGAAATAAACCCGATATCCGGTTGAAAAAGACTGAAGGGTTAGGCCAACACCCATATATGCTTGGCAGTATCCGGTTGAGATAGACCGAAAGGGATGCTAGCAACCATATATGCTTGGCAATATCCAGTTGAAATAGACTGAAGGGGTAGGCCAACACCCAGGTATTCTTGACACTATGTTTGTTCAGTATGATTTCTAATTATACAAATGCAATACAAACATAATAGAAGTAAAAACAAGTGGTAACAAAAAGATATCTTATTCTCACGAAGTTCGTGCCTAAAAGCATATTTTCATAACTTTTGTGGTATTGCTATCCATTTTGAGTAGGTATATCTATTTCTAGTAGATCAAATGTTTTGATTTTGTTGATGAAAAAAGGAGCATTTCAAGAATCGTATTATCACACTACTATATCAAATGCCAACTTCCTTTATCTAACTATCTCTTTGTTTACATCATCTGAAATATGTAAGATTAAATTCAATTAATATCTCTTTAAAGTTTGTCAATTCTTCATCTTTCCCTAGTCGTTTAAGCTTTTTTTCAAAGGAAGGGTTAAATGTTTGCTTTGGAATAAATTTCTCGCCTCATTATAAAGGCTTCCAAGTTGTAACAGAAAGACATCTTCCAATTTTGAATATACAACAATAGTTTAAATGTTCTATACACATTAGGAGTCGATTCTTGATTATTATTAGTGTCGTGTAAATATATGTAAATGACTATAAAGTGTTGTTATGTATATATACCATTCCTGAATCTATGTAAATGACCATCTTACCCTTCTGTTTAGAACTGATGGTTAACAACAAATGATCCTTTCTTTAAGAACTGTTAGAAATCATTGTTTAAATTCTATAAAAATTAATTCAAATGTAATTTATACTACTCATAATATGATTACTAATAATTAAATTATTGTTTGTAATAAGTAAAAAAGGGAACATTTGTTACATATGTCCAAGTTAAGTAAAAATGAAACACATACTTAGGCAAGCAAGCATATTTTCATGCTTCTTTAATCCATAAAATCCTACTGCCGTTGAGTATAAAAGAAACATATCTCTATTTACTAATTAATTGATGAAAACTGTCATATTATCACTCTATTGCTAATTTTGGTTAACTTTACTAATTTTTTATTAGGTGCTCAAAAGAAGGTAAGCGGTTATACTCAAAAGACCGAGACATGGAACATGAGTAGCTCCCATAAAATATTAGTGACATTTAATAGGTTCGGAAAACCGGTAGGAGATGAAGGAAATGAACTTGTACAATACCTTGGGACACTTGTGAGGATGTCTAATCATGTTGGAATAGATTATGATGATTGGAGGAAGATCCCTATACATAAGAAAGAAGATATGTATTCTATAGTTAAGGTACGTATCTACTAACCAAAATTATAGTGTATTTATATTTACATGTAAGCTTTATTTGTAGGCCAAGTTTATTATTCATCCGGCTGAAACAAGTGAAATCAATAAATTGATCCTTTTTAGCATGGGGAAAAATGGAGGACTTGGAAAGGTTCACTAAAAGCATGTGCATATGATTCAAGTCTTACAATCGATCAAATTGTGGCACAACAAACTAAGATAACAGGGTGAACCCAACTCAGTTAAAAAAAAACTTGTTACTCATTGGTTTACTATAACGCCCGTAGATCCGGGCTAGTCAATATAGAGACAATAGGCATCAAAAATGAGTTCTTGATTGAATATTATTTAGAAGGAATAATTAAAAAAGTTGTATAATATGTCTCAAGGGTTCTGTACATATAAAAAACGCAGAAATCCGAGTTATAACGAAGAAGTTATGGCCCGTCGAAGTTTTACGGCAAAACCGGCATGGCACCGCGAGACATAAATAGTGAATTTATCATGGATTACTTTTTAGCCTTAGTGATCTAAACCAAAATTGTATTATACGTTAAACCGAGAACATACAAAAAAAGAACGCCCAAATCTGACTTCATATGAGGAAGTTATGAATTTTCTAAGATTTGGCATAGCAGTGCACGACCCGAAACTCGAATTCTAGTTCGAGCGGTTTTTGGCTTATGCGACCTAAGTGATAGTTGAAGATCTCATTAATAGGAACTCAACGGTTAAAAGAAAGATGAAAACGGGGTCCGTATGAAGGAGTTACGAATTCTTTGTGGTCAATTAACAGTCTAAACTCCTCCTACTGTTAAATTTAAGATTGGTCGAGAATTAGCCGACGGAGTCTAAACGAAAGTTGTAGATCTCGATTTTACCTATGCGTGGATATAAAGAACGTCAAGAACGGAGTTCGTATGCGAAAGTTATGAGTTTTTAAAAATCGGCTGATTTCCACCTTGTGTGCGATGCCACGTGTCAGCACCAGGCTGTGGCTGGCTGTAGCCAGCATGGATCACGACGTGAATGTCAAAAATTCACGATGTGAGTGACCCTCCAGCCCCTATAAATAAGAGGTGAAGCCCATTTCATTCCTCACACCTCCCATAACTTCCCTCTCTCTCTAGAACTTCTCTCTAGTCCGAACCCCCCCCCCCCCCCCTCGAAAAGCCTAGGGAACCTCCCTAGCACGAGGTGGAAGCCCCGAAGTGCCCGACGGCTCCAAGAAGAAGAGCCTTTTGGCTCAGGAACGCTGCTCCAGCAAAGCTCGATTTTGAGAAAAACTCGCTCTAAGTGAGCTACGCCTAACATATCTTTAGTATAGCTTATGATTCAATATAGTAATGTTATTAGAACCTTATAATAAATACTTGGGCTATTAGTATGGGTTATATAAGTATTGTTTAACGCTAATATAATAGTAATAATAGCTAGAGTATTAATTAGTCTCGGTGAATAATAGACTAAACTCTAGTGGTAATGATACTAGGTTTCATCAAGGGATAATTGTTTTAAGAGTAACGAAGTGTTGTCCGAGTGTCGACTCACCACCTTACCAGGTGAGTGCATAGTTACTTTCATCTTACACATAGATATGAAGTATTTTATATAAATTACGTGATGTGTGTGCATATTATCTGTATACTTGCTATCTATGCTGGATGAATGCTTTTATACATGTTTTAAATGATTTAAACTGTATATGTATTTTATATCTACAAAATGTGTTGGGTGAAACATGGGTAGATGTAATAGTTGTTGGGTGACCAAATAAAATAATGAGAGGCCTCGTTATAGATGTTATTGATGATCCAATCATCTAGAGGAGTATAGATGACGACCACGGACTATTCTAAACAGTCTAGTGGAACGCTAGCAGGCTCGCAACCTGTAGGTGTTTATTTGAACTTTGTGCTCACCAACAATGCTCCATCCCCCACATGGTTGCCTTATTTGAGATGAATTTCTAAGGAACCCCCGAAGCATGTGTTGTCACCCCGATGAAAGTCCTTAGACTAGGTCCCTTGTGTTAGATGTTTTAGGGACGTAAAGTGAGGATAACGGGAACGGGTAATCGGGTTTGTTTGGTTTGATAAAGTTAATAAACTTATTTATTGTGGGTTGAAAACCCTATGTACTCACCAAGTTTCCCAACCTAACTCACTCAGTTTATTTATATCACAGGTGTTGATATGAAGTTACATTACACTGAGAGATTAAGGAGATATAAATCACTAGTGATAATGAATGTAAGTTCTGTTTATGCTTATGTTTCTGTATTGACGATGACATCCCAAATGTTTTAAAATGAATAAAAATACTCTTCTTTGGAAATGCTTTGATAACGTATTTATCATGTTTTACTGGGAATAAATTCCGCAACATTTTAATGAAAAATACTACTCTGATTTTCAAACAAACATAAACAAAATCGGTCTTTTCTGGCCGTGAAAATGGGGATGTCACATTTACTCCAGAATATCAGGTAATATATTTAGTTTCTTTCATAAACTAAGGAATTTATCCTATTACTCATTGGTTACCCTTAATGGCTTAACATGCTTTTTATTCATTGAATCCCTACTTTTACCATTTAGTTAAAACAATTTTACATTAAAAAATAGAAAGTACATTGCTATTGTAGGTAAAAGATAAACTAAATTTATGGAAAATGATAAATAAAAAAAAAGTTATGTACCCTTAATAGCCTAGCATGTTTTTTATTCATTGAATCCCTACTTTTACCTTTTAGTTAAAACAAAGTTCCACTAAAAAATAGAAAGTACATTGTTATTGTGGGTAAAAGATAAAGTAAATTTATGGAAAATGATAAAAAAAAGTTGGTTACCCTTAATGGCCTAGCATGTTTTTTATTCATTGAATCCCTACTTTTACCTTTTACTTAACACAATTTTCACTAAAAAATAGAAAGTACATTGCTATTGTGGATAAAAGATAAAGTAAATTTATGCAAAATGACAAAAAAAAAAAAAAGGTTTGTTACCCTTAATGGCCTAGCATGTTACATATTGTATTATCAATAAAGAAATACATGTAAATTGCTATTATATGTAAATAAATGAAATTTGTTTCTATTATGGATTAATTATGGATCTCAACTATTTGCTTCCACCATCTTGATTATGTACAAAATACTTATGTAGAGCATGCATGTTTGATTTAAGGAGAAAGAGTAGTGCAAAGATGGAAGAGCCCCATGTTTTTGGGAAAAAAATCATTTGTTCGACTTGCTCACGAAGAGGTATTATTATATTTTATTATTTTGACTTATATTACCGTCTTATATTTGTATTCTTTTATTTATTTTCATCAAACATAACTACATCTTGTTATAGGCATTGAATAATGGTGTATACCCAACACGAGGAAAAATATATGTAAAAACCCGCACTCGTAAAATTGGAAATATTGTGAATGAAAAAGTCTCTCAAGTTATGGTAATAATTTCCCTATACATTATATATACATGTTTTTAATCATATCAAGTCATATACTCTTATTTTCTTTTTTAACCTTATTATTTGTCCCACTTTCAAAGTGTTAGAAACATACTTTTAAAGTAGGTTGCTATACTATGATAGTGTGACAACCCGAAATTTCTATCTTGTACAAACCATTCGCTTCAATCAAAGTCATACTTGTTTCTGCTAACTTTTAGTACTGTTTAGAGTCAGTTTGAGCATTCTGAGCCTAGTACACCAAAGGAATGAGTGAATGGAAGTGTCAATTGAAGTTGTAAACCATCAAACAAACCATAAACCCTCAAATGAGGAGTTTATGACCAAGACCCATGAGTTTACGGCCGTAAACTCATGATGGCCGTAAACTCATGAAAGCCCTTTAAAACACCATTTGGCACCTTTCATCATGAATTTACGTCCGTAAACTCATGTGGCCATAAACTCATGGCCGTAAACTCCCATGGAGCATACCACTTGGCCGTAAACACTAGTGTGTGGCCATACACCCCTTAGATGCAACCCTTTGTACTTCTAGCACTTGAATCTAAGTGTTTTCCATGTCCTAGGGTGTCTTTACTTGCATAATTAGTTGTTTAAACACTAATTGTATACATATATGTGTCATTATATGATTAATAGGATCCGTGAGTGTGCACAAGTCTTCACTTGGCACTTAGCATTGTATACCACTCGTTCATCCAAACCACTCACTACAGGTGAGTTCATATCCCTTAGTATATCTTTTAAATGATTTTAAATGCTTTTATGGGGGGGGGGGGGATACAAGTAGAAAACATGTATTTATATACTCAATCACATGTTATTTATAATTGTGTTTCAAACAAAGGATTTCTTATACTTTATTGTGCTTCAAACAAAGGATTTCTTATACTTTAAATTGTCTTGTCAACCAAACTGATTTTAAATCGTTTTATAAATTGACATCAAGTCATCAATATTTATTATTAAACTCTTCAAATGTTTTACAAAACTTCTTTTTAAACTTATATATTGTCAAATGCATGTCTATATATGTATAGTTATATAAGTAATGTTTAAAGGACTTAGGACTAATAACTCGCTTTATTTCCTTTTCCTTGTTTGGATGTGGCCTGAGAGTATCGGTTATTTGTCCGAATGTCATTTAAATATCAGTTATATATTATGTATACATATGTAGATATAAAAGTACTATCAATCAGTTCAGTACCTTTGAGTAGCAAAGGCATACCTTCATTCATTCAAACTACAGAAATTACTAGTAAACTTTAATAGGTATAGTTTAGGAGAATACTATCATATACAAATACTAAACAGATAATACTATCATATACAAATACTAAATAGAGAATACTATAAAGAGAAACAGATAGAGAATACTATAACGAGAAACAATACGTACTATGAAGAGAAACAGATAGAGAATACTATAACGAGAAACAATACTTACTATAAAGAGAAACACATAGAGAATACTATAACGAGAAACAATACATACTATACACTATACAAGAGAACATACTATGATGAGAAACAAAGAGAACATACTACATACTAAACAGAGAGAACATACACTACACTAGTACATACAATACATATACAAGAATACTATAACATAAATGTGAGTCACCACTTCAGGGCATGGCATCACTGCTATGGCTCGTTTTGTAACCACAGTCTCCTGGAGGGAGAGCGTGAATTTGTGGGACTTGCAAGTCTACAGGTGTCAAATGTCATTTCTTCTGATGTCTTTCATCGTCGTTTTTTAGTCAGTTAGTATGGTAACAACCTCATCACATTATACCTAAATTAAACCATTGGTTTTAAGGTAGTTATTACTTCAGTAGTTAATACAAATAATACTGTAGTACACATACATTTTTTCCATTATATTCAAATTGTGATCTTCTCACATAAAGGGTAATATAAAACTATATTTTAGTAATAATAATCATATTTGGGAAAAGCATCCACTTTTACAGAGAACACAAACATACAAAACAGTTGGGTCTTGGTAGAAGACTACTTTTTACACTACTAAAAAATATAGGATTTTCTAGGAGTTTTCAAACATATACAAACATTTACATTGAACATTTACAAACACTTTCAGTAAACTTATACAAACATCGACACTAAATACTTATGAATTCACCAGCTTAAATGTTGATCTACTCTTTCAAAATAACTTGTATTCTCAGGTCATCAGTAGACAGGTACAGTCGACCAACTTTTGAGAAGACGGAGCATGTTCAAGACTCGTCTTTTATTTTGATCACTTGTTTTGGTGTCTTATTACTATGAATGAACACACTTGTATCAAATTATACTATTAATGCAATGGATGATGTTGTTGCTTGTTTACTACTTTGCATTGTTATGATACTATACATGACGTCCTCCGCCCCTAAACATTTTCGTCGTTCCGGTTTTGGGGTGTGACAGATAGCATAGCAACCACTTTCAAAGTGTTAGAAACATACTTTTAAAGTAGGTTGCTATACTGTGATAGTATAGCAACCACTTTCAATGTATGTTGCTATTAATTTGAAAGTGGGACAAAAATAGTAGGTGAAAAACATTTTTCATGTTTTTTGTATGTTACTATTATGCAGACTTCTCTACAAGCCATTGCAAGCGACTCCTCAAATACCCAAGGATCAAGTACCCTAGGATCTGTAGATGATTTTTCAAATGATGACTATTCTAAAGTTAAAGGTCCTGAAAAAGAGGGTATATCAGATGTGTTCGAAGGATGCCTACCGTAAAAGAGAATGTTGTTTTTTGTTCTAATGATCCGAGTTTCAAACAACTAAAAATTATGGTAAACGTTATGGAGAATATCATCCAAGAACATATCCTAAATGCAAACTTGTCTGGAATTCTTAATAATATGAACATACAAGTATATATGTCATCTATAATTGCATTGTTCCTTTTCAATTAACCTATGAACAAAAAAAATTCATTAAAATTCATCCATTATCATATTTCCAATTGGACTCAACAATGACCACTTATGCCCTTCAGAATAATCTTCTTGGTGCATATATGCATCTTCTTAAACACATTCTTTTTGTTCATTTGTACAAGACTAGTAGAAGGTATCGAGAGTTAGAGACTAATGGTACATGATATGGGCATATTTAGTCATATAATTCATGCATTATCTTAATACTTTATGTTTTTTTGTCTCAAATATTTAACAAAAGATACTTAATTAGTTTAAAATTTCATTTTCAGAAATAAAGACATGCTCGGAAGGAAAAGGAAGCAAAAATTGGCGGTTAGAAGCTTGGATCTTGGATTTTGAAGAAAGGAGATGAAATCGAAGAAGAACACGACATGTTATCCTTAAACACGGTGTGTTCTATTGGAAAATCCCGATAAAATAGTGCCTTTCCGTACACACGTTTTTAATGTTCAACACAGCGTGTTGAGTCCATGAACACGACGTGTTGCGCCTATTTTCAGAATCTATTTAAGGATCGTTTCTGTTCAAAAACCCTAACGAATGCTTGGAGATTTTATCAACTTTTAGAGGTCAGAGACATCCCTAGGATTTGTGGATTTCATAATTTAACTAGAGGCTTTGAATTAGAGAGATCTAAGGAAAAATCAATAGTAATTTACTTAATTCCTTTCTTTACATTATGTCTGCATTGATGAATTTCGTTTTTATGCTTGTTTCTACTATAGTCTTGGGCTAAACACCCTACTTTCGTTTAGAGTAGAGGATCTTATGATTATGGTTTGATTTAGTGGCTTTGGATTATGTTGATTTGATTATTTATCATGTTAAGCTTGTTAAAAGAACCTTATATGTTAATGACAATTATCTTCTGTTGATTAATGAGTTATTTAGATTGCATGAACATCTTTCTTGATTGCTAACCTCTTATGATTTTATGAAAACAAGATTATAAGATGTAACGCCCGCAGATCCGGGCAAGTCCATTCACAGGCAATAGGGGTCGAAAATGACTTTTCGACAAAAGATTATTTAGAATAAATAATCTTAACCAAGTTGTAGAATATGTCACAAGGTTTCCGTACATATAAAGAACGCCGAAATCCAAGTTATAACGAAGAAGTTATGGCCCGTCGAAGTTTTACGGCAAAACTTCACGACACCGGGAGACGTAAATAGTGAATTTAAGATAGAGGACTTTTTAGCCTTAGTGATCTAAACATAAGTTGTAGTATACGTTAAACCGAGAACATCCATAAAAAGAACGCCCAAATCTGACTTCGTATAAGGAAGTTATGATTTTTCTAAGATTCGGCTTAGCAGTGCACGGCCCGAAACTCGAATTTTAGTTCGAGCTGTTTTTGGCTTACGCGACCTAAATGAGATTTGAAGATCTCATTAATAGGAACTCAACGGTAAAAATATAGACGAAAACGGATTCCATATGAAGGAGTTACGAATTCTTTGCGGTCATTTAACAGTCTAAACGCCTCCTACTGTTAGATTTAAGATCGGTCGAGAATTAGCCGATAGAGTCTAAATGAAAGTTGTACATCTTGATTTTACCTAAGCGTTGAAAAAAAAGAACATCGAAAACGGAGCTCGTATGCGAAAGTTATGATTTTTCTAAGTTTGAAGGCTCATACGCGATAGGGGTGACGTGGCACCACCAGAATTGGACACGTGGCACCATCAAAAGGCCACCACATACCCCAACTCGGTGAGTAGGTCCTCCTACTCGGTGAGTCCATCAGGATTTCACACTATAAATAGATGTGCCGGGTTCCATTCATTCTCACACCTTTACTCTTCCACTTTCTCTCTCTAAACTCTCTTTCTAGCTCCCCTTAAGCCCCCTAAAGTCTAGGTAAACCCCCTAGCACCCGAAGGAAGCCCCGAGGCTCCCGAAGTCCCGAGAAAAGAGCCTTTCGGCTCGGGAATGTTGCTCCAGCAAAGCCCAGTTTTCGAGAAAACCCGCTGTAAGTGAGCTGTACCTATCCTATCTTTAGTATAGCTTATGTTTCAATATAGTATTGTTATTAGGACCTTATAAGGAGTATTTGAGCTATTATTATGGGTTATATAAGTATTGTTTAACGTTTATATAATAGTAATAATAGCTAGACTATTAAATTAGTCTCGTCAAGCGTTAGACTAAACTCTAGTGGTAATGATACTAGGTTTCGTCAAGGGATAATTGTTTTAAGAGTAACGAAGTGCTGTCCGAGTGCCGACTCACCACCTTATCAAGTGAGTGCATGATCTCTTTCATCTTACACATAGATATGAAGTATTTTACATAAATTACATGCTATGTGTGCATATTGTATGAATACTTGTTGTCTATGCTGGATGAATGATTTTATACATGTTTTAAATGATTTAAACTGTATATTTATATCTACTAATATGTTGGGATAAAACATGGGTAGATGAAATAGTTGGTGTGTGATGAAATAAAATAATGAGAGATAGGTGATGATAATTAGGTGAGGATAGATACATGATGATGAATCGGTGATGTAGGATACTACAACCTTGTCCGACAATTTGGAGATGTAGTCATCTAGCAGAGTATAGATGGCGACCACGGACTATTATAGACAACCCTTTGGAAACACCAGCAGGATCATAACCTGTAGGTGATGAATTACGAGTTTAGGCGATGTTGTAACTACGTATTCATGTGATGATACTCTAACCCTCTTACTATGAATTACGAGTTCAGACGATGTTGTAACTATGTATTCATGCGATGATACCCTAACCCTTGGTGGGCACGTATTGAGGGAGTAATCCCTGAATCAATACTGTCTAGGCGATGATCCTTATGGAAAGTCCTTAGGAACAAACAAAAAAGGAGAGGCGATGTAAGGAGATGAGAGATAAAATATGATGTAGGAGACGACCCTTAGGATAAATCCTTAGGGAGGGTACTTAGGAATAAAGAAGATAATGGGGATGGGTAATTGGGTTAATTGTTTGATGATTGAACATAATAATTATATTATTGTGGGTTGAAAACCCTATGTACTCACCAGGTTTCCCAACCTGACCCACTCAGTTTATTTATATCACAGGTGTTGTTATGAAGTCACATTACACTGAGAGATTAAAAAGATGTAGATCACCAGTGTAAATAAATGTAAGTTCTGTTTATGCTTATGTTTTTGTATTGACGATAACATCCCAAACATTTTAAAATGAATAAAATACGTTTCTTCGAAAATGTTTTGATAACGTATATAACATGTTTTTCTGGGAACAACTTTCGTAACATTTTTATTAAAAGAAGTGCTCTGATTTTTACAAAGCATAAACAAAATCGGTCTTTTATGGCCGTGAAAATAGGGATGTCACATAAGCCTAGTGTTGTGAACATAACCTAGGGTTAACTAGAAAATTAGTAAGTTAATGTGTGAGCTATATATGAGGACCAACCATATATACGTTAATTGAACCAACTAATATAATTAACTACTATTACAAGTCTTGCTTGATTCGAATTGAACACTAGTAAACTCTTTAGTTTAATCACTTGATCACTACTTGAATTTATTTGTTTGCTAAAGGATTAATAATAGTGAACATGAACCTAATCACATTAGAAATCGGTAATTTATGATATATTAATCCATTGCACTTGCCACGAAATCAACCATAGGAATAAGTGAATTGAATCTAAACAGAAATCTCTTTAATATTATTGAATCTAGTTGTCTTTTGTTCCTTTTTCTGGTCGTTAATTGTTCTTTCTAACTGTGTAAGTAATTGCTTAAGTTTCTAGTATTGTAAAGCTAGAGAAAAAAAACCCCTCTTTAACTCATTGTTTAAATTAGATAATATTAGTAGTAATTTTAATTATTTACCGTTCCCTGTGGTCGATACCCTACTTACCTTCACTAAACTGTTAATCGATAGGTACACTGCCTACCGTGCGTTTGCTTTTGCTTAAGATAGTTAGGATTACAACTAGTACATTCCACACATATTAGTATATGTTCCAGTTAGTTTGTTTCAGATGCCAGACAGCACTTCTATAGTTCCACGCAACTCTAATTCAGTTAACCATAGAGCATCTTCTGAAAGTCATCATAACGATGGTAATCATTTTTTTGAGCTTTTGTCTTTCCTTTTGTTCGTATAACTATAGTTTATTTGTGTTGAGTGTTTGTTAACACGTTGTCGCATGCGTATTAAGCAAATAAATTATCACTGCTGCTTGCACTAAAAATATAGCACAGGGAAGCAGGGTCGAATCCTTAGGGACACAGCCTAATGGTCAATGCCTTTTTGCATCAGGCACAATCTAGTCAAGACAGAAATTATTAAAAGGGGGAGTTGAATTAAACTAAAAACTAAAATTGCAGTGATATTAAACTAAACGAAAATCAATATAAAAAACGATTTCAGTTCTGCTGCAACTTTCCTAATCATGTAACTGATCCAGATCTGATTATTAGAGATGCGTTCTATCAAGTGTTCTAAAAGGCGCGCCATGGCGTGAGGCGCGGCGTCGACGTTACGAATAGCCTCATAACGTTCTTGTTAGGCGTGGCGTGTGGCAAGGCGTGATATGGCGTGCCATGGCGCATTATGGGGTGTTATGACGCGTGTTTTTCGTTTGAGACACGTTTTTTTGCTCTTTTTTATGCCTTTTCTAATCGAAAATACAAATATTGTGTTTTTGTTAACTTTTTGTTATTAGTTGTTCATATAACACTTCTAAAAACTAATTATATTTGATATAAATCTATATTTATACGGTAATATAATTATAATTAATACAAAATCGCCGCCTTACATCACGCCTTGAAAAACGTCATGTCTCGCCATGGCTCGTTAAGCTTCAGGCTTGACCTTGCCACCACACCACGCCTTACGCCTTTTAGAACCTTGGTTCTATCTAAGATGGTACTGAGAAAAACTAACAAGCTCTAGTAATTTCTCTTTTACCTAAATTAGTTAATCAAAACTTTTACTGTTCAATTAAACAAGCTCTTAATTAAATCAGAAAAGCAGCTTTATGATTTGTGTAAAATTCCCAGCAATACCCAATACTTCTCACAAGCTCGGAAGCGTAAAGATATGATTTTTACAGTTTATACCAGAGTTAAATCCCAAAACGGAACCAATCTGATACTTGTTACTTTTACCAGTTTACCAGAACAATTACGGATTCTATTAACTGATTCACATGAATGATAAAACCCTAGCTAGGTGATCAAACCAACAAGAATCAAAATCAAACATTCATTAAGAACAAAACTGAAGAATTTAGATAGAAACAAAAATCAAAAACCAGATCTAATGATCAATCACATGAAAAGTACTTGTCTTATGCAGAACTGAAAACTAGGGTTTAGCCAGACATGGCCAAAATCTGATGAAAATAGATGAAAAGAGACATCAAACAACTAATCTTACTAATATACTTGAAGGAGATGATCCACGGTCTTCAGATCTTAAGAAATTGATGAAACCAGAGAAGAAACGCCTCCAAAATCGTATTTTCGTCGTCTGGTACCTCTGGAATCACCAACTTCAGTTACTGGAAGGCTATCAGGGTCTTTTTATACGTCTAGCAGCAAAAACGGCGCACCTGCAATCGCATGTACTAAACCTGCGATCGCAGGTTTTGAAGTAAACACGTCTTGGGCCTTTTTAATGAAGTAGGATGCTATTTTGACACTTTTTGGCCAACCTGCGATCGCAAGGAGACAATCTGCGATCGCAGGTTTTGAGTTTTCACTTCCGGATGAATTTTGGGCACAAAAGAACCTCAAAGGCAACCTGCGACCAAACTTACGATCGCAAAAAGGTCACTTGCGATCGCAAGGAGACAACATGCGATCGCAGGTTGTGCCTATGACGTCCGAAATTTCGTCTACTTTTCAGATCATTTTGAATCGTGTCAATCAAAGTTACGGTTCTCGAGATATGGTCTAAACACTGACAGGGGGTCAAAGCTGCCAACAACATCCTTTAACTTTGATATTGTATATTCTATCTTCGTGTGATCAATTCAATTGAATGTTTCTTGAACAAAGCATCTTCCAAACATTCCTCAACATACTCCATAAGTTTCAAGCTCCATTTTAAGCTCCAAACATGCATCCAACTGCTCCCAAAGCACTACTCCACTCGAACTATCTGTAATCAACATAAAACATGATCAATACAGGAATTCTAACGAAATACATGAGCTGAAATTTATTTAAATAAATGACATGAAAATGTACAAAATATGATCCTAAATGCTAATGAAAACTACCCTATAAGATGCATAAAATGGCATCTAACAAATCTCCCCAAGCTTGAACCTTACTTGCCCTCAAGTAAGAAAAAGGGTTAAGACATTATAAACAAATGGAAAGATGTAGATGGCCTAAAAATAATTTAGAATAAAATAAAGAGAAAAACTTAAACTAAAGTACCTCACTCTTTTTTTTTGTTCACATGATCAGATTTCACAACGATGAAGCTCCAATGAAATCACTACCTAGATAACAGTCTCAATATCTTATATTAATGATTCATATTTCATATTTAATGAGTTAAACCAAGCTTGATCAAATAATTTTTACACCAAATTAAATTTGTGAAAACAGTGTATTTTTAAAAATAATTTCACGAAAATTCATTTATAAAAACTTAGCTTGACCAACCCCTCCTTTTTTTCCGAACTCGTCCAGTAAACGCGGTAAGCTTCATTATCGACAGAAAATCCAAGCTTACCCCTTTGATTCCACTATCGAGGGATCAATCTCATTATACCACAGGTCTTCTTTGTCTTGATCAACTATTCAGATTTAACTTGTTTGCTTCTTGATTTCGACTTGAACTTGACTTGGATTTGACTTTGAATTGCAGATTTCTTCAAGTTTCTTGATGTATCATTTCTAACATATATATATTGACTGGGCGCGAATTTTACTTTGAGCCCCTCCATATCTTCAATACTTCATAAATGATAACTATTTTGTGGGTATAATGAGAGTTCCCTCCCAACCTCAAAAGGCGCAGAAACTATAGGGTTCAGTACTTCAAGGAATGATAACGGTTATCCAATCTAGGTTCTTTTTAAGGCATTCAAGGAAATTATTTTCAAAAAAACTGTTCGTTTTTCCATCCCACACTTCCATTGTAAAAATTATCTGACTCTTATGTTGGTTCATATTGAAAACATTTAAAGCACTAGAAAATATAATTCTTAAAATTGATTGTAATGAGACTGTTATTTTCGGTAACTATCACATTTCATCTTAACAGAGCTATCGAATGTAAAAAAATATCCTCATTTCGTGTAATATATATATATATATATATATATATATATATATATATATATATATATATATATATTGTTTTGGAATGCAAAAAATGAAAATAAAAATAACTAGAAATAAAATCTTTTTGGGTTTTTCTTTGTTATGAATACAGAAAAATAAAAATGGAAATATTTTAACTAAATGCAAATGCAATGCAGAAAATAAAATGCAAATAGAAAACTTTGAAAATTTTAACTAAAAAAACTGAAAAAATTAAAATTTTAACAAAAAATGCAAATTTTTACACTAACCCCCTCCCCAAGCTTAAAATGATGCATTGTCCTCAATGCTCAGAGAGGAATGAACAGCTCAATAATGAAAATAAAAGCAAAAGAGTTGCAGTGAGGAATGAATGTACCTGGTATGTTCGTAGAAATTCTGATTTTGACGATGAATGTTGACGAAAAATTTGAATTTCAGCAACTCTGTCGATCCTCTGATTTCCCCAAGCTTGCTTGGAACTACGATCATCTCTTTATTGAAAGCATAAAAAAAACTAAAAACTACTCATCGGGTTGCCTCCCGGAGAGCCGCCCTTTTTTAAGGTCGTTGGCTCGACCATGCCTGGAAACTAGATTACCTGTATGTAAAGATTTTGCACAAAACAATTAGTAGTACCGTGTCCCCGGCAACGACGCCAATTTGTTAACACGCTGTCGCACGCATATTAAGCAAATAAATTATCACTGCTGCTTGCACTAAAAATATAGCACAGGGAAGCAGGGTCGAATCCTCAGGGACATGGCCTAATGGTCAATGCCTTTTTGCATCAGGCACAATCTAGTCAAGACAAAATTTATAAAAAGGGGGAGTTGAATTAAACTAAAAACTAAAATTGCAGTGATATTAAACTAAACGAAAATCAATATAAAAAACGATTTCAGTTCTGCTACGACTTTCCTAATCATGTAACTGATCCAGATCTGATTATTAGAGATGCGTTCTATCTAAGCTGGTACTGAGAAAAACTAACAAGCTCTAGTAATTTCTCTTTTACCTAAATTATTTAATCAAAACAGGCTCTTCAATTAACCCTAACTTTTTACTGTTCAATTAAACAAGCTCTTAATTAAATCAGAAAAGCAGCTTTATGATCTGTGGAAAATTCCCAGCAATACCCAATAACTTCTCACAAGCTTGGAAGCGTAAAGATATGATTTTTACAGTTTATACCAGAGTTAAATCCCAAAACGGAACCAATCTGATACTTGTTACTTTTACCAGTTTACAAGAACTGAAAACTAGGGTTTAGCCAGACATGGCCAAAATCTGATGAAAACAGATGAAAAGAGACATCAAACAACTAATCTTACTAATCTACTTGAAGGAGATGATCCACAGTCTTCAGATCTTCAGAAATTGATGAAACCATAGAAGAAACGCCTCCAAAATCGTATTTTCTTCGTCTGGTACCTCTGGAATCACCAACTTAGGTTACTGGAAGGCTATCAGGGTCTTTTTATACGTCTAACAGCAAAAACGGCGCACCTGCGATCGCATGTACTAAACCTGCGATCGCAGGTTTTGAAGTAAACGCGTCTTGGGCCTTTTTTAATGAAGTAGGATGCTATTTTGACACTTTTTGGCCAACCTGCGATCGCAAGGAGACAAACTGCGATCGTAGGTTTTGAGTTTTCACTTCCGGATGAATTTTGGGCATAAAAGAACCTCGAAGGCAACCTGCGACCAAACTTAAGATCGCAAAAGGTCACCTGCGATCGCAAGGAGACAACCTGTGATCGAAGGTTGTGCCTATGACGTCCGATATTTCGTCTACTTTTCAGATCATTTTGAATCGCATCAATCGGAGTTATAGTTCTCGAGATATGGTTAAAACACGGACAGGGGGTCAAAGCTGCCAGCAACATCCTTTAACTTTGATATTGTATATTCTATCTTCGTGTGATCAATTCAATTGAATGTTTCTTGACCAAAGCATCTTCCAAACATTCCTCAACATACTCCATAAGTTTCAAGCTCTATTTTAAGCTCCAAACACGCATCCAACTGCTCCCAAAGCACTGCTCCACTCGAACTATCTGTAATCAACATAAAACATGAGCAGTATGGGAATTCTAACAAAATACATGAGCTGAACATTATTTAAATAAATGACATGAAAATGTACAAAATAGGATCCTAAATGCTAATGAAAACTACCCTATAAGATGCATAAAATGGCATCTAACAGTGTTATATTATTTATTTTCTAGACTACGTCTTATTTCATTGGATTCTGGATTATCTTTGTTTGTTTTTGGACAGGGAATTGATAGCATTGATTCTAGAGTATGAGATAACACAATTTATTCAACCTAGCATGTCTTTGTTTTTTATTTTATTTTACTTTAATATTCATGTTTTAACTTTTGTTCATTACTTTATGTTTAGCATGTACTTAGACATATTTGATATTTACTTAGATATTCGATTCAAAAAGCTTAAAAATATCGATGAGAAACAATGAAATTTTGATTATTTTCAAGGTGCTACAATTTAATTATTTATTTTATTTTATATTATAGACGAAATTGTATTGTGACAAATAAAATTGTCACTAAAATCTTAAAACTATAACTAAAGGTAGCATGAATTTATTAAATCACATGAGCTTTTAATGGCACAAAATATATGCCACAAAAACTTTTCTTCTATTGTGACACATAAAAAAATGTCACTATTTTTTATTGTGATAAATAAAAAAGTGTCACTAAAATCTTAAAATGTGTAATTAAAAGTATCATAAATTATTGAATCAAATCAGATTCAGTGGCACAAAATATGTGCAACAAAAGAAATTTCTTTTACTGTGACAAATAATAAGTGTCACTGAAAACCTAAACGTTGCAGCAGCAAAAACAAAAAGTGCCACTAAAAGGTTTTAGTGGGAGCGTTTCTAGTGATATTTATTAAGTGTGCCGCTGATTCTTTGAGAAGCCTTTAGTGTCATTTTTATTGGTCTTTTAGTGGCACTTTTTGTGTACCACTAAATGACATATTTTTTGTAGTGGACAATCCAAGAGGATACCCACGATTCTAGGCACAAAAGTCGTAAGCCAAATTGCTAGAAGGATTTTGTGTTCATTTAAAGAAAAAGAGAGCTAATTATTTTCATGTCTCTCTTCTCAAAGAGAAGAGCCGAATATATAATAAAGGAGATTAGGGTTCCGTTAGGGTTGGCCTTCATGGGTTGCTTTAGAAGCAAGTCAGGAAATCCGAAATTTAATCAGGATTTAGGGACCCCGGCCAAGGGCTCCGCCCCTTGGACCCCGGTAGGAGCGCTGCCCTTAGACCGTGCCAAAGGGGCGCAGCCTCCGGACCCCCAACTTGTCGTTGAACCGACTTCTAATTCGATCTTATATATGCGTGCACTCCGCACAAACTCATACATATATTATAGCACAAATTATGAAGTCCCTTAGCTTGCATGTTAGTTCCAATTACATAAAATGACATTTTTTTGTCTTTGCTATCCTTTGATGTGATGGTCTAAGGAATGCTGGAACGGAGAAATGATATAATATATTGGTAAGTTTCTATCAAAAAGGCTTAAGATATTATTATATTTTTATTTTTTTTCTTTCAAATTTTGAAAGGACCAAATACAAGGACCAAATACAGGTTTATGCTTAACCATCTTTTATTCTAAAATGTTTATTAAAAATATTACAAGTCAGTTATTAAATCAATAAAAAAATACAAAAATCAATCTTTGGTAACATACACCCTTAGATAATTAATTTTTGAAATACATTCTATAAAATTAAACCCAAATAAAACTGTAAGTGTGCTATTTCTCTATAAAAATTTATCAATAGCAAATTGTAGGGACAAAGCATGGTAAATCGGATATGTTTGCTGAAAAAAAAAACTAGATTGCCATTTCTTCGTGCAGCCCATTCACAGGAAAAATGCAAGACACAACAATGTACTTTCTGTTTCTCGATTTTCCTTGACTACATCCAAATTTTACAGTTTATTCCTTAAAAGGTTTTATCTATGTTAATGTTCACCGAACTTGCAAATGTTAATCTCACCTCCATTCCATATTTGCTTTATAACTGGATCATGTTTTTTACCATCAAACAAGAACAGGATAACCCATAATGGAAGGTTAAGGAGGAAATTCCAAAGTACATACTTTTAGTACAGACAATGGATGATGAAGCTCTATTTTGTTAGAACATCTTGGAATATGAAGCTAAAGAAAGGTAGGTAGGACAACTTACTTGCCTATTTTCCTACCTGTTTCCTTTTCCAGCATTGTTTTCACCTTTGCTGCACAATCATCACCGAGACCATTTTTGTCGATTAAGGGTTTTATCAGGGCATATTTCTAAAAAGGGCAGTGTGTGGCTGATAGCATCCTCTATCATGAAATGTACTATAGAGAATCTTATTTTCCTAGAAAAATACTTTTGTAGTTGGTTAGATATGGCATCCTACTTCCATTTTTCTATTTTTCCAATATCAATCTACTTTCATTAAATTCTTTCTGTTTCTGTTTGTACGTGTTAATCATTGTGTTCTTTGACCTTGCAGCTTAGGTGGTAACTGAATGCACGTGGACTGATTCGTTGGTATTTTATATGAAAAAGTGGCACATTTTCATGTATGTATGTATGTATGTATGTATGTATGTATATATACATACATATATATATATATATATATATATATATATGTGTGTGTGTGTGTGAAAGGAAGAATGTTATAATTGGCTTTTTCAAACTACATTATCCTAATAAGACAAAAAACCGTCATGGGGCGAAGCCCATGCTTCCCTCATAGTGAGTACACCAAGCCATTACCCCCAAAGAGTAGAAGGCTACCTGGTAGGCCATCTACTAAGAGGAGGAAAAGTGCAGCAGAAAGGGAGATATCAAGCACACACACAATATCAAGAGTAAAGCAGGTGCAAAGGTGTTCAATATGCTATGTTAGTGGGCATAAAAAAATGGGTGCCCAACAAAAATAATTCCAACAACAGGTGATCCGGTTCCTGGATCTTCCACTCCAGCTCCAATTCCAACTCCAGGATCCACTTCTACAACTCCAACATCCACTCCTGCAACTCCAAGACCAAGATCCACTCCTGCAACTCCAAGACCAAGATCCACTTCTACAAGACCAGTTCAAAGTGAAGTTCAATTGAGAAAGAGGAAAGCTTCATAAAGAATCATCAAATAGTGCCTGAGGAAAAAAGTGGTGCCCAACGATGGTAGTGGTTGTAGTTCAGAGAAACCTATAGATTTGGCTTGATTGTAGGTGTAATGTTGAACTCTTTTGTTTTCTTATGTATGCATGTGGGGTGTAAGTGTTAGGTAAGCATGTGATGGTCGAATCTTTTGATATTAAATGTAATGTTGTACTAGACTAAGGGACAAAACTACCCAACTTTTGATGCTCTTTTGATGCCGAATGGGACACCTTTTTAAGGTTGTTTGTTTGTTGACAATATTACCTTTAATATATTTTCTTCTTTAAATCTTTTAACTGATTCTTGGTTGTTGAATCATACACTTTACAGATGTACTTTGCCTTCAATTTGGTTGTTCATTATAATTACTGCTTTTGCATTACACTGACGTTGCTTGTTCACTATAATAGCATTTTAGATTTCAATACACCATATTAACATTACAATTACATATTTCATTACCAAAAGCTTCATTTGCATTCATACATATGATTTCATTACATTATAGGTAACCTTACAATCAAAATAACAAAATTATGGGTACCCTTTATATTCAAAAGATCTTTACTGTATCATAATTGCATTCAATATAACTTAACAAAGTACAATACAAACAAGACAATCAAAGCTTCTTTATGCCATTTCATCATCTTCTTCATTTCATTCAGCTCATGACTAAGACCCAAAAGCTCCTCTGTGACCAGATCTTTAACAACCCATTCCCAAAATCCACATTTTCTCCCTGCTCTTTATAAAAAAAATGAAAAAGAACAAAGCTTTAGGATAAATGTTATAACTTACACACTTATAACAGAGATTTAAAGAGAGAAAAGCTTCAATCTTCAAAATTGGCCATTACCAACGAATTAGGGCATGTTCTAAACCTTTTCCCCGGATTTTATGGTGTCGTGGAGACTCGAATCTGACTCGGGAGCCCACAGTAGCACATGATTCGGTTGTTTGAGGTGGAGGCGATGGAGGCTTGCGACATCTTTTTCTGTTCTTCTTTAACTCTTCAATTTAGGACAGAAGAAATATGGGACATTGTTTGAGGTGGAGGCGATGGGGTGCTTATAGGCATGCTACTGGACACGTAAGCTACCAACTAAGCTAAACAATAAGAAACCGGTAAAAAGGACTATTTCTAAACGGTAACAACAACCAAATTGGTCTAATATGCACAAAAAAAACATTAGTGACCTAATATGGACAAACTGGAAACCTAATTACCCTCCTAAGTCATTAACCCCATGTTTGGCTGTTGTAGAAGCTTATGATACTGCAATAGAAAACGGTAAAACAATTAAAGTTTAGACTTTGATTTTATTAATTTGGTAGAAAGAAACATGACTACTGTTTTTGTGTTAATCGGTAAAAAGAAACCAATGTTGTGGTTAAAAAAATAAAAGGAATTTTTTATATGATTATATACAAGGATAGTTGCATTTTGTGTATATTAAGTGCTAAATAATTTTATTTGATTATTAATTTGGTAGAAAGAAACTTAATATTTAATGTATTAAGTGTTGAATAGTGTTTTTGTAATATGCAATAAGATTGATAAGCAGATCCTAAGACTTGATGTCAACAGAAGTTGTCTCGATTACTGAAATTAGTTGCACTTATAAATTACATCATTTTGCAAAATATGCGCCAAAAAAACATTTTGTGAAAAGAGTGATAATTTTTTTTATTCGAGAGATAGATGACATTTTGTAATAACTAATAAAAGTTTAATATAGACTATATTTTTATATGTTCATCACAAAAACTTATTTAATATCGTTTTATTTCAACTGAGAGGTTGTGAGTTTGAGAAAGTCGTTACCTTAACGGATAAAACATTTATTGTGGAAAATATCCTTTTTAGATTTCGATGGAATTGGAATTTCAGATTCTATTCCATTGTGGCTTTTTGACTCATTAATTATTAGAAATTGTATCATGTTACCAATGTCTATTTCCCATATATATTGTACCGACTTTTAATATAATATAAACAAAACCAACTTCTCTATGTAACTTCCTTCATATATTAGAAGACTATAAAATAACAAAGGGATTGGAATAGGGAGAGGTTTGAGTGTGTTTCCCGTCTCCACAAGACTGAAACTTTCATGACCTTTCTGATTTATGTTTGTCTTATCGATAGGTTTTTTTACTGAATCATGACCACAACTAGATTTGTTTAGGACTTATTTATTTTTGATGAGTTACATATGTATTTCACTAATTTATTTCGTTTTTTCATTTAGTTATAGATGCACGTACAAGATGAGATAAAGAATTTAGCAAACGAAGTGGAAAGACTCAAGTATGAAAATGAGTAATTAGTAGCTTCATGTTTGTTGAAGTAAATAATCTATATTCTTTCATTTAGTTATTTTTATCCACTATCCTCTACATTTGGTTTGTCTGATAAAATTATATTATTTTCATTAGTTAAGAATCTATAATATTTAATAATTTATAATGTTAAAACATATAAAGATATGGATTTTCAGATATTTTTTAATTATGTTTTACGACAGTTGAAATAATGTTATATGGGTATTTTAAATGGTGAATTTTAACTGTTAAACATGATCTTTATTAGTAAGTTTTTTTATTCTGTTTTAATTGTTATTATTTATCATCTAATCATATTTTAATATGTTAAACATGTACCTCCTGATGTTGAAAAATCAATGGTGGAAAGTGTATTTCTATATATCTACGCTTTGAGAAGGTCTGTACTCTTTATCTTTTTATATAAGTTAATCGTTGATAGAATAATTTACAAAAAATAATCTCTTTGATACATGCTTTTTAGCAGATTTAGTTCGAAATTGTAACTTTTTGCAATTTTGGTTTTCATTGCAAGACTCTATATGGATTTTTTCAATGTGTCATTAACTTCATCCATCTTTTTGGTCAAATTTGTAACAATGACCCTTATGCCCTTTTTGTCTATGTGGTATGTGATTTTCACCATCTTGCAATTTTGGCTCTTATAGCAAGGTTTTATATTGATTTTGGTCCTTTACTCATTAAGTTTCACAACCCTTTTGTTAACTTTGTACAGATGACCATTTTGCCCTTCTTTTTTCGCTCTTGTTGTATGTGATTTTTTCTTGGTGCAGTCCAAAAATGAATCATTTTGCCATTTTTCTTTAGTAGAAGGTTTCATATAGTTTTGGTATCTTGTCTTTAGTTGATATTTGTGGAAAAGGTTTTTTAAACTGTTTTAATAGTACAAGTGGATACAAATTGGCAATAAAAGTGAAAACATGTATGTAAATTATTGACTTTGAGTTTTTAGTTAATGATTCATTAGGCCAAATGTGTGTCACATCATTGTATTGGCACCAACTGCTAATGTCTTGGTTCAAAAACTTGAGGTAAGTACAAAATTGTTAACTTTTGAAGTCAAAGAAAGTTGAAAGTCAAGTGCTTGACTTTATTTAATTTGTTTGACAAATTACAGGATGTGCCTTTCCATGAAAGAGTTACTTCGAAATTGAGTTGAGAAATAACAGAAGGTTGTTATTCAGAATATAAGATGATGCAGGAAGGGGAACTAATAGCATTTTAATCATCTCTGTTATATTTTTTGGATTTCCTAAGTCATGGTTGCACCGTCTTTTGCTAAGATTTGGCCTTAATCACCTTTGTAATATCTTTTGGATTGCCATGTCTCTATCATGTACCCATTCTAACCCTTACAAAACATGGGTTCCTACACTAGTTATTATTTAATTCATAAGGATAATTTAATTAATCTTATAATTAAATATTATCTATTCAGGATTATCTCATAATATTTAGGTTTTTATTTTTAATTTTTGAAGGCATTTAAAATTTGAATTTTGACAGAATTAAAACCAGATAATCACCAAAAATAATCATATAAATCAGATTAGGTAGAAACTCCCGTAATTCGGTTTTGTGGTGGAGTCATGTCGTGACCAATAGTTTTCTAAAATATTTTTGTTCAATTCATCTCATACACTTTGAGTGTTAGACAATCAGATATCTCTGATACCACTTATTGGTTTTATAGGTTATAACTACATGTACAATGCGGAAAAATATTAAACAATTAAGAGGGCACATGCAACTTATAAAGAACTATGTCATAACACTTTGAAGCCCACATACTATGAATAACAAAATTAACATAAACCCTAACATATTTCAAATCATGGTATTTGGGTTACATACCTTTGATTTGTTGTAGCAAACAAATCACTTCAATCCTTCCTTTATAAAGCTTGGAAAGCGAACACCTAAATTATGATCCCTCTAATTGTTTGTACCCAAACCCTAGAACTAGAAGACTATTAAGGAGAGAGGAGGGAGATGCAAGAATTCAACTATTCTATTGGTAACACAAGTGGCCAAAAATAGGAGACCCAAGGGTCCTATTTATACCTGCTTAGGAAACCCTAGAAAACCTTAATTTGAACATATAATATTAATATTTCAAATCCGAGTGGTTATCTATTTTCCTTATCATCAAGAGGCTTCCAGAATACTCTAATAATGTATCTAAAACTGTCCTATATAAGAGGGTTTTGGACCTTCTCATTTGTTCAACTATTGAACAATTACCGCTCAACCTTTGCACTTTCAGTTAATCTAATTAATTTAAAAACTAATTCCAATTAATTTTTAATTAATTGTTACTATTTCTAATTAATATACTAATCACATAGTATATTAACATATCATTTTTACAATTTACCGATCATATAATAAATCAATAAATCATCATCTTTCTCTATAGAAATGTCATTCTAACCAAGTGCAAGTTATGAAGGCAACACAAAAAAGATTTTGCTTTTAGTTACAAGTATATGCCAATTTAGTTATGATCTTAGACACCTTAATCCAATAGTATCCAACTTGGATAAGTGTATACCTACAATTGCAAGTATAACTTGAACTAAGCAACAAAATGTGCTTTTCAAAGCCACTTTAGAACTCTGATTCAAATCAAATGTTTGATATATGCTTTCAAGTAGGATCATCTGTTCGATTATCTATCTTTCTTTCAGACTACATACAATTATCCATTCATAAGATGAATGTTAATATTTCCCGTAGCTTTTGTATGGTTGTATGATACCTTAGAAGTTGTAATTATGTGATGGCGAAGAGTTTGTAGCTGTGTGATGGATGTGAGCTTACCCTTTTTGTTAACTAGACATGCATTAGAGTTGTTAGTCATTGTTGATGACTAGATGTGTATTATACCCAATAATCACCGTTGACCAAGTGGATCGACATTAGAGCCTAGAGCCTTCGTTTGTTTGTAATTATATGTATGGTGGATTTTATGGCATAATCGAAAACTCACTAAGCTTTATGTTTATGTTGTCAAGTTTAAAGTTTTTCTAGTTGATCAAATGTGAGATGGAATGACGCGACATCATTGTACATCGCATCGGTGTCATATTGTTATCTCAACTTCCGCTTGTTTTGTAATTTAACCCTGTTTAACTTTATGAATTTTAAACAAATGAATGATGTGAAATGGTTTCAATGAATGGATTTGAATGTTTAATAAGATTTTAAATGAAAATTTTGGTTTGACATTTGGAATGTTACATCCGAGTGGTGAGTCATCAACATGAATCGCTTCCGAGTCTTAGCTGAATCTTGGTGGAAAATATGCATCTAAAGATGTTGAATCGGCATTGAAAGATGATGTTTTTTGTTATTTTAAATGAAGTAGGTGGGGAGTCTTTACCAAATTTTCTAACGCACAACCATTTCACATTTTTTGCTATAATCGTCTTGTTTGGATATGCCTTTAGAACCCCTTGAATAAAATTTAAGATAATTTGAATGGAATTGAAGAGAAAGAGTTTGGAATCGGAGAAAAGATGTGATTTTTTGTAAAGATGGATGTGGTATTTATAATGGTAAAATATTTTTTAATTACCATTTGAGAGAGAGAGAGAGAGAGAGTGTTATGTAATATGTGGTCCTTCGATTTAATGGTACCTCCACATTAGCAGATTTGTTCCACATGTAACTCACCATTAAAAATAACCGACTTCGTCCACCCTAAAAAGAAGGGAGAACTCCAATAAAGTCCTTACACATTGGTCTCATAATCGATTTAGTCCTTATATCTCTTTTTATTTAATTAAGTCCCAAAACCGGTAATCGTATTCAATTTAACCCTTTTACCCGGTCAACAGGTCATCCAACTTTCAAAAAATTACACATTTGGCCCAGATTTAAAATTTTATTACAAATTTGATCCAAAGTTCACACTTTTGGCCTAGATTTTAAATTTTATTACAACTTTGGTCCAAAGTTTACCTTTTTGGCCAAGATTTTACAATTTTGTTATGAATTCGTCCCAAATGTAGTTTTTTTACAACTTTTTTTTTTCAAAATTTTGTTTCGAATATGTTTTTTCTTTATAAAATCATATTTATAAAAAAACATATTTTCACATAAAATTCTTATATTTTCTATATAAAAACCTTTTTTTGTATACGAAATACCTATTTATAAAAACATATATTTTTTAAGTACATAAATATATACAAATTAGTTTATATAAAGAAAAATGTATACAAACATGTATTTTACAAAAAAAAATGTATACGGACATCTATTTATAAATACATTTGTATGCAAACATATTTATAAACAAAATATATACAAACACCTATTTCATAGTAAATGTATTCATTCCTTTTCTAAAAACATATTTATATGCACCCAAATAAGTGTTTTCATACATTTCTTTTGTAAAAACATATTTTATAATAAATGCATTTGTATTCACACATGTTTATATATAAAATGTATACAAACACGTATTATATAAAAAAATTATTCAAACACGTTTTTATAAATGAAATGTATACAAACACGATTTTATAAAAAATATAGATACACTCCTACATATATATATATATATATATATATATATATATATATATATATATATATATATATATATATATATATATATATATATATATATATATAGTATATACACGTTTACTATAAAACAGGTGTTTATTTATATTTTTTTTATAAATATGTGTTTGTATACAAATGTATTTATAATAAAATAAGTGTTTGTATACATTTTTTTTGTAAGTTACGTGTTTGTATACATTTTTTTTTATAAAAATGGATTTGTATATATTTATGTACTTAATAAATACCTATTTTTATAAATATATAATTCATATATAAAAAAGTTTTTATATAGAAAATATAAGATTTTTTATGTGAAATATGTTTTTTTTGTATCAATAGGATGTCATAAAGAAAAATTATTATCGAAACAAAATTTTGAGAAAAAAAATTGTAAAAAAACTCAAGATATGATGAATCCATAACAAAATTCTAAAATTTGGGCCAAAAGGTTAAATTTTTGACCAAATTTGTAATAAAATTTAAAATATATGCAAAAAGTGTAAATTTTGGACCAATTTTTTAAGATATTTTGAAATATGCGTCAAAAATGTAATTTTTGAAAGTTGGATGACTTTTTGACCGGGTAAAAACGTTAAATTGATTATGATTACCGGTTTTTGAGACTTAATTGAATAAAAAAAGATATAATGACTAAATCGATTATGAAGTCAATATATAAAGACTTTATTGGGGTTGTCCCTAAAAAGAACCACATTTCACTAAGGGAAAATGACTTGTATAGTTAACTATGTTTCAAAATCGTTCAAAAAATACCATTCAAGTTCGGTGTGTTCAAAAAACAACATCCAAGTAAAGCATTTATACAAAAAAAATACCAACGAAGCACATTCTTTGTTCAAATTTGACATTGTGGTAACCGGCAATTACCGGCAAAAAATAAGTAAAGAAAAAAAACAAGAGGAAATGACTCAAAGGGGTAATTGTGTTTCAAAATCGTTCAAAAAACATCATCCAAGTTTATTATGTTCAAAAACACCATCCAAGGAAACTTTTTGTACAGAAAATACCAACAAATTATATGTTTTGTTCAAATATTACCCACCGGTAACTGACTCTTACAAGTTAAATGATGATTTGGCTCGACTCAGAGGAAGAACTAGAGGAGGAACACAAAGTAGAACTTGCAGATGGACCTGCCGGGTCAATAGTGGACCTTGAAGAGGAAGTGACCAAGGGCAATAATGATGATGACTCGGATGCAGAATCCGATGTCATCAATCCTCCATGTAAAGCCAGAGTACCGACTTATCGTGTGGGCCCCGGTGGCCCCATGCCCCCATGGGTACACGATATTTGGAGATAGAGTCACCAGCAGGGGATACGACCACATTACGGTAGGAACTGAGGTCTCTTCGATCTTAGTTATAGAGGACCAGCTGACCGGGCCCTCCCAGTCATGGTCCGGCGCACCTGAGGTATTGATAACCAACCTCAGGACACCTCAAATTAAACGGAACCAATGTGGTTTGCTATTGAGAGAGATGAGATGCAAACATAGGAAGTGAACGGAGACTCCCGAGCGAGACAGTTAGTGTGAGAAGTACGACTACGAGATACCAAACAACAAGTAGCTCATCTCCAAGGTGCATCCACTTCATCAGCACCACCACCAGACACTTTCCGCCACAATTAGGATCAGCCTTTTCTTTTTCCCCCTTACTATCCGATATGACTCTCTTTCGTGTACTAATGAAATGATTATATGCTATCTTTATTTCGTGTTATTACATAAATTCAATTATATGCACAACCAAACCCTCAAAACCGCTAGATACTTAAGGATCTCGAAACCAGAACAACCTATATACTCTAAGGATAAACGTAGCGATCGTGCCAAATCTGCGATTACCTACTACCGTAAATACATCATAGGGATGTAGATGGAAGCAGTGAGAATTATACAACAAGATGCAAAATTTATAGAGTATAACCAGGAATGACGATCATTACTTACGATCTGGCGTATCAACATGCAGCAGGAAAATGCCATCCCGTAGGAATAACAAGCACACCCGCGAGACACCGCTCCTGCAGATGGACTCTGCTACATTCCAAGCTGTTGTAACAGCGGCAGTAACCGCTGCTATGGCACAGATCAATGCAAACAACACCAATGGAGGCAGGAATAGCATTGACAACTCCAGCCGAAGGAATCATCACGGAAACCAACAAGTGACAGCTTATCAAGGAACACTAAACCCCAAGCTTAAGAGTAGGAAGCAAAATCCTAGAAGTAAGAGAAAGGGACAGCCAACTCAAAGGTTCTCAAAGAAGTAGCATGTTGTTGTTGTTCATGCAACCATGACCCCTATCACACCAACATCAACGAGACCATATGTTGGAAGCCTTCCAAAATGCAACCAGTGTAATTTCCATCATAACGGAGCCTGTCAGGAGATGTATTGTAAGAAATGCAACCGAAAGAATCACACCGCCAAATACTGTAGAACTTATCCATGTCAGAACCATCAGCCAAACGAAAACAACAACAACAATCGCAACAACCTTAACAGCAACACCAATAATGAGACCAGTCACACCTACTATGGGTATGGAGGAACCGGTCACTTCTGGCGCAATTGCCCCAAGGATAACAATCAAGGAGCAGAAGGATCAGAAATGGTCCTGACCTTGGGTCAAGGTGAAGCAGACCAAGACCCGACAGTTGTTACTGGTATGTTCCCACTTAACAACTTTTTCGCTTACCTCTTATTCAATAGTGAAGTTGAGCGAAGTTGCGTTAGTAACATATTCAAACACTTACTAAAACAACAACCCCAGAGGCTAAACTAAGCCTTAACGGTGGAGATGACTAATGGGAAAACCGAATCAACCAAGGATATTTATGTAGGAAACACCTTAACACTAAACAACCATTCATTTCAAATAAAAATTTAATGTCAGTAAATATTATGAGTTTTGATGTGATAATCGGCATGGTTGGTTTAAGCCCCCACCGTGCTGATATTATGTGTCGCGAGAAGGCCGTTTTCCTTCATCTTCCCAATCACGAAACTCTAAAAATCCATGGTGATAGACCTGGCACCAAATCCTCATCCTATCTCGTGCATCAAGGCACAGAAGTGCCTGCACCAGAAGAACTACGTTTTCCTTGCTCATGTTGTGGACAAGACCGAGGAAGAAGTAAGCATACAAGGTATTCCAGTAGCATGCGATTTTCCGAATGTATTTCTCGAAGAACTTCCGGGAATACCTCCAGAAAGACAGGTCGAATTTCAAATCGACCTAATATCGGGAGCCACATTAATTGCCAATTCACCCTATAGGTTAGCTTCCGCCAAAATTCGTGAGTTATCCAGTCAATTGAGAAGAATTGTTGCGCAAAGGATTCATCGGACCAAGCTTCTCACCCTGGAGAGCTCCGGTCTTGTTCTTCAAGAAGACGAATCCTTCAGAATGTGCATTAATTTTAGGGAATTGAATAAGTTCACTATCAAAAACCGATACCCACTTCCTCGGACTGACGACCTATTTGACCAGCTCCAAGGAGCTAGTTACTTCTCTAAAATAGATCTAAGAACCGGTTATCATCAACTTCGAGTCCGAGAAGACGACATTCCAAAAAAACTGCTTTCCGAATTCGTCACGACCATTTCAAATCTGTTGTATTACCCTTCGGTCTAGCGAATGCTCCCACGATATTCATGGACCCTACGAACCGAGTCATCCCAACCATTCCTAGTCAGCCTTTTTAATTATCTTCATCATTAACATACCCTTCTGCTCTCAAAGCAAGAACAAAACTATGTCAACATCTACGACCAGCCTTGAAAGCATTAAAGCCAGAGAATATCACGAAGAAAACACTACATGGATGGATAAAACTCTCGAAGTCGAAGGACAAAGCTTATATTTATGCGAGTTGAGTTGGGCGTTATCTGGGTGATCGTCGATAGGCTAACCCAATCCACCCATTTCCTGCCAATACAGAAATCAAACAAGACAGAAAGATTAGCTTGGACCTATATCAAGGAGAACGTGAGGCTCCATGAAATATCGGTATCTACTATCTCGGATCGAGATAACGGAATTACTTCAAGACTTTGACAGTCATTTCAGAAGGCTTTGGGAACATAGCTTAGTATGAGCCTTGCTTACCACCCTCAAACCAATAGCCAAATCGAACGGACCATTTAACCACTCGAAGTCATGCTCCGAGCCTGAGTGTTTGAATTCAATAAGTCATGGGATACCCGGTTGCCCTAGATTGAATTCTCATACAATAACAACTATCGCACGAGCATCAAGATTGCTCTTTTCGAGACTCTTTATGGTCCTAAGTGCAGATCACTCGCCAATACTCTCACGGGACCAGAAACCATTCACGAAACGACAAAGAAGATAATCCAAAATCAGAACTCGACTTCAAGCATCACGAGAAGGACAGAAGAGTTATGCTGACAAATGACGAAAACCTTTGGAATTCCAAGTTGGAGGCTGGGTACAATTGAAATTCTTTCCCAAGAAAGGAATGATTCGCTTTCAGAAACAGGAAAACTGAACCCGCAATACATTGGACTGTTCGAAATTCTTGCTCGGATTGGTCTAAAGACTTATAGGTTGCAGCTGCCTGTAGAGCTCAGCAACATACACCCTATGTTTAGCGTATCGAATCTAAAAAAAGTGCCTATCAGGCAAAACTCTTATCATTCCTTTAGAAAGAGGTCAAAATAAACGAGAATCTCCTGTTCATCCAAGAACCAGTCGATGTATTGGATAAGGAAGTAAAGCGTACAAAACAATGTCGCATTCCGATTGTGAAGGTTCGATGGAGCGCCAAGTGTGGATCGGAATTCACATGTGAACGTGAAGACCAAATGAAGCAGGAGTACCCTCACCTATTCTCTCATTCATGAACCTACCTTTCAAAGGAATTTCGGGACGAAATTTCCTCTAACGGGGCGATGATGTCACAACTAGCCTTTTTGCTAGGAAATTCTACTCTCATATAATCATAACCAGTATAATAACCGGTACTCTAAGCAAATATCATACTCTATGCTCATTCAAATACATCTCTCATATTCAACAAAGAGTGTGAAACTTTAAAAATTCCGAATCAAGTTTAATATGAACTAGAATTCTCTTATTGGGCCTAATGGACCAATAAACCATCAACTTTACTACTTTGGGCCTAAAAATCATAATTAGGTTCTAATTGGACCCAACTTCATGAACTTAACATTTTGGGCCATAATGGGCCTAAAATAAATTTGTTTAACCTTAATGGGCCATAAACCCACTCTTTTTACCATTGTGGTCCGTGAACATGAATGAGAGCCCAATAGGCCGAAAACTTCCATGATTGGGCTTTGTAATTTTCGAGAGTATTCAAATTGTGGCCCAACATAACTCTTATCCCCTCTCCTCATCGCACTCTCGGTATTACAAAAAAACTTAAATAGCTTAATGCATGACACCTCAATGTTGTTTAGAGGATAACTAAGCCATTTACACACCATGAAACAACATTCACATATCTCCATGCAACACTTGTCTCTCCCTTCCCCCTTTTTCTAAATTCTCGGCCATAAGGCCTTTCCCCCACCATCAATTCTCATTTCAAGCTTAGAAACACATTCCTCATTCCTCTCATACCTCCCAAAGAACCTAAGGAAAATTTCACCACTTATCCTTCCAAAAATTCGTGAACTAGGGTGTTCACCAAGATTTTTCATCAAAGATCATCATCATTGGTAAGATCTCACAAGCTAAGTTGATTTACTACATCTTTAAACTTAAATCACTCCTCTTACCACCTCAAATTCGTGACCATGCTCCCTAGAACTCATCAAGATTCGAAGATCACTTCAAGAAGCTAGCTAGAGTCATAACTTACACCACCTTCTTCTTATCTTCATCAAAACCGAAATCCAAACCCCAAGGTAAGTTCATACCCCCCTTGTTTTTGGTTTTTACTTGTTTTTGGGGGAGAATACAAGTTGATTTGTGTAGATCTATGTGTATATGCATGACTATGTGTGTTTTCCATGAATTATTTGGTGATTATGTGTTGATTTCTTCATTAATCTAAAAATATGTTAAGAACTTGAAGTTTATCACTTGGATCTTCATAAGAACCTTGAGAAAAATATGTTTTATCACATATAATACATTTAAACTTGTAGATCTAATATTTATACACTTTAAGTAGCAAAAAAATGAGTGTTGTGCTCAAAGATCTATAAGTTATATTCAAAATCAGCTTTTGACAGGAAAGATTTAGCCCAATCTCGAACTGTTTTGACCCTCTTAATGGAAGTATTTTTCAAAACTGTTTTACATGGATAAATTTCAGATTTATACCTTTAAAATGACTACTCTCACGTTTTCATACGATTTTTCTATAATTTTTGGCGAATTTTACAAAACTGCCTACCAAATTTGAAGTAATTTCGGACCATCCTGTGAAGGTGGGCAATTTCACACTTGTTAGAAGCCATTAAAAATTATGAGAAAAATTGTGAACAAAGTATACAAAATTTCCAAAATTCCAGAATTTACGGATCCAAATTTCGACGTGCGATGATTTTTCTACAAATTTTCCAAAAACTAGGTCGGAAAAGCCCAAAACCAGAAAAAATATGTATTTCCACAAAAATCACGCCAAAAATGATGTTTTGACAAAAATGGGTTTAAAATGTTATTTTTACCACAAACTAGTCATCAACACAAGTTTTGAACAACATGGAGGCTAAAGTGTTATTTTTACTATAATTGGGCCTTAACTGAAAACTTGGTGGCTTATTGGGCCAAGAACGTCATTTTTTTTTTACAAAAAGTGCGCTTTAGATATCAATTATGTAAATAATCAAGCTAAAATAAACAAAACAATAACAAACGGGTTAAAAACGATATTCATATCCTTATTGGGCCTGGAAATAATATACATGTTTAGTGGGCCTTAGTGTCCTTTTACATTATATTGGGCTCGGGATAGATATTCATATCCTTATTGGGCCTGGAAATAATATATATGTTTAGTGGGCCTTAGTGTCCTTTTACATGTATATTGGGCTTAGGATAGACATTCACATTCCTTTTGAGCCTGGAAATAATAGACACGTATAGTGGGCCTTAGTGGTCCACTTACATGTTTATTGGGCCTGGGAATGGGTTTTATATGCGTTCTTCTTTTTATGCTATTTTAGTGAATACTTGAGCTAAAACCAATGATAAACCAACAAATGGATTTAATTTGATCATTTTCTAGGTTATTGGGCCTTAGTGGCCCATTTTTATGTGTGAGAGGTTCTGTATATGTTTATTGGGCCTCATTGACCCATTAACATGTGCGACGGACCTTGGATACTATTTGTGTGCTATTTGGGCCTGTAAATACTTTACATGTGAAATGGGCCTTAGTTGTCCTTTCATATATATTTCGGGCCCATATTATATAATCTCATTCCAATTGGGTCTTGAATGATTTACATGTTTAGCGATGCCTTAGTGGTTCACTTACATGGATCATTGGGCCTGGAAGGAGTTTATACCTTTTTCTTCGCGTAAATTCGGTTAAGGATCTAGTGAGTTTTTGTCGGTTGGCACCTATTAAGTGTACGATCGTAACCTGTAGTTATAACCAAAGTCTCTTGGAGGGAGAATGGGGATTTGTGTATAGATCTATACGGGGATGACACCCCACACCTGAGCTGTTCACTACAGTTAGACTAACTCAGTCTAGGGTGACAAAAACCTTATAATCAAAGTCAAAACCGGCGTCCAACGACGCCAAGACAGGTGAAACTGTCATTATTTAGTATGGTTATGACGACTCGCTTAGAGGAATTAACGTTATGAAGTTTACGGAAGACCATTTTTTTTACAGGCAACGTCGGGTTGTCTGGGAACATTCTCTTTACATGCTCTTACATTCTCTCTACATTCTCTTTACCTTTTTAGTCAAATATAACATACATGCATTAATACAAGATCTAACACAAACACACTAAACAGTTTTTAGAAAATATCAGATTTTTTGGTGGTTTTCAAAGTTATACAAATCATTTTCACAAACATGCTTATGAACTCACCAACATTTTTATGTTGACCGTTTTCTAAATAACTTGTATTCTCAGGAAACCATTGAAGCAGGATGAACGAAACAAACTAATATATATTATGTTATATTTCGTTTCATCATACTCTTGCTATTTTGACATGTAATATTCAAATACAATACTCGATGTAAACAATGAATGTTGTTATATTACATATGTGATGATGATGATGTTATGTTTCAATTATATTCACTGTAATGATATTTCAAGATGAAGTCACGCACAAGCCCCCGGACGTTTCCGCCGTCTGGTTTAGGGGTGTAACAGTTATGAGATTCAGTTTTGGAATATATATGTGTAAGATTTTGCTATGGTTAGTATAGCAATCATGAGCAACACACTTTTTTTAAATATGTATGTTAATTTGTAATGTGACTACAATAGTGTCTGGATGAATATTTATATCAATTTTTAGTTTGGTGAAATCTACTTGTTGTATCCAACTCGCCTAGCTACAGGTCATGACTAAAATGAAATGGATTGCAAACTATTATGCATCTTTCAATTTTCACAAATCTCATTCCTTGAGCAACTTATGAACATTATCCCCTTGTTTTCACAAATTTCAGTCTTCTTGTAACATCCCATAAATCATAAGGTAAAAATTTCATTTTAAAATCAACCATAAACATCAATAAGCCTTTTTAATCATTCAAAGGCATGTTATAGTAAAATAGTTATCAGAGTACGAATTCCCAAAACCTCTAAGTGCGGAAACCATAAGGTTATGCGGCGCAGTCAGATCGGGTCCTTCCCCTTCGAACTGGAAGTATATGAAACATAAACTGAAACTGTAAGCACAAAGCTTAGTGAGTTCCCCCAAAATACCACATACTAAACAAACATACTGCGAAGCATATCTGGGTCTAAACCTCTCTTTCCCAAGGCCCGAGGCCTTAAGATACTCGATCCTCAGGTCATGATCCTGAATTATGGAACAAACCAAAATAGGGTATTACAACTCTCCCCGACTTACATTAGATTTCGTCGTCGAAATCACTCCTTACTACCTTTCAGATATGCCAAATCACCTAGACGATAATCCCACAACCACGATACGAAATGAGAAGTTGTCTCGTATCTACAACACCCTTTTATGGCCATAATCGAACCCAACCTTAGCAGGGTTCTTATGCCATGACGACGTACATATACTCGTCCTTTTGGCATTAACTAGTGAAGAATAACCATCGCTATCCTACCCAAAGCCTGAAATCTGAAATCATAACCATTGCTACCCAACCGAAATGACCCATTTGTATGCAAATGAAACATCCCCTCCCTGTCTCCTGACAGCCTCCAACATGGGTCCTCCCACACTTGACACAATGACCCGGACCCTGCTGGCCTCCCAACTGCGAATCCTGAGTTATGGGCCTCTTTGCCTGGCCTATTTCTGTCTGAACCAGTTATGTCCTTTTCTTCCCGAGGTACTCCAAATCAACCTCCCCCTCACTGGCTCCAATAATCACATCATTCAGAGTCTTACACCCTGACACCTCCATTCATGAAGAGGCCCTAAATCGATTTTTAAAGGGGGGTGTATCAACTAATATCCTTTCACTAACTATTATGTCATGTCACCAATAATTAGGTCAAGTCTTCTAATGGTGTACCAAGCCGATAGTCTGAGGAAATCCATTACCGACCTGATACTTACCAGATCGGCGTTACAAACACCACGACTTATTACGAACGAATATAAATTCGAATATATCGTACACAAGTATCGGAACCATATCCCAGGAAACATGCAAAAGAAATGGTACGAAACAATATAATAACAAAGAAAGGACACGAGACATGCGTGTCTGTAGACCGGATAATAAATGAAGGACCGGGCAAGACTATAAACTCTTCTAACAAGGAGCTGCCTATAAATACCCCAAAGACATGATATCTGAGGCAGAGTAAGGTAAGGAAAAATAGAGATTAGCATACATAGTATTAAGGTAACACTAAGAATTGCAATCTAATTTAAGCATCAGAGAGCTATGCCGAGTTACAACCCTCAGAATGACTGTCTGACCTAACACTTGTTTATCTTATGCAGAGCGGATTCCCAGATGCTTATTGGACTGAGACCTTTAGGTGAGAGAGCTAAACATGTGTCTGGAGTTCGCCGTAACAACATCTTCCTTTGAAAAATAATGTATAGTTTGTTGGTGTTTTTTGTATAAAGACTTTCCTTAGATGGTGTTTTTTGAACATACCAAACTTCTATATTATTTTTTGAACAATTTTGAAACATAGTTACCTTCTTAAGTCATTTGCTCTTTTTTTCCCTCTAATTATTTTTTACTGGTAATTGCCGATTACCATAAGATCAAATTTGAACAAAAAATGTATATCATTGGTGCTTTTTGTACAAATGTTTTACTTGAATTGTGTTTTTTGGACACATCAAACTTGAATTATATTTTTTGAACGTTTTAAACATAGTTACCCATATAAGTCATTTTCCCTTTCACTAACGCAAAACACATAAACCCAAAATGAAATGTAAAAAAATAAAAATAAATAAATAAATCATTCTTATTGCATATTACAAAAACATGGATAGTGAAATGGTGTTTTTTTTTTTTTTTGGCTTCGCATTTCCATTTATTTATCACCCATTATTCTAAAGTATAAAAAATACACATCTTATTCTAGTTCACATTTTGGTAAAAGCACTAGTTACCTGCAATTAAACGCGGCTTCTTCAAGAACCCGATCACTTGCAAAGGGAAGCTAGCACACGACGTGGTGGCTTTAGTAGTGGTCGCCGGCCATGAAGAACCATCAAGTTATTAACCAGAAGCACATCGCCTTTCTTCCAAGGAATCGCAACACACTCTTCTTCTAAGATCTTCAAGTAATCTTCCACAGCATCATCAGGCACAGGGTCGCCATTACCGAGCTCCACAATCGTATCAACATCACAAAACCTTTTGTTCGCAGGGCCACTGTAACTAACTGCAATACTGTTGAACCATGTTTTCCGGCGACTCTCTTCGTCAACCCTAACGGCTGCTAATGGACCTGTTATGATTTTTGCCGAATTCCCAATCCATTCAATCTTTGCCCCAAGCTTAGATGCCCTGTCAATGGAGGATTAAGTTTAGATAAAGTCGGTGAAATCACGAACCTGTTAATTACTAGAGACATGATGATACCTTTCCTCAGCGACGGTTTTGTCGTCGGTTTTGTATGTTGACTTCCAACCACTTCCGGTGAAGGATGATGGATCGTCTTCTTCGTTCGATACTTTTGTATAGGTCAATCCATGCTCCTCTAGCTGTGAAACGAACTCTGGGTGCTTCTCTGTCATCCTTTTGTATATGATATGACTCAAAACTATCGGAGTTTCTCCCCCTTTTCCTGGTTCTTCGTCGCAAAAGAAAAATAACTTGGTGGGGAAATCACGAACCTGTTTGAGATCCCAACAATTCAAATAAGTAAAGGTTATACATCTACAAAAATTGTAAATAAAATCAATAGAATGAAGTAATGAACATCTATCCAGATTTCCCCTTTAGTGGAGCACGGATTTCATGTAGATCTGAGCTTAAATTGCTGAAAATCAATGAAACCACAAGCTGGAAAGAAGTGGCTTCAAGTACAGAAGCTTTGAGCTGAAAGAAACTTCAATCATACTGAAATAAAATTTGCCTTAGTGTCTGGAATTATGAACTACCACTACAGACTTGATTGTAAGCACGAAAAACGAAATTGAGAGTGAAATTGGATAGATATGTAATAGAATCGAGGAATTTACGTAAGCCATTTCGTGATGGAAAGGAATTCCCTTCTCGGGAGGAGCTTCATTTGCGGTGTAAACCCGGCCAACGACCTTGATTCGAGAGGCTCGGCCGCCGACATAGAACGCTTCAGGGTAGCCGAAAGCTTCGACGACGTCGTTGAAATCAGTAGGTGAAGCAACAGGGAAGCCTCGGAAGAGAATAGCGCCACTTTTCTGAAGAAGAGACTCCAGCCATGGTTTATGAGCTCTGATCGCCTCTTTGAAATTAGGGAGTTGAACTGCAGTAGAATCAGTGGTATGGTTTGGGGATAACACCGCCGGGAAAACAACGCCGTCGTCCTGAGGCTTTTGCTGTGGTAATTCTACTTCTCGGAAGAATTTCACGGTGGCCATTTGGATTGTTTTTCAGCTGTCGTTCGATCAATACCGAGACAGTGAGTAATTGTGCCTCCATGCGTTGGGTGGGATTATTTTCTCTGCAACATATACAATACTCCAAAAACTGATGGCAAAATCATACACGTCTCGTTACATGCACAAAAGAAGTGTATAATATTTGATTTCATATACTGTATTATCTATTGTTATTTTATTTATAATCAATATATATATATATATATATATATATATATATATATATATATATATATATATATATATATATATATATATATATATATAGACTTAGATTCAAATGTTTTCAATATCTATTGTGTGCATGTATAATTAATTCTGGACCAATTATTTTAGATATTTTAATAAAGTAATTATTGCATATTAAATGTTGAAGATTTAATTAATATTCATTATATCTTCAACATGTAATATGCATTAATTACTTTTTTAAAATAACTAAAATAATTAGTCCAGAATCAATCATACATGCACACAATAGATAGTGAAAACAAAATAACCTAACCATATATATATATATATATATATATATATATATATATATATATATATATATATATATATATATATATATATGTGTGTGTGTGTGTGTGTGTGTTCAGGTTCATTTGATATCATTCTAATTTTGTGAGACCGTGAGAATAAATCTAAAAATAATTTTAAAATGCAAAATAAATGGAAAATCCAAAAAAAAAATTAATATTATTTTCGGACTTGAATTAACTAAAAACAAATAAAAAAAATTCCATTTTTTTTTAAATATACGTGAAATATTCTAATACAATATTATACTGACATATTGTAAAAAATAATATTAAAATGCAGAATAAATGGAAAAATCTAATCAATTCTTTTTTTAAATATTATTTTCGGAACTTGAATTAACTAAAAAAAATAAAAATAAATTCCAATTTTTTTTTGAAAAATACGTGAAATATTCTAATAGAATATTACACTGACATATTCTAAAAAATAGTTTTAAAATGCAGAATAAATGGAAAAATCTAAAAATTCTTTTTTTAAATATTATTTTCGGAACTTGAATTAACTAAAAAAAATAAATAAAAAAATAAAAAAATTCCATTTTTTTTGAAAAATACGTGAAATGTTCTAGTAGAATATTACACTGTACATATTCTAAAAAATAATTTTAAAATGCAAAATAAATGGAAAATTCCAAAAATTCTTTTTTTAAATATTATTTTCGGAACTTGAATTAACTAAAAAAATAAAAAATAAATAAAATATATATATTATTTTCGGAATAGAATATTACACTGTATGTGTGTGTATATATATATATATATGATTAGGTTCATTTCAAACCACCTATATTTTGTGAGACCGTGAGACGCATTTTTTTATTTTTTTATTATTTTTTTTTAGTTAATTCAAGTTCACAAAATAATATTTAAAAAAGGAATTTTTGGTTTTTTCCATTTTAAATTTTTTTTTAGATTTGGTCTCACGGTCTCACAAAATCAGAATGCTCTCAAACTAACCTGAACATATATATATATATATATATATATATATATATATATATATATATATATATATATATATATATATATATATATATATATATATATATATATATATATATATATATATATATATATATATATATATATATATATATATATATATATGTCGTTAAACGCACCATCTATGCTTAAACAAATAAAATCACTATTCAAATGCACCAAAGAAAACATGGTCGAATTTAAAAGAACACTATCTAAAAATGATGTCTTTTTGGTGCAACTATAAATTTTTTATATAATTCACCCCTAACTTTTTTTTATTTATTATAATTTGACCCAACTTTTAGTTTGTTTTACCATTTTGATACAGTCGATTTTTGTTTTTACAATTTCCATATTAATTTTTTTAATAGTGTCTTTGTACAACTTCTTTTAATAATATTTTTACAACTTTTATTGCATCTATTTTAGTAGTTGTATTTTTTTAATTATATAAACATTGTTCACAAAATTTCCTTAAATTTTTTATAACTTTTTTTTTAGTTGATAGCTTGTTTTACATTTTCTTCCTTGGTTAGGCGAGCGGCCTTTATACCTTAAAATTTTTTTTAAGAAAGGTTATTTCAATAATATATTTATTTAGGAATTTTATATATTTGTTTTTTTTTTAAATAATTTTTTTTTCATATGCACAGGGTATCAACCCAAGTAACAAATTAAACACTATCAATTTATATGAACAAATTAATTAAAGAAAATGTAACTTTCTACTTAAAAAACGTCGTTCAAATTTTTTTAAATAAAAGTATAAAACACCAAAACTTAACCGATATAAGCAAACCAATACACATACCGGAAAATTATATTGTTTTATTTAGCTTGCCATATGCATTTATTAATCGCTGGCTATTAATTACTAGACTACAGCATTGTTTTTTCCTGCAACAGTTCAATGAAACGCCGATCACTTGCAAAGGGAAGCTAGCACACGACGTGGTGGCTTTAGTAGTGGTCGTCGGCCATGAAGAACCATCAAATTATTAATAAGAAGAACATCGCCTTTCTTCCAAGGAATCGCAACGCACTCTTCTTCCAGGATCTTCCTGTAGTCTTCCACAGCATCATCAGGCACAGGATCGCCATTACCGATCTCGACAAAAAACGATTTTCCCGCAGGGCCACTATAAGTAGTTGTAATAGGGTTGAACCATGTTTTCCGGCGACTCTCTTTGTCAAACCTGATGGCTGGGAGTGGACCTGTTGTAGCTTTTGCAGCATTCCCAATCCATTCAATCTTTATTCCAAGCTTTGCTGCCCTGTCAATGGAGGAATTCTCTTGAGCCATGCATGTTTGGATAAAGTTGGTGAACTTTACTTGTATTACATTATTGGGTTTAATGTGAATTGTGAAGAAAACAAACATACCTTTCCGCAGCAACATTTTTGTCGTCGGTGTTGAATTTTGACTTCCAATTACGACTGATGATGGATGATGGATCGTCTTCATCCATGATTACCTCTGTATACGTCAATCCATGCTCTTCTAGTACTGCAACCAACTCTGGGTGCTTCTCTTTCACCTTTTCGTATATGATATGACTCAAAACTATCGGAGTTTCCCCCCCTTCTCCTGGTTCTTCATCACAAAAGAAAAATACCTTGGTGGGGAAATCAGGAGCCTGTACATGCATTAACATGTGAGCACTAAGTTGCAATTAATTAGGTATGTCAATTGTTATCATGAAAAAAAAAACGAGATTGACAGAATCGAGAAATTTACGTAAGACATCTCGTGATGGAAAGGAATTCCGATATGGGGAGGAGATTCATTTGCGGTGTAAACCCGGCCAACGACCTTCGTCCGAGGGGCTATGCCGCCTAAGTAGGGAATTTCAGCGTAGGAGAAAGCTTCCACAACATGGTTGAAGTCGGAAGGTGAGGCAACAGGGAAGCCTCGGAAGAGAATAGCGCCGCTTTTCTGGAGAAGAGACTCCAGCCATGGCTTGTGAGTTCTGATAGCTTCTTCAAAATCATGGAGTTCTACTGCGGTAGAATCAGTGGTAAGGTTTGGCGATAACACCGCCGGGAAAAGAAGGCCGTTGTCCAGAGGTTTTTGCTGAGGTAGCTCTATAACTCGGAAGAATTTTCCGGTAGCCATTTGGATTGCTTTTCAACTGTCGTCGATGAATAAGAGACGATGAGTAATTCTGACTCCATGGATTATATTCGCGGGGTAGATATATCGCCCTTCTCTAGGGGCTTATAGGTTATAGCTTGAATAATTTGTTGTGCTTACATTAATGATTGCAAGATCAATGATTGTAGCAGGAATCCACATATACACGACGAATGCGACTTTTTAAAAGTGATAGTATTAAATTGATCATTTATTTTATTAGGATAGAGTGTGTGCGGTTGGGCGTGCCATCCGTCCGCATGCTTAGGTGGACGATGGCTTCCTCTGAGATTACTCTTCTTGACCGTGATATGGCTTGGCACTAGGCAACTCTTTACCAATAATCTAAAAAATAGTATGACAATGTTGACACTAAGGTGATGTTTGTTTTCGAAGTAGGTAAATGTCTTTTGTCTTTTTTCAAGTTTGCGGAAGAAGACGTGCACTTGCAAAACGTCTACCCGCTAGAAGAGAAAAATGCTCAAAAAATACTTTTGTAGAAAAACAAACGAGGCCTCAATGCAAAATAATGATGTGATGCATTTCCACACCACACATTTTAGATTAAGGCTATCCAGTATGGTATGGAGGGAATCCGATATCGAGGGTTCGACCCATACATGAAGACAAGGAGGTTTCTCTCTTCTTCTTATTCTTCTTTTCTCTCCGTTTCTCTCTATCTCTACGTGTAAACACTGCTCCCTTGGGCTGTAATGGTGTTTATGGAGCGTAGTTTTAATGAGGTGCCCTTACCTTTTGGCTCTTTCACGCTTATGTATGCCAGATAGCGTAGTGGTGTTTGGGATAGCTGATTTAACTTAGCATATTATCTTAATCATAATTTTTTTTCTTTTAAAATGTATGGATTACTTATGTGATGGTATAAAGCTATAACTTGATAAGTCAATTTTTTATAAAAAAAAAATTGTTTGGGTTAGTTTATGCATATAATACGACCAAAATAGAGCATAACTATTTATTATTTTTTACATATAATATTTATGTAAAAGTAATAGTAACTTATAAGCTAAAAGAGGACATACTTTAATGAAGGTGTTATATGGTCTTCATATTTATAAATTAGGCAATTTGGACGGCCCAGTATCGTGATGGATTGCGTTATGATAATGTGGTAGATTGCGTTATGATTATGTAAAAGGCAAACGTTTCTTATTTGGTCGATAAGGGAAACAGTACATTGATCATTAAAACGAACTATAACAAAGATCAACACACAAGGAAAAAACATATTGTCTCTGTCAATATTAGGAACAACATCTACACTTCATATTAGTTATGTCATTTTCTCTCTTGATTATGATTAATTTCTCTTTGTGGTCTACTGAGGTAAAGTGAGGATTGCTTCAAACATGGTGAATCATCTAACTATTTTAAGCATTAGGCATCATGTGCCTTCAATTTTCATGCATACTTTAGACCACTTAACAAATGTATGTCATTAATTTTGGAACCCTCTTCATCATGAGAGCAACATCAGGGGACGGGGTTGTGTCCACCAGATTGCACAAGCATTAGGTTCTTCAACAATGGCAGCACATCCGAATCCTCCACATTTGCACGACCTCTCAACATGAGAGCAAATGTTACTTAAAAGGTAAATAATGTCATTTTAGGGCCTACAAGAAAATACACAAAAATCTCAAATAGTTGCAAAATAGCACCACCATCTATCCAAATCATATCCAGGTTACAGTATCATTTTCATTTAACTTATTTTTCTTCCTAATTTCATATAGAATTATACATATTATCATATTCAATGCTTATAATAAAATAATCTAATTTGATATTCACTTAGGAATAACATTTTAGATGTATATATACAAAGAAGCAATTAATGGAACATTTGGGTCACTAAAGCAGCCCTAATATGTTTGGAAACAAGTTAAGTAAAGCAACCTTTACCCATGATTCATCGTCAATCTAGCAAAAATTATTGTGAGATTCTAGTAAAGAGAAGCTTCATGTTCTTACCATATCATGCGTTGTTTGAGAAAGTAAAAGGAAGAAGGGTGTATTGCTTTTTTTTCAGACACCATATGGGAACCAAAAGCGCATGAACAAAAAGAAAACAAAACCACAATTCCATGAGCCCAAAAATACAAACAGAATTAATAATTAACGATCAATTCTGCTCCAAAACTTAGAAGACGAAACATATAATGCTAATATAGGGATATAAATTATAGAAGAGTAGTAATTTGATATAAGCGGCACCTGAATGGATTCTGGACATGCATATATTTGGCGATGTTTCCAACTATCGGCACCAATGAGACACAATGATCTAGGATTGTTTGAATACATGTCAATGTGTGTTTCAGTAACTAAGTAGCAATTTTTTTTTAACTAAAAGACTAAAATACCCCTATTATATATTTTAAAATAAATTAAATTGAAAACTATAATTACAAATAAAAATTAGTAAGTTATTTGATTTTGATGCTCCTTAATTAATTCTTATAGGTTGTCTGTGTTACATAGTTGTCTGTGTTACATAGGAATGGATAAACATTTTAGGGGTATTTTCCAATCACAAGGATGGCAAGGGAATTTACATGTTTTTTCTTGGTATATTCCATTTTCCCTTGTTATATAACATATGAACAATGTATCCCATGGAGTGATGAAGACCTTTTCTGAGAAACATAATCATGTTGGTACTTTGTTATTACTTGAGCAGGTATTCAATTATCATTCACATGAGATGACCACTACATCACGTATGCTATCAGGCACAAATTTCTAGTATTTTTTCTATCTTTCGAGGGGTATTTTAGGTATTTGGCTAAGGTCAAGCTCTTATATTGTTATAAAAAATCATTTATAGGAGAACTTTATCCAAGTGATGGAATTGTGTAATTTTTGGGCAAGATGTGATTAAACCCCAAAGTTGCTCGACAACTTGTATTTCAATTTCATTTTCTATCTTTTCCCATATCAAATAACACCATGCTAGCATGGAACATAAGTAGTGAAAACATTTTGACATGTATCATTGTCATCATATTCAACGAACTGCACAAAAGTTACAAGAAATAAGGTTTCTTTAGTTACTCATGTGTAAAAATTACTAAACCTCATTAGCATGTACATAGAAAAAACAATTACCTGTTTTGAAATCTTGGATGGTTAACTTCTTTGATCTCCCTTTCAACTTAGCATCTCCTATTGAGCACTCCCGTTGGACAAGAATAAAGATGCTGGTAAAATGTCTTCGTTGGGGTTCCTCATCCTGATGAAAAAGGGGTTAAGGTTCACGTTCAAGAAATCATAAAAAACAAGGGTTACAAAGTTAAAAATCCTAATTTTATCTTCAATTTTAAAGCTATATAATGGATTATCATAAGATTATCGTGAAATCAGATGCATACTGAGTCACATAATGACCTATCATAATCATACTACTATACATGCGTGGGTTTTGTCCACCTCTTTGGTATCTTTCAACCGGTAATCGTCTTCGGTATCTTTCAACCAGTAACCAGGGGCTAGCGCGCCCTACTACTACTAGCACATACTCAACACAGATATAGCAACCAGACAATTATCACAAAGATAATCATCTCAACCATAATCACCTACTGGTGGGCCAGCATTAGTGTCTTAGACCCACCCCTATTGGAAGGTAACTCACCTCGTAAGGCTGATTGCTGAAAAGCTTATCGGCAGATGTCTGACTGTTGCTCCGGTGATCCTCCGGCTATAATTCCCATAAAACACTTAGTCAGACACTGATAACTGCTCTTAGGGTAAAATGACTATTTTATCCCTGACCAAGTCAAAGTCAAAGTCAACTTCTAGTTGACCTGGCTCACCGAGTTGGTCCTCCAACTCGTCGAGTCCCTACCCTTCATCTGTCCTTCTTCCCGCTTCTACTCGTCGAGTTTAGCAATGACTCGATGAGTTCTCCTTCTAAAACAACCTCGAATGAACCTTCATCCGACTCACCGAGTTGTATGAACAACTCGTCGAGTTCATCCTCGTCCTACAAATAAGTCATGTCCTTGACTCGCCGAGTTGTAGGAAAAACTCGTTGAGTTCATCTTCAAAAGTTGGGAGATTGCCTTGGACTCGCCGAGTATGCTCATGCACTCGCCGAATCCTATGATTTCTAGGTCTATGGCTAAGTCCAATGTGTTGGGTCACTCCCCCAGACCCCTCTAAGACCATTCTAACACTCACTGGGTTCCTTTGAACCCTAATAGAAAAGGGGAGTCAAGCCTCGGACTCGCTGAGTCCTAAGAACAACTCGCCGAGTCGAGGTTGTCCAAGGTGATGTTTGTTTTTTATGAAAAAAAACCTCTTCAAAACTCTTATTTTTGCGCGGCGCAGCACACGCGCAACACTTTTTCTCCCGCGGCAGTTTGTTTTTCAGAAGTCTTCGAGGCTTAAAACCTCTGCCTGTGTGCTTCTTGGGGAAGCACTTGTTGTACCTCTTCACACCTCTTCCCACTCCTTCAAACCTAAACCTAAAAAGAATTCAACCCAAAAAAACACGTTGCATCGTTCGTAAACATCTTCTGCCCAACGAAGCTCCATCGACGTCCCTCTAAGATTGCAGCCCCACCACCTGTTGTCGCCACACCTCGCCGTCGCCCCACCTGATCGCCGACGACTTCCACTGCAGTATATCTTCCTTCTTCATCGGCCTCGTCCTATCACAGGTATGTTTTTTTTTCTGTTTTTCTATTGATTTTGGAAATTGGCAATTGATTTCGTTTGTAATCAAAAATTGATTTCATTTGTATCTCTTTTAGTCCATAAAAGATCAGATTAGGTGAATTGCATGTAAATTCAGTTGAATTCGTTTTTTTTTCTTTTTTTTTCATTCTGGAAACTGGCAATAGAAATCGTTTGTAATCATAAATTGGTGCTGATTTCCTTTTTTGCTTCATATATGTTGTTGAATTGTTAATGTTGTTATATGTTTTTTCTTGTTTTTTTTTTCTTTGTTGAAGATGATGCTGTTGATGCATTCATATTGTTGAATTGTTATTGTTGTTGTATGTTGTTTATTTTTCAAGTATAATAATGATAGTTTATTGCTTAAAAGTCACAAATATATGATGAAATATCATAAATTTTGCTTAAATGTTTGTTGAATTTGCTAAAATCTTTGTTGAAATCATAAACTTATATGTTTTTTTTTTATTCATGGTGCATTGTTGTTAAGATGTCATCAATTTAAGTTATTATTATGTTGAAATATCATTAATTTATTATTCTGTGTTTAAAAACCTTTTTCGGTTTATTAAATTAGTTTATTTTAGTTTTTTAATGTCTGCAGATGTTAACAAAAACAAACACGCTTCTTATTACAATATGCAGCCGTTTGGTCCACCTCTTCTGCTGTAGAGGTTTGCAGAAGTGGTCCGCAGACTTTATGAATTTTTTCTTCAGAAAAACAAATAGCACCTAAGTCTCATTTCTCGATTTCTGATGTACAACACTTGACCAAAAGATATATCTAAGCTTCTAAGATTGATCTAGCACATAAAGTTACAAACTTTACGTGCATGCATGGGAGAATAAGCTCAAAAGGCTCTAGAAGAAACTCTTAAAATGCATGGGGCTTTCTAAGGCTCCAAAGGTAGCCACTTTATGTCTTGTAGTTCCCTAAGGACCTTAGATCTGGATTCTTAGCCTCAATCATGCTTGCACTCATGGTTAGTCACCAAAAATGGCTCCTTAAAGCCCTAATTCACTCCAAAAGGGGATCTAGAACATGAATGAGCAAGGTATAAGTTTTATACCTCCAAAGAACTATAAATGTTGCACAAGCTCGAAATCTTCTGATTTCCTCTTGGCTCTTCAAGCTTTTTCTTCCTTCTTGTGATCACAAACCACCAAAATCCACCAAATAGGCCTTAGATCTTCACCAAAGACGATTAGGGTTTGATATGAGGTGTTCTGAGAGCATAAGGGACGAGGGAGGCTGAATAAGATGTTTAAATAGGGTGCAAACCCTTAGATTAGGGTTTTGTCCAGACAGGGTCTACTTGTCGAGTCTTGCCGCCAACTCGACGAGTCTGCCACTTATTCCCCGAGTCCAAGTCGCTTCTACTCGACGAGTTGGGCCTTCAACTTGCCGAGTCCATTCCAAAATGTGAACTACTTGCATAATAATACATACCAGGAACTAGGTGCTACAGTTGATATCTAATTTGGTGGTTGTCATTGTCTCTACAACTTGTGGTGACATTGTATTTGCTTGTGTTGGGCAGTCGGTTCGGTTATTATTAATGTTTTCTCAATTACTCTTTTTATTTAAAAATAAAACTCTTCCTTACAATTGGTGAATTTATTAATGGGGTTATCTTAATATTTAAGCAGTAAAATTTGAAGAGCTCTTTTTTATAATTCTACCATATGTCCTCATATTCAATCCATAGAGGTTACTACAGGATATTTGCTAGTTGGATATGTGATTGAAGCTGGGGGACTTAGTTTTGTTAGTGAAATGGTTCATAGTGAGTTGGTCCAGGTATGCCACTTCATTTATCTATTCACTTTCCACTGGGAAAAAATGCCCTTCCGGATTGTTATAAATTATTCTGACCATTTTACCCTCATGAGAATTTTGATATTAACTTCATCCAAGTCGAGACTATTAATATTAGTTCAATGGCATGAAGGAACACCAAGTATTGAAAGACTAATGGAAAAGGATTACCTGATGCAGGTAATTGACTTGATCGGGATAAATGCAAAACATAGGTGTGTACTTTCATTTAATTTCAATCTGTCATGTACTAATTGCTTTTTTACCCCTTAGTAATTTTATATTTACAAAATTTCAATCTACTGCTATGTATTTGTAGAAAAAAGTTGAGTTTTTAAAAGATAAAGAATGTGAAACTTAGAGAAGAAGTGGTGGCAACAGTAAATGTTCTCCAACTAAATTGAGAAAATATACAAATTTATTAAAATATTTGCTTATGATACTTATTTTTTTAATTAATGTGACATTATTATAGCATATGGCAAGGTGGTTTTAACATCATGTGAAGTTCAAATCACATAAATGGTGCTTGTTTTTTTTCTTTTTATGACTCATCTTCTAGAGCATCACCATGCTATACACTAGCAAAGTATAATCCATACCATTATGTGAAGTTCAAATCACATAGCTGCATACTTTAAAGAGGTATATTATTGATTATTATATGATATACTAAGTTCTTTTGGATTTTATGTTAGGTCTGATTATATATAATAATTTAATTAAATTTTATGGTGGTAATATGCAGGATAGGAAGTCGATCAATGCTTCAAACCCGTACTTGCCATCCACGCCAGGTGGACAGCCGCTCATGACACCAAGTTCAACATTTTTACTCGGTAGACCATGTGGAAACCAATGACATGAAGGATTTTGTTTGACATGACTAGTGAAACAAGGAGTCCCTTAATAAAAATGTAGTATCAGGTTATATAGTCAGGGAAAACCCCTTAATAACAATGTACTAACAGATCCCCTTAATATCAATGTATTAAAAAAATTTGATAACTTGTTTGACATGATGTTATTAGATGAAATTGATTGTTTTGGTATATGTTTGTTTCCATATTTTTGTATTAAGCGTATATAAGTATCGTAAAGGCACGTCATAATTGCATGTCATAAACGGCTGATGAAGTTTATGACACGCAAATGTGTGTCATCTTCATTTATGATAGGGGCTTTAATAATATGCAATGTGTTTCCTAAACGCGTGTCGTAAGGTTATAACACGCATATGTGTGTCGTCTTCATTTATGACAGGGTCTTCCTTGATACGCATTGTGTGTCGTAAATGAGCCTCATAAATGCGTGTCGTAACCGCGCGTCGTAAATGCACGTCGTAAATAGACGACGCGCAAAAGCATGTTGTCTTTCGTTATGACATGGCCTTCATTGACACGCATTTGCGTGTCGTTCGAGCGTTTTACGACACGCGTTGTGCGTCGTAAAAGGCAAGTTTTCTAGTAGTGCGAAGCAGTACTTGAAATTATGTGACAGATTGCATTGAAGCCTCCTCAATCAATTTGCTGCTATCTATGAACCTACTGAAGTGATCCAGAAGAATCGGTCTCTCTGTTATTTTCTCGGAAGATGCTCAAAACTGAAAATGCTGATTTTCAAGAATCCTTACAAGAAGCCTCCACTCCCAATGTGCGTTCAATGTACAAAATTTTGGAAGAAAAGTCCAACTGTTCAATATGAAGTCAATCATTCAGACATTCATATGTTTATCTTGAAGTTGTAAAAAAAATCAAAGATAAACGTTGAAGCCAAGCACAAAGCGAAGATTGAGAATAAAAGAAAGCCACAAACCCAATGGGGGCTTGTTAAATCATAAGAAAAGAAACCTATAAACCAAAGGGGGGATTGTTTGGTCTAAATTTATGGTTTATACTTTTCTTTTCTAGGCCTTTATGGTTTTCGGTCTAGGACCGAAATTCCCATGAGTTTATTTGTTGTTTGGACCGTGATTTCGGTCAGGCTATTGGGTTTCCGGTTTGGGCTGCCATATTGTAAGAGACGTGATTAAGGAGAAGAAACAAGAGAGAACGTGTGTCTTCAACATCTTGTGTACCAGACTATATTAAATATAGTGTGCATTTGAAGATTAATCATCTTGTGTTCTTGTTCTTCTTCTATATTCTATCTTGCATCATTCACTTGATTGGGATTCCGCACCATCAAGTGAATATGATTGATACATCAAAGCGAATTTGGGACTTACATAGTTAACATAGACAATGGAAAATAATTATGTTAATAACAATAGTAGTTGTACTTTTATATCTTTATAGGTTAGGGTTGATATCAAGATTCAAGAGAAGTCCATGAATTGAATTTTTTTTAATATGACATGGACAATTCGCGAGGAACAGAAAGATGGTTATCTAAAAATATCAAATTCCATTCCATCCAACTAAAATTCATCTCATTTCTTGTGGTTTGTAGGTTCCTTTTTTCTATATAAACACATATAGTTGGTCCCCAAAATGATGTTGTTTAGTTAGTACCGACCAATAGAACCTGTTATTTGTGATAAAGATTCAAAATGCTTAATTTGATTCAAGAGATACATAGTACCATAGATACACTTATAGCAACAACCGGTGTTGTTGTCCTTTTTCACCATTTGGTTTTATATGATGGTGGAATGAGTAATCTTATTTTAGGTTATCTGCATTATGGAATGGTTGTCAGGGCATCCACAATGCATTAAACTTATTAGAGTTTAATGCATTAACACATTATCAATTTATTTACTATACAACTCTACATTAATTTTTCTACAATGCATTGAACTCGACAGAGTTTAGTGGAGTATATATTTAATAGTTAAAAGGTTTCTTTTTTCCCATTCAAGAGTTCAATGATCATTGAACTCCATATCGATTGAATGCTAACATGGCTTCCCACAATGAAACGCCGATCACTTGCAAAGGGAATTCACTAAGCTTCGTGCTTACAGTTTTCAGTTTTGGTTTCAGGTACTTCCGGTAGCGGAGGGAGGAGCCCGGGATGACTGCATGGCACACACCAAGAAGTTTTAGCTTGGAATGTTTACTCTGATAAAAAGAACATGTTTTGAGATGATATTCTGATTTGATATAACGATTTTTTGGACCGTATTTTTGGGATGTTTCATAAAGAAAAAAAATGAAAACTACTAAACTCACGTCGTGAAAGGTGAATCTCACGTCGTGATAACTGTAAAATCAGAAAAAATAATTTTTGTAGAAAATTAACTTTTTGCAGTTTTTACACCACAAAAGGATCAATTGACCTGAAGCAATTAAATTAAAAACTAAAATAGTCGTTCCCCGGCAATGACGCCAAAATCTTGATATGCACAAATTATATTTATCTAGTTTTAAATTTATAACCTAACGAACTTAACTAGCTAAAATGCAGCTAGGCAGTGTACCTAGTCAGATTGTAGTGTAGTAAAGTAAGTTGGGGTCGAACATAGGGAACATATTTAACTAACTAAAATAATTACACTAAATTAATCTAAAATCAAACAATAACTAAAAAGGTTTTTATCTGATTTTGCAAGTTCAGACAAACTTAAACACTCAACAAAAATGGTTGTAATCAATATATTAAAAACACTTTCGTTTAGTTTCGAATCCACATTTTTCCTATGACTAGCTTTCTTACTTATGGATTAATAAAGTTGGTTACCAATTTATATGTACTTATAAATTTTGTCAACAATATTTTTACCAATTCATGTACTATTTTGTAAGGTCCTATACAAGCAAACACAAAATTAGTTATTAATTATAATTGGGCTATGTAAGATTTGTTAAACATAATTATGGTCACAATTATGTTCTCCAACAGTTAAATGTTTACTTTTATCACTTAACTAAGATGCGGTCAATCCTAGCTCTACCAATTTAATGGTCACTAAATCACTAGGTAAAAGAGTTCATGTAATTTAATTGTCACTAAGCTACACTTAACTTGAATTAAAGCAACAAAGAAAAACAATTTAACATGCTAGGTGTAACGTCCGGGTTTCAGGGCTAAGCATTTTTGTCAATGTAATAGTCGAGATTGTAACTCTTTTTGAAGTAATAAAGATGAAATATTTGAGTATTATGTGAATTGTGTGTGTTTATGTGTTTACTATTTAATTATAAATGTATACTTAATAAAGAATAAAAATGAGCGGCAAAATTAAAGCATGAGATAATCCCGATATCTCTACATAAAGTTGAAGGATATGTCTCAAGGTTTCCGTACATATAAAGAACGCCGAAATCCAAGTTATAACGAAGAACTTATGACCCGTCAAAGTTTTACGGCTAAACCGACACGATACCGGGAAGCGTAAATAGTGAATTTACGATAGAGCGAGATTTAGCCTTAGCCATCTAAACGAAAGTCATAGAATATGTTAAACTAAGAACATCGATAAAAAGAACGCCCATATCTGACTTCGTATGAAGAAGTTATGATTTTTCGAAGTTTCGAGTTAGTAGTGTACAGCCCGAAATTCGAATATTAGATCGAGCGGTTTTTAGCCGAAACGACCTAAACGAGAATCGAAGATCTCGTTGAGAGTAGCGTAACGATAAAAAGATGGGCGAAAACAGATGTCGGATGAAGAAGTTATGAGGATTTAACGGACCAATCATGTTCCGGCCTGTTAAAAATATAACTTTAAAAATAAAGTCAAAATTAGCCGACGGAATCTAAACGAAAGTTGTAGAGTACGTCTCCACCTACGCGTGGATATAAAGAACGTCAAAAACGGAGTTCGTATGAACGAGTTACAAATTATAATAGCATATTTACGTATTAAAATAAAGTATAAATCATGTATACGTACACATATATATACATATGTATATATCAGTAGAAAGGTATCGACGATGCGGTCATTATAAGACTAATGTTGAGTTCTTTCGACATTAGTTTAGTACAAATATCATTAAATCCATTTAAAATAGTATTATAGAGGGGTGTTTAGTTGTTTATATAACTAAAAGGTCATCAAGTAATTATGGAGGGTAGTTTTTGAAAATTCAATTAGTATAAATAAGAGTCTTGGGCTCTCATATTTCTTGCACCATTCTCTTGATTCAAGAGTCTTTCTCTCCTTATCCCCCGAGCATTTCGGTCCATCGTGATTCGACTTCTCTTTCTGTAGTTTAGTATAGTAAGGTGAGCGCTAAAGCGTTGCACGAATCTTTCTTAGAAAGATTCAGGAACAAAGTTCTGCCCCTGCAGAGCCCGACTCCTAGCTAAAACCCCCTTGTAAGTAAGTTATGCTTACCTTATTTTAATATAGCTTATATTTAAAATTAGTATTGTTATTATGAACTTATAATAAATATTTGAGCTATTATTATAACTTATATAAGTGTCGTTATAATATTTTTTTTAACTACTCGCGGTACGGGGAATCTGGTTTAAAGGGCCGCATAGGGTTGTTGGATTTCAGAAGTGCTATATGTCAAAATGGTCCTGCCCTCCGGTGTTTTATGTCTGGCCCCTGTCTGTACATAGTGGTTGGAAAATGTTGTTTAACGCTTATATAATAATAATAATACTAAGACTATTAATTAGTCGCGGTGAATATTAGACTAAACCCTAGTGGTAATAATGCTAGGTTTCGTTGAAAGAAAATACAATCGTTAGAAGCAAGCGCTGCCCGATTTTGGAATCATCACTTTAACAAGTGAGTGCATAGTTACTTTCAGCTTACAGATAGATATGAAGTATTTTATATAAACTACGTGCTATGTGTGTATATTATCTGAATACTTGCTATCTATGCTGGATGAACATTGTTATACTGTTTATGCTTTTGATCTGTACGAACATGACATCCCAAGTCTTTTAATGAAATACATTTCTATGGAAATGATTTTGATAAATCTTTATCATATTTTGTTTTGGGACAAATTCCGCAACACTTTTATTTAAAATGTTACTCTGATTTTTAAACAAAGCATAAACAAAATCGGTCTTTTCTGGCCGTGATTTTGGGGATGTCACAGTTGGTATCAGAGCATTAGTTTAAGCGAACTAGGAATTTGTAGGGTTTCTAGACTTAAACTTAGAATGTTAAGCGATGATTGTGAGGTGGGAGCACTAGCTTATTTTAGGAATTATGCCTAAAATGCTTTTATGTGCTAAATGCTTTGTGCATGATATATACTGTTATTTGTTCGGATCTATGGTCTGTTGCCGACCGGATCTGGAAACCTTATGTGTTTAGGATTCTAAACGTACGACTACGATATTAGAACTAGCATGTAAACGTTTCGGAGTGATAAGGACGATTTAAACGTTTATCCTAAATAAAGATCTAAATTCACCTTTAGTACTAGCATGAACGTTACTGAATACGCTACAAGCTTTACTGAGAAAATGAAGCTTGTTCCTCACCTCGTCCCAACTGAACTCTCCAAGTTTAACAAATTTGCCCTCGGATTATCAGCGGACTTTTGTCCAATGGTCAAGCAAAATACCACTCTGAAAGCCGCCATCTTGGCAGCTAAGAATGTGGAGACCCAACAAAAGGAAAGAGGTCTGGAAAGGGCTGAGGTTGGTGAGAAACGGAAGTTTGATGGATCCTCGAAGTCTAACAAGAAGAGTAGATTCTCGAAGTCTGGTTTGAGAGGAGGAGGATCAGAAGCGAAGTGGTGTGACAAGTGCAAGAAGAAGCACTCTGGAAAGTGTGACGAAGGGGTCACTTGTTTCAAATGCGGAAAGCCTGGGCACTACGCCAACGAATGCACGTTCACTAAGAAGGTCTGTTATGAGTGCAACGAGGAGGGGCACATTTCAAAGGATTGCCCGAAGAAGAAGGAGGCAGGAAGACCCAACATACCACCAAATCCGAAGGCGAGAGCCTTCCAGATGACGCTCGAGGCTACGAAGGAGGCAGTAGACGTCGTTTCAGGTACCTTTCTTGTAAATGGTTTGCCTGCAAATATACTATTTGATTCGGGAGCCAACTACTCCTTTGTGTCGCATAAATTTTGTGGGAAATTAGCATTGCCTGTAGAAAAACTTGATAATGCCCTGATTGTAGAAGTTGTCAGTGGCAAATTCGTACCTGTTAGTGATCGTATTAGGAACATCGTCATCGACCTAAACGGAAACGAATTCCACGAAGAGCTATTACCCATAGAGTTAAAAGGTTTCGACATCGTTTTGGGTATGGATTGGCTTAGCGCCAACGATGCTGAGATTCAATGTCAAAAGAAGATAGTAAGGGTGAACCCACCCGGAAAGGAATCATTTATGGTGTACGGGGACAAACGCAGAGTGAATTCTGGAATCATCTCCCTAATGAAAGCCAGGAAATGTTTGTCCAAAGGATGTGCATCATACTTGGCATTCGTAATCGATGCTAAGAAGGAAAAGAAAGAGGTGAAAAATATACCAGTTGTGTGCGATTATCCGGAAGTCTTTCCCGAAGATCTTCCCGGATTACCACCTGATAGACAAGTGGAGTTTCGTATAGACTTGTTACCAGGTACAACACCAATAGCAAAAGCACCTTATCAATTAGCACCGACGGAGATAAAGGAGCTTATGACGCAACTTCAGGAGCTGTTGGACAACGGTTTCATTCGACCTAGTTCATCACCCTGGGGAGCTCCGGTGTTATTCGTAAAGAAGAAGGACGGAAGCATGAGAATGTGTATAGACTACCGAGAGCTGAACAAGGCAACAGTGAAGAACAAGTATCCATTGCCGAGGATTGATGACCTATTCGATCAGCTGCAAGGTTTGAGCTACTTCTCAAAGATCGATCTTAGGTCGGGATATCATAAGCTGAAAGTGAGAGAGCAGGATATTGAGAAGACTGCATTCAGGACGAGATATGGACACTACGAGTTCTTGGTTATGTTGTTTGGACTAACCAATACTCCAGCAGCATTCATGGATTTGATGAATAGGGTTTGTAAACCATTCCTTGATAAATCCGTGATACTGTTCATCGACGACATTCTGATCTACTCAAAAAGCCAAGAGGAGCATGGCAAGCATCTACGGGAAGTGTTGGAAGTGTTAAAGAAGGAGAAGCTTTACGTTAAGTTCTCCAAGTGTGATTTTTGGATCCGATAAGTCCAATTCTTGGGTCATGTGGTTAACCAAGAAGGGATAATGGTTGACCCAGCAAAAATCGAAGCTGTAATGAAGTGGGAACGTCCAAAGAGTCCCACGGAGATCCGAAGCTTTCTAGGATTAGCCGGATATTATCGACGATTTATCCAAAGCTTTTCTTCGATAGCTTCTCCATTGACAGCTTTGACCCACAAAGGAGCCACATATACATGGAGTGAGAAACACGAAGAGGCATTCGAGAAGCTAAAGAAGAAGTTATGCGAAGCACCGATACTTTCTCTACCCGATGGAGTTGAAGACTTCACAGTTTACAGTGACGCATCTGGAGTCGGGTTGGGTTGTGTTCTGACCCAAAGAGAAAAGGTGATAGCATACGCATCTCGACAATTGAAAGAGCACGAAAAGAACTACCCCACTCATGATTTGGAGTTGGCAGCGGTAGTATTTGCCTTAAAAATATGGAGGCATTACCTCTATGGCACGAAGTGCAAGCTTTTCACTGATCATAAGAGTCTCTAGTATCTCTTTAATCAGAAAGAATTGAATATGAGGCAACGACGCTGGCTAGAACTACTCAAGGACTATGACTGTGAGATACTTTACCACCCCGGTAAAGCAAATATTGTTGCTGATGCCCTCAGTTGAAAAGTCAATCTTGAAAGGAAGAGGCCAAGAGCATTGAGAATCGAAGTTGTCTCGACGATTGTGGAAAGTATCAGGAAATCTCAAGACGAAGCTTTAGAGAAAAATGACCGAAAGGAAGAACGTTTGGGCAAAACGTTAGTGTTCGGTACAAACAATCGAGGACTAAAGGTATTCCAAGATTGAATTTGGGTACCTAAGACGGGAGGAATAAGAGATCTTCTGATGGAAGAAGCCCACAAGACCATGTACTCGATTCATCCCGGTAGCACTAAAATGTATAGCGACCTAAAACCCTACTACTGGTGGCCGACGATGAAGCTCGATGTTGCGAAGTATGTGGTCGAATGCATGACATGTGCGAGAGTTAAGGCACAGCATCAGAAACCGTATGGGAGTTTAGAATCTTTACCTGTACCCATGGGTAAATGGGAAGACATCACCATGGATTTTGTGACTAAACTGCCCAAGACGAAGAACGGACACGAAATGATTTGAGTAGTCGTGGATCGTTTCACCAAGAGTGCACACTTCATAGCAGCCAACGAGAAGTGGTCTATGGATAAGCTCGCAAATGCTTACGTGAAGGAAATTGTAAGACTTCACGATGTTCCTCTTACGATTGTATCAGATCGTGATAGTCGCTTCACGTCGAGGTTTTGGAGGAGTATACAAGAGGAGTTGGGTACAAAGTTGTGTTTGAGTACTGCTTACCATCCGCAAACTGATAGCCAAAGTGAAAGAACGATTCAGACACTGGAAGATATGCTGAGAGCATGTACCCTCGAGTTCCAAGGGAACTGGGACGAGCACTTACCTATGGTAGAATTTTCGTACAACAACAGTTTCCACTCGAGCATCAAGATGGCACCTTACCAAGCCTTGTATGGACAAAAGTGTCGTACGCCGTCTTGTTGGCTTGAAGCCGGAGAGAAGCAGTTTATGGGTCCCGAGATAGTCCATGAGACTGCTGAGAAGTTGAAGGTGATTAGGGAAAGGATGTTAGCAGCTCAGGATCGTCAGAAGAGCTATGCTGACAAGAAAAGACGACCGATAACTTTTGAAGTTGGGGATTCTGTTTTGCTTAAAGTCTCACCGTGGAAGGGACTTATACGATTTGGGAAACGAGGAAAGTTGAGTCCAAGGTTTATTGGACCGTTCAAAGTTCTTCAGAAAATTGGGAACCAAGCTTACAAGCTGGAATTGCCCGAAGAACTCAATGGTTTTCATAACACCTTCCATGTGTGTTATTTGAGGAAATTCACAGGAGATGTTCCCGACATAATTCCAATCTCAGAGTTAAGGATGGATGAGAATAAGAGGCTGATCGAAGAGCCCGAGGCAATTGTTGACCGTAAGACTAAGAAGTTACGACGCAAGATGGTCGACTTAGTGCTAGTCCGATGGAAACATTCGAATTGGCCGAATCTTACTTGGGAAACAGAGGATGACATGATGAGTCGTTATCCACATCTGTTTGCTGATGCATGATTCCGGGAGTGAATCATCCTAAGGGGGAGAGAATTGTAACGCCCGGGTTTCAGGGCTAAGCATTTTTGTCAATGTAATAGTCTAGGTCAACTATTGTAACTCTTTTTGAAGTAATAAAGATGAAATATTTGAGTATTATGTGAATTGTGTGTGTTTATGTGCTTACTATTTAATTATAAATGTATAATTAATAAAGAATAAAAATGAGCGGCAAAATTAAAGTGTGAGATAATCCCTATATCACTACATAAAGTTGTATGATATGTCTCAAGGTTTCCGTACATATAAAGAACGCCGAAATCTGAGTTATAACGAAGAAGTTATGACCCGTCGAAGTTTTACGGCAAAACCGACACGATACCAGGAAGCATAAATAGTGAATTTACGATAGAGCGAGATTTAGCCTTATCGATCTAAACGAAAGTCATAGAATATGTTAAACTAAGAACATCGATAAAAAGAACGCCCAAATCTGACTTCGTATGAAGAAGTTATGATTTTTCGAAGTTTCGAGTTAGCAGTGCACAACCCGAAATTCGAATATTAGATCGAGCGGTTTTTAGCCGACACGACCTAAACGAGAATCGAAGATCTCGTTGAGAGTAGCGTAACGATAAAAAGATGGGCGAAAACGGATGTCGGATGAAGAAGTTATGAGGATTTAACGGACCAATCATGTTCCGGCCTGTTAAAAATATAACTTTAAAAATAAAGTCAAAATTAGCCGACGGAATCTAAACGAAAGTTGTAGAGTACGTCTCCACCTACGCGTGGATATAAAGAACTTCAAAAACGGAGTTCGTATGAACGAGTTACAAATTATAATAGCATATTTACGTATTAAAATAAAGTATAAATCATGTATACGTACACATATATATACATATGTATATATCATTAGAAAGGTATCGACGATGCGGTCATTATAAGACTAATGTTGAGTTCTTTCGACATTAGTTTAGTACAAATATCATTAAATCCATTTAAAATAGTATTATAGAGGGGTGTTTAGTTGTTTATATAACTAAAAGGTCATTAAGTAATTATGGAGGGTAGTTTTTGAAAATTCAATTAGTATAAATAAGAGCCTTGGGCTCTCATATTTCTTGCATCATTCTCTTGATTCAAGAGTCTTTCTCTCCTTATCCCCCGAGCATTTCGGTCCATCGTGATTCGACTTCTCTTTCTGTAGTTTAGTATAGTAAGGTGAGCGCTGAAGCGTTGCACGAATCTTTCTTAGAAAGATTCAGGGACGAAGTTCTGCCCCTGCAGAGCCCGACTCCTAGCTAAAACCCCCTTGTAAGTAAGTTATGCTTACCTTATTTTAATATAGCTTATATTTAAAATTAGTATTGTTATTATGAACTTATAATAAATATTTGAGCTATTATTATAACTTATATAAGTGTCGTTATAATATTTTTTTTAACTACTCGCGGTACGGAGAATCTGGTTTAAAGGGCTGCATAGGGTTGTTGGATTTCAGAAGTTCTATATGCCAAAATGATCCTGCCCTCCGGTGTTTTATGTCTGACCCCTGTCTGTACATAGTGGTTGGAAAATATTGTTTAACGCTTATATAATAATAATAATAATAATAATAATAATAATAATAATAATAATAATAATAATACTAAGACTATTAATTAGTCGCGGTGAATATTAGACTAAACCCTAGTGGTAATAATGATAGGTTTCTTTGAAGGAAAATAGAATCGTTAGAAGCAAGTGCTGCCCGATTTTGGAATCATCACTTTAACAAGTGAGTGCATAGTTACTTTCAGCTTACACATAGATATGAAGTATTTTATATAAACTACGTGCTATGTGTGCATATTATCTGAATATTTGCTATCTATGCTGGATGAACATTGTTATACATGTTTTCAATGATTTAAACTGTATATGTATTTTATATCTACAAAAATGTTAGGGTAAAACATGGGTAGATGTAATAGGTGATGTGTGATAAAATGATGAGAGGCCTCAATGTTGGTGTTGTTGATTTTGTCATCCAGTGGAGTATGGATGACGACCACAGACTCTTCTAGACAGTCCATTGGAACACTAGCAGGCTCGCAACCTGTAGGTGTTTGTGAACGATGTGTTCACCGGTGTACTCCATCCCCCACATGGTTGCCTTTAGGACATTTATTGCTGAGGAATCCCCTTAGCAGTAGTGTCCGTCCCGATAATGATCCTTAGGCTAGGTCCCTTATGATAGGTGTTTAGGGACGTAAAGTGAGGATAACGGGAACGGGTAATCGGGTTATTATTCATGGATGAAATTAATAAACTTATTTATTGTGGGTTGAAAACCCTATGTGCTCACCAGGCTCCCAAGCCTGACCCACTCAGTTTTATGTATTACAGGTAGTGGCGCTTGAGCATAGATATGATGTTTGGACGAGGGATTACGGATATAGGCATGTAGATATGAAATAATGTAGTAAGGCTTATATTGTACTGTTTATGTTTTTTATCTGTACGAACATGACATCCCAAGTCTTTTAATGAAATACATTTCTATGGAAATGATTTTGATAAATCTTTATCATATTTTGTTTTGGGACAAATTCCGCAACACTTTTATTTAAAATGTTACTCTGATTTTTAAACAAAGAATAAACAAAATTGGTCTTTTCTGGCCGTGATTTTAGGGATGTCACACTAGGTAAGTTAATAAAACACAAGATCCAAACCAACTTTTACAAATCCATAAACTAATAAACTAAACCATAGTTATTAGGGTTTCATCTAACCAAACGAATGTAAAGAAGTTTAACTACTCATATTTAAAATCAAACACACAAGCTTATGGAAAAGTGACATGATTAAACCGAATGAATTGATGATGTTTTCTTCTAGATCTCTTCAACTATTGAGCTCCAATCGTTTCCTCCTCTTCTAAGGGTTTTCTAGAGGTTCTTTTTTGTAATACTTCTCCAGAAAGTCACCTCCAAGTCCCCCAATTCGTCATAATGTTCAGATATATATACTTGCCTAAAATCTAGCCACCACAATGTGGTAAAGGCACCACGTCGTTGTCTTCGTGTAAATTCCGTATTCTCCAAGTCGGCGCCAAGAATCGCGAAGATTCCATTCACCACGTCGTGGTCGCATCACCATGTTGTGGTTATCGAGAATCAATATTTTCTCAAAACATGAAAGTTGTCCGAAATTGTGTCTAGTTTTCAAATCATTTTAAATCACGTCAACCGGAGTTACGAGTCATGCGATATGGTCAAAATACTGTCGATGGGTCAAGCTGTCCAACAACATCCCTCTTGTGTCTTCTTCTTGCCTAAGCTCGCATTTTCCTGCTTCCAGCTTCCATATTGCTTCCGAGAATGTCTTTTGTGCTACATAACAAATATTAAACATAATAAGTACCTTTTGTTCTATAATAAGCATAAATATAGCTAATAATATTAAGATATGATGTAAAATATATACGTAGATATGCACATATCATTGATTAATATTCTTGCTTCCCTCATCTTCAATAGATTTTAGGCAAACATAATTTCACCATAACTGGTCAGAGTTCAAGCGAAGACTATTAATGATGACAACCATGGTTAGCAACCAAACATACACGCTTTAGTGTCACTACTATTGTGTACATTAATGATCTGTGTGAAGTCTCATCTTGTAATCATAGTCGTTGATATGTTGGATATATCTAATGGTTGGAGACATGTGTCAATATAATACCAATAGAAGTGACATTAATAGCGGAGACAGGTGTCGTCGTTAATACTAGAAAAATGGCTTGCGAAAATTTCCCTCCTACGTGTCGCCGTTAATTATGTACCGTCACTGCAAAAATTTGTCGTAGATTAATCCCATTCGGTTCATTCTTTCCTGCATCTACGACCCTTTTCTCTTTAACCATTCTGTGGCGATTTGATACTGATTTGAGCAATTTCTTCGGATTTTCACCGACAAAGACCACTAGCACCCCCCTTCACTACCGACGATGACAAAACTCGTCATAGGCGACCACCACAATATCAGTCATGACAAAACTCATTATTAACAACCACCATAGCACCAACAACACTATAGGTGCTTCTCCTCCGTCTTTTTTCTTTCTCTTTCTCTTCTCCCCACATACCACCAAACCAAATTTTATACCGATTCCATGATTTCTTCAGCTTGTTCCACTGTTTAGTTGTAGCTTCTAGAATTCCATTACCGTTGCTACCGGAGTACCCACACCACCCTTCTCCGGTGACCAACAAGTTATATATAATTTGATTTTTGAATTTTTTAATTTGTAATATATATATATATATATATATATATATATATATATATATATATATATATATATATATATATATATATATATATAGACAAAACTGCAAATTTGGTCCTTGTGGTTTGGCAAAACCTTTGGATGGGGTCCAAAAAGTTTCCAGCTTGCACCAAAGGTCCAAAATCAAGGTTTTCATGGGTTTTTAGTCCATTCCGTCATTGACCGTTTGTTTGGGGCCGTTAGTGCCTTCACGTGCCCTCCATGTGAGGGCATTTTGGTCATTTTACGTACTTATTTTAAATAATATCATATTTCTCCTTTATATACATACTCATACGCAATCCTCTTCTTCTTCTTCATTTTTATTTACAGAGAAGCAACAAAAGGGCTTCTTCTTCGTCTCTCAAAGGATTCTTCTTCTTCGTGTCTCGTCTACTTCTACTGCTACGAGATTCAAAAATGGTGCTCTGCTTCTGTGGGAACGTTGCTGTTGTGCGAACCTCATGGACTTCACGAAACCCTGGTCGACGTTTCTATGCATGCCCTAAAATGGTAAGCAAACTCATATTAGGTTATGATATTTCGGTAGTTATGCAATAACTCTTCTACTTTAATGTATTCTTGTAGGGATCCAGATGTGGATTTTTGGGGTGGTTCGATCCCCCTATGTGTCAAAGATCAACTGTTATCATACCAGGACTGTTGAGAACAATGAATAGGTATGAGGTTGAAGTGGGCCAGCTGAAGATGTGTTTGCTTGTCTCGTGGGTTCTGTTTCTGTTGTTTGTGCTGTTTTGGAAATAGGAATTAGAGGTTAGGACTTTTTTGTTGGTAGTAACCACTTAAAAATGTGGTCTTTTGGTGCTAGAAGGTTTAATTGTGGTTTATATATGTTTTTGTTGGTAGTAACCACTTAAAAGTGTTATCTTTTGGATCATTGTATATGTAATGCTTTTATGACAATGGGAAGTGTAATGGTTTTATCCTTTTATGAATATGAAATTATAAAGGTTTGATCTTGACATGATATGCAAGTGTAATGGTTTTTCTCTACGTTTGAATATGCAATTGTAATGGTTTTATATGCATACATTAAGTACATTGCCATAACATCTTCATGCTTTGACAGTACAACATAAACAAATAACAAAAAACATTACCAAAAGGGGACCATAACAGATAAATGCCAAAACACAATCATTACCAACAAAGGGCATTAAAGTACATTATCATAAGGGCATCAAAGTACATTATCAAAATAGATAAAAAAAAAAGGCAACAAAGTACCAACTAAAGTGCATTAACAAGTCTTCACAAACATAAAAAGTACTTAAACATCAATTCCCATCTTTGGCCTTGCAGGTCCTGGCATTGTGACCCTTTTGCTTACACTTACTACATGTCACAGTCAAAAACTTCCTGCTCAGTGATTGAGTTTCATTATCATTTTGACTTTGACTGTTTGTTTGCCTCTTACGTTGCTGGATTTCAATCCTTTCCTCTGCTGTAATCCTTCTTTTCTTTTTTGGCCTGCCTATAGCTTTGTTGTGTGGTGGAGGCACAAGAGTTGTTGGGCAGTCACTCTTAGGCCACATGGCTCTACCTTTGATAGGCTCCACCTTGAAGGAGTACATCTCTTTCCATGTATCAAGCCAATACACCTTATGCACATAGGTGTATAGTTCTCCCACCTTTTCATTATTGTCTGCCATTTCATTTAGGCTTGCAATTGCATGTTTGCAAGGAATTCCAGTAAGCTCCCACTTTCTACAACTACACTCCCTTTTCTCCATGTCCACCACATGTTGATCATTCCATGGACCTTTAACCTGATACTTTTGTCCCCCATTCCATCGTGCATGATACTTACTAGCTAGTGTTGTGTTTGATTCCAAAATCCTAGTACCAGTTGCAGTTAATGGACCTTGACACTTGTTTAACACCTTCATCACATTGCATACTCTCTTCATAAGGTACTCTCTGATGAACTCCAAACAACTGATAATGGGTTTGTCTCTCCCTTTAACAAGTTTGCTATTGAACACTTCACAAAGGTTATTCAATAACATGTCTGAAATTGCCCTTCCTAATAGTTCATTAAGAAAACAACAGTTAGTGTATATCTATACTACAATAAAAAATAAGACAACAAATTGAGAAAATACCTGAAAAATGACTTCTAGCCCAATGATGTGGAGGGATTTTCAAGAGCCACTGATATGCTTCTATGTCATAATTCCTTAGCTCTACCATTACAGCTTCAAACTCTGGTATGGTGGTGGCTGTAGCACACCTCCAAAAATACTCCTTGTATTCTGTAGTCTTAAATCTGATCCTCATGTTCTGGTATATGTGTCTAATACAGAACCTGTGTTCTGCATTAGGGAACAATTGTTCTATGGCTGGTAGAAGACCCTGTTGTCACCAAAACAAAATAAGAAATTAGTCTGTAATGCAACTAGTATGCAATATTAAATGTAACTAGAGTACCTTCTGTCTATCACTGATAAAGGTGAAGTTGGAATTTGAATACAACTCAAGATCTTCAGCAAGACACTGAAGAAACCATTTCCAACTTGAAGTGTTTTCACTTTCAACAACAGCATATGCCAATGGGTAGGTTCCATTGTTGGAATCAACACCAACTGCACTTAGTATTTGACCTGGGAAAGGTCCCTTCATGAAGGCTCCATCTAAGCCTAAAAATTCTCTCAAACCTGCCTTAAAACCTTTCTTCAAAGGACCTAAACACACGTATATCCTTCTGAATTGCCTGGTTGGGGATGAAACCACAGGTTCTGAAACCACATCAATCTTTACAGTTGTACCTTCATTTGTCTTTTGTAGCTCTAGTACATAGTCTCTCAAAGCTGCATATTGCTTTACGTAATCCCCTGCAACATTTTTGGTGGCTAATGCTCTTGCCCTAAATGCTTTCTCTTCTGAAATACTAACTCCATAAGTTGATTGGAGTTGCTCTTGTAGGGCACGAACAGGCAGTCCAGGATTAGCTTCAATATGATCCATAATACGTTTGGAAAGAAATGTTGCTGTGCAAGATCTAATTTTTCGTGTTTGGAGACAGATGTGTTTCTGATTATAGGTCTTAATAAACCAATAGTCCTGTTCACTTGACCTAGATGCATGAAGTTTCCATGTGCATTTAACTTTATCTGAGTTTACATCTTTACCCTTTACCTTTTTCCCAGAGGTAGGTCCACCTACCCCACTTGCATTTAAAACTATAGTTCCATCACAAACAGCTGCCAATCTACTCTTGTCGTTTTTTGTGAATGAGATATTCCTCCTTGTCTCTAAAGCATGCAGGTCAATTTTGTCTTTCAATTCTTTCTTGGCTTTATATTTCTGCCCAATATGAAAAGCTACCTTGTGCACCTCACCAGCAGAACATAAGGTTTGTTTCCCCAGCTCTTTGATCATTTCTCTTCTTTTCCTGTTGTCCCCTGAGTCCTCACTTAATGAATCCCACTCGTCATTGTCAATTACCTCCAAATCATCTTCTTCATCACTATCTTCATTTCTTTGACCACCCATTCTTTGACATCCATTGAACTCTGCTTCTGTATCAATATTTAGATTGAAATCCTCCATGTCAACGTCAACATCTTCAATTATGTTGTCCTCATCAATCATAAAGTCACTATCTTCATCTTCACTGTTTTGATTCTCAAAATCAATGTCATCAGGCTCCTCTTGTCTCCACTCATCATTGAAAGGAATGTTATCTTGGCCTTCAAACCCATTAAATGGGATGCTATCTTGGTCTTCAAAAGGTTGAAAGTTTGTCATTAACTCATCATCTATGTTGATGTTAGTTGAAAATTCATTGACTCCTTGAGGATCATTATCCATGACAACTCTATACCCCTCATCTGCAAATCCTTCTACACCCTCACCATTGGATTTGTTCACATCAAGTTCTTCATTCACATCATTCTCTTTGTTTAACTCTTTTTCTGCATCAACTACAACAAATTCATCTACAAATCCTTCTACACCCTTACCCTTATCAACTTCACCACTTGCCATTGTTTTTTCAGCACCTTCCCAATCCAAGTTAAGCTTTGTACTACAAGACGATGCCCCTTTACTATGTTTCCAACCTTTAGACCTACTAAATTCAGGTGTTGCTGATTTGTATAAGGTTAATGCTAACCCTAAATCACCCTCACCAACATCAATTTGGATTGGAGTTACCACTTCATGAGCAACTACAGGTGATGAGGGTCTAATGGAATCCTGCTTCTCCATGTCTTCTATTATAACCCTTCTTGGACCAGTTGGGGACATAAAATATGTAAGCAAGTTCGTTTGACCATGCTCTGTGTACACTTTAATCATTTTGTTATTATGGGTAACATACCGTGAGAGATTACGCACATCATCATCGTTACCTAATGCTCGGAGTCCAAAGTCAAATCCTTCATTAGGCAAACGGAAATGGTAATACATGATTTCAGTACCATCATACCCTAATTCTCTCATCATCAAGTCTAGTTCATGAACAGAAAATTCATCAATGTCGACAACATCAAAGTACCTTACTTGGCCGTTAATATACCTGATATTTGGAAACTTTGTGAAACTCCCTCCGTGATGAAGTTCAATAGAGAATATGTTGGGGTAACCAGCTTCAAAACAGAAAGAGACGATTGTTAGTTACAGTTTTTCAAATTTTGAAGCTTGATCATAAAATACAGAGTTTTTCTAAGTTTGAATCTTACCATAAACTTCTTGAACGTTGACAATCTCTCCAACATTTCTAAGTCCCCACATTTTCAAAAGCAGGAACACAATCCAATTTTCAGACGATCGTTAGGGTTTTTGCGTTTGAATCAAGAGGTATGAGTAGAAGACGAAGGAGTGTACAGTCTGCAATCTAATTAATTGAAGTGGCGGCAACGGAGGCTAGGACCTAAAATGACCAAAATGCCCTCACATGGAGGGCACGTGAAGGCACTAACGGCCCCAAACAAACGGTCAATGACGGAATGGACTAAAAACCCATGAAAACCTTGATTTTGGACCTTTGGTGCAAGCTGGAAACTTTTTGGACCCCATCCAAAGGTTTTGCCAAACCACAAGGACCAAATTTGCAGTTTTGTCATATATATATATATATATATATATATATATATATATATATATATATATATATATATATATATATATATATATATATATATATATATATACACACGGTGCATGTATGTATAAATGTATAAAATCCATGGAAGATGAGTGAAGCAAGAATATTAATAAATTAAACTTTGATTTCAACAATGGAGAGTAATAATGAATTTTCAATAAAGGGAATAGAAAAGGAGGCTTGATTTCGATTTTCAAGAGAGAAGGAAGCTATGTTTTCGTTGGAGGAAATGGAAAGAGGAAATTGAAATATTTTGATAGAGGGAGGGAACTTTTCAATCTACACGGGTTTATATAAAGGTGCAAATTACATGTCAATTTATCTCTGTTTTTTTTTGGTGTTAAGTGAATAACTGTAAATTGTGATTGTTTTTATTTGTTGCTAAATGTGTCGTCTATGGTTAGACAAATAAAGTTACGGTTCAAATGCATTAAAGGATAACACACGGAAACATGATTGAATTCAAATGCACATAAGTGCATAACCTAAAACTCAATGTGTTTTTAGTGCAATCTTTTTTTTTTTTAAAGTCCACGCTAACTTTTTTTATTATAATTTGACCCAACTTTTACTTTGTTTTACTAATCTGATACAAAAAGTTTTTTTTTTTTAAACATCCATAACTTTTTACAACTTGATTATTTTTAAACTTTCTTTTTAAATTGTTTTTTACAACTTCTTTTAATAATATTTTGACAACTTCGATTACATCTTCTTTAATAGATGTAATTTTTTTTAATTATATAAAGGTTATTTACAAAAAAAATTGAAATTTTTTATAAAATTTTTTATGTTCTTTAAGATTAGGATATATATATATATATATATATATATATATATATATATATATATATATATATATATATATATATATATATATATATATATATATATATATATATATCTTAATTACCTTATAAAGCATTTTTGGTCAAATGCTGAATTTAAGTCGTACAAACATACAATGCATTTGTACAATCAATTTATGCATTACAAAAAGAGTAGAGTACATATGGTCAACAGTTGAAAATGTTAAATCTCTTATCCTCTATTCTTAGGCTATTTTGACCAGGTTCATTCCTTATCTCCGTATTTCCCCAAATCTCGCAATTTTTGTTTACAAATTTTGGATATTTATCGCTGACGTTTCCATTTCTAGGGTTTAATTCATCTTTCAGCATTCAACCACCGTTGTCACACCCATCGATTGGCATGGGTAAACGGCTAGTTTATATATATATATATATATATATATATATATATATATATATATATATATATATATATATTTGACAGCTTCTATTACTTTTTTTTTCCAGCGGTATATATATATATATATATATATATATATATATACTTAGTCGTTTACCCGTGTCAAGCGATGGGTGCGCGAGAGGATATCAACCCAACTAACAAATTAAATATCTATTAGGCCTTTTTTTTCTAACACAGCAAAGGAATTAAATGGAAACCTATAAAAACGCATTTTTTATTTAGCTTGGTATTTGCATTTATTAATCGCTGGTTATTACTATTAATTATAAACTACAACATATTGTTTTTGCCTGCAATGAAACGCCGATCACTTGCAAAGGGAAGCTAGCACACGACGTGGTGGCTTTAGTAGTGGTCGTCGGCCATGAAGAACCATCAAATTATTAATAAGAAGAACATCGCCTTTCTTCCAAGGAATCGCAACACACTCTTCTTCTAAGATCTTCAAGTAATCTTCCACAGCATCATCAGGCACAGGGTCGCCATTACCGATCTCCACAACAGCATCGCTACCAACTGCAAGACTGTTGAACCATGTTTTCCGGCTACTCTCTTTGTCAAGCCTGATGGCTGGCAGTGTAGCTGTTGTAAGTTTCGCACCATTCCCAATCCATTCTACCTTCACCTCAAGCTTCGCTGCCCTGTGATCAATGGAGGATTTTCGTGAGCCATGCATGCATGTTAATATGAAGTTGGTGCACTTACTTGTTTTATGGGGTCCAATGTAAATTATGAAGAAACACACACCTTTCCTCAGCAACATTCTTGTCGTTGGTTTTGAATATCGACTTCCAACTCCTCCCAGTGAATGATGATGGATCGTTTTCATCGCTTGCAAAGTCTGTATACGTAACCCCATGCTCCTCCAGTTGCATAACGAACTCAGGGTGTCTCTCTTTCATCTTTTCGTATATGATATGACTTAAAACTATCGGAGTTTCTCCCCCTTCTCCGGGTTCTTCGTCACAATAGAAAAATAACTTGGTGGGGAAATCACGAGCCTGTTATATGAGATCCAAATTCATATCAATATATATATAGTTTGTAAAAACTATTCTGTTACAGAACCATACAGATCATCTGACTGTTAACATGAAAAACGAAATTAAAAATGCAATTGCATAGACATGTGATAGAATAGAGAAATTTACGTAAGACATCTCGTGATGAAAAGGAATTCCCATATGGAGAGGAGATTCATTTGCGGTGTAAACCCGGCCAACCACCTTCGTCCGAGTGGCTATGCCACCCAAGTAGGGAAATTCAGCGTAGGAGAAAGCTTCGACAACGTTGTTGAAGTCCGAAGGTGTGGCAACAGGGAAGCCTCGGAAGAGAATAGCACCGCTTTTCTGGAGAAGAGACTCTAGCCATGGTTTCTGAACTCTAATCGCTTCTTCAAAATCATGGAGTTCTTCTACTGCAGTAGAACCAGTGTTATGGTTTGGGGATAACACCGCCGGGAAATAAACGCCGTTGTCCTGAGGTTTTTGCTGAGGTAGCTCTATATCTCGGAAGAATTTTCCGGTGGCCATTTGAATTGCTTTTTAGGTTATGACTCTTTGGATTATATTCTGAGGCAGTTATATTGCCCGTCTGTAATGTGATAGCTTTGACAATATGTTGTGTTTACATTAATGATACGACCAAGAATTGACATGTACGAGTATACGACCAAGACTTGACATATACACGATTAATGCAACTTTCGTAAAGGTGATATTGAATAGATCTTTTGTTTTGTTAAAGGCAACTTTCTTTAACTTTTTATTAATTTTTCAAGTAATGAAAAGAGTTATTAAGAACAAAATATAGAAATAATAGAATTCTTAATTATACAAAATATACAAAATACATGATTGGTAAAAGTGGCACATTTAGACAATTATCGAAAACGTTAAATGATTGTTTCTTACGATTTCATTGTTGTTACGCGATTGGTTTTACTATTTTAAACACTAATTACTCGGACTGTTATTTTATTGAAATGATCATCTTACTTTTGTGCTAAACTTCAAAAAAGAAAAAAGGACAAAACTTATTATTTACATGCATGCCATTTAACAAATTTATTTTTAGTTACCTTTTTGTATTTGTATTCTTTTTTAAAATAAAAAGACACAAAGCTCTTACATCCTCTGTCTTTCTCATGCTTTTACTTCTACAGACTTTTCCGTCTCTACTACTTCATTATCAATATCGGATATCGGATTATAACCTCCACCTCAACTGCTACGAAGTTTCATGTTTGAAAAAAATTGTCTTAAGTTAATCACATTCATCATGATAGTATATAGTATATACAAAGGTTTCTAAATAAACCAAAATAATTGACTGATTCCTTCACAATCGTTTTTGACCCACTAACTTCAATTAAAAGTCATGGACTCGATCCTTCTAATAAAAAAAATCTGATAATAACATTTATGGTGTATAATATTCAAATGTTATACGATAGATAAAACCAAAGTATCTATTTTATATATTTAGTATCATTTATTTAAATTGGCACTCAACCTATATATATCCTCACTCACATCACATAAATTGTTAAATGATGAGGTGTCCATACATTCACCCACTCACACTCACACAGTTTTACAAAAAGTATAAGATGAATAGACGATGTCAAAAAAAAATATGTGTGGTCAAAAAGGTTGGCGTGGGATATTGTAAATATATAGTAAGAGAAAGTTTACGTATGTGTCAAAAGAAATTGTCAATATATAATAGTAGAGAAAGTTTAAATTAGAAAACTAATATAAAAAATTAAGAGATTTATAAATAAGATCTGATTGTGAATTTTCAGTCACAAATTTTATTTATAAATCTTTTTAATTTTTCATATTAGTTTTCTGATTTTATAAAAAGAAATATTCATTTAAAATGTTGGTTTTATATAGAAAAATCTTATTATTTTGAATTTTTTTTAATAAAATCATAAAATTCTTTTTGATAGAAAAATCATGATTATCTAAAATTTTATCCAAATTAAAAAAAAATTATTTTTTATATTTTAACAAGAAATGACAGATTATATGATTTTTCAAAATAATTAGATTTTTCAGTTAAAAAAAAAATCTTTTAACCCTTTATCAAAATTATCCCAAAATATTGAAAATTTTATGCATAAAACCTTTTAAACTTTCTCCTCCTATATTAAAAGTTGTTTATTAAAAGTTCTTTTTAATAAATTAATTTACCTACATCTTTGTAAAAGTAAAGCCTTCCGTTTCGATCTATTTTCTTACTTTTCAAACACATTGCAATATTTATAAAAACTAATACTTAACAAAATATTAATGAATATATTACAATAACTAATACTTTTCAAACACATGCAATATTTATAAAAACTAATACTTACCAAAATAATATATATATATATATATATATATATATATATATATATATATATATATATATATATATATATATATATATATATATATATATATATATATAATTTAAAAATTAGTTATATATGTATCCTCTCAATTGTTTCATGTCTTTATGCGGGTGAATGTAATCATGTATCCTTATTTCATAATTTATTTTGAATGAAAAAGTGTATATATATATATATATATATATATATATATATATATATATATATATATATATATATATATATATATATATATATATATATATATATATATGATAAAATTGCAAAAATAGTCCCTATGGTATGTAAATTTTTGGGTTTTAGTCCAAACCCCGAGTTTTTTGGATTTATGGTCCTTTTGGAATGGTTTGTATGTGAAAATAGTCCCTCTGAAAATTGAAATGACTATAATACCCTTGGGGTATTTATTTTTCATTTTTCTTTCATTTTTCTAAATTTAATATCTATTTATTTATTTTAACAATTAAAAAAATAATGGGACCCTCTCTCTCTCTCTCACTTACTCACACACACACTCTCTCTCTCTGACCAGACTCTTCTTCCAAAATCTCTCTTGCTTCCTGAAACAATTCAACAGCTTCATCAATCTTAAGTGCCGAATTCGATTCCAATAGTTAAGTCATGAACTAGTTGAAGCCTCTTGTCAATGAATTGTAGCAACAAACACGATTTAATACACCCGAGAGTGAACAAACACCAAAACTCGTCAAACTAAGTTGAATTACGTTTTCTGAAATCGAACTAGATAGAGATACGGTGGAAATCAAGTCAGAAATCGAAAACACGTTTAGAAATTTGGCAGACTCATAATTTGAATTATGAAATCAGTTCATACATACACATGCTCACAAAGATGAATGCAGAAAATCTAAAATATATTATAGGAGAGCAGATACTAGCAGCGACTTAAGTTGGAAGAAGGAGGTCGATCACTGACAAAGTGAAATTGAAGAAAAATGTTAGAGATTTGAGGCATTTGATCGATTGAGAGATAAGATTTTGATTTAGGGTAAATACAGACGTTGCAAATGTGGATTCAATTGTTTGATGATTATGATTGAGAAATAATAGAGAAGCTTCAATTGATTATCCATAATCATCTTATTTCCTGACACGTTCTGGTGATTGAAGAAGGATAAGTGGGTGGCGGAGGGAGGAGCTCCGACAGCCTCTGCTGCTTCTGTTTGGTCTTCTGCCGGCGGAGACGAATGAGGAAAGAAATGGCACCGATGATCGCTGGAGTGACTCGACAGAAGGGGGCGAAGGGAGGTGGTGGTCGCTGTCAAGTTCGTCGGTCTTTTCCTTCGGCCGGTGAGATACGAACGAGAGGGGTCGAGATTTGCTATAGCAGTGGGTGGATATTTGGGTTTGGAAAGAGAGAGAAAGAGAGACAGAGAGAGAGAGAGAGAGAGAGAGAGAGATGTGGGTCCATATTAGTTATTTATTGTTTTTCCTTTAAATTAAACCAAAAAAATATAAAAAAAATATATCAAAAAGGGCATTTTAATCTTTTTAGTTTTCCAATGGACCAAAATCACAAGAAAACATGGTCAAAAGGACCATCAATCCAAAAAACTCGAGGTTTTGACTAAAACCCCAAAAAAATGCATACCACAGCGACCATTTTTGCAATTTTGTCTATATATATATATATATATATATATATATATATATATATATATATATATATATATATATATATATATATATATATATATATATATATATATATATATATATATATATATATATAACACATGTTTTAATTCTTTTTCTTATAGTAATCATTAACTTTATATTTTCAATAATAATTGTTTAGTTTTATTAATTAGAGATTGGTCCCTCAAATTTATATATTTTTGGATGTTCTTTTAAAAGCATTCTTAGAACAATGAGAAATTAAATATCCTCCTACTTTCTTTTTGGAACCGACAAATATATATATATATATATATATATATATATATATATATATATGTGTGTGTGTGTGTGTGTGTGTGTGTATATATATATATATATATATATATATATATATATATATATAAAGCAGCTTCTAGCAGGTGACTAGAAGTAGCAATAAAAGTTTACAAACAAAAGAAAAGAGATTACAAACAAGAGAAGGGACATTCGCACCATTTAGCCTACACCATATTGGTTCTATTACTCCTATTTTTTTAATCCAAAGAAACGTAGTGGATTTGATTATATTTGCATAGTTGGAGGGAGGCAGCCGCTTCATGTTGAAGATTCTATCAGTATGGGCCTTCCATATGCACCAGAGTGAACTGTAACATATTCCCAGAAGCAATTTCCATTTTTGAGGGCAGTCAAAATAGTTGTTAGCATCATCTAAGACATCGTATAGTGTTTGGAAATTAGATATTGGAACCCCGCACCATTTCAGAATGCAATCTAGTACCAAACAGGCATACTCACAACCAACTAATGCATGATCGGCACTTTCCTCCATGGTCCCACAGTGGCTACATAAATTAGTTTCCAAAACTACCCCTCTGGATGATAAAGCAGTGGCTGAAGGAATTTTACACATCCTTGCTCGCCAAATGAAACACACCACCTTAATTTGAATTTCTTTTAGCCAAGTAAACTTACCAGTAGCAATCGGCGGCCTGAAATCCCAAAGTTTCCTTAGAGCCTTGACAATGAAAGATCTTTCCGAAGTGAAACTGCAATGCCAGTAGTCTCTAATTAGGTCTTGCTCGAGCAGGTTTTGGGTTGAGCAGTACTTGCGCCTGAATCGCACTAAAAACTCTACCCATGTCAGTTGCAGTGGCTCATTAGGGCTCATGATCTTTCCCAAGGTGTTCCACCAGCGAACAACTCCACCCCTAAACTGACGCACTGCATATGTGGTTTGTAGCTTGCCTTTGCAACCACATGTTATGAAGGCTAACTCCATCTCCAAGATCCAATCCATGACTCCGATCAGATCTTCCTTCCCAGTGAAAGTCGATGGCTTGCAAATTAGAAAATCTTTGTACTTGCATCCATTCCTATCGACTTCGTCATCTTGATTGTTCCTCCTAATCATCGGTGGATCAGCTTGACCAACGGTCCTGCTGTTGTTCCCTTCCTCAGACTGCCTGTCATTCAGCTCAGGTTGTTCAATAGGCATCGTAAGTTCCTTTCAATTTTGTTGAAGTAAACGCCTTGTTTCCTCCATTTGACGATCCAACATCATCTAGATCAACGCTTGCACTCCGTCCATTGTGATTGGCTCAGGAGCAGCTACTACAACAGGTATTTGCTCAATCACTGGTGGTTGATTCCTGTTTCCATTCGCGTTCTCGGCTCCACTGTGGGTTCTTACCATTTCGATCTATTCACCAATTTAAACATTCGGTGTGTAACGACGAGAATTTAGATAAGAAATATTTTATTTACGATCGACGTGTAAATCTCCTTATCACTCTGAAAAGTTATATGCCAGTTCTAATACCAAAATTAAACGTGTAGAAATCTGAACACATAAAGTTTCCAGATCCGGTCGGCAACAGACCATAGATCCGATCATACATTTAGCATCATAAACCATTTAGCACATAAAAGTATGTTAGGCATTTTCCCTAAATATGCTAGTGCTTGTGTCTATTCAGGTGTATTACCTAAGACACACTCCTCACAATCATTGCTTAGCATTCAAAGTTTAAGTCTAGAAATAAATTCATATTCCTAGTTCGTTTAAACTAATGCTCTGATACCAACTGTGACATTCCCATTTTCACGGCCAGAAAAGACTAATTTTGTTTATGTTTTATAAAAATCAGAGTACCTCTTTTAATAAAAATGTTGCGGAATTTGTTCCCTGGAAAACATGATAATTACGTTATCAAAGCATTTCCGAAGAAATATATTTTTATTCATTTTAAAACATTTGGGATGTTATTGTCAATACAGAAACATAAGCATAAACAGAACTTACATTCATTATCACTAGTGATTTATATATCCTTAATCTCTCAGTGTAATGTGACTTCATATCAACACCTGTGATATAAATAAATTGAGTGGGTCAGGTTGGGAAACCTGGTGAGTACATAGGGTTTTCAACCCACAATAACTTCACATAATACATGTCAAACAATTAACCCGATTACCCATCCCCATTATCTTCTTTTGATATTCCCTAAAGTGTTACCTTAAGGTTCATCTCCTATATCGTATTTACTTCTCATTTCTTTACATCGCATTTCCTTATATGTTCGTTCCTAAGGACTTTTCCTAAGGATCATCTCCTACATCACACAACCAATAATGGTTCGGGGATTACTCCCTCAATGCGCACCTAGTAAGGATTGGCGTATCATCGCATGAATACATAGTTACAACATCGCCTGAACTCGTACTTCATAGTAAGGTTTAGAGTATCATCACATGAATACGTAGTTACAACATCGCCTGAACTCGTAATCATCACCTACAGGTTATGAGTCTGTTGGTGTTTCCACGGGTTTACTATAATAGTTCGTGGTCGCCATCTATACTCTGGTAGATGACTACATCTCCAAAATTGTCGGACAAGGTTATAGTATCTTTCATCCTACATCACCGATTCATCATCACCTATCTATCCTCACTTAATTATCGTCACCTTCCTATCATCACCTATCTCTCATCATTTTATTTCATCACACACCAACTATTTCATCTACCCATGTTTTATCCCTAAATATTTGTAGATATAAAATAAGTATACTGTTTAAATCATTTAAAACATGCATAAAATCGTTCATCTAGCATAGATAATAAGTATACAGATAATATGAACACATAGCAAGTAATTTATAAAATACTTCATATTTATGTGTAAGCTAAAAGTAACTATGCACTGACCGGAAAGGTGGTGACTCGGCACTCGAACAACACTTCGTTATCTCAAAACAATTTTCCCTCGACAAAAAAAAACTAGTATCAATATCACTAGGGTTTAGTCTGACATTAACTGCGACTAATTAATAGTCTAACTATTATTACTATTATATAAGCGTGACACAATACTTTCCACCCACTATATACAGACGATGCCAGACATGGAACACCGGTGGGCAGAATCATTTTGGCATATAAGCACTTCTGAATCCGGCAACCCAAGCGGCCCTCCAAACCGGAACCCTCGTATCGCGAGTGGTTAAAAAGATATTATAACGGCATTATATAACCCATAATAATAGCCCAAATAATTATTCTAAGGACCTAATAACATTACTATAATTATTTAGAAGCTATATTAAAATTTTCATAAGCGTAGCTCACTTACAACGGGTTTTATAGAAAATCGGGTTTCGCTTGGAGCAGCGTTTCCGAAACGAAAGACCTTTTTTTCTCGGGACTCCGGGAGCCTCGGGGCTTCCTTCGGGTGCTAAGGGGTTCCTTAGGGTTTAGGGGGTTGGAATGGGTTAGAGAGAGAAGTGAGAAAGGTGTGAAAATCCAAGAGAATTCGCAACCTATTTATAGGGTCATCAACTTCGGACTACATTGCGCGTTCAGCAGGTTACGTGGGGTGTAACTTCGGATAGGGACAACAAATGGCGAAGGCTCGGTGGTGCGACGTGTTCACTTCTGGGCCGAGAAGACCAGATGTACACTGCACGTATGAGATCTTGGACATTGGGCGTAATGCGAGGGGTGGCATGTCACAATCCGGAGCGAGCTCAACGGACGGCTGGGACTTAGGCCACGTCATCAATCCATGCATCAGCTTCGCAAATTGTCCCCTTATCTTCTAAAATTCGTAACTTTTGCGTACGAGCTCTGTTTTTGACGTTCTTTATATCCACGCGTAGGTGGGAACGTACTCTACAACTTTCGTTTAGAATCCGTTGGCTAATTTTGACTTTATTTTAAAAGTTATATTATTAAGAGGCCGGGACAGGATTGGTCCGTTAAAATCTCATAACTTCTTCATCCGACGTCCGTTTTCGTCTGACTTTTTATTGTTATGCTACTATTAACGAGATCTTCGATTCTCATTTAGGTTGTGTCGGCTAAAAACTGCTCGATCTAATATTTGAACTTCGGGTTGTACACCGTTAAACCGAAACTTCGAAAAATCATAACTTCCTCATACAAAGTCAGATTTGGGCGTTCTTTTTATGGACACTCTCAGTTTAACGTATTCTACAACTTTTGTTTAGATTGCTAAGGCTAAAAGTCGCTCTATCGTAAAATCACTATTTACGCTTCCCGGTGTCGCGCCGGTTCCGTCGCGAAACTTCGACAGGTCATAACTTCTTCGTTATAACTCGGATTTCGGCGTTCTTTACATGTACGGAACCCTTGTAACATATACTAAAACTTGGTTAAGATCAAGCCTTATAAAATAATCTTCCATCAAAAACTCATTTTTGATGTTTATTGTCTCTAAATTGACTAGCTCGGATCTGCGGGCGTTACATACCTTTAAAGCTTCCCCACAAAAATTGTCTTCGGATTTTTTCTAGTTTATCTATCACACCTTGAGGTGCCACAAAAAGTGACAGATAGCAGGTCAGAAGATTCCTAAGGACGGATTGTACAAGAGTTAGTCTCCCCCCGAATGATAAAGTTTCCGACTTCAATTTTGATAGCTTCGCGTGGAATCGGTCGATCACTGGTTTCTAGTTTCTTTTTTAATTTGTTATTCGCCCCAACTGGGACTCGAGATAAGGGAAAGGTAATGTGGTCGGCTCGCATCCCAGTAATCTAGCAAATCTCGTCACCTCATGCATGTTTACCCCTATCCCAAACACCCGAGATTTGTTGAAGTTGACTTTGAGTCCAGAGTATACATGAAAACAATGTAGAATTCTGGCCAAATTTTTTATGTTCTGTTCCGACCATTCACCTAAGAACAGGGCATCGTCGACATACAATAAGTGAGAGATTGAAGGGCCATCGTGTGGGATTTTAAGGCCGTGGAATACTCCCATATCACAAGTTTCCCTCATAGCCACACTTAGACCCTCCATTATGATAATAGAGAGGAATGGAGAGATTGGATCACCTTGTTTGACTCCTCTCGAAATGGGGAATTCGTCAGTGGGGTTCCTATTGACAAGAACCGATGATTTTGAAGAGGACAAGCATCTGTTGATCCAGCATCTCCATTTATCTCCAAATCCCATGGCTTTCATGTTTAAATCTAGGAATTCCCAATTAATCGAATCAAATGCTTTGTTGAAATCAACTTTGAAGAGTAAAACATTATTTTTTTCCTTCTTAGCCCATGAATAGATTTCATTAACCACCAATGGACCATCGATTATGTTCCGTCCCTCCACGTACGCAGATTGTACCTCATCAATACAACTTCCTAATACCCTCTTGAGTCGATGAGCAAGAATTTTTGCTATGATTTTATAAATAGAACCGATTAGACTTATCGGTCGATAATTACTAAGCATGAGAGGGTCTTTGATTTTGGGGATTAGAGAGATGAAGGAGGATTTGCAAGAAAAATCAAGTTTCCCGTATCTCTCAAAGTGTTTGACTACCGCAACAATGTCACCAAATACAACATCCCAATATTTTTTTGAGAAACTTAAATGAGAATCCGTCTGGGCCAGGAGCTTTCTAATTTCCACACGCCCAGACAGCAGCTTTAAGTTCTTCTAAAGCGATCGTGGCTTCCAAAACATCATTGTTGATAGGTAGAATGCGTTTGAATTGACTGCTAACCAACATGGGTCTAGAAGGCCACTTCTCCTTGAACTTATCTGCAAAAAAAATTGAAAGCTTCCGATTTAATTAACACTGGAATGGTACACCAATTACCGTTGATCATAAGGCCATCAATCCTATTTTCTGATTATTATGATTGACATGAACATGAAAAAAACGGGTGTTTTCATCCCTGTCGACTGCCTACTTTACCCTTGATTTTTGTTTGATATCTAGGACTTTGAATTTCTCCAACTCTGCAATGGATTTGAAACTCTCCCGCCTTGTGTCAATTTCTTGTGGTGTAAGAAGTCTAGATTTTGCCTCATGATCCAAATGTGCCACAATTTGTTTGTGTTTGGAAAGTTCCAATTCTTCTTTAGGGTGATCTAAAGCTCTCCATGCCTTTAGATCCTCTTTCACATGTTTCAATTTGGCATGTAAATGTTGATCTGGTGTTCCATACCCCTGAAAGTTGTTCCAATGTGTGATGAATGCCCTCTCAAATCCATCTCTAAGCGGCCATGAGTTAAAAAGTCTGAATGGTGGAGGTCCAAAATCAGGCCTGGTTGTGGATAGCAGAATTCGGCAATGATCAGATAGTTCATGGGGAAGGGCTATGACAGTGGCGTGTACAGAGAATTCTAATTGGAATCAATTATATTCATCAATATGACAAGATACATACATATGGCTACATACAAGAGGAAACCCACTGGAAAGAAGAACTATACATGGAATAGATATGACACATAATATTTTCTGTGGCTATATGATCTTCTCAATAATATACATAATTAGTTTGCCTCTTTCAATATTAGCTCTTGTCAACACTCCCCCTCAATGTGGAGAATATATGTTTGTCATTCCCAGCTTGTCCAGAGAGTTGTGGAAAGTGTTCTTACATACTGCTTTATTATCATATCAACTAACCAATCTTCAGAATTCACAAATGGCATCTTAATTGTTTTCTTCTCCAAATGGACCTTTATAAAATGACGATCAATCTCTACGTGCTTCGTTCTATCATCTTGTACGGGATTATTTTCAATTTTGACAGCAGCTTGATTATCACAATACAAACTCATTGGCTCATTTACTTTAAATTCAAGATCCCTGAGAATCCTTTTGATCCATAGAAGTTTGCGTATCCCAATTCCCATGTACCATACCTCGAAACTCCGTTTCAACACTTGACTTAGCTACCACCTTTTGCTTCTTACTCCTCCATGTAACCAAATTACCCCATACATATGTGAAGTAACCCGAGGTAGACTTCCCGTCTGACTTATCTCCGGCCTAATCTTCGTCCGTATACCCGTGAACACCTTGACTGTCACTCTTTCCAAAAAAATAATCCCTTTCCAGGACACCCTTTAAGATAACGAAGAATTATGTATACCGCCTTCATGTGATCTTCATTAGGTGCATGCATGAATCTGCTTACGACACTCACTGCATATGCTATGTCCGGACGTGTGCAAATTAAGTAGATTAATTTTACCTCTAGCTTTTGGTATCTTTCTTTATTTGCGGGTATTTGACTGGTTTGTAAGGTTAAACCATGATTCACTTCAATCGGGGTTTCTACTAGCTGACAGTCAAGCATGTCGGTCTCCGCTAGAAGATCTAGTACATACTTTTGTTGACACATAGTAATAGCACGTTGTGATCTTGCAACTTCAATACCCAAAAAATATCTCAACTGACCAAGATCCTTCAGCTCGAACTTAGTAGGTAAAAACATCTGTAGCCTTTTTATTTCATCAGGATCGTTGCTAGTTACTACCATATCATCTACGTATACTACTAGAGTTGTCGTTTTTTCTCCCCGTATCTTCACAAAAAGCATGTGGTCTACATCGCTCTGTTTATACCCCACGGTCTTCATGAAGTTGGAAAAACGCCCAAACCAATCCCGAGGAGATTGTTTCAGACCGTACAGTGCTTTATTTAGTTTGCATACTTTATCTCCATAATTTGTTCCAGGTGGTGGATCCATATACACTTCCTCCTCTAGTGTGCCGTTTAGGAATGCGTTTTTTACATCAAATTGTCGTAACATCCAATTCTTATTAGTAGCAATCGATATGAGAATTCAAATAATATTAATTTTCGTCACCGGAGCAAACGTCTCACCATAGTCTATCCCAAATTTCTGTGTATAACCTTTCACGACAAGTCTTGCTTTATACCTTTCAATCTTTCCTTCGGCATTTAATTTAACTGTGAAGATCCACCGGCACCCTACCATCTTTTTCCTTGGGGTCTTGAGACTACATCCCACGTACCATTCCTTTGCAATACTTCCATCTCATTGTTTACAGCCTTCCTCCATCTCAAGTCTTTTAAAGCATCATGTATATTCTTTGGAATAACTACTGTTGAAAGCTCTTCTATCATGGTTCTTTGTGGTTTCGCCAGCTTATGGGAGGAGACGTAATTATTAATAGGGTACTTGGACCCCGACTTTAGTTCTGGATGGTACTATTTCTTGGGGTCCCCCCGATTTTTTCCTACAGGGTACCTAGCTTCTATAGTTTCTTCTTGTGCAATATCATGGTCAAGAGTAACAAATATAAGAGTAGGTGATATACATTGCGACGAATTCGGATCTGGCTCCACAGTTGTTGGGATTGGGTCTGATGTACTATCTTGAGGTGAGTTCATATCTTCAACAGTTTCTTAATCCATTTTCCTGTTATTGTTATCACCTTCTTCATCCATGTTCCCATTATTGTTATCACCTTCCGTGTTTTCAGTTTCATTTTCTATTACCACTTCGTGGATGCTTTCATCATTAGACATCGTCATTTCTCCATGAGGGAAGCACTCGGGTTCAAAGTGATGGGTTTTGGTCATAAGACATCCTATGTGCTCATACAAACCCTAATGCTTGGATCTAGGTTTCTCTATTATACATGCAAGTTATCCAAGACTATAAACCCTAATTCTAGCATACAAGTAATCATATTAACATAAGAATGGGTTTAAGATATTACCTTGATTGTTATGTAGCAATAACAATCCCAAATCTTCTTGTATTGACTTTAGAAAGCTTATAGTCACAAATGTCACTCCTCTAATGGCTTACAAACACCAAGAGCAAATGGAGAAGGTATAAGGAGAGAGGGGAGGTATTGAATTCGTTCCTAAGAAGCCTTAGGGAAGGTCTGGACGAAATCATGAGCCAAGGGGTGTTTATATAGGTGTAGAGATAGGGTTTCAGTCCTTATCCTTATCTAGTTGCTTGCCCACCAAGCAATCCATAAGATAAGCCTTGAATCCTTATCATGGTCGAATTCTAAGGCCTTATCACCTCAAATTCGTCCAACCTATCCTTAGGATAATCCTTACCCTATTTTGTAACTATCACATAATTACAATTCAGCCCCTCTAGTTTAATTAATTACATTTGATCACAAAATTAATTCTTAATTAATTATTGACCAATATTAATTAAACAAATATGATTTCTCCTTTAATATATTATTCTTATAACATATTAATAAATCATAATAACCTCTCTCTCTATTTATTTCTCTAATCAAGTTGCTTTGGTGAAGGCAACCTAAAAGGACCATGCACCATCGGGTCAAGTACATACCAAAATAGTTATGGACTTAGACACTAATCCAACAGTCTCCCACTTGGATAAGTCTAATAACTATTCTGCGTATGACTTCAGATCCTGATCTACAATCGTAGCTTTCCAAAGCCGCTGTCAACTCTGATCCTATCAGATATGCGTGTCCTTAGATAAGGGATCATATATTCCTCCATTCTAGATATCGTATGAGACATGATTTCTAATCATTCTCTTTGTACTATATCTCGATTTCCGATTTATGACGACTGACTAATTGGACAAATCAAATTAGCCCTAGCCCGGCCGAGCATTTACGTTTGTCATCACTAAACCATCGAGGGGCCCAAAGATATCGCTTTTATCCTACTTTGAATAAAAGGAACGGATAAACTTTGATACAATGCTTGCTTGCACTCACCCACCGAATTACACACAACAATATGTTTTATAACACCAAGTTACTAGTGCGTTTACATATTATCAATGTGCAACCGATTTGCAAGATACAACTCACACATCTCGGTTTCAAGAATATAAGATGTTATCGTCTCACCAATCACTCGTGATACAATTCATGGAGTGATCCAAGTGAGCGTGGGTTTATTCCAATGCTCAAATTCATATTCATAAGCACTCATGAACGTTGCAGCAAACATTTGCTTATGTCTAATGCTCTTTAGACAATCCACACACCAATTCACGACAATATTTATTCATACCTACTTCCAACATATGAATGACTGTGGCACGTTCGAATAATTTAACTGTTCTTAACCAATTAAATTTGTTCAGGAAGTCAAAACATGCAAAGTGAAACACAAGAATAATACTAATCCCATATGGTCTCAACCCTTTGAGTATAAATAAAACACCTTTTATTTATCACCATATCGATTACTCATTATTTGTCGTTTCAGGTAATCAACTTCTTACTTGAATTATTACACTTGTCCCATGCTCCTAGCATGCACACAATGTTTACCTATGGTTCTTACTTTGTGAAATAGATCAAATTGAACACATTTCCAATCATTCTCATTTCACAATTCAAATCCTTTTTCATAAGTGAAAGAATATCAAATTCTTGCTACTTATAGAATATGCTAGATTATAACATTTTATGCAATAATCCTTTCGTAATGTCACTGCACCAAAGTCACAAAGACTATTGTCAATGATATTACAAAGTCCTCTATCGGAGATTGTTACAAGACAATTACTTAGATATGATGTCTCTCACTCAAAGTACATTCCTTTGAACATCCTTTTGCATAAAGGTTTCTAATCTAGTCATAAATTTTTCAATATTCAATTTCCAATATGGACATGCTTCCATATTTTCTATATGACAACTCATTCTTAATAGAATCTTATCTATTCATAATAATGTCGATATGGTCCATCCAATCTGTAAACATTTCCATATTTTCCAATACTATACTTCCAACTACTCACAAGCAACCAATCCTCGTCGAACTTTGGATTGTCCTTTGATAGTTGTTTAATTATTTTAGTCAAAACCAATTCTTGTCCTTTTTCCCTCTAAATACGCTAGACATTTGGAAAATTTTAGAATGGTCAAACATTAAAGCATTTGCAATCGATCCTATACCCGAAGCGTATGGGACACGACGCATAATGTTTTATTTGCTATGTTCTCAAAATTCGATTTGTGAAGAGGAATGCCGTAATCATAATCGAAATTTTAAGAACACACTATGTACCTTTGACTAAATTTATTAACATTTCTCAACCTAAGCCTTTATATTTGAAATGAAGCATAATATTCTCTCCCTTAATTATAGCAAAACAACTTTACAACCCTTACTACTTTGCAAGGTATAACTCTTGTTTTCTATTATTAATATTGCCAACTTGCAATACGTGCCTTAATAATCATACAATCATAACATTTATGCTCCCACTATCATGATGATTATTATAAAACATAACACTTATGCTCCCACTAGCTTCGACATGTATTCATAAACATCTTAACTTTTAGAAAAACAATGCTTATTGAATTTCTTAAGTTCATGTTCCGAATACTTAGTGCTTTGATAATCTTTTATCACTGCTTCTTGAACTTATACACCTTTACCTTTGATAGTTCATATGTGTGTCTAAACACTTAAGACTAATTTCCAAACCTCACAATTCAAATTATGGAAAGGGATACCATAACCATAATCGAATTCGAGAATGCAATTTTACAATCACTATCTTCTTAAAATCTTTCTTAGTGAAAGCATTTCCTCACAATCATTTTCATGAAGGAGGAAATCTTATGACACTTAGATTTAAACGGTGTATGTGTTCCTATCCATGTGAATTTGTTAAAACCAAAGTTTACGACAAATTCAAACTCGTATGGACCGAACTTTCTTAATCTTGATTTCTTGCCTTATGGTAGCACAGCTACCCACCATGTCTTCCAAGTAGTTAAGCAGCTCACCCTTTCCTATCAATGTACCTTTAATTGATTAAGGTGTTTTGCCTTTTATGCGTTCAAAATGAGAACTCACAGAACTCACATGCATAATTAACTCGATTGGATTGGCACAGAAACAAAATAATGTCATCACGATAGGTTGTAAACCTCAACTCGTGTGCTAGTGATGATCTATAAGGTTTATTTGATTTGTTCTTGAAACCTTTCAAGACCATTAAGACTCCCACTATCTCCTTGACATATAAGATTCTCTTGTCAATAACCATTTCTTGACAAACAAATATTCAAGAGTTAGTGTAGCTTTTATCAAAACACTTCATAAATTGGTCCTAGTTGGTCTTTGTCTTATCTAAGACATCACAACTTTCCACATTTGATGAATGTTATAAACCTTCTTAATACTATGTCACAATCTTAACATTAAGACTTGTTATTGGAACGAAGTATGATTGACTTTTTGATGTAACCATTTCTCCAATTCTTGATTCCTCTTCTTAAACATACAATTGTACTTAGAGGATCAACTGAAATATGGTTCTTAATCATTAAGACCTATCATAAAGCATAAAAGGTACTCTCCCTTCTTCTTAGAATGGAGAAACTTTTATCTTTCTGCCTACTTGATTCTTCTTATTCGTTCTGCTATTGATTTAAACATTTTCAATCAATTCAGAATTACTCTTAATCTTGTAAGTATAATCATATTTACTAAACCTTTAGTAAAGCATGACGAATATCTTGGTTACTCTTATGGTTGACTTGATCAGTACGCAACTTTGTGTACTTGATCTCCTAGTCCTTCACTTGACACTTTGTCAATGAATTAGTCTAATTTCTAAATATGAAATTTCTCATTCTTTGTGCAACCAAGTTGCATGATTCCAAATTTCTGTCCAATTGAAACTTGGGCGATGAGAAACTCTCCCTATTTAGTAAATTCTCGACTTTTCCATAAACACCATAAATAAGAATCATATCCATTTGTTGTAGAAATATGCAAACACCAATTTTCATAACGATTTCATTGCAAGGAAATAAACAAATAAATAAATAAGTCAAACGAAAATTTATTTTTATTTATAAAAGCAGCGGAAAACATTTGTCCTTACAATGCAAAATCCATTGAAAACTATGTATTTAAAAAGGAAAATTTCTAACAACTCTATCATAACTATCTAAGCTCAAAATCTAATCTTCAAGTCCATGCGACCAACATCCATTCCTTGTGATTAGATTCATCTTGCTCTTTCACCAAGCTTCCTTTCTTTTCACCGATCCTGCAAAACATTCAAATGCAATCTTATCACATCATGTATTAAGAATCAACGAATAGGAACTTAACGGAGTTAGATAGTGGATTTTACCTGAAGCGTAGCCATACTCTTTGACTCTCCCATCTTCTGGACTCTTCAGGCTCTTTGGGCAGACTTGTATCCAACGCTCTTTCTTTTGGCAGCAAACGCAAGTCGGTTCTCCTAGAACGTCCTCGGAATCATGGTCGGTTGACTATCCCAACAAATACGCTCCATTGCTTCGCCAAATCATTTATGATTCAGCAACAATGAGCATGTAAGTTAGGTCAATGAGGTTGTCGTCATGATCCATCATATAATACTTTCTTTTGAACTCATTATATGATTCAGGAAGTGACTGCAAAACCCAATTCACAGCCAACTCATCTGGGAATGACGCACCCAACATTATCAACCTATCAATGTGTGATTTCATTCCTAGAACGTGGGCACATACGGGTTTACCATCTTCATGTTTCATTTCCAATAGGGCTTTAGTGATATTGAACCTTTCAATTCTTCGATCTTGTGGGTTGGGGAGAACAATAGGAGGAGGAGGAGGAGGAAGTGAAGCAAGATTTCTCGTTCCTCGATTGAATCGTGGAATACCATCTTCATGTGGAATGCTTGTTCCACGGGATTTGGGAAGACCATAGTTGTCGAACTTTGACATCTACAAAACGGGAGAAAAACAAATTCAAGTTAGTTGATAGATTGAGTCCTTAGTAAATCACCCAAATGAAATACTAAGGCTAGGACCCAACACAATATTCCACAACTTGGGAGAGGGATGCCGTAACCCTAATTGCAGAATATTTGAAGGTAAGTGGATGGCGATTCACTAATTTCCACCACGAAAAACGAAAAAGAAATTTAAGTTTTAAATCTATGAAAACTCCTAGATCCTTTGAGATTCATTGAACTTTCAATGGCATGTTTAAATCTCGATATGCCCCTCTAGTTTGTGACTGGGATGCCGAGGATCACAAAGCGGGTGTGAATAACCATGCAAACTTACATGGTGCCCTCACATGTTACAATCACCTATTCGATGTGCTGGTAAACCACACACGCTCCACCGAACTATGACAAACATTGAGTCACCCTTTTCTACCTTTGCTTATAACCATTTAGTGTGCCGGTAAACCACACACGCTCCACTAACGTCTTCGCAAGGGCACAAAGTGTAATTTCATGGAATTGCATCAATTCACTTTTGCCTAAGTAACTAAGATTGGGAATTTGAAAAACATTTAGTTACTTTAGTAATTCATTATACTTATAATGGAAGGTTTTGTCCTATCCTACCCGTTCGGCTAACGACCCTCCACTAGTCAAGAGTGCGGTGGGTAAGAGTGGATACCCATTCAATCACCATTTTATAGGCAATTTCCTTAAACACCCCTTATAGACCAGCTTCGTGAATGAGACCTACTAACGGTAAGACTGACTTTTACTCTTACATATATATAATGTTAGACTTTTAATGTTATATATATAGTATAGGGTGTATTTCACACTTTTAAAATATTAGGTGGTCTAATTTAACAACTATACTTTTAATTCAATTAAATTGTAAACCTAAACTTTTATGGATTTATTAAACCTCTTTTAATTATACACCTTAATTAATTAATAAAACCATAAGGGTGTGATTTGAACTTTTCCAAAACAATACTAGAGTTTTTAGAGTTTAATATTCCTAATTAAACTTTTAATCAACTTTTAAATTCCAAAACTTGAGGGCAAGTTTTGAAACATTTCAAAACATTAGGGTTTAGAATTTAAATATACATCAAATTAAACTATTAATCAAAATTTAAATTCCAAAACTTGAGGGCAAGTTTTGAAACCTTTTTCAAAACATTAGGGTTTCAACTATTTAAATTTCAAAACAACAAAACTTTTGGGTTCAAATTTAAACTATAAAATCTAAGGGGAAAATATGAAACATTTCATAACATAAGGATCAAATAATAAATAATCTAAATTAACAATTAACCACATAATTATCCATATTTGATTTATTTAATGATTTCTTGCAAAACAATTTACCAATTTAATCAAAATAATTAATCAATTATCACATAAGGAAACAAATATTTCATTAATTTATAAATATCTTCAATTAGATCAAGAATATAGTCAAATATATCATAAAATCGGATTTATATTGATCTAATATGATAAGGTAACTATCCATAAGCAAAACCAGCAAGAAATCGCGAAGATAACTCCATCTAACTGTAACAGCCCGGAATTCCAGGTATTGTTATATTTATGATTTTGGGGTGTTTTAAGAAGGGACTCGGCGAGTTGGAGCTCAGACTCGCCGAGTAGGATCGCAGATCTGGTCGCGGGTTCGCGACTGGACTCGACGAGTCCGGATATGGACTCGGCGAGTCCGCGCTGTTTAGCGAAACCCTAACCGTCCAGGTTTGGGACATATATCAGGGGCCTTATGGCCGTCATTGTTCACCCTAGTCCGTTGAGAGAAACCCTAAATCACAGAGGAGCTCCATTGTTGAGTGGATTGAAGCTTGGAGAAATAATCATTGAAGGAATTTTGTGGGAATTGAAGGCTTGGGGCAAGGGGCTTTGCTTGGAATCAACTTCATTGCAGTTGGGGGCGTCCATTGGAGGTAATATCTCGTTCTTGGCCTGATCGTATGTTGTTTCTTCATTTTGGGGTTTGTGGGATCTTGCCTATGGATGTAATTGGAAGTCTAGAGGGCAGATCTGAGGTTGCTACCTCAGATCTGGAGTAGAGGAGAATCAGAGAGCATGGAAGTCCCTGTGTTGGATTGTCTAGTGAAGCTTGCAAGTCCCAAACCCTAGTTATGAGTGATTATGGCCTAGATCTCTATGGATTCACATAAAGTTTGCCACTTTACGTGATGGATGAGTTGTAGGAGGTTGGATCTATCTTTTGGATCAATTGCATGGTCTGGGATGCTTCTGTATGGATTCAGATCGGTGGTACTCGGCGAGTCACATGGGTAACTCGATGAGTTGCTTGAAGATGAGTTGGGACTCGACGAGTTGTTCATACAACTCGGCGAGTCGGATGAAGATGGCTTGGAACTCGACGAGTTGTATGAACAACCCGGCGAGTAGGTTGAAGATAGCCACAGACTCGGCGAGTCTGTTCTCGGCGAGTCTTGTCGAAGAGTCCCGATATTCTATGGTTGAGTCGAGAATCGGTGAGTCAAGGGATGACTCGGTGAGTTGAGGGCGAGTGGACTCAGAGTTGTTGAACTCGGCGAGTCTCGGGGTGACTCGGCGAGTTAGATCGCGGATTGAGTGAAGTTCTGAGTATGGGGACTCGGCGAGTCATAGGGTTGACTCGGCGAGTAGGGTCAGTCAGGGGTTGACTTTGACCTTGTCTTTGACCAAGGGTTGACCAGTGGTTCCAGGGGTATTTTGGTAATTGTTGTTTATTGTTTGAGTTCAGTGCATTGGTGGTTGTCCAGAGGTGGAGATCGTATCAGTGATCGGAGCAGCTTGAGCTATCTGTTCAGTCGGCAGTTTCGAGGTGAGTTATCCTCACTATATCGCTAGTGTTTATGGCACCAAGGCCAACCTTTTTATCGGATAGAAGTCCGGGTAGTTGTCAGTTGTTATGATATGGGCCGGAAGGCGTTATATGTTGCAGGCCGGAAGGCAATACATGTTATGGGCCGGAAGGCATTACTATGTGGACCGGAAGGTCGTGGCCTGGAAGGGCGTATATGTGGTTGGTATATTGGGGGTATCTCACTAAGCTTCCGGGCTTACAGTCGTGGTTTTATGTTTTTAGGTTCTCAGGAGTCTGTGGCAAGGCAAAGGCGTGATCGTACCGTTCCTCGCGTTGGTGTTTTATGATATGAACCTGGGAAAATACTCTGTTAAATAATGTATTGAAAACCTTTTTGTAACAACGTTATTAAAATGGATGGTTTTTGAAAAGTTTTAATTGTTTTGAAATTTTGGTCGTTACATTGACGAGTTGACTCGTCGAGTCAAGCATGGACTCGGCGAGTTCAGCTATGGACTCGGCGAGTCCAGACTCCAAAAACTAAAAAATAGAATTTTTCAAACATGTAATGCATCAATACAATTGAAACCAATCTAGTCTCTGATACCACTGATGGGTTTTGGTCATAAGACATCCTATGTGCTCATACAAACCCTAATGCTTGGATCTAGGTTTCTCTATTATACATGCAAGTTATCCAAGACTATAAACCCTAATTCTAGCATACACGTAATCATATTAACATAAGAATGGGTTTAAGATATTACCTTGATTGTTATGTAGCAATAACAATCCCAAATCTCCTTGTATTGACTTTAGAAAGCTTATAGTCACAAATGTCACTCCTCTAATGGCTTACAAACACCAAGAGCAAATGGAGAAGGTATAAGGAGAGAGGGGAGGTATTGAATTCGTTCTTAAGAAGCCTTAGGGAAGGTTTGGACGAAATCATGAGCCAAGGGGTGTTTATATAGGTGTAGAGATAGGGTTTCAATCCTTATCCTTATCTAGTTGCTTGCCCACCAAGCAATCCATAAGATAAGCCTTGAATCCTTATCATGGTCAAATTCTAAGGCCTTATCACCTCAAATTCGTCCAACCTATCCTTAGGATAATCCTTACCCTATTTTGTAACTATCACATAATTACAATTCAGCCCCTCTAGTTTAATTAATTACATTTGATCACAAAATTAATTCTTAATTAATTATTGACCAATATTAATTAAACAAATACGATTTCTCCTTTAATATATTATTCTTATAACATATTAATAAATCATAATAACCTCTCTCTCTATTTATTTCTCCAATCAAGTTGCTTTGGTGAAGGCAACCCAAAAGGACCATGCACCATCGGGTCAAGTACATACCAAAATAGTTATGGACTTAGACACTAATCCAACACAAAGAAGGATACATTTTCATGGAACTTAACGTCTCGAGTGACATACATCTTCTTCTCGTTTGGATCATACCACCGATATCCCTTCTTGAATTCTTCATATCCAAGAAAGACACACCGGATTGCTCGTGGTTCAAGTTTCCTAGTATTTTGATGCACATAAGCCATACACCCAAAGACACGTGGCTCGAGATTCGGTACCATTGGAACATTCATTATTTCATGCAACTGTTGTAGGGGAGTTTTAAAATTAATAACTCTTGATGTTGTTCGATTCATGATGTACGCAACACCCCGAACCGCCTCGCCCCAGTATTGCCTTTGAATCCCAGTATTGCCTTGGAACTTGCATGTCAAATAAGGAAGCTCTAACAATCTCCAAAATTTGTTTATTTCTTCTTTCTGCTAATCCGTTTTGTTGTGGTGTATTTGCACATGAAGTTTGATGCCTAATTAACTTTTCTTTGCAAAATCTCTCTATCTCTTGATTTATGTAGTCGTCTCCGTTATCGGATTGGAGCACCAAAATGTTACTTTGATATTGCGATTTTACTACCCCATACAGTTCCTGAAATTCGTTACATACTTCTCCTTTGTGTTTTAATAGAGAAATCCAAATCATACAAGTACATTCGTCAATAAAGTTAACAAAGTAACGATAACCATTAGGTGTAGGTATTTTTGTTGGGCCCCAAACATCACTATGTACTACCATGAATGGAACAACGACCTTTTTTTCACTAGGTAGATATGAAACCCGATGGCTTTTCACCATTTCACACATACCACAAATAAATTCAAATTGTTTTCATTCAAAAAAATATATATACGGTTTTAGTGTTTTTAAATAAGTAAACGATAAATGCCCTAATCTACGATGCCATAGCCAAGGCAGTGATTTCTTTTCTTGGTTTGCTTCTGTATTATGTGTTGCGACATGCCTTTCTTCCTCAAGATAGTACAAATTTCCCTTCCTAATACCATAGCCAATTATCCGATCTATCGCTATATCCTGAAACATACAATTGGTTGGCCAGAAAGTTACATAACAGTTTAATTTGTCTATAATTTGGCTAATAAAAATGAGATCTGATGATAAGGAGGGAACAACAAGAACAATATCAAGGTTCATTGTTTTTTAAACTTGAGGAGATCCTTCATATATAACATCTGCAACTCCTCCATTTGCAGTTTTGACCATGGACTGTTTTGGAAGAATTTGAGTTGTGAGTTTTTTCGGATCGTTGGTCATGTGATTTGTCGCCCCTGTGTCAATAATCCAGGAATTATTTGTAATTTTAGATCTGTTTGACATACCATGATTGTCGTGTGATTCTGTGTGGGCTGCAAACAACGTGGTCTCGTCGTTTTTTGTTGTAGTTACAGTGGCTTGACCTACCTTTCTCCATGGTTTCTTTGAGAAATCCCACCATTCTGGGTAGCCTATGATCTCATAGCATTTTTGTATCGAGTGTCTTTCTTCTCCATAATGAGCACATACGAGATTTGAGTTTTTGTTCGATCTTTTTCCTTTCACAGGTCGGCTTCGAGTTGCAAGCTTGACCATACTATTCAGTTCGTGTTTGCTTTCATCCATGGAGAATCTCTGGCTTTGATCCTTTCGTACGAATAGATAACATGCTTCAAAATCAAGTGGTGGGTCTTTCCTCAGTATCTTACTCCTTGCTTGATTGAATTCCACGTCAAGGCCTGCTAGAAAAATATGCACACGAAGACGCCCTAGTAATTTGTTTAGGGATACTACCTCAGTTATGTCATTTTCTTTGACCATCAACCGCATATCGATCTCTTGGAAGATACCGATAAGTTCATTGTAGTACGTGGCAAGGGGTCGGCCATTCTATCGGGTGTTGAATGACTTCTGGTTTAGTTCAGATAGTTGGGTCTCGTCAGTCCCATCATAAAAGGTCTTCTCAACTGCATCCCATATCTCCTTTGCACTCTTCAATTGAATGAACCTTGGAATCAACGTGGGGCTCATTGAGTCAATGAGCCAGCTCTTGACTTTGTTATTGTCAATGAGCCAATTCTTGATTTTTTTTCGCCATTCTCTGGTTTCTTGGAGGATCCGGTGACTAACCCTTGTTTGTTACGTACCGCTATTCGCATTTCCATCAACTGTGACCACAACTGATAGTTCGAGTCATCCAAGATGATCCATGTTGGGAACGGAGCATCTTAAACGATCGATCGGGTTTCTGGGGTAGGGATTTCTTTTTTCGAACATGGTGTTTTTCAGGGTTTCGAATATGAGGGATTAGAAAATTTCTATGCGGGTCACTCTGATACCATGTACAGAGAATTCTAATTGGAATCAATTATATTCATCAATACAACAAGATATACATATACATATATATATATATATATATATATATATATATATATATATATATATATATATATATATATATATATATATATATATATAAGAGGAAACCCACGGGAAAGAAGAACTATACAAGGAATGGATATGACACACAAATTTTCTATGGTTATCTGATCTTCTCAATAATATCCATAATTAGTTTGCCTCTTTCAATATTAGCTCTCGTCAACATGGAGGTCGGGGCAATGTCGAGAAAGCGTGGACTAAGAAGAAAATGGTCAAGTTTACTGAGTTTAAGATCTTCATTTCTAAAACACGTGAAACGAAAACCTCCCATTTTTTGGTCTCTCAGACCCACTTCATTGATGAAATTGTTGAAATCTCGAGCAGTTCGATTGTAGAAGATAGAGTTAAATCTCTCATATGGTCGCCTAACAACGTTAAAGTCACCTAATAGGATCCACACACCGTCATATGTCTGAATGATTCCTTTTAGTTCATTCCACATGTTGGCTTTCTCTGTAACCGGTTGGGGTCCGTAAATGTTTGCAAAAATCACCGGTCTTTGAACCCCCACCCAGGTTCCGATATTAATGAGATAATGTTTTGAGGATAATACTTGAGTAGAACTGAACATACTGCTATCCTATAAGTTCAATAACCCCCCAGAACGTCCAAATGCATTAATCTTGCGTGAGCCAAATTCAGTCGACCCCCAACACGATGCAACATCAATATATTTTGCATCTGATAACTAAGTTTCATGTATAGCAATGAAAGAAAGCTTGTGTGTTGCTCTTAGCCATCTGGCCCAAGACACCTTATGTTCTTCTCCAATGCCACGAATGTTAAGGGAGAGAAAATTCATTAGGGACCATTGATCTCACCTGATTCACTTATCACTGCCCTGTTCTGTAACTTACCTTCTTTCGTCCGTCCACGAGACTGTAAAAAGAGAGAAAGGGGCGGCTATCTAGCGGGAGTCGTTTCGGTTGTATGCCATGAGGTCCCTATGGACAAGGGGACAAGTGAATCATCGCTTTTGGGCGCAGGCACCCCTTTACCATCTATCTCATTGCATTCCATTGTCTCGTATTGTACTATACTGTATCAGACCAGATACATCTATTGAGTGAGAGAAGGTAATCTATTTTATTCTATTTTCTTCATTTTGATATTGATAGGGATCCCCATTCATTCCTAGATTCCCGGATTGATTGCCCTACCTAACTACATGGTAGTGGTCTAGGGAGCACAATTGCTAGAGCATGAGAGAATGGACTTCGATTAACACAGGATTATCCGGTTGAATTTTGAATCCAATCAAAGAGCCCACGACAGCAGTGGCTTCAATTTCAAACAACGACATCGGTGTAGAGGAGGGATGATAGTTCAACCTTGAGTTTAAGAAATTTTGATCGAGGAGGAGGGGAGGGTTATTGAGAGATGGAGAAATCAATGTACGAGACCCAACAAGCTCTGCCTAGGGGATAGAATCTGGGAACAAGTTGACCTTAAGTTTAAGAAGAAGGGATGACGGTTCAACCTTGATTTTAAGAAATTTTTATTCCTACAAATCTTCCTACCCAATAAAATGATGATATGTGTAACATTTGCTGCTCAGTTAATGAAATTTAATGATATTTTAGTATAATAATGTAACACATGTCATTATTTAAATTTATAGAAAAATTAATAGGAACAAAAGGTAGAAGATATTTAATTTCCCGAGAATAATATCTCCTCTAATAAATGAATGTTTTTTTTGCCACTTGTTACACTCTTATTCATTTTGCCACATGTCATTTTGTGGTTATTTTGAATTAATTTTTATTCCATATGTAATTTTGTGGTTTTTCTATTTTATTAAATTCCATATGGTATTTAAATTTAATAATAAATGCTTAATTGACTTTCCTTATAATTTCAAAAATGCTTTGATTGTTTTATCTAAATGATTTGTTTATATTTAAAAGAGATAAAAAAAAAACGCTTTAATTTTAGTAATTCAATATTTTTCTCATTTTTCTTATAAATTCAAATTTCTCAAATGTTTATACATATCTAATTGTTTTAAATACACCCATGTAATACATGGGGCTGACACCTAGTACATTATCAAAGGAATATTGTTAATGTTAACGACAAATTAAACTTTTTTCTTACTCTATTAAAGAAAGTTTTAAATGAACTATATTTTTTATGTTATTATAAATTATGTCTCTTTAAATGTTTTTTGATGTTCTTTTAAAGCATTTTTAGAACAATATAACGACAAATTTATATATTTTGGATGTTCTTATAAAGCATTTTTAGAACACTATACACTATCGAAGGGATATTGTTAACGTTAACGACAAGTTATACTTTTTCCAACCTTATTAAATAAAGATTTAAATGAACTACGTTTTTTATATTCTTATAAAATATGTTTTTGATATCATTATAAAATATAATTTTTTGTAGATCATAATATTTTCATATGTTTTATATACATCATATCGAGCACTATGTCTGGGAATATAACTAAGTGCACTTATGAACGAAAATTACACATAAAAATCATTGCGCATATAGTTTTGACAGATTATATGGGGTGTAATCAATTTGATTTAAACCAAAAACCGAAGATTCACAACACATATCCATTTATGAATTCAAATGAATTTCATCAATACGTCACAACATTGATGACATCGGCGTTCGGTTATGGGGATACAAATATTCACGAAGACATAGTTGAAGAGAACAACAAAAAAATCTCATAATCCAAAAGAATATCCATGTTCAACCAAAATCTAATGCAACTATAACAACCTTAGGGGTTATAAGGATACATATGTTTGTATCATTTGATTTTTTTTGTTCTAGCCAGTGGAGCGATTGATTAGGATCCAAAGTAGAATTCCTATTTCGTAGTATTAAATGTAACTTAAGCATTTGCATGGCACGTGTCACACCTGGATATGATCCAAAGTAGAATGTGCATTGGCCTTGCCCGGATGATAACGTATTTTGCATTTGTAATCATTTAGTAACTATACCCATCGTCGTTGTCTCATATTGAGCTATTTTTTATTAAGAATGTGCGGGAGACTCTTATTTGTCAGTGAAGATTGTACACTTTGTACCATAAAGGTAGTGTCTCCAAATCTTTAAGACAAACACTATCATGCCTAATTCAAGGTTGTGTGTGGTGTAGTTGACCTCGTGAGTCTTAACTTGTTTTGAGGCATAGGCAATGACCTTTCCCCGTTGCATGAGTACACAACCTAGACCTTGCTTGGATGTGTCACAGTAGACCACAAAGTCTTCCGTTCCTTCTAGAAGAGACAAGATCGGAGCACTGCATAACGCTTTCTTTAGCGTCTGGAAGGAAATTTCTTGTTTATCCTACCATTTGAATGTCACTCCCTTCTGGGTCAGGCTAGTAAGTGGTTTCGCGATTTTGGAAAAGTTTTGTATGAACCTTCGGTAATGGCCAACAAGGCCCAAAAACTAGCAAATTTCTTTCGGCATCCTCCGCGCTTCCCAGTTTTCAATTTCCTTGATTTTGGATGGATCCACATGTATCCCTTCCTTGTTGACCAAGTGTCCCAAAAAGTCCACCTTTCGTATCCAAAATTCACATTTTGAAAACTTTTCATACAACTTCTCCGCCCTTAGTGTCTCCAAGACCTGTCGTAGATGTTGACTATGCTCTTCCTTACTTTGCGAATAGATTAGTATGTCATCGATAAATACTATCACGAATTTATCTAGGTAAGGTCGGCATAGATCCATGAACACCGCGGGTGCATTAGTCAACCCGAAGGGCATCACTACGAACTCGTAATGGTCGTAACGAGTCCTAAACGTTGTCTTAGGAATATCTTCCTCCTAGATTCTGAGTTGATGGTACCCTAACCTTAGATCGATTTTTGAGAAGTAGCTCGATCCCTGAAGTTGGTCAAATAGATCGTCAATCCGGGGTGGGGGGCACAATTCCCTGGCAGACTCCCTGGTCGGCAAGAGTGTGTGCCAAACATTTGGCACTGTCGAAGGAGGTTGGGTTGGCAGATATGACCATTCCTTGAATCTGGAGGGATAGTCCCCAGATGTAGCGTTCCACCTTCTTGGCTTCCGGGGTGACCATCCCGAGTCACAAAACTGCCAAGTCGTTAAACATGGTGGTGTAAGTGGTCACATTAGAGCCCGTCATGGTATGGTTCCAAAGTTCTTGCTCCAATTTCTGAATTTCGCTTCTTGGGCAGTACTCTTCCAGCATCATGACCTTCAGATCTTCCCAAATCACAGAGTTGGCCACATTGAGAGTCAGGGTTTTAACATGGCCATTCCACCAAGATAAGGTCGAGTTAGCAAAGGTACAAGTTGCGTATTTGACCTTACATTCATTTAGGCATGAACAAACTTCAAATACAAATTCTGTTTTCTCAAACCATCTCGTCAAGGTAATGACACCGTCGTTGCCATGAAAAGTCTTGGGCTTGCAGTTCATAAATTCCTTGTAGGAGCATACTTGTTGGTGGCCTTGACTTTCACCAAGAATGGAACTGTTGGCATCATTCCCGCTTCCATTTCCATTTCCGTTTCTGTTTTCATTTGTGCCATTGCCGCTAATTTGTGCCAATGCGGCTAGCACAGAGGCTTGGAACATAACGGGGTCCACTTGCGGAGTTGGTGTTGGTGTGGTTGTTGGTGTCTCACAGGCTCGCCGGTTACTTCTGCGCGGTGGCATTCTTTTGCCATAGGAATTAGAGATGAAATGATGATAAGTCCTCAATAATGGTTATGAATTGGGTATTATCGAAATAGAACGTCTCAACTATTTGTTTGGTTATGTCTCACCTTTATTGTAACTTATAAACATCACAATAAAATAAATATAATTACTATAATAAATAAACAATTTCATAACAATTTATGAACTTATAAGTAACACCCAGTGAAATAAAATGCAAACCATTTCATTGATAAAGTTTCATAGTAGTACATAGTTTTGGAAAATTTGACCTTCATAGAGGTCTACAACACACCTAAAACCCAAAATAAAATCGACAACATAGCGACCCTTAAAATAGTGTAATCACTTATTCGCAGGGTCGGACCTACATACATGGGGGAGTAGCACCAACACTTACACATAAAGCCTAGTCTATAACAAAAGTCGAGTAGCATAAGCACTACTCATGGTGAGTGGCATCCTGCGGACCTTAGAATGTGGCTATGAATGCCCACATCTCCCTTGCTTCCTTTCTGGCCTCCTCAGCTCAGCGCTCGGCCTCGATCACCCTCTGCTCCATGACGGCATGTCGGTCCCTAAACTCCCTAACCTCGTCTCGGGTAGTCGTGACCTCCTCCTGAAGGAAGTTGATGATCTTGAGTGTCTGATCGTGATCTTCATCTAAACATCGAAACCGAGCGGTGGTGACCTCAGCAGTGGCACCGACGTCTAGGATATGGCTAGTGGACGCCCTAGCCTGCTCATCAAGGTGCAAGATGCAGCGAATCATGACAGGGAGTGCCCTATTGGCTGGACCCCCATTACGGAGGTCGTAGAACTCTCGGCTCATACCATATGAAGGATGTTGGCCCTGCTCGCGGCCCCACCTATGCAAGTCCTCCACCTATCGGGATGTCAAACCCTGAAATGGTACCTCTGTCAGAAAAGTCTCTGGTCTATGAAAAGGAAATATCCTCTTAAGAGGAGTGTGCATCCATAGTAGACCACCTGGATGGCAGTATACCTGGAAACTCGGCCCGGGTGCAGGATCGTGTAGATCACAGATGGCATAAGGTGGGTTGCTAACCTCAGATTCCGCATTGGAGTCCTCCTCATTGTCATTGTCATCATCGTCCTCTTGACCTTCCTTCGGGTCCACTTTTGCAGCTAGTGTGTCAACCTTAATTTGCTCTTCAGGATCCTCCTCAATCCATCCATCGTTCCCATTGTTGGGAAAGTAAAGGTCTCCAGGCAAGTGGAATCTGGCCATGTCGTTTTTGCAAGAATAGAGGTAAAAGAGACACATAAAGAGTCTAGGTGTATGGTGTTAGATTAGGTGTCTAAGTTCATAACTATTTCTGGAATGTACTTGACCCGGCTAGCATGGTCCATTTTGGGTTGCATGACATTGCAACACTTGGATAAACTAGATAAGAGAAAGGACACTTATGGTTTATTAATATATTATAAGTTCTAATATATTAATAATATTATTTAATTAATTTTGATCAAGAATTAATTTAGAATTAATTTGGTGATCAAAAGGAGACTAATTAAATATATGGGGTTGATTGTGCAAATCATCCATTCTTTTATAGTAGGCTAATGATCCATGGTTTATTGAATTGGGCTAAAACCCATAAGGTGCTCCATGGATAGTCCATGTAGGTTATAAACCCATGGATCATGGAATATGAAAAGCCATGTAAATTAGGGTTTACATGTTGTAACCCTACTTGTGACACAACTATAAAAGGACCCCATGGCTAGCAAAATCGGACTACTATGTGTAGAAAAAGAGGGCTAGCCGATTTTGAGTGATAGTGTACTTCTCTCAAAGTTATTCTAAGAGTTGTGGTGTTTTGTGAAGCATTTGAGGCATCACATTTGAGGTGCTAGGCTCACAAGGTTCTAAAGGAATCCAAGCAACAAGAAAGGTATGTTTTTCTACTAGCTTTTATGTTTCAAAGTCCCCCATGCCATGCTAGTTAAGTTAAGAACCTTGGAAAATCAAATTTGCATGTATCTTAGTGAAAACATAGATCCAAGGTTTCTAGGGTTGCATGTACACCTTAGGAGTGTTAGAATGCTCAAAACCCTTCAGTGGTATCAGAGCCTAGGCTTGTTTTCTTGATACTTGATGCAAATTGTTGAAAAAACTCAAGATTTTTGCATTCTGTTGAGTGAACTCGCCGAGTCCATGGGGGGGACTCGACGAGTTCATGTGTTATTTCATCCTACTAGTCGAGTAGGTTCTTGCACTCGACGAGTAGGAGGCCCTGAATGCAGATTTTCGATTTTTGTTGCTGGAAATGGACTAGAAACATTACCCTAAACTGTTTTGGTCTTATAAAACTTGTTTTAGATGGTGTAATGGTTATGCTAATCCAGTTACAATGGCTATTATCAAAATTTAAAGTTTTGTATGTGTTATTTATGATTCTTGAAATTGTTGATATGAATGTTCATACACTTATGAGTTTAGAAGATCATAGGAATTATTTGCAAATAGTTTGTTAGTTTAATTCTTGATCTTGATGTGTTTTAATGGAATCCATAATTTGTCCTCAAGTTATGGATTACCAAAAGTCATTCTTTTAAAGTCCATTAAAGAAACACATAAGTTACATAAAATGATGAGTCTTTCATTTTAATAAACCATCAACTCACAAGTTATGAAGTTGAAAAGTTTTGAAAGTTACAAAATTTGCCCTCAAGTTTTAGAATATGTAAAGTCACTTTAAAAACTTTGATTCCAACCCCTAGAATTTTAAAAGTTAAAATTCAACCCTTATACTTTATAATAGTATAAGTTAATAATATATATATATATATATATATATATATATGTTGGGTTTTGAGCATTCTAACACTCCTAAGTGTACATGCAACCCTAAATACCTTCGATCTATGTTTTCTCTATTATACAAGCAAATAAGAACTTCCAAGGTATTATCCTAATCTAGCATACAAAACAATGAATGTAACAAGATAGAATACATACCTCTTTGATGTAGAAAGTCTTCATGAAGCTTGAGTGCCTAGTGCCCCAAGTGTGACACCTCAAATGGTTCACACAACACCAAATACACTTGGAATAACTTGAGAGAATTCTACACTTCATGAAATCGGCTAGCCCTTTCTTACTCACTTTCTAGTGGCCGATTTTGTCAAGAATAAGATCTTTATATAGTATTACAATTAGGGTAAACCCTAATTGTCATGACTTTCCATTTCCTTGGATCCATGGGTTCAAATACACCATGGAGCATCCATGGACCATCCTATGGGTTTTAGACCAACTTGATTATCCATGGAGCATTAGCCCACTATACAAGTATGGATGATTTACACAATCAACTCATATATTTAATTAGTCTTCTTTTGATCACTTAATTAATCCTAGATTAATTATTGATCAATACTAATTAAATAATCTTATTATTCTTATTATTAATATACTAGAACTTATAATATATTAATAACCATAAGTGTCTTATTTCTCTCATTATAGTCTATCCAAGTGCATGATGTCATGCAACCCAAATGGACCATGTCGGGTCGGGTCAAGTCTTACCGATTATAGTTATGGACTTAGACATTAATCCAACAGTCTCCCACTTGGATAAGTCTAAAACTAATATTGTGTATGACTTCAGGAACCGACTGGCAATCGTAGCTCTCAAAAGCTTCTGTCGAACTCTAACCTTGTAGATGAACTCTGACCTTTGTCAGTGACTTGTCCATTAGATAAGGGATCATATATTCCTCCATTCTAGATATCATATGGACTGAGACATGGATTATAATCATTCTCTCTGTCCATTTGTTGTTTCCCGATTTCCGATTTATGACGACTGACTAATTGAACAAATCAAATCAGTCCTGGCCCGGCCGAGCACTTCCATTTGTCATCATCAAATCATCGAGGGGCCCACAGATATCACTTTTATCCCGAAGGTAAAAGGAATGGATAAACTTCGACTCATATGGCTTGTTCTACTACTTGTTGAATCATACACAAAGACACGTTTTATAGCACCGAGTTACCAAATGCGTTTTCGTGAAATCAATGTATTGTCAACTCATAGTAACAACTCATATCTCTAGGTTTGAAGAATATAAGATATTATCGTCTCATGATCACTCGTGATAAAATCCATGAAGTGATTCCAATGAGCGCGGGTTGAATCCAATACTCAGAACTTATGAGCACTCATGAGTGTTGTAGCCCTTTGTCCAACACCTTAGACCTCTACAAGCCAACCCATGACAGTCTTAATTCATATCTACTTCCAATATATGACCGACTGTGGATGGTTTGAATAACTTAATCATTCCGGAAGAATAACCTAGTTTATTCAGGAAGTCAAAACATGCAAAATGAAACACAAGAATAATTGAATCCAATATGGTATCAAAACCTATGAACACAAATAAAACACCTTTTATTTATCACCATATGATTACACATTATTCATTGTATACTGTTTCAGCTATCAACTTTATTCTTGGATTTAAAACAATAGTTGTCCCATGCTCCAAGCATGTACACTATGTTTTCTAAACACTAGTCATACCACACACCAAGTATGCATACTATGTTTGTCTATGATCTTTACTTTGTGAACTAGATTAATTGAACATAACTTCAATGATTCTCTTTTCACACTCCCAAATCCTTACTGCAAATGCAAGAATTCCAAATTCATGCCATTTACTGAAATCTGTTAGATTCTAAACTTATATGCATTAAACCTCTTGTAATGATTATGCACAAAGTCAGAAGGACTTGACAACAACCATTACAGACCATTCCAAAGGAGATCAACTCCTTGGGAACATCCTTCTTGCATTAAGTTTCCTAATCTTAAACAGATTGAAAAATTCTAACTTTGAAACATTTCCAGATTCCATTTTGACTATCACTTCTGAACAAGAGTTGCCTCCTTCCAGATTATGTCAATATGGTCCTTCCAGAATTATCACTATACTTCCAACTGTCCTTGGCCAACCAATCTTTGGTAAACCTTAGATTGTCCTCGACAATGGTTTAATCCTTTTAGTCATATCCAGTTCTAAACCTTTTCCCTTCTCAATGCCCCAGGCATTTGGAAAATTTTAGAAATGATGAATATAACACATGTAATCGATCCTATATCCGAAGCATATGGGACACGATTCATGATGTCTCACATAAAGACTAAAACAGTCTTTTGCTATAATATTCCCATTTCAATTTGCCAAGTTCTCATAATTCAGATTATGAAAAGGGATGCCGTAATCATAATCGAATTTTAGAACGCAAATAATGTACCCATATACAGAATTTCCTTAAGTTGAGCCATTCTAACATGAAATTCATATATATATATATATATCCTTGACTAAATGATTAAAACCTCACGATCTAAGCTTATAGATTTGAGATGAAGTATAATTTCCTCTCCCTTAATTATAGCAAAACAACTTTTCCCAATTGAAACCATTTGTTTTCTATAATTAACATTGCTAACTTGCAATACTTATCATAATTATCATGCTCCCACTAACATGATGATTATTAGCATAACACTTATGCTCCCATTAGCTTTGACATGTACTCAGAAATCAGCTGGACTTCTAGAAATCAATACTTCATTGACTTTCTTATCAAAGTTCACTAGATTGTTTTGATAAAACTTTATCAAAATCATCCACCTTCCCTTAGATAGCACACTTGTGTATCTAAACAATTATGAAGAAGGATGCCGTAATCATAATGTTAGACCTTTTTGCCACTTCTCACAAGTCTAGGTTAGTGTGCCGGTAAACCACACACGCTCCATTAACGACTTTGAGAATGCAAATATCACAATTGCTATCTAACTAAAATCTACTTAGTGAAAGTGTTTCCTCACCATCATTTCCATGAAACGGAGAGAAACCTTATGACACTTAGATTTAATGGTGTATGTGTTCTTATCCATGTGAATTTTTCAAAACCATAGTTACAAGACAAGGATAATGACAAATCCAAACTCATATGGATTGAATGTAATCTTAATTTCTTGCCACCTGGCAGCTCAAGGGCCTGCCATTGCTTCCAAGTTGTTATGCAACCAATTGAGAACTCTAAGAACTCATATGCAAAGCCAACTTTAACTGGAATGGGCGTAGGATATGTCAGTACGATAGGTTATAAACCTCAAGTCGTGTGCTAGTGAAGAACTTTAGGTTTTATTCTTGATTAGTTCTTGAGACTTTCAAGACCTTTAAGACTCCCACTGTCCTCTTGACATATAAGACTCCCTTGTCAAACATCCAAGAGATAGTGCGGATTCTAATCAAGACAAACACTTCACACAATTGGCCTTAGTTGGTCTTTGTTTTATCCAAAACATCACAACTTACCAATTTCAAATGTACAAGAGTAGAAAAGTTTTACTCTTACATTTAACAAGTGTTTTAAACCTTCTTTAAGACATGTCACCCAAGTTACAATCTTGGAGTATGACTCTAAGAATTGTTTTTGGAACGAAGTATGAATCATCTTCTTGATTTAACCACTTCAACAATTCATAGTTCCTCTTCTTTGCTATAAGAAAGCACTTAGAGGATGAATTGTGATAAGGTCTCTAAATCATTAAGATGATCACAAAACTGATACTAAAGTACTCTCTCCCATCTTTTCAGATTTGAGAAACTTTTATCCTTCTGCCTAATTTGATTCTTCTTATTCGCTTTGCCTTACATTGGAAACTTTTCCAATGTCTCAGAATTACCCTTAAGCTTGTAAGTATAACCATATTTACTGAACTTTAGTAAATTATGACGAATAATATTATCGATCTTTTGTAGTGGACTTGACCAGTGCACAAGAATGTGTACTCGATCCCTTAGTCCTTTACTTGACTCACACATCCATGTGAACAAGTAATTTGTCTTAATTTTTCCAATACTTGAAAGTTCTCATTCATCATGCTATACAACTTGCATGATTCCAAGTTCCGGTCCAATTGAAACTTGGGTGATGAGAATCTTTCCTTATTTGGTAAATTTAGACAAAACCACAAATAAAAGAATCAATTTCATATTTCCACTCTTGCTATTAATGGAATCATATAAGCAACAATTTTTCCTCAAATGCCATTGTAAGGATATTTTAAAATAAATAAATCAAACATTTTCTTTTATTTTAAAACTTTGCGGAAAAACTTATCCTTACAATCCATATGAAAACTTGTTGTTATCTATTCCTAAGCAATATCTCATAACTCCTAATAAGTAGCTCAAGAATCCGATCTTCAAACTACGCGATAGAAATCCATCTATGCGATCAGATTCAGCATATTCTTTCTTTAAGTTTCTTCACTTTTCTTTGATTCTTAAAACATCACCATGTGACCCAGTCACATCATGTATCAAGAGTCTTAGAATAGAAACTTAACAGAGTTAGATAGTGGACTTTACCTGAAGTAGAGTCAAACTTATTGACTTTAACATCCTTAGGTAAATTTGGCAGCTTCGCAACCAATGCCCCTTCCTTTGGCAACATAAACATATGGACCCTTTGATGATGGTACACGGGACTATCACAGACTTAGTTTTTCTCTTTACCATTTGGTCAACCGAGTTGACTATGACCGATCCCTTTCCATTGGGAAGAGAATGCTTTTCTGGATTTCCTGTGTCACTATTGTCAATGTCCATAAAGTTTTAGGAAGTTGATCTTAGCAAATAGATAAGATCATTAAGGGTCTTGTCATAGTCTATTTCATAGGTGTCCCAAAGGAACTCACTATGTGACTTAGAAAGTGATTGCACCACCAACTTTCTCAAGACTTTGACACCCAACTCTCCCGGCTTGTCAATATGTGACTACATCTCCAAGATGTGACCACACATAGACCTTTACTTGCCAATAGGGCTTGAGTGACCTTAAACTTTTCAAGAACTTGTGGGATAGGGAGAATACTTGGAGGAGGTTAAAGAAGTATGATTTCCAAAGGACATCATCTTCATTTAGGAAACCTTGTTTCAAGAGATTTGGGAAGATCATAAGTGTCTAAACCAGACATCTTTTGGGAGATATTCAAGATAGTTGATTTAAAGTCCTTAATATAACACCCAATATGAAATATTAAGGCTAGGACCCAACAAACTATTTTATAACTTAGAATAGGGATGTCGTAATCCAAGCTATAAAATATTTGAAGGTAGGTGAATGACGATTCACCAATTTCCACCAAGATAAACGAAATGTATTATTAGGTTTTAATTGGATTTGAAACTCCTAGATCTTTGAGATTCATTGAACTGTTCAATGGCATGTTTCAATCTCGAGTGTGCCCTTCAGGTTTTGTGACTGGGATGCCGAGGATCACAAAACAAGGTGTGAAGTAACCATGCAAATTACTTGGTACCCTTAAGTGTTTACCCCTCAATCGATGTGCCGGTTAACCACACACGCTCCATCGATACTATGATAAACATTAAGTTACCCTTTGCCTACCTTGTTAAATATGAGTTAGTGTGCCGGTTAACCACACACGCTCCACTAACCGACTTAAACAAAGTGCAAAGTGTAATTTCATGGATTAGCACCTTATTCACATTTTCCTAAGTAACTAAGATTGGGTATTATTAAGAGTTTAGTTACTTAGTATTTATCATTAATACTTTTAATGAAGGGAGAATTATAGTCCTGTCAAACCCGTTCGGCTAACGACCCTCCACCAGTCAAGCAAGCGGTGGGTGAGAGTGGACACCCATTAAGTTGTCATTTTATAGGCAACAACCTTATACCCACCTTATAGACCGGCTTCGTGAATGAGGCGTACTAGCGGTAAGACTGACTTTACTCTTATACATACATACATACATACATATATATATATATATATATATATATATATTATTAACTTATAATATTATAAAGTATAAGGGTTGAATTTTAACTTTTAAAATTCTAAGGGCTAACTTGGAATTAAAGTATTCATAAGTGAAAACTTTTCAAATTCCATAACTTGAGGGCAAGTTTTGAAACTATTCAAAACTAATTAATTCCATAACTTATGTGTTTAAAGTAGTTTTAATCCAAAAACTCTTCAAGTTCCATAACTTGAGGACAAGTTATGGAAGACTTTAAACTAATAAAAGAATTAACTTTTCTTTATTTTATAACTTATGGAATTAATTAAGGTTACATATTTTATTACTTAATGAAGTGAATCTTGAACCTCCATAACTTAAGGACAAGACTCTTCATCTTTTGTAACCATTGCCAACTTTTATGAGTTTTATGAAACTTAAATGTGACTTTTCATATAACTTGAGGACAAGTTACAAAAACACATTTTAGAATCAACTCTTAGATTAATTTGGATTGAAAACACATAATCAATTTACTTTTCTATTAATCTAAGCAACTCATAAGAACAAGATAATTCAAATCAAACTTTTTCATGTAATTAGTCTAAACCTTAAACTAATACAAAACATGAATCTATTGACAATTATCTTTGAAATTGGATTAGCATGAACATTACTACATCAAAAACAAGTTTATAAGTTCAAAAACATCTTAGGGTAATGTTCCTAGTCCAATTCCAGCCAAAAAAGTCGAATTTATGCTGTCTGGGGGTCCAACTCGTCGAGTGCACGAACCAACTCGGCGAGTTGGATGCATTTTGCCTTGGACTCGGCGAGTCCATTCATGGACTCGGCGAGTCTGCTGGGCAGACATCATCAAAACTCGATTTTTCAGCTCCATTTTCAAGTATAACAAGAAAACAAGCCTAGGCTCTGATACCACTGTTGGGTTTTGAGCATTCTAACACTCCTAAGGGTACATGCAACCCTAAATACCTTGGATCTATGTTTTCTCTATTATACATGCAAATAAGAACTTCCAACGTATTATCCTAATCTAGCATACAAAACAATGAATGTAACAAGATAGAATACATACCTCTTTGATGTAGAAAGTCTTCATGAAGCTTGAGTGCCTAGTGCCCCAAGTGTGACACCTCAAATGGTTCACACAACACCAAATACACTTGGAATAACTTGAGAGAATTCTACACTTCATGAAATCGGCTAGCCCTTTCTTACTCACTTTCTAGTGGCCGATTTTGTCAAGAATAAGATCTTTATATAGTGTTACAATTAGGGTAAACCCTAATTGTCATGACTTTCCATTTCCTTGGATCCATGGGTTCAAATACACCATGGAGCATCCATGGACCATCCTATGGGTTTTAGCCCAACTTGATTATCCATGGAGCATTAGCCCACTATACAAGTATGGATGATTTACACAATCAACACATATATTTAATTAGTCTTCTTTTGATCACTTAATTAATCCTAGATTAATTCTTGATCAATACTAATTAAATAATCTTATTATTCTTATTATTAATATACTATAACTTATAATATATTAATAACCATAAGTGTCTTATTTCTCTCATTATAGTCTATCCAAGTGCATGATGTCATGCAACCCAAATGGACCATGCCGGGTCGGGTCAAGTCTTACCAATTATAGTTATGGACTTAGACATTAATCCAAATATATATATATATATATATATATATATATATATATATATATGTGTGTGTGTGTGTGTGTGTGTGTGTAAGAACAAGTCGTTTTACCGTTAGTAGGCCTCATTCATGAAGTCGGTCTATAAGGGGGGTATAAGGTTGTTTCCTATAAAATGGCAGCTTAATGGGTGTCCACTCTCACCCACCGCTTCCTTGACTGGTGGAGGGTCGTTAGTCAAACGAGTAGGACAATGACTTTAATCCTCATTAAAAGTATGATGGTCATAAAGTAACTAAATGTTTTTAAAAATTCACAATCTTAGTTACTGTAGGAAAATGTGAATATGGTGCTAACCCATGAAATTACACTTTGCACTTTGCTTAAGTCGTTAGTGGAGTGTGTGTGGTTAACCGGCACACTAACTTGGACTTAACAAGGTAGGAAAATGGTGGCTTAAGGTTTATCATAGATCGATGGAGCGTGTGTGGTTAATTGGCACATCGGTTAGGTGATAAACATTAAGAGTACCAAGTAATTTGCATGGTTAATTCACACCTTGTTCTGTGATCCTCGGCATCCCAGTCACAAAACTTGAAGGGCACTTTCGAGATTGAAACATGTCATTGAAAAATTCAATGAATCTCAAAATAATCTAGGAGTTTCAAAACCAATTAAAACCTAATAATTTATTTCGTTTTTCATGGTGGAAATTGGTGAATCGTCATTCACCTACCTTCAAATATTTTATAGCTTGGATTACGACATCCCTCTTTTATGTTATAAAATATTATGTTGGGTCCTAGCCTTAATATTACATTTTGGTGTTTTATTAAGGACTATCTTTATATTTAATCTAAACTTGTCGTTCTTTTTTTCAGATGTCTTCCAACAATGTTGCTTCTGGCTCAAACCCTATCGGCTCCTTCTCTCTAATGAACCTCTGTGGCAGAGTCATCTTTGATGGATCCAACTTTATGGATTGGATCAGGAACATCAGGATAGTCACTCGGTATAAGGACAAGGAATATGTCCTTGACAAGGAGTTTAAGGAACTTGATGAGTCGTCTGCTACTCCTGAGGACATTGTTGAATTCCAGGCACATGAGAGAGATGCCACTAAGATGGCATGTATCATGTTGGCCACAATGACAGCCGAGCTCCAAAAGTCCTATGAGGACTTCTATCCTTTTGAGATGCACTAGGATTTGATGGATTGATGCCATCAGAGCGCTCATCAAGAGCGATATGAAATAATCTCCTCCATGATAACCCGAATGTAGGATGGTGAACCCATCACGGGCCACATGCAAAAAATGCAAAGATTCATGGACAGTTTGCTGAAATTGAATGTGAACTTTCCCGATGAGTTGGCAATTGACATCATTTTGCACTCCATACCTTCTTGTTATGATCAATTCCGAATGACATATCACATGAACAAGGAGGAAGTTACACTCAGCAAACTTCAAGGACTTTTGAAGACCACCGAAAGTGGTCTTAAAGGTAAATCAGTTGCTACCACTCCTACTCCTACCGCGGCCCCTGTCTTGGCAATCGGGCAAGGTAAAGGGAAGAAGAGGAAGAGCCCTTCGAAGGGTACCAAGGGAAATTCCCTTGATGGCTCCTCTTCAATTAGAACCAAAAGAGGTTATGTCACTCCTTCTGCCAACCTTAAAGAGGCTGAATGCTTTTACTGCCATGAAAAGTCGCACTGGAAGTGAAACTGCCCAAAGTACCTGCAAGATGTTAAGGATGGGAAAGTAAAACCCAACCATGCAGGTATTTACACTATATTGTCTAATAACTCACCCCATTCTAATTCTTGGGTCCTTGATACAGGTTGTGGTATTCACATATGTTCTGGCTTGCAGGGACTAAGAAGAAGTGAGAATGTGGAGCATGGGAAAATAAACTTGATCATGGGGAATAGGAAAGCTTCACCTGTCACCAAGATTGGAGTTTATTCTTTGTTGCTAAGTAGTGTGTTAGTGTTAGATTTGAATAAGTGTTGTTACTTGTCTGAAATAGCGAGAAATATTATTTCCTTTCATGGTTTGTACAAACAAGGGTTTACCTTTTCGCTTGATAATGAATGTGGTGGTATTAATGCTTTCGTTAATAATATTCTTTTTTTAAAGCATTACCTTGTGATGGTGTGTATGAAACTGTTTCGGATGTTGATAACCTAAGCAATAATGTGTTGTGTATTGATTCTTCCACTAACTTGGATAAAGAATCATCATGGAGTCTTGGAGTCATTTGACCTAAAGTCGGATGATTATAATAGATATGGATATGTCTACTTAATAGATATGGATATGTCTACTTAATCAAGCACAAGTCAGAAACCTTTGAAAAGTTCAAGGAGCTTAAACAGGAAGTGGAGAATCAGTTGGGCAGGAACATTAAGATGCTTCGATCCGATCGAGGTGGTGAGTATCTTAGTACAGAGTTCCTTGACTATATTAAGGAATGTGGGATTGTCTCACAATTGACACCTCCAAGGACACCACAGCTTAATGGTGTGGCTGAGAGGCGTAATCGAACCTTGTTGGATATGGTTCATTCCATAATGAGTCGAGCTTTGCTACCAATCTCATTTTTGGGGTATGCCTTAGAGACTGTCGCCCATATTCTTAATCTAGTCCCTACCAAAAAGGTTGCCAAAACACCTCACGAGATGTGGACTGGATAAGTTCCCAATCTGGACCACATCAAGATTTGGGGTTGTGAGGCTTTCGTGAGGCGTAAGACTCACGATAAGCTTTAACCTCAAAGTGAGAGGTGTATTTTCATCGGATACCACAGAAATCCTTTGGTTACCTCTTCTACATACCCACTGATAATGTGGTATTTGTAGCAAGGAGAGGAGTCTTTCGCGAGAGAGAGTTCATAAGCCAAGGAAACAGTGGGAGGTAAATTGACCTTGAAGAAATTCAAGAGTCAAGTGGTGAAGGAACCTCAAACCTTAGCAATCAACCTAAGGAGGAAACTCTTGTTGATCCGACAGACAAGTTTGTACCTCTGAGGCGTTCCACGAGAGTTAAGAATGCACCTGAGCATTACTATGGTTTCCATATTACTGCAGAAGGTGATACACTTATCAGTGATAGCACACTGGTAAGTTTGGATGAACCTAACAGCTACTCAGAAGCCATGGCAGGCCCTGAGGCTGCTAAATGGAAAGAGGCTATAGACAGCAAGATACAGTCCAAGTATGACAATCAAGTTTGGAACTTGGTTGACAATGTACCAAGTCGTAAGATAGTCGGGTGCAAAGGAATTTTCAAGAAGAAGACCGACATGGATGGTAATGTGCACACTTATAACGCGCGACTGGTTGCAAAGGGATTTTCTCAAACTCCAGGAGTTGATTGCAATGAGACCTTTTCACCAGTAGCAAAGATTAAGTTTATTAGGGTTATGTTAGCCATTGCTGCATTTCATGACTATGAAATATGGCAAATGGATGTCAAAACCGTTTTCCTTAATGGAAAGTTGGCTGAGGATGTTTACATGAGTCAGCCATAGGCTTTTGTCAGTACAAAGTACCCTAATAGAGTGTGTAATCTTGAGAAATCCATCTATAGATTGAAACAAGCACCTCGCAGATGGAATCTTTGTTTTGATGAGAAAGTCAAAGAGTTTGGCTTTTCGAGGAGCGAAGATGAATCTTGTGTATATGTCAAGGCTAGTGGGAGTATAGTTAGCTTTTTGGTATTGTATGTGGATGACATACTACTCATAGGAAATGACATCCCAACTCTGCAGGAAGTGAAGTCCTAGCTTGGGAAGTGTTTCGCTATGAAGGACATTGGTGAAGCTGCCTATATCCTAGGGATAAGGATTTTGAGAGACATGAGTAAAAGACTAATTGGACTTAGCCAGAGTACTTACTTGGATAAGGTGCTGAATAGGTTCAGCATGCAGAATTCCAAGAAAGGAGGATTACCGATCCTGAGTAACGCTAGATTGAGTAAGACTCAGAGCCCGAGTATAGAGGCTAAGATAGCAGAGATAAGTCAAGTACTATATGCTTCCATTGTAGGCTCGAGCATGTATACTATGACTTGTACTCGTCTTGATGTGGCCTTTGTGTTGAGCATGGTTAGCAGATATTAGGGGAATCCTGGCAAGGCTCACTGGACTGCAGTAAAGAACATTCTCAAGTACCTGCGGAGGACTAAGGATTGGGTCCTTACCCTCGGTGGGAGTGATGACTTGAGAGTAGTAGGATATAGTGATGCTAGCTTCCAGAATGATAGGGATAATTTCCGCTCTCATTCAGGCTGGGTCTTTACTTTAGACGGAGGAGCAATTACTCAGAAAAGTTCCAAGCAGGAGACAGTGGCTAATTCAACTTGCGAATCATTGTATATAGCAGCAAGCGAGGCATAAAAGGAGGATATATGGCTAAAGAACTTCATTGGAGACCTTGGAGTTGTACCAGCTATAAAGGAGCCTATGGAGATTTTATGTGATAGTGAAAGTGCAGTTGCCTTAGCCAAGGAACCAAGGGATCACGGAAGATCCAAACACATCGACAAAAAATACCATTTCATCAGACCTCGAATAGAAGAATGACTCCTCGTAGCAAAGAGGGTATCATCGGATGAGAACCCAGCAGATCCCCACACGAAGGGACTGGGTAGGGTTAAGCATCTTCAACATGCGAGGCGCATAGGGCTAAAGGATGATATTAGTTTTAGAAATTAGATAGCTTTGAAATTTGTAAAGTGTAATTGACATTTGATGATAAATAAAAGTTGTTGTTTATTTATAAGTAAAGTGTTGCTATCTTCTACCAATCGTTTACTATCATTTCATTTTGCATGTTTTGACTTCCATAATAATTATGTTCTGGTATATCATATTATTCAAATTCTCCACAGTCGGTCATATGTTGGAAGTAGATATGAATCAAGAATGTCATGAACTCGGCTTGTAGATGTCTAAGGTGTTGGACATAACAAGAGTTGCTACAACACTCATGAGTGCTCATAAGTTCTGAATATTGGATTCAACCCAGGCTCACTTGTATCACTTCATGGAATTTATCTCGATTGATCATGAGACGGTAATATCATATAAGTCTTCAAACCTAGAGATATGAGTTGTTGACTATGATTTGGTTATACATTGATTGTACAAAAACGCATTGGTAACTCGATGTTATAAAACGTGCCTTTGTGTATGACTCAACAATTAGTAGAACAAGCTTTGTGTATGATTTTGTGTTGACCTATGTACCGGGCCCGGTCAGAACTAAATTGATGTGTTCGATTAATTTCTATGTCAAACAAAACGGAAATCGAGAAACAAAATGTTAGACAATAAGTAAGACATTGTTCCATGTATTTTTCCAGCTGATATCTAGAACAAAGGATTATATCATCACTTATCTTAAATGGCATATCATCATCATCTCAGTTCTGTGAGACTTTGAAAGAGCTACGATTGTTGATCGGTTTCGGAAGTCATTCTTGAAGTTATAGTTATTAGACTTATCTAAGTGGGAGACTGTTGGATTAGGTGTCTAAGTTCATAACTATTTCTGGAATTTATTTGCCCCAGTTAGCATGGTCCATTTTGGGTTGCATGGCATTGCAACACTTGGATAGACTAAATGAGATAAAGGACACTTATGGTTTATTAATATATTATAAGCTCTAATATATTAATAATATTATTTAATTAGTTTTGACCAATAATTAATTTAGAATTAATTTGGTTATCAAAAGGAGACTAATTAAATATATGGGATTGATTGTGCAAAACATCCATTCTTTTATAGTAGGCTAATGATCCACGGTTTATTGAATTGAGCTAAAACCCATAAGGTGCTCCATGGATAGTCCATGGAGGTTATAAACCTATGGATCATGGAATATGAAAAGCCATGTAAATTAGGGTTTACATGTTGTAACCCTACTTGTGAACAACTATAAAAGGACCCCATGACTAGCAAAATCGGACTACTATGTGTAGATTGTAGAACAAGAGAGCTAGCCAATTTTGAGTGATATTGTACTTCTCTCAAAGTTATTACAAGAGTTGTGGTGTTGTGTGAAACATTTGAGGCATCACATTTAAGGTGCTGGGCTCATAAGGTTCTCAAGGAATCCAAGCAAGAAGAAATGTATGTTCTTCTACTAGCTTTTATGTTTCAAAGCTCCCTATGTCATGCTAGTTAGGTTAAGAACCTTGGAAAATCAAATTTTCATGTATCTTAGTAAAACATAAATCCAAGGTTTCTAGGGTTGCATGTACACCTTAGGAGTGTTAGAATGCTCAAAACCCTTCATATGGTTCTATAGTATCATAAAATAATCCTATAGTCTTTTTAAACTTTATGTTTGGTTCTAGAGTTCTTTTGTATGGGGTGTTGGTAAGTTTTAGACTTGTTGTTAACCAGGCTATATTTATCCAAGATCTAATCACATACCACCTACGCCTACTCGTGGTGTTCAACTTATCATTTTACTTTTGTATTGTTCTTGTTATGACACTGTTCTAGCATGTAGGTATGTACTTATACTTTATTGAAAATATCGTTATATTTTTAAAAGTATACTTATACAAAATGTTTTAGTCAGAGTGTTTTAGTCTCATTGTATTTATAGTTGTATATCTTACATGGTTTGATATACTTAGTTCATTATAAACATTACTCTTATACCAATCTGTCACACCCCCAAACCAGGATGGTGGAAACGTTTAGGGGTAGATGACTTCATGTACCATATCACAGCATATTGAATAATAGTGATCAGAGCAAACACAACCATCATAAATATAATAGGGAATATTACATTGTATCCAAGTATTGTATGTTTCAAAACAATTACATTATGATGACAAAAATAAATAGAGCAACGACGTAACATCCCATCCTCAAAAGTCTTGTGATTACATGTTTAACGATTTCTTGAGAATACAAGTAGTTCTGAAAAGTGTCAACAATTAAGTTGGTGAGTTCATAAGAGTTTTGTACGTGAAAAATTTGTAACTTTTCCTATGTTTCCAGAAAATCCAATATTTTCTTAAAAGTGAGTTGTAGTCTTAAAAACCCTAAGACCATGCATAAGTATTGTTGTACTTGTACTTAAAAATAGTATTATGTAGTTTTATTCTTATATAAAACCATTTGAACGTATGTTACCCCGTAAACCAAATGTATTGTTGATTCCCCATGTGTGTTATTACAACCATGCTAAAACCATAGTGGCATGCTATGGCGTTCTTCAGGTGTCGGAATGTTAGATAATTGTCACCCCAGACCTGTCGGTTTAGCTATAGCTAACAATTTAGGTGCGGGATTGTCAATCCCATATAGATCTATACACAAGTGTCACTCTCTCTTACTGAGATTCTGGTCATAATTCAGGACTTTGTTGGGTACTCTGGTGGGTACGGTGAAGGCTATGTCTCACATAATTGTATCAACAAGTTTACGTATAGTGTAATGAAAACTCTTTTGTAAATGAAAATATCACCTTTCCATACTATTTACATAGTGTAAAATAATTATACATTTATATAATTATTTGTTTTGTCTCAAAACATTAAAATAGTGTTAATGACCCATAAACTATATCCATTATAGTTTATCTTAAATGTTTTGTTATGTCTATACACACACACACACACACACACACATATATATATATATATATATATATATATATATATATAAGATAACATGTTTAGATGTTCATAAAAACATATATTATACATCTAGCACAAGTATACGAACTATTTGTACGATAAAACCAGTTTTCCGGTTTTTGGCCGTTTTACGTCACTAAACGGTAAATATTAAATTATAAACTTTGTGTAGTTTATTTTTACCCTTTCTATGGAGGTTAAGCCAAGCTATCCTTATATGTTTAAAATCATATTCTAGGTCAAATCTCACAAAAATGGTGTCATAATCTAGTCATGATCATTTTTGCTAGAAAACCTAGATAGTGTTCATAAAAACATAGTTTTTATAGTTTTGTTCTTATGAACCTTTTTATATGGTATATTTATATCCATGTTTCATTGTTTTGCATTTCAAACAAACATACCATACATAAATGCTCATAAAACTAGGTAATAACATTATTTCATGCAAATAATACTTTTTACGCAACATAAAGAAGAAGCATGCATAACAGCTTATGTTATTATACAAGTTTACTTATATCCCCCCCCCCCCCCTCTAAAAACTTGGATAAAACAAAAATGAAGGGGTATGAACTCAACTTGAGTGTGTTTCTTGGTGGATAAATGTTGGATTAGTGTCTAAGTCCATAACTATTTTGGTATGTACTTGACCCGATGGTGCATGGTCCTTTTGGGTTGCCTTCACCTAAGCAACTTGATAGGATGAATTATGGAGAGAGAGGATTAATTAAGATTTATTAATATATTATGAGAATAATATATTAAAGGAGAAATCGTATTGTTCAATTAATATTAGTCAATAATTAATTAAGAATTAATTTTGTGGCTAAAAGAGATTAATTAAACTTAGAGGGCTGAAATTGTAATTATAAGATAATTGTAATTGGGCTATAGATCATCTTGGAATATAGTTTGGACGAAATATATGGGAAGCCCATATGATTTCCATCCAAGGCATGTTCAGAAGGGGTCCATGGGTTGCTTAGGGCTTAAGCAGTCAAATTAGGGTTTCCTTGTTAGATAACCCTAATTGTCTACCTATTTAAAGAACCCTTGAGACCCAAAAACGTGGCCAACAAATTCCTTAGGGTTTCCATCCGTTTTTGGGTGTCTCTCCTCTTCTCCTTCTTCATCCTCTTGCTCTTGGTGTTTGTGAGACATTAGAGGAGTGACACTTGTGACTCTAAGCTTTCTGAAGCCATTACAAGGAGGATTTGAGATTGTTATTGCTACATAACAATCAAGGTAAGATCTAAACCCTATTCTTATGTTAATAATGATTATCACATGCTAGATCTAGGGTTTAAAGTCTTGGATGAATGCATGTACAATAGAGAAACCTAGATCCAAGCATTAGGGTTTGCATGAGCACATAGAATGTTCTTATGGTCAAAACCCATCAGTGGTATCAGAGCCTTGATTGGTTTCTGTTGTATGTGATGCAATGCTTGTTTATCTGCTGAAAATCGAGTTTCTGGCCTCTGCCCCACCCGACTCGACGAGTCAGTATCTGGACTCAGCGAGTCCAGGTAGTGACTCGGTGAGTCCGGGAGTCAGGCAGAGGACAATTTCAGATTTTTTTTGCCTATTTTGACTTCGGATAATTGTCATAATTGTTTCAAATTAATAAAATACAAATTTTATTGATTCCTTATGATTATCTTTGTCAAAATAAAATATTTTTGTAATCTAATTAGATAATAATTTCCTTATATGATAAATGCTAAATTATTTGAATTATTTGGTCAATTATCTTGCAAATAAAATTGATTAGGTCAAATATAGATAATCATAAAATTAATTGTTTAATTTTAAATTATTTGCCATTTGATCCTTTATGTCTTGAAAAGTTCAAAACTTGCCCTCAAGTTTTGGAATTTAAATTTTTTATTAAAAAGTTTAATTTTGAAATATATAAATTCTAAACCCTAGTGATTTGAAATGTTTCAAAAACTTGTCCTCAAGCTTTGGAATTTAAATTTTAATTAAAAGTTTAATTTTAAAATGTTAAATTCTAAAACCCTAATTTTTGAAAAAGTTCAAATTGCACCCTTATGTTTTTATTAAATTAATTAAGTGTATAATTAAAAGAAAGTTAATAAATCCATAGTGATATGGTTTATATTTAATTAAATTAAAAGTGTAATTTATTAAATTAGACCACCTAGTATTTTAAAAGTGTAAAATACACCCTTATACTATATATAACATTAAAAGTCTAATATTATATATGTATAACTTAAACTGCTAGTCTTACCGTTAGTAGGCCTCATTCACGATGCCGATCTATAAGGGGGGGGGGGGTATAAGGTTATGGCCTATAAAATGGTCGTTTAATGGGTGTTAGCCGAACGGGTAGGATAAGGTAAACCCTTTCCATTAAAAGTATAATGAAGTATAAAGTAACTGAATGTTTTTACAAAATTCCCAATCTTAGTTACTTTAGGCATAAGTGAATTTGGTGCAAACCTATGAAATTACACTTTGTACCCTTGCGAAGACGTTAGTGGAGAGTGTGTGGTTAACCGGCACACTAAATGGTTCTAAGCAAAGGTAGCAAAGGGTGACTCAATGTTTGTTATAGTTTGGTGGAGCGTGTGTGGTTAACCGGCACATTGAATAGGCAACTATAACATTGGGGGCACCATGTAAGTTTGCATCGTTATTCACACCCTGTTTTGTGATCCTCGGCATCCCAGTCACAAATCGAGGGGCATATCGAGATTTAAACATGCCATTGAAAATTTCAATGAATCTCAAAGGATCTAAGAGTTTTTAAATACATTTAAAACCTAATATCTTTTTCGTTTTTTATGGTGAAAAATTATTGAATCGTCATTCACTTACCTTCAAATGTTCTGCAATTTGGGTTACGGCATCCCTTTCCCATGTTGTGGAATATTGTGCTGGGTCCTAGCCTTAATATCTCATTTGGGTGACATATTATAGACTAAATCAATCAACTAACTTGAATTGTTCTCCCGTTTTGCAGATGTCAAAGTATGACAACTATGGTCTTCCCAAATCCCGTGGGACAAGCTTTCCACATGAAGATGATATTCCACGATTCGATTGAGGAACAAGAGATCATGCTTCACTTCCCCCACCTCCTCCTATTGGTCTCCCTAACCCACAAGTTCAAAGACTTGAAAAGTTCAAGCTCACTCAAGCCCTTTTGGCAAGTAAACATAAAGAAGGAAAGTCAGTGTGTGCACACGTCTTAGAGATGAAGTCACACATTGATAGGTTAAGAATGTTGGGAGTCGTTTTATGTAAGGAGTTGGCTGTTGACAGGGTTCTTCAGTCGCTTCCTGACTCATATAGTGAGTTCGTAAGAGAGTACTATATGATAGACCATGACGTGACCCTCATCGATCTCACCTATTTGCTTATTGTTGTTGAATCAACGATGATTTGGCGCACTGGAAAAGCAAAGTTGATTGGTGAATCTTCCTTCTAGACCTCTATGGACATAGGCGATGGTAACGAAAGGCATGCCATGGTCGAAAAGTTTGATCATAAAAGAAAGGCAAAGTCTGAAGTAGTTCCGTGTGCTAATTCCAAAAGAGTCAATTTGCTTTTATTGCTAAGAGAAAGGGCATTGGAGACGAAGCTGCCCAGTCTACCTGAGAGATCTAAGAGATGGGAGAGTCAAGATGTTTGGCTCTACTTCAGGTAAAATCCACTATCTAACTCCATTAAGTTCCTATTCATTGATTCTTAATACATAATGTGATAAGATTGCATTTGAATATTTTGCAGGATCAGAGAAAAGAGAGGAAGCTTGATGGAAGAGCAAGATGAGTCTGATCACGAAGAAATAGATCATGATTGCATGGATTCGAAGATCAGATTTTGAGCTTAGAAAGTTATGATAGAGTTGTTAGGAATATTTGATTACATAGTTTTTTCAGTTGAGTTTGCATTGTAAGGACATGTTTTCCGTTGCTTTTATGAATAAAATAAATTGTTTGATTTGTCTTATTTATATATATACTTGCAATGAAATTGTTGTGAAAAATTGATGTTTGTGTATTTCTATAAATGGATGTGACTCTTAGTTATGTTATTTATGATAGTGTCAAAATTTTCTAAGTAAGGAAAGATTCCCATTACCCAAGTTTCAGTTGGACAGAAACTTGGAATCATACAACTTTTATTGTGTGATGTATGGAAATCTTGGTACTTAGGAAATTAAGACTAATTCCTTGATCACACAAGTTTGTGAATCAAGTAAAGGACTAAAGGAATAGAACACAATGTTGTGCACTAGTCAAGTCCACCACAAATAACAATAAGACTATTCATCATAATTTACTAAAAGTCTAGTAAATGTGGTTATGCTTACAAGATTAAGTGGAATTCTGAATCATTGAAAAGTTTCAATGAATGGCTGAACGAATAAGAAGAATCAATTAGGCAGAAATATAAAAGTTTCTCCAATCTAAGAAGAAGGGAGAGTACTTTTGTATTGGATTTTATGATCGTCTTAATGATTAAGAACCATGTCATAATTGATCTTCTAAGTACATCTTAGTGCACTAGTATGGCTAAGAAGAGGAATCGTAAATTGTTGAAATGGTTAAATCAAAAGGATAAGTCATACTTCGTTCCAAAATCAAGTCTTAGAATCGTACTCCAAGATTGTGAATTGAGTGACACACACTCATCAAATGTGAAGTAGAAAAATTGTTTTTCTTACTCTTGCACGTTTGAAATTGGTGTGTAGTGCTTGTCTTGAATATAATCCACACTAACTCTTGAATATTTGTTTATCAAGAAATGTTTCTTGATAAGAGAATCTTAAATGTCAAGAGGTCAGTGGGAGTCTAAATGATCTTGAAAAGTTTCGAGAACTAATCAAGAGTAAACCTATTATTAAACACTAGCATACGACTTGAGGATTGTAACCTATCATGTTAACAAAGTTTTATTTCTATGCCAATCCAGTTGAGTGATTATTCATATAAGTTCTACGAGTTCTCAATAGAATGCATAAGGCAAGCACCTTATTCAATGAAAGTACATTGACTGGAATAGGTGAGCTGCTAGATAACTTGGAAGCAATGGTGGGACCCTTGATGGCAAGAAATTAAGAATGAACAAGTTCTATCCATAAGAGTTTGAATTTATCACAAACATTTTCCTTCGATTATGGTTATGGCAAATTCACATGGATAGGAACACATACACCATAAAATCCAAGTGTCATAAGGTTTCTCTCCTTAATGAAAATGATTGTGAGGAAACGCTTTCACTAAGAGAGATTTTAAAGAGATAGCGATTATGTAAATTGCATTATCAAATTCGATTATGATTACGGCATCCCTTTTCATAGTTCGAATTGTGAGATTTGGAAATTAGTCTGAACATTTGGGACTTAGTAAAATAAGTTCTGAATTGGTTTAGACACACATGTGAGCTGTCTAAGGAAATGTGTGTGAGTTTGAGAAGCTTAGATAAAGGCTTATCGAAGCACATCGTATTGGAAATATGAACTTTGGAAGTCAATAAGTATTGTCTTTTAGAAGTCCAACTGTTTTCTGAATACGTTTCAAAGCTAGCGGGAGTGTAAATGTTATACTGGAATGGATATAATCATCATGTTAGTAGGAGCATGATTATTATCTAAGTATTGCAAGTTGGCAATATTAATTATAGAAAAACAAAAGTTTCACTTTGCAAAATTGCAGGGGATGAAAAGTTGTTTTTGCTATAATTAAGGGAGAGAATGTTATACTTCGTTTCCAATCTAATAGCTTAGATCGAGAAATTTTAATTGAATTCAGTCAAGTATATATTTATTAATTGCATTCTCAAAGTTTGATTATGATTACGGCATCCCTCTTCATAGTTCGAATTTTGAGAACACAACAAATAGAAACATTATGGCAATATTATAGCAAGAAACTGGTAAAGTATCATGTTTTTCATTATGAATCGTATCCCATACGCTTCAGGTATAGGATCGATTGCATATGTTGTAATATTCGACCGTTCTAAAATTTTCCAAATGCATAGGGCATTTAGAGGGAAAAAGGGAATAGAACCGGATTTGACTAAAATAATTAAACAACTGTTAAGGACAATCTAAGGTTCGCCAAGGATTGGTCGCTTGTGGACAGTTGGAAGTATAGTCATGAATGGAACATATTGACATTATTATGAATAGATAAGATTCTATTTAGAATGAGTTGTCATATGGAAAATATGGAGATATTTCCTTATTTGGGAGTTGGATGTTGAGAATCCATGTCTAGATTAGAAACTTCTATGCAAGAATGATGTTCAAAGGAATGTACTTTGAATGTGAGACTTCATGACTATGGAATTGTCTTGTAACAATCTCCAATAGAGCACTTTGTAATTTCATTGGCAAAGTCTTGGTGACTTTGACGTTGTGATATTACGAAAGGACCGTTGCATAAAATGTTAGAATCTAACATATTCTAGTAGTGGCGAGAATTTTATATTCTTACACTAATGGATTTGGAATTGTGAAATGAGTGTGATTGAAAATGTTATTCAAATTATACTATCTCACAAAGTAAGGACCATAGGTAAACATAGTGTGCATGCTGAGAGCATGGGACAATTGTTGTTATAATTCAAGTAAGAAGTTGATTACCCGAAAAAACAAATAATGAGTAATCAATATGGTGATTAAATACAACGAGTTTTATTTATACTCAAAAGTTTGGGGCCATATAGGATTAGTATTATTCTTGTGTTTCACTTTGCATATTTTGACTTCCTGAATAATAAGATTATTCGAACGTTCCACAGTTACTCATACTTTGGGAGAAGGTATAAAAGAAGATTGTCATGAATTGGTTTGTAGATTGCCTAAAGTGTATTAGACATAGTAAATGTTTGCTGGAACGTTCATGAGTGCTTATAAATATGATTTGAGCATTGGATTAAACCCACGCTCACTTGGATCGCTTCATGGATTTTATCACGAGTGATTGGTGAGACGATAATATCTTATATTCTTGAAACCGAGATGTGTGAGTTGTATCTTGCGAGTCGGTTACACATTGATAATATGTAAACGCACCAGTAACTTGGTATTATAAAACGTATTGTTGTGTGTGATTCGGTGAGTGAGTACAAGCGAGCATTGAGTCGATGTTTATTCGTTCCTTTTACCCAAAGTAGGATAAAAGTGATATATGTTGGCCCCTCGATGATTTAGTGATGACACTTAAGCGCTTGGCCAAGCCGGGACTAAGTTGATGTGTTCAAATGTAGTCTGTTGTCAGTCGTCATAAATCAAAAATCGGGAAACAACACATAGACCGAGAGAATGATTTCAATCCATATTTCACGTCTATACGATATCTATAATGGAGGAATATATGATCCCTTATCTAAAGGACACGCTTCTGATAAGATTAGAGTTGACAACGGCATTTGAAAGCTACAATTACGGATCGGGATCCGAAGTCATACGCAAAATAGTTATTAGACTTATCCAAGTGGGACATTGTTGGATTAGTGTCTAAGTCCATAACTATTTTGGTATGTACTTGACCCGATGGTGCATGGTCCTTTTGGGTTGCCTTCACCTAAGCAACTTGATAGGATGAATTATGGAGAGAGAGGATTAATTAAGATTTATTAATATATTATGAGAATAATATATTAAAGGAGAAATCGTAATGTTCAATTAATATTAGTCAATAATTAATTAAGAATTAATTTTGTGGCTAAAAGAGATTAATTAAACTTAGAGGGATGGAATTGTAATTATAAGATAATTGTAATTGGGCTATGGATCATCTTGGAATATAGGTTGGACGAAATCTATGGGAAGCCCATATGATTTCCATCCAAGGCATGTTCAGATGGGGTCCATGGGTTGCTTAGGGCTTAAGCAGTCAAATTAGGGTTTCCTTGTTAGATAACCCTAATTGTCTACCTATTTAAAGAACCCTTGAGACCCAAAAACGTGGCTAACAAATTCCTTAGGGTTTCCATCCGTTTTTGGGTGTCTCTCCTTTTCTCCTTCTTCATCCTCTTGCTCTTGGTGTTTGTGAGCCATTAGAGGAGTGACACTTGTGACTCTAAGCTTTCTGAAGCCATTACAAGGAGGATTTGAGATTGTTATTGCTACATAACAATCAAGGTAAGATCTAAACCTTATTCTTATGTTAATAATGATTATCACATGCTAGATCTAGGGTTTAAAGTCTTGGATGAATGCATGTACAATAGAGAAACCTAGATCCAAGCATTAGGGTTTGCATGAGCACATAGAATGTTCTTATGGTCAAAACCCATCAGTGGTATCAGAGCCTTGATTGGTTTCTGTTGTATGTGATGCAATGCTTGTTTATCTGCTGAAAATCGAGTTTCTGGCCTCTACCCCACCCAACTCGACGAGTCAGTATCTGGACTCAGCGAGTCAGCCCGACTCGGCGAGTCCAGGTAGTGACTCGGTGAGTCCGGGAGTCAGGCAGAGGACAATTTCAGATTTTTTTTGCCTATTTTGACTTCGGATAATTGTCATAATTGTTTCAAATTAATAAAATACAAATTTTATTGATTCCTTATGATTATCTTTGTCAAAATAAAATATTTTTGTAATCTAATTAGATAATAATTTCCTTATATGATAAATGCTAAATTATTTGAATTATTTGGTCAATTATCTTGCAAATAAAATTGATTAGGTCAAATATAGATAATCATAAAATTAATTGTTTAATTTTAAATTATTTGCCATTTGATCCTTTATGTCTTGAAAAGTTCAAAACTTGCCCTCAAGTTTTGGAATTTAAATTTTTTATTAAAAAGTTTAATTTTGAAATATATAAATTCTAAACCCTAGTGATTTGAAATGTTTCAAAAACTTGTCCTCAAGCTTTGGAATTTAAATTTTAATTAAAAGTTTAATTTTAAAATGTTAAATTCTAAAACCCTAATTTTTGAAAAAGTTCAAATTGCACCCTTATGTTTTTATTAAATTAATTAAGTGTATAATTAAAAGAAAGTTAATAAATCCATAGTGATATGGTTTACATTTAATTAAATTAAAAGTGTAATTTATTAAATTAGACCACCTAGTATTTTAAAAGTGTAAAATACACCCTTATACTATATATAACATTAAAAGTCTAATATTATATATGTATAACTTAAACTGCTAGTCTTACCGTTAGTAGGCCTCATTCACGAAGCCGATCTATAAGAGGGGGGGGGGGTATAAGGTTATGGCCTATAAAATGGTCGTTTAATGGGTGTTAGCTGAATGGGTAGGATAGGGTAAACCCTTTCCATTAAAAGTATAATGAAGTATAAAGTAACTGAATGTTTTTACAAAATTCTCAATCTTAGTTACTTTAGGCAAAAGTGAATTTGGTGCAATCCTATGAAATTACACTTTGTATCCTTGCGAAGATGTTAGTGGAGCCTGTGTAGGTAACCGACACACTAAATGGGTGATTTATCACTCTTTTTATGAGGAATTCTATTAAGTATTGAATTTGCTTCAAGACATGCTTCTCCCCACAGATTATGTGGTGCTCCAGAGGTAATTAACATTGAATCAATCATATTTTTCAATGTTCTATTCTTTCTTTCTGCCACTTCATTTTGTTGAGTAGTATATGGAGCAGTTGTTTGATGTATAATATCATTTAAAGAACAAAATTCAGCAAAGTCTTTGGACTCATATTCTCCTCCTCGATCAGACCTTAGAATTTTGATCTTTTTGTCAAGTTGATTTTCAACTTCAGCCTTGTAATTCTTAAAAGAATTCAAGGCTTCACCTTGGTATTTAACAAATAAATATAACAATACTTGTTGCAATCATCAATAGAGGAAGTATAATAATTCTTTCATCCCCTTAGGTGTTGTTCAAAAATCACATAAATCATAGTGGATTAAGCTAAGTATTTCATTAGATTTTTCAACTGATTTATGAGGATGTTGTGAAAATTTTGACTCTATACAAACCTCACAATTTCTGTTTTTATCTAATGAACATTTTGGTAACATGCCAAGTTTTTACATTCTTTGAATAGTACGAAAATTAACATGTCCTAATCGAGAATGCCACAAAAATAAAGGATCATGCATATACATAGAAGATGGGCTAGTAGTGCCCATTATTGCATTAGCATTAACATCAGTTACATCATTGTTTGGTGTTCATTAACATTGGTTACATCATTGTTTAGTATTTCAACACCATAGAACAAAGGTAAGACACTGACTTTGAAGAGAACCTCACTAAGGTATCCCTTTTCCAACATACATCCCACATTTCCCACCCTTGGTGAGAACAAACTTAGCAGACTCAAATACATGTTTGAATCCCTTGTTACTAAGAATAGGACCATAAACCATATTCTTAGTAATTTCAGGAACATGCAAGACATTACTTAAAACAAGTTATTTTTCAGAAGTTAGTTGTAGCTTCACTTTTCCATTTCCTTCAATTTTTTCCGTATAGCCATTCCCTATAAACATTGGTTCAAAATCTGAGACTTTCTGGTATGTAGAGAACATGGTTCGAGAGTTACAAATGTGCCTTGTGGCTCCAATATCAATCCACCAATCCACATAATTGCTAACCATGTTGGTTTGAATCACAACAACAAACTGATTTGGTGATTCAACCATGTTGGTTTGACCAGAAGTTCCTCCACCATAATTATGACCATTGTTTACATTGTTCCCTCCATTGTTTCCTCCTTGACCCTACTGAATCTGTAATCTTTGGCGTTCTGTCTATTTTTTCCACAAACATAGCATGGAACATAATTCTTCTTGTTTGGACCATGATTTTTGCCATCTTTGGAAGAGTTTTTGGAGTCTTGCTTCCCTTTCTTGTTGTTGTGCTTTACCCTTGAAGTACTTGCTTCTCTAACAAAGTTTGCACTTGGTTTCAAGGAATTTGCATCTGCCTTTTCATTCAATATGTTATGTAACGTCCCAAAATTTAAGACTAAAAATTTATTTTTAATAAAATATTACTTTAAGCAAATTCATCATTTCAAGACAATATCAGAGTATTAGTTTCCAAAATACATGTTCGTTATCAGAGTAAACATTCCCAGGCTGACTAATCTATGGTGTGTGTCATGTGATCACCCCGAGCTCTTCCCTCCGCTACCGGAAGTACCTGAAACCAAAAATGAAAACCATAAGCACAAAGCTTAGTGAGTTCCCCACCCTACCACATACCATGCATAACGACATACTGCACATACTGCACATACTGGGCCACGCCCGCTATCCTCGGCCTCGCCCGCTACAACGGCCCCGCCGCTTCAGGCCCCGCCTGGCTTCGAGCCCCGCTCGGTTACAGATCTGTTTCAGTTAGGCCTCGCCTGTCATAGGGCCTCGCCCACTAACACATAATAGCACATAAACATATCACATCACATCACATAAGCTAAACACATACTAACAGATCTTGTCCTAAGGCCTCGCCTATCTCTGGGCCCCGACCTTGTCCTGCTACTGATGAGTCATGGAACCCCATCCATACTCCTGCTGATGGTGAGGTACGGGCCCAGCCCACCCTCACTCCTTCCCTAACTTGGGCCTCGCCCCTGATCTGCTGCTACTGAGATGTGGAACACCATCCACACTCTGTTATTGGGGAGATACGGGACCTCGCCCACACTCACCTCCCTACCAGGCACATACAAGTATCACACAGACAACAAGTATAAACTATCACATAAACCATTCCTTGGGCACCCGCCCTCTATCCTTGGACCTCGTCCCGAATATCATACTAGCATACTGTGCCTAGGGCTAACCCCCGGGGCTTCTACTCATAACTACATGGGTCGGCATTGTGGCCGTAGACCCATTCACACAAAGGGAAACTCACCTGCACTGGATGAACTTGTTGATGATCCCACTGGCTGCTGACCGGCAACTCTCTGAACTCCTGCTCCACTAGTTCCCCGAGCTACCAAAATCAATGCAACACTTAGTCTAACTGACCCCCCGACAGTCAACCAAGTCAACTCTGGTCAAAGTCAAAGTCCTGGTCAAAGTCGACCTTCCAGGTCAACCCTACTCGCCGAGTCCCCCCACTGACTCGTCGAGTTCATATGATCAGAGTCCTTCCATTTGCGACTCGAACCGCCGACTCAGTCCATGACTCGCCGAGTCTACCGATTTCCGAGTCCTGACCAGTCCAACTCACCGAGTCTCCACTCGACTCACTGATTCGAGTCTCAACTCGAAGGGTTTGGGGTTTCGCGACCTGACTCGCCGAGTCCAAGAACAGACTCGCCGAGTCTAAGGCAACCTTCAACTGACTCGCCGAGTTGTTCTTCCAACTCGCCGAGTTCCTGCCCATCTTCATCTGACTCGACGAGCTGTTCATCCCACTCGTCGAGTTCCTCCAAATCTTCATACTACTCGCCGAGTCCACTCAAAGGACTCGCCGAGTCCATTCAGATCTCCATACATGCAGAGGACTTTTGAGTCATGCATGGACTCCAAACTGTAGATCTACCCTTCCCAAGCCTATTCCTCACGTAAAGTTGCAAACTTTACGTGTAGAGAAGGAGATCTAGGCAAAATACACCATAAACTAGGGTTTATGACAACCATGCTTCACCAACATACCAAGAGCTGATACTTTACGGGATTCTAGACCAGAACAAGCATGGATCTGAGTTAGCAACCTCAGATCTGATCCCCTAGCTCGAAATGGTTACTATCATGCCAAGAATGCCCAAAACACACACATAGATCTAGGTGCAAAGGAGTCCAAGAACTAGTTTATTACCTCAAAATGCTTAGAAATGTCTCCCCAATCCCGGATCTATAGCCCCCTTCTTGCACCTCCAAGATTCTTCTTCCTTCTCCAAGCTTTAATGCACTCTTCAAGGCAATAATTAGCTCAAAAATGTATATGGCGGCTAGGGTTTGGTGTTCTGGGTTAGAGGGGCTGTAAGGAGCCCTAGGGGAGAGAATGAGGCGCTTAAATAGGCCCAAAGTCCCGAATTTAGGGTTTTCCTCGAACAGACCTGACTCGCCGAGTCTCCTTGGCCGACTCGTCGAGTTGGTCACTTACTCCTCGACTCGGATCCCGCTTGGACTCGTCGAGTCCCCCCTTAAAGTTAGGGTTTTCTTTCCTTTCTTGGCCTTCAAAAATTTGGGTGTTACATGTTATCTTCTTCCACACGAATTCTCAACACAAGTTGCTCAAAACTCATGTCATCAGTTAAGTGCTTAAGATATAGTTTGAAATTCTTCCAAGAAGGAGGAAGTTTTTCAATGATTGAACCAACAAGAAAGTTAGAGTTTATACCTATACCTTCAACTTCAAGATCATGTGCAATGACTTGAATTTCCTCTACTTGTTTGAGGACAAATTTGGTATCCACCATCTTGAATTTAATGAACTTTCCAATCGCGAATTTCTTGGAACATGCCAGTTCTATTTTGTATTTCTTTTTCAATGATTTTCATATCTCTCTTGTAGTAGTCATGGTAGAGTATATATCATAGAGGGAATCATCCAAGGTATTCAAAATATAATTTCTGCAATTATATTCATTTGTGTTTTAATTTTTCACAGCCCTTTGATGTTTTGCCAATTGGGTTGCAGTGGGTGGTGTTGTTCCTTCTGCAGTGGTTACACCAGTAGGAGGAGAGGAAGAATCATTAGTGAGAACATTGGAAACTTGAAAAGTTGTTAGATAAAACAACATCTTTTGTTGCTATCTCCAAAAATCTGATCCTTTGAATTTCTCAGGCTTTTCCACATGTGTTTTGATGATGGAATTTTGATCCATTCTTCACTTTTTGATTTTTGTCTTAGATTTTTATGACAAAAGTAATTAAATATTAAATTGGAGAAACAAAAACATAATTAAATCAAATTAATATACAAAGACTCTCAGATCAGAAGAACATACTTGTATTTGGATGTTTACAACAATTTCACTGATCACGAAAATAAATATAGATTGAGGCTTTCTTTACAGTGTCCTAAGACAGAAATTTTCCTGATAATAATTTGTCAAGAGGATACAACAATCTGATCAAGATTGAATCTTGATCATGACGAAATTCTTCATGCTTCCTTGATTTCCCAGAAAAATAAGAGTAAAAGAAGTGGTGTTATTGTGTATGTGATCAACCCTTTAATATGTCAATTGATCATCTATTTATAGCCTATCAAATAGCAGTTAAAAACTGCCTACCATCATGCCTATTCCAAAACCAAAATTAACTGCCTAATTAACTTTCAATCAATTAATTAACAATTAACAGATTTTGTAATTAAAAAATCAATGTCATAATTTGTGTATATAAAAATTAATTAATTAGTTAAGAAGAACCCCAAGGCCTAAGGCCATCTTTTGACTATTAATTATATTTAATGATATGCTTAGTCCAAGACTAATTTGATAGCCCAATACCACAATTCTAGCCCAAATGCCCTTTTGTCTTGCTTTATCCATTTAAGAATATGTGGAGACAAAGGCTTATAAAGCTAGTCAAGGTTCTTTCTTTCTATAATGTGGGATACTACTTTTATGCAATAAGCAAAGTGGAAACACACGGTAGGTTAATTCTTGCTCCCGCTCCCTTCTTTGGACTCAGTGCCTCAACTGATTCAGATTCAAATACTTAGCCTTTGAAAAATTAGTTTGTTAGGCTTAAAATTAATGGGAAGTCATTATATAACCATATAAAATGGGGGACTTTTGGTATTTGGGTGCCAGAGACGGTCACCCAACTTACCTGGCCCATGGGTCGGCCCTCAAACCACTATTTCTAAACTATGTGCTACATTGATGTACTCTGAGAAATGACCACATACGTTTATTTTATATACTAATTGAGGGAATATGTTTTCCATATTAGAGAATATTCTAACCTAACAATCATTCACCATTGTAGAACATTTTATGCTCCAACAGCTACATATTAAACCAATAAGGAAGCATCTTAACAATCCACATGGTTACAATGCAGCTTGGAGGCATAAGAATTGCACAATAGGTGAGCAACCACAAACGCCTAAGGGAAGATCAAAAATTGTCATTAAACCGCCAAACATAACTCGTAACAACAACCAATCGAATGGTCACTCCTAAACAAACGCCACGTAAGAAAAGAAGGTTATCCTAGAGATTGTTATTACGAAAGCAGCCCGATTAGGGGTGCCACATGGCCTAAAAAAACATTCTTTGCAACGAATCATGAAAAGTCATCTTAAGTTATATATAATAGAGATTAATAAAAATATATATTCTAATAAATAAAGATCTTTTTGTCACATGTCATATTCTTATTTATTTTGTCACATGTAATTTTATGGTTATTTTAAATTAATTTTTATTCCACATGTCATTTAATGTTTTTCCTATTTTATTAAATCTAATATATTTTTTTTAATTTAAATATAATAATAAATGCATATAAATTTCATTAATATACTTTCCTTCTAATTTCAAAATTACTAAATTAATGTTCTATTAATTTTTTTTATTTATTTATCTAACTTATTTATTTACATTTAAAAGAGAAAAAAAAAACACATTAATTTTTACAATTCAATATTTTTCTTATAAATTCGAACTTCTTAAATATTTTAAATTTTATATATATTTTTTAAATAAACTCATGTAATTACATTAATAAAATAATATATTTTAAAATTTTTAATTAAAAATAAATTTGAATATAAATGTAAGGAATGTGGGCAATATCCGGAACTAATGATACGCGAAAATCCAAAGATTTGAAAACTCGAAAATAACAGAGAAGAGGGAGTCGCTCGCTCAGGTTACCGTTAGGACCAGAAGAGAAGAATGCCAAAGATCGCCGACGTCAAATTCAAAGCCAGATCGACGAGGAAGCCTCTCAGAGACGTCTCAAATGGCGGTTTCAAATCTTCCATTCGTAATCCGGTAATTCAGAAACCGAATCCCGATACCCAACAGCAAGATCCGGTTACGATTTGCGGCGACGGCGCAAGCCGAGACCCACTCGATCGACTTCTCCTTGTTCACTCCGATCTCTCCGTCCTCATTCACCAGGTAGCTTTCAACTTTTGAGAACAATGTTTATACTATTATACTCGCAACAACTTCCGAGACGATTAAATCAAGGGTTTTGACCAAAATTTTAAGCTCTCTGAATGTTACTTTTTGAAAATTGGGCGTTTCTTGTCGCTCGATGTAGGTTTTACATTTCAAAGAGAGGTTTTATCGTGTTCTAGTTCTATATGCCTTCATTTCGTCTCAACTAACAGTAGACTTATTATTTCATGAAGCTGGACTAATTTTGTGAGTGATAAACACCAGGGGTGAACTTTGATGGCATAAAGTTAGGCTAATTAACCATGTCATATGACTGATAAAAACTTATAGAGACATGGTCATTCTGCACCTGTATTGAACTGTGAGATAGAGTAGACGCTTCTTTGCTTGAAAAGTAAATTTTCTAGATAAAGGGTTACAATTTTCCATTCACAACTACAAAATGATATGAAACATTCAGAAACAATGCATTATTTATCGTTTATGACAATTGACACCTTCTGTTTCATTTATGAACTTCTGAATGACTCAAACCCTCATGTGCAGATCGATGAACTTGTAGTACAAGCATTGGAACAAAAAGTGAGGAACAAGAAAGAAATTGAATCTTTTGCTCACCTATTGAACAATATGCAAACATCACTAAAGGTACCCACACCCAATATTTTCAGTACCCTTTACATGTCACATTCTCATTATGTATCACTCTAACATTCTCCATTGATTTCCCAAACACAGCCATGGATTCCAAGATTCCAGAAACTTCTTTCAACCAATGATACCACAGCCTCCAAGAATCAATTAGAAACAATTCTAGCAACAAGTAAGAAGATAACACCTCCATCTCCTTCTATAAACAAACCTCTTGAAAACCAAGAATCATACAAACTCGATTTCATGGTATCTCCTTCACCATTAGTATCATGGCATGCTGAGTGTACTCAAGAAGGTGGTAGAAGCCTTTTCATGCTTACCCCTTTGCCTAAACCTTCAGCATTCACATCCAAACTAAAGAAATCATCCAAATCAGTATTCAAGAACATAACCAATGATCTTCCTGTTGCCACCAGTGAATTTTCTTCACCTGAAAAGTTGTTGAGGAAGAATGATAATAATAATAATAATAATAATAATTGTGTTATTGTTTCTACTCCATACTTAAAGATGTCACCACCGAAGTCTTGTATATTACTAGAACCTGCTTCTGAACACTGCAACAAGAAGACTAATGGGGGTGTTAAGAATGCAATCATTGGTGGTGGAGATTCTGAACCTTCTTCTTCTTCTAGTATTAGTCAAGGTTATGGACATTTAGGTTTGAAATATCCAGAGCTTTTTGGAATTAAACATGGGGATAAAATGGGAAATTCAAGAAAAGCGGTTGAAGCATCACCAAATTGGTGTATTTCACCACCCAAGACTTGTGTTTTGTTGGAGCCTAGTGATGATGATAAAGTTGTTGTGATTAAAGATGTTGAAATAAACTTGCACAAGCCTCGCGATAAAGGTACATATGTTTTTTTTTGTAATTACGTTTTGATTTTGATTTTATTCTCTCTCCTCCACGTGTAAACAACCATTTAAATTTTGTTAGTTTATTTGTGGATTTGTTTGACTTTTTTGATTTGTGGATTTATTTTTAATTAGGAGTTATTGATAGTACGCCGATGTGTAAGGATCTTGACACAACGGTTTTAAGAGGGAAGCGTGTTGGGGAGAATACTTTAAAGAAAGAATTGTGGATGAGATTTGAAGCAGCAACTGGTGATGAGCTTCGGTTCAAAGCATCTGTTAGTGGACAGACGACTACTACTACTACTACTAGTAATGAGTGTAGTAATAATGGTAAGGGGTTTATGGAGTTGTTGGAAGAGGTCTGTAGTGATGACTGAATATGTATTCTTTATAAACTTGCAAAATTTTTGACCATGAAGGTTTCTAAGTTGAGTCTCTTCTCATTATAAGTTGTTATGTGTTCATTTTCGTGTTTTATGTTCCTTTTAAGCTATAAAAAAAATTAAGGAGATATATAAGATGTGGAGAAACAGGGAGTTATTTATCCACAAAAATGTCAACTTTAATTAATTTCCGGTAGCAAATTAATCCATAATTGATAAATAGTTTAATACCATTTAATCTATTGGGTGAAAAACAAGACTCCTTTTGTATTTGTAAAATAGATGGGAACAAAATAGAATTCAAGCAATCAAGTTATTTTTTGGACTTACGGTCTTTTTTTTATTCGGTTTTGGTCTTAGACCGTTTTTTAGTGGTCTAGCGGTCATCAGACTGTCCAAGAATATTAAACTTTAATATTATAATACAAATATCCTATTAAGGTGAATACCAAAAAAAAACGTAAACTTGAATCAGATGGCTAATATCTTAGAATGAGAAAATACAAGAAAGATAAAATGCTTGGTTATTACTATGACGATTTATTAGGAAAAAAATGATTGGTGATATCGTTCCTAGTGGTCCAAGACTAGTTTTTTCAAATACAAATCATAAGACCTATCTGAAGTTAAAACTGACTCAAGACCGTTGGAAGTCTGAAATCACAAACCGATATAAGACCGGTCTAAGGACTTAGACCGGTCGTGGTCTATGGTTTATGCAATTGTTCTAAAGAATTGTGTGGGTAGATCGGCTTAAGGAGCCTTATATGATATATTATAATTTTCTAGCATATTGCTAGTTTTGACTACAATCTTGTTGTTGTTCGTATACTTGAAATCCAATTAAAAAAATAAAACAAGTGTATCAAAAATAATTTACTTCCTCGGCTTCGTGGTTTAAAAAATGCAAGCATTGTAAAAATCCCTATTATAATAAAAGAATAGTTTTATTCTCCTTTTGACATGTGTCATCCTATTAGGCCTTCTGATTAAGGCATATTTTATTTTCCTTTTGCCATGTGTCATCTTATTATGTCTCCTAATTAATGTATGCCATTTGTCAACTCCATTTCAAATTTTAAAATTTCCACTTTAATTACATTAAATTAATAACATTAGAATAAAAATAAAAATAAAAATAATACAAATGATATAATTTCACATATTTATTTAAATCAATGATTAAAATTTATATAACTAAAAAAACTCTTAATTAATAATTTATTTAAAATAATTAATTAATAATTTTGAGTTTTTACTATAAAAATTTAATTAATTTTGTAACTGTGGTTCCCACGGGTTATAAACTACTAAATAAAATAAAATAAATTCTTTGTAAGAACAACCGTATCAAACATTTTTTTTATGTAACACAAAACAAACAATGAAAGATGATCCACCCAACAAATCCAATCGTTTGCCAAAACAAAAGGATTGGGATATCTCACCACAAAGACATTGTCACTTTACAACTCATAAAGAGATGGTTGGTGGTATTCAGTGTTTTTGTGCAAATAAAATTAAGTTTGAAACTGTTTCACAAACTAAGCCAAAATATTGAGATTTTACTGGATGTTTCTCTATTTTGATAACACAAAAGTATTGCATTTTTGTATTTTCGTTTCCATTTGGAAGGAAGTAAGTTTGTAAATTTTAATTGGTGTAAAATATAGTTTTGCTTCCTATAGTTTTCCAAAAGAATCACTTTTGGTTCTAGTATTATGATTTGATCCTAGAAGGTCTCTAATGCAATGTTTGGTAACAACCTTGGTTGGTCCCTAGCTCTGATACCCTCCATTGAACACAATTAGTAGCAACGTAAAATGACTAAAATTTCCTTAAGGCATATTTGGTAAGATACTAGTTGGTCGTTTCTTCTTCCTTACTATCTCATTCTCGCCTTACGACAACCACCCCAACCCCCAACCGATGTCTACATCATCGGAACCAGCATCGCCGACCCATCTATCGCACACTTCCTTCTTCAGTACTCCTCAAGGATATCCCAAATTTGCATGTTCGAGCGTCATCCCATCGTATTTTGTTACGCCTCAACAACCGATCAATAGATGCGACACCCTCCAAGCATCTTCACATCCGACCTCTAGTGGTCGGGAAAGTATTGCTAGTTGGATTAGCGCTAGGCTGACCTACTAGGTGTGGGAGGTGGCGGAAGCGACATATTATACTCCTCTTATATAATGATTGGATACTGTTTTATGGGGGCACTTTGTAATGTCCCAAAAGTTAAGACCAAAAATTTCGATTTTTATATTAATAAAACCATTATCCGAAACAATAACATAAAACCATAGTGAAATCAAAGTATGTCAATAAACATCCAGATACATTAGAGTCATGTAAAATGCGGCACAACGTGGTGTGTGCAATGCAGTCATCCTGAGCTCTTCCCATTCGAACCAGAAGTACCTGAAACATAAAATGAAAACCGTAAGCACATAGCTTAGTGAGTTCCCCAAAATACCACATATCAAACATATAATGGGCCCCGTCCGGAATAAATCTGTCAGTAAATAACGGACCCCGCCCGATATACATACAAACACATAAACACATGCAAGAATCACAAAGATAAATAACATACAAGATAGTCATCATGCCTCGCCCGGTATATATAATAGATATCATACATGTAGAGTCACGCGAACAACTAGCATCCTAAACATAATAAACCATAGGTCGACATTGGTGCCTTCAACCTGCCAAACACAGTGAGGAAACTCACCTCACACTACTAAATCTCTTATATAAATTCTCAGACTGTTGATCAGGAAAAATCCATGCACTAACACCTCCAAATAATATCCAATCAATAATTGGGTTACAACCCAAAACTGGAATCTTAGTCCAATTGTCCAATATTCAGGGTAAAAGACCATTTTACCCCCTCCTAACTTGGCACAAAATTCGAGGCCCAATATAATAGCACTGAAAAAGCCCACTAAGACCCAACTTCCTAATTGGGCCCAAAACCCATAAGGGGCCTAATTTCAATAAGGCCCAAGGCCTATCCATGGCCCAAAATTAGAAGATTGACGCCCAAAAGGGCCCAAAACTCTTCTAGCCCAAAAACAGCCCAACCCGAGAAAGTCAACCGAAGTTAACGGCGGTTGAGTATGCCCGACGTACTCAGGTTTATGCCCATGTTCTACAAGGACTCCTAGTACATGTTGCGTATGAGTTGGGTACGCCTAACGTACTACCAAGCGAGCAATGATTGGGGACCGGGCAGTGTACATGCATCGTACACATACGTACACCCAACGTACGTGCCCATTAAGCACTTTTCTACTAAGTGATTAATACTTGCAACCGAAAGCCCAAACTTTAGATCCAAGTCTTAACATCTTAAGTCATAAAGTCATGAACTTGGAGCCTTTGCATGGCTCAAAAGGACCCAAACCTCACTTTTAGCATTCTACTTTCACATAATGCCCTAAACGCATGCATGGTTGATACACAACCATCAAGATGCTAACTTTATGGACTTAGGACCTCAGAAATATCAAAAGAAGTAAGTCCTAACTTCTGGAGTGGAAGAAATCCACTAGATCACATCATATGACCAAAATGGGACCAAAACTTCATAAAGACTAGATCTAAGCAAACAACGAGCAAGTTCCAAGATTTATACCTCGATGAAGCTGGAAATGATGTGAGAAATTTGGATCTACAAGCTCTCATTTGATAAAGGCTCCCTCTTCTAAGTTCTTCTTTTTCAAGTCTCACCAACACACGCTAAAACACACACAAGAGAGGTCAAATCTCTTCAAAAGGGGCTAGGGTTTCGAAATATGACTCAAAGGGATTTAGAGGCTGAGAAATGAGAGATCCAAGGTTCACAATGTTGTTTAAATATGGTCCAAACCCTAAATTTTAGAGTTTGTCCCCTGCATGCGTATACCTCGCGTACTACAAGTTTTTCAGAAATGGCAAAACTGCCCCCTAGGGACCAAATTTTCAAAGTACTAACATACTAAGGGTCAAAAATGAAAATACCTTGAATCGGGTGTTACAACACTTCCCCACTTGAAACAGACTTCGTCCTCGAAGTCCATTACCGCAAATAACTCTGGCTAGTGCTCCCTCATCTCATCCTCAGGCTACCACGTCTACTTAGACCCCTTTCGGTGCTGCCACTGATTCTTCACCAACTCGACAACCTTGTTTCTCAAGGCTTTCGTCTTCTGATCAAAAGTCGTCACCTGTCTCTCGATATAGTTAAGACGATCATCCACCTGAATATCCTCCGATGGAACCCCTGGGAATCATCAACCAAACATTTCCACAGCTGAGAGACGTGAACGTGCTTTGGATCTGACTAAGCTCCTCAGGAAGATCCAAGTCATAATCGACCGATCTAAAATTTGATTTTTGAGTTATATACTGCTACGCTGAATCTTAGAAAAATCATAACTTCCTCAAATGAAGTCAGATGTGGACGTTCTCTATATGCACGCTCTCGGTTTAATGTATACTACGGCTTTTGTTTAGATTGCTAAGGCTAAAAATTATTTTGTCAAAAATTTACTTTTTACGATACGCGGAGCCGTGCCAGTTTAATCGCAAAACTTCGACGGGTTATAACTTATTCGTTATAAGTCGGATTTCAGCGTTCTTTATATGTATGGAATCCTTATGACATATATTATAACTTTGGTTCATATGATTTATCCTAAATAATCTCCTATCAAAAAGTAATTTTTAACGTCTATTATCTATAAATTGACTAGCCCGAATCTACAGGCATTACAGTGTCTTACCATTGCTTGGTGGATACTAGTAGAGGAACTCTCCTTTGTGTTCTTGCCATCTTCATCAACTTCCAACCTCCCGAGATGAATCAAAGTCTTCAAAGGCTGTAGTTTTTTTTTTTTTTTTTTTTTTTTTTTTTTTTTTTTTTTTTTTTAATCTTTCCTTGATTGCAAAATGATCATTAGTGGATATAGAATGATTTTATTATTGTTCAAATTTTAATGTTTTCGTTGATAAACTCATAGTTTTTATAGACTATTTTTGAATAAAACCCAACAAAGATGACATACACTAAGATAAGTGAGCTTAATCCATAAAAAAAGATTGGATTATCCGGGTACGATTGTGTATGATGTGGAATGAAAACGATATAACAAGGTTGGGGATGATATTTATCGATAATAAGGTATATTTTTTTTTGTATATGTTTGCTTTTAAGCTATTGAGAATAGATGCATAATTATGATGTCAAATACATTGATCTTTGAATTGTTTGTCTACATATCGTTACGGTGAATCAGTTCATGTTTTCATCGAGAGGAACTATATCAACAAGTACGATGCTATTTTGGAAGAAAAAAGTGGTCTATGCTATTAGGGTTTTCAAAGTCACCAAATAAAGTGCTCAATATAAGGTTGTGTGAAACGAAAACCATATCTATTTTAATATGATGACTTTGGTTCACTGCTCGCAACTGTATCTCACGAAATCCATCCACATGTGTTCTTCTTCACACCATGATAAAAAACAATTCACTTCTCACATGTAACTTTCATATTATTTTTTCTTTTATTTAACAAATAAAGATTTTTATGCAATTCCTCTAATGACTTGTTGATGTGGTTTTTGTTAATATATTTCACCGTTCCTAAAAATTTTTTTTAGAGGTAATTAAACTCGAAACGAAGGGGCATGGTCAACGCGACAAAGTTGTAAAATAGACTGCTCAATTTTTTTCGCGGTTTATGTGTCAAAATCCCCCCAACAACAACAAGGTGTTCTTGAAAAAGCAAAACCCTTAAAACCCTTGAACAATAGCCGTTGCAGTCTGCTACAACCCAATACGCCAATGGGGGACTCAACTACGATTAACTGCGTTAAGCACATCGAAACGTATGTCGATTCGTCGTCGTCTAAATCTCCGGCTGAACAGGTTAACTTTTACATTCATTTGTTTTTTGGCTCGTCGCTAGTTTCCGTGCTAATTGTCGCTAGTTTCCGTGTTAATTGATTGATTGACTTGTTCGAAGAGTTCTCACTGAAGCTAATTATTGATTTCAGGATGCAAGTTTAGATGCAATTGCGAAGCTCGTGATGAATGATATGATAACTCTGGAATCACTGGTTCGTTTCTTGTAATCAATTTTGTCTGTTTGTTCTTTTTTTGGTGCTGTTTTTTCTATTGATATTATTAAAGTACATTCCTTTTCAATGTGTAGGTAAGAGAAATGGGGATGTATTTAACTACTACAGACAACATCATTCGTGCCAGAGGTGATTACTCTTTTATCTCTTATTGAATCCAATTCAAGATGGTTCAGTTGTGTATTCACAAAGGCTAGTATATTACTGAGTCCAATTAATTAGTTATTTTTACCAATTGTTTATGTGTTCATAACTTCATGTCTTCATATATATGATATCTAATTGGCATAATCAAGGTGTTCTCGTCTTGGCTCTCTCCCTTTGTACCTAGGCCCATTGTCAGTGGATTATGGATTCAGTGTGCTTAATTCCTAGAGACTAAAGAAGTTGTCTTATGATTATGTCATAAGACAACTAAGTGTGATTGTGAACTTTTAATTCGGCTTATAATGTTCTGATACAAGTTTGCTAGTGAATTTGTCTTACCTTTTCTTTCTTCCTGGAAATTTAAATTTGTTAAACTGCAACATCATCCCGTTTTTGCTTCACTAATCTCATGATTAATCATTAATGTTACCTTGTCATTCAGGCATCCTCCTTCTTGCAGAGTTGTTGACACGCATATCATCAAAGCCTTTAGAAAATGCAACAATACATAGTTTGATTGGGTTTTTTGCAGAAAGACTGGTGAGTTTAGTCAACTATCTATTAAATGGAAAAAACTCCCTACTTTAGATGTATTATAATGTGTATATACACACCTACAAGTTTAAACACAAATAAATATTAAATTTGATGTAAATTTCCAATATCAGTCAGATTGGAGAGCACTACGTGGTGCACTTGTTGGTTGTTTGGCTCTAATGAGAAGGAAAGGTGACATCAGCAGCAGTGATGCAACTGCAGTTGCTCAATCATTCATGCAAAATCTACAAGTTCAATCTTTAGGTCAACATGACAGAAAGGTGACATTGATGAACATTAAAGCATCTTTTTGATTTTTCATTATCATTTTTCCATATCTTTATATTCTGCTATGATTTTTCTTGCAGCTTTGCTTTGAGCTTCTAGAATGCCTTATAGATTGTTATCCCAACACTGTGATGACAATGGTAACCTTTTTTTCTTTTTTAATCTATTCATGCATACATATTTATTTTGTGTTTTAACTTTTTTCTTTTTTTAATTGTGTAGGAGGATGACTTTGTTTATGTAATCTGTGAAGCTATAGATGGTGAAAAAGATCCACAATGTTTATTGCTTACTTTTCATCTAGTGGAAATGCTATCACATTTGTATCCAGATTCATCTAATTCACTAACAAGCTATGCTGAGGATCTTTTTAACATTTTGGGATCTTATTTCCCAATTCACTTTACACACGTAAGTCTACTTATTAAAATCTTGTAAAATCATATATACTTATTGTCTAATAATCCTTTTTCAGCCAAAAGGAGAAGATGATGTGAAAAGGGAAGAGCTCTCAAGGGCACTAATGGTATTTACCATTTATTTTGCTTATACTTCTTAACTCTTTCTTTATTTTTCCTTTTTAACTTATTTCATTAACAGCTGGCGTTTGCATCTACTCCCCTTTTTGAGCCGTTTTCCATTCCATTACTTCTTGAGAAACTTTCTTCATCTCTTCCATCATCAAAGGTTAGTGAAAACTTAAAACTGAATTTTTTTAAAGAAAAATCGGTTCTTTTTTTATAATCTTTGAACAACTTTTGTACTCACAGGTTGAATCATTGAAGTATCTTAGCTACTGCACACTTAAATATGGACCCCACAGAATGCTACAACATCTTGAATCTCTTTGGTCATCATTAAAAGAGGCAATATTCACATCAGATCAATCTAATTCCAACAAAATAGCATCTGAAGCTCTTGTTCTTCTACAAAATCTCATTCAACAAGATAATGGCGTATTTGTAAATTTAATCCTAAAGGATGCAGACATCAACTTGACCTTGAACTCCCTCTCAAATTATAACAATCATGATGATTCTCCAATGCCAGATCAGCAAAGATTAAACTCAATTGGTCAGATTTTACATGTTTCATCTGCAGCTTCCATGGCTTCTTGTAATGCAATCTTTCAGAGTTTTTTCTCTGGTTTAGTAAATGGTTTGGAGAAAGATTATGCTTCTGAAAAACCTAAATTCGGGTGCCTTTATATCTGTGTTGAATTATTAGCTGCTTGCAGAATTTTGGTTATGAAAAATGATGAAGTGAGTTATAATGAGAATGAGACATGGTGTATCATGCTTCATAGCTTCTGTGATTCATTGATTTCTTCTTTTGTAAAAAGTATTAAAGAAAGCAATGAGGATTCCTACACTCAATCTGGAGGTAACTTTTTTTTTAAATCTGATTATTTCCATTACTTTGCTGTTCTTTCCATTCTCCTTTGTTGTGGTGTGATATTCCTAAAATGCCCTTTAAAACTTTTTTTGCAGTTAGGGGTTTGAAGATTTTAGCTTCATTTCCCGGAAGTTTCTCGCCTGTATCAAAATCCACATTTGAGAATATTTTGAGAGAATTTATTTCAATTATTATCCTCAAGTTCAACAATACATCTCTATGGAGCTCCATATTAGACTCGTTAACTGAAATCGGCTCATTTATTGAAAAATCTCAAGATTCTGAGAAAATGCCAAGCTTTGATGCTATTATTGTTGACAAAATGGTGGATTTGTTGTCTTCTGATGATTCAACAATGCCCTTTTCACTTAAAGTGAAATCAGTATCTGAAATTGGCTTGATTAATCTTAAGTATATGATGAAGATTGTTCAAGAACTGAACAAAACTATCATTACAAGTTTACACAAATCTTGGGTATATTTCAATATTTCATGGATTAAGTAGTATTCTACTTTATGGATATTGGAATTACTTGTTCTATTTTATTAATGGATTTTTTTTTTTTTTTTTTTTAATTATAGATTGATGGAGACTCAAAGTCAGTTGAACATGCAATGATTCTTTTGGAATGCTATGATGACAAGATACTTCCATGGTTTCAGAATATCAAAGATTCTGATGATGTGGCAACAAATTTTGCATTAAAGATTTGGGATGAAATTGAAGATAACACACTTTTCTATGACACCCTTGTGGAAAAAGTGAGTCTTTTTTTATTCAAATTGCAGGAACTTCTTCATACAATCAAATTTTTTATGATAATGTTGGATAATTTAAAGGGCAAATCACAAAAAAAAAAATACATAATCATTTGTATATTTTGTGCAGTTTTATATTTTAATTTAACCACTGTTACTTTATTTATCCAATCAAACCATTAAGATTTCAGGCATTTTCTAAAGAGTTAATCTAAAAAAAGACTTTGTATTTTTTCATTTTTTCGGAAACAGCCCTCAACTTTGTATTTTTTTTTTTCCGAAAAAATCCTCAACCTTCTTAATGTTTCCAAATAAACCCTCAACTTTTTAGTTTTTCTTGAAAAAACCCTCACATTTTACAATTTTGTTGGAGAAAAATGACTAAAAGGGCCAAATTGGAAAAATGAAAAAATACAAGGTCTTTTTCAGGCAAATAAAAAAGTTCGATGTTTAATCCGGAAAAAACACAAAATGTAAGGTCTTTTTTGAGATTAACCTTTTTCTAAATTAACCATTCATTAGGTCAAAATAGTTAATTTGGAAAAATGTCAAAGAAAGAAGTATCAGTGGTTATATTATAAATTTATGTCATTTGCTTATAAATTTATATAAATATGTAATCTTTTTTGCATCAGAAGCTTCTAGAAACAACAATGAACACAATGAAGCATGCAGTAGCAACATGTTCAGAGGAGAATCAAACCAAAATTCTTGAAAAATCCTTCAAAGTCAACGAATCCAATCTGGTCAACAAAGTCTCCCAACCAAGAAACAAGTGGATTATCTCATTATTTAATTCAGTCATAATCGCCCTTCACCCAAAAACAAACATAAAAAACCCCAAAAAAACCCTTGAAACACTCATTGAATCTCTCACAAATGGCCACACCTCATCAGCTCATGCTTTAGGATCCTTTTTCAACAAGATTCCTTCAAATGAAGCAATAATAGATAATACATTTAGCCACTTAATAAAATTCTCTAATGTTAATGCGATTATTGGATTATCATGGATGGGAAAAGGGTTGCTTATGAGGGGACATGAAAAGGTAAAAGATTTGATCAAGTTTTTCCTTGATTTCTTGATTTTAAATTCACCTCAAGATCAAGAAATGGTGGATTTGATGAGAAGTGTTGCAGATTCTTTTGGTATTATGATGAGTGATTCTGAGTTTTGTTTGAATAAAAGATTAAATTCGGTTATAAAACCGTTGTATAAGCAACGATTATTCAGTATAGTGATGCCAATTTTATCATCATCAATTGTGAAGTTAGATTCACCAGTTACAAGGTATGTTATTATATATATATAAATATTTTTTTTGATGTTATTTAACTTTTTTTTTTAATAATTTGAACTTTTGATAAATTACAGATCCATGCAGCATCGAGCACTTGCACATGTCATATCTAATGCTCCATTGAGTGCTGTTTTGGGTGAAGCCAAGAAGGTTAGTATTTTTTTTTTTTTAAACTTCTCATATTTAAAAAAAATAAATTTAGATTCTTCTTGTTTGTTTGTTTGTTTTTTTTTTTTTTTTTTTTTTTTTTTTTTTTTTTTTTGATACAATGATGCAAATTTTTTATATTTTACAGCTTATTCCATTGATGCTAGATGGTTTAACAATCCTTAGTGAAGATGTTGAAAATCGAGACATTTTATATAACCTCCTCCTTGTTTTATCAGGAATATTGACTAATAAAAATGGTGAGATTTTAGCTTTTTCCAATTTCCCTAAATGTTTATATTTTTTTGAAAGAATTAAACGTTTACTTGTTACTTGTGTTTAGGTGAAGAAGTGATTGTGGAAAATGCATACATCATCATCAGGTGTATCAACAAGCTTGTAGCCTACCCACATATGATGGTGAGTTATTTTTATAAACTTTCAACTCATATTATATATAATTAATTTAGTTTATGAAAATTAGTATTATCTTAAATTATTTGTTTATGAAATATGCAGTTGGTACGTGAGACAGCTGTTCAGTGTCTGACTGCCATGTCAGAGGTGTCTTACGCTAGGGTTTATCCATTCAGACCAGAGGTTAGATCTTTTTACTACTAATCAATCACTTAATTCAATTGTAATTTGTAGTTTTTCCAATTTTACCCCTTGAAATTTTGTATTAATTTCAGGTGTTACAAGCGTTATCAAGAGCACTTGATGATCCTAAGAGAAGTGTTCGTCAAGAAGCTGTCAGATGTCGCCAAGCATGGTTCGATTTACATCATTTTATTCATTTATTTTATATTATTATATATTTTTTAAAGATTGTCTTACATTAATTTGTTATCCGACAAACAGGGCCTCAGTTTCATCCAGAAGTCTTCATATTTGAAAGTTTTTCAATATTTAAAAGACGCCAAAGGGAAAAAAAAATTGGGATTCTAATGTATGTACATAACTTCGTGCATCTCATATTTCTATACATTTCTGATTTTCCACATTTATGATTATTGTTGAGATACACTGAATATGATGATTTATGATGTTGGTCATGTTTGTTGTACAAGTGTTAAACAGAAAAGAAAAAGAAAAAAAAAAAAACTGAAATCTTATTTTACAAATGTCCTAAAAACTACATCTTAATGTACACCTTTTTTAACATTACTAAATGTTTGCAACTTTCAACACAAAATGGGCAAACAACTAGGTATATATAATATATATGTTATGCTACAAAAATATTCCTTAATCCATTCTAAACAACTCTAGCTTGTTTGTGTAAGTACTTTGATTTGAGAAAGGGTGAATTATTTCATCTTGAATAATGAATATCATCATTATCAATCAGACATATTATCATATTCAGCCCCACTAGATTGGTCCATGTCACCATTATCATCATCATCATCTTCCATCTCCATTCTTCTTTCATGCCTCGAAGAGCTCAAACTCCTCCCCTTTGAACCAACATAACTCTATACATACCATATAAAAAAATTCCCATTTACAAAAAATAAATCGATAATAATAATAATAATAATAATAAATGAATAAATAAATACCTCAGATTCTTTCATGTCTATTGAAACAGTTGATCTTTGCCTTATAGTCACAGTTGATGGCACAGGAAAATGTTCAACCTCATCACTCGTTTTTCCTTCCTTAGCTCTCTTTTTCCTTAGCATCAGTTTTGTAGGCAAAGGCTGAAAAAATAAACATATAATAATAATAATAAATTAGCACACAACTAATATTAATAAATACAAAAATATATAAATAAAAATATCTGTGTGCATTACCATGTAACGAGCCTCAGATTCATCAAATGCCACGAGATAATTTGTGGGATCATCTGCATCTTCACCTCGAACCTTTTACACAATATTTAAAAAAAATGCCACATCAGATTATTATGTTACTCAAAATTTCAAGGGTAGAGTTGTAATTTTTCACATACATCCCAGTGATATTCGCGAACCCATGTGTAAGAAATATCTTCGTTTTCGTCATATATATCCTTCGATAGCTGCAATAAATTTATTTTTATAGGGCTAAATATAAAAAAATACAGAAACATTTAATAAATGAATTAAGGGTAACTTTTTTTTTACCTCACCAACTGAAGGAACCATATAAGCCAAAAATTTATCAGGTTTGGCTGAACCCGAGGTGTTTGCCACAAAACTTTTCATAATAGCCTTCAATCGAGAAAAAAAAAAAGTCAAAAAACATTGGTGTTGAAATGACATTATTACCCCTCCACCTTAACAATATCCTACCTGAGATTCATAAGCATCTCGTACAGATTTGTCCATTTTGTTATAGCTTTCTGAATCCGCAGTAGGAGCACCATCAAAAGTTGCAACAACAAATTTATCATCCCACCTGTTGATTCAAAAACAATTAGCAAAATCAATATCTTAATAATTTATTATAGAACTGAAAAAAAAAAAAAAAAAACGTTACCTTTCAAAATCAGGAAATAATGGTAAAATCTCAACAGGCTGCAGCTTTTTATTAGTAGCATGAACAGGATGTGATTTGCATGCCTCAAAAGAAGATAAAATATCTTGAATTTTCCTTTCCCTGATACACGTTTTAAAAATACAACTAATTAATCATCATCATATCCATGCTTCAATTTGTTCATATACACAAGGATTAAATTGCTATAAGTTTTATTTTTTATAAAATACCTGCTATTCAGGCTATCTAGCATGTTACGTCCACGTGTTTCACGTTCTTTTGCTTGTTTTTCTGTCAAAGACTGTAAATTTCAAGAAAAAAAATGTTACATTTTAACCAAACAAATCACTTATTTATAAATATTTTTTTTTTATACAAACCTGTCTAGTTGCGTCTGTGGTAAGTGGGGATATGTATTGTGTCTTAACCAACCAAGACATTCCTTTATCTGTAGGGCGATCCTTTCTTTTTAATCCATCTTTCTTGATAGGAGTTACAGAAACATCTTCCTGCAACAGTTTTTCATCCTCAGGAGCAACATGTAGGATTTCATTCTTTGGAGCACTAATCCAGGGAGAAAATGGAGATTTGTGAGAGTTAATGGATTGGAAAAAGAATAAAGAAAGAGAGTAGAATGAGGTATAGAGTATAGTACTTGTATACACTGAGATCAAGTAAGTCTAGAGGTATCCCAAGATCTGGCTCAACGTATAATTGAGGTTTGTGCATCTTTTCCAATGAAGTGATGCCATATTTTGAAGCTCTGAAGATATAAATTGGTGAGATATGATATAAATTAAATAAAAAAAAAGGTTGGGATTGTGAATGTGTACCGATCTTTGTCTCTTCTTAAAGACAGAAGCTTTGGTTGAGCTGTTGAATCTGGTAACTCATCTCGGAACCTTTAAAGAGCAAAGAAATGGAAGAGTATATTCAGCATTGTATCTATAGAAGAAAAGAAATGGGATACAATTGAACATGTTGTCATATAACTCATAACATACGCACTTCAATTTGCAGAGAAATGTTGTTGGCTTCTTTAATCGGTTTTCAGCTCTTTCACCACTCAAAAAAGGTGTAGCTTTCCTTTCACCTATGTGTGAACCACTGATTGAACCATGTGGTTTGATTGAAGATGATGATAAGATTCGAGTTTTTTGAAGGACTTTATCTTGAGATTCCTTCAGTTGTTGCTTATGTTTTTCCTCTTGCCTTTGCTTCTCCATTTCTCTTTTCTTGCGTATCCTCCTCTCTTCTTCTGTCTCGGCCTTTGATGTTCTTGCTGGCATTGGAGGAAGAGCAGAAGGCTTGGCATGTTCTCTAGAAGGAAGCTTGTGGTGTGAATCACGCTTGGAAGAACCTTTATGGTCACCTTGTCTATGTTCCTTGGTTTGATTGGTTGAGGGGATTGATGAAGGAGGTGGTGGAGGGGATGGCGGTTGTGATGGGGGCGGTGGTGGTGGTGGAGGGATTGAAGAAGTGGGTGGAGAAGAAGGTGGAGGTGGCGGTGGCTGGTTATTAAGCAGGGGGTTTTGAGAAGATGGAAAGTACATTTGTCCTGGTCGTGCAGGCTGAGAAAGAGGAGGTAGTGGTGGTGGGTAAGCGGACTCCAGTGGCGGTGGTGGTGGATACGATGAATACTGTTGTTGCTGATTTGGAACAGGGGGTCTAGGAAGGGCGGCATAAACACCCGGTTGAAAACTCGAAGCAGGGTAGCTCCAATTCTGCGAAAACATATTTCCTCTCGGTTGGGGCACAGGGGCAAGTTGGGGAGGTGGGAGGGAAGTCTGATTGGGTGGCGGAGGTATTGGCGGACCAAATTTTGATTGAGGTGGCGGTGGAGGGAATGGTCTGTACGACGCCATGCCCTTCAGATTACGACTCTTTCAAACCAGAATTCACAGTTTCAAAAAAACCCTAGAAGAAAGAGAATATATATCACACAAGAACAACTCAACTTTATCGCCGGAAGCAGCTGACGATGTATGAAAACGAAATCAAACTCTCAAATTCCACTACGAAAAGGAATCCACCACCTGATTTTTGAATTTAGTCCTGTAGCTTTCCACGAAGAACCAAGTAGTTCGAATCTAAAACCCTAGAATCGAAACCAAGCTCTCACAATTTTCGCTGTTTATGTTGCAAAAGAGCTAGATCAAAACCTTATGAATTCTGAATGGAGAAAATTTAAGGAACAAAAGCACAGATATAACACCGGCAATGCAGGAATCAATCGCTGTAGGCAGAATTTGTCGGAGGAAGATTTGACTGTTTGATGTCTAGAAGAAAAGGACGAACAGTTTTATTAGTATCATTAAGCAAGTGCACCTATATCTATATATAAAACAAGGTGATGGAGATATTGAAGGGTTTTAGGTTCAGAAAGCGGCCGGAAAAGTGACCGGAGGGGCAAAACCTGCGGCGGCTTGACTTCACACTCCAGTGTTCTTAATCGGCTTAAAATTTCATAGCTCTTTTTTGGTACGGACCACCGGTTAATCTCTGCGGGTTGACCCTAGTGGTCGATATCTTGGCTCATGAACATCATGTTTTTGGTGTAAATTCATTTAAATGTTATTAATTTTTTAAAGACCATGTTTATTTATCCATATTTAAAAAGTTTGACATGAATGGATTGCATCGAATTGAACGATTGTAATTTAAGATGGATATTCATTTTGATATATAATAAGGTTATATTTTACACGATCGACTCTACGTAGTTCGATTTATATGTCATGTTTGATATCGTTTTTATAAAAAATGTCTATTTTGTAATTTGCATTTGCTATGAGATGTACATTGTTATCTTTAATTAACATTTATTTTGTTTGTTATATACGCATGTGCTAAAGCACTTAGAATAGAATAAAATAACATCGTATGTGTTGCGTATTTATATATATAAAATTAATGAATACATTATGTTTTCATAAATAAACCAGAGAAATTCTAAACTACTTCTAACAAGACTTCTTGAAGGAGTGCTTAACTACTCTTTAACCAACTTAATGACTAGAGATGGCAAAAAAATCTGGACCTGATCGGTACTCGAAACCCTAACCCAAGTTAACCGAGTAAATCCTCAAGTTGATCGGGGTCGGGGACAGGGATGGGTATTATCCGCATGCAAAAAGCAGGGATGAGGATGAGGATGGTTCTACTTGTCGAGTACCCACACCCGTACCTAAAATCGGCCTCGATGGATACCCGATATATATATATATATATATATATATATATATATATATATATATATATATATATATATATATATATATATATATATATATATATATATATATATATATATATATATATATATATATATATATATATATATGGTGGAATGCTCTCGAAACCAATTCATTTAAGTGAGACAGAGGAGAGTGGAATTTCGTGTGTAGGGGTGAAATCCGTAAATATACGAAGGAACGCCAAAAGCGAAGGCAGCTCTCTGGGTCCCTACCGACGCTGGGGTGTGAAAGCATGAGGAGCGAACAAGATTAGATACCCTGGTAGTCCATGCCGTAAACGATGAGTGTTCGCCCTTGGTCTACGCGGATCAGGGGCCCAACTAATGCGTGAAACACTCTACCTGGGGAGTACGGTCGCAAGACCGAAACTCAAAGGAATTGACGGGGGCTTGCATATATATATATATATATATATATATATATATATATATATATATATATATATATATATATATATATATATATATATATATATATATATATATATATATAACGACCGAAAAATTCCAACCAATTTAAACTTTTCAAAAACAACCCGATTTCATTAAATTATTACAAAAAGGTTTTCAATACAATTAAATTAAAGTATTCCCAGAATCACATCACATCGTAAACATGAGGAGCGGTACGATCACGCCTTCGCCTTGCCACGGTCTCCTGAAGAACCTGAAAAACATAAAATCACAATTGTAAGCCCGAAAGCTTAGTGAGATATCCCCAAAATACCAACCACATATACCATACACGCATAACATGCCATATCATATCCGATCACAGAACATCCATGCACTTCAGGTCTACTGTGTGACTAGTCCGCCGCACCGGCCAACAATCCACCTGGTCCACCCTCCGAGTCTAGCCATATACATCGAGTCTGCAGTGTGATTGGTCCGCCCGCACCGGGCCTTCAATCCACCTGGTCCACTCTCTGACTCTACAGTATGACTGGTCCGCCCGCACCGGGCCTTCAGTCGGCCTGGTCCACTCTCCGAGCCTTGGCACGTCTGGTCCGCCCTCTTGGGGCCTACAGCCTATCCGGACCGCCCGCTGGGCCTTTGGGACAACCGGTCCGCCCTGGGTATCTTGGCCTACAGCACAAAGCAGGATCCGCCTCAACCCAACTCCAGTCCAAACAACCATGTGCACATAAACATACAATCATATAACAATTCACAGTCAACAAACCGATCAAACAGATCACATAACATATCATCATCCTAACCAGGATACCAACCTAACCGGTCACTAGCATAGCATCACCCTACATCTCAGGATACCAACCTCAACCAGTTCTCTAACATATACCATCCTAGCTACCAGGATGCAACATATCAAAGCAATATCATAACAACAAATACCCGGATCTCAATCCGATAAAGGGCCGGCCTTGGTGCCTTAAACCCTGTTGATATAGTGAGGATAACTCACCTCGAAATTGCCGACTGAACAGATAAACCCAAGCTACTCCAACCACTGATACGATCTCCAACACTGACCAACACCAAGACACTGAACTCAAAACAATATTCAATAATTACCAAAATGCACCTAGAAAATAACTGGTCAACCCTTGGCCAAAGCCAACCCCTGACTGACTCTACTCGCCGAGTCATCCCAATGACTCGCCGAGTCCACATACACATAATCTCCCCCCTCTGCGACTTAACTCGCCGAGTCACCCCAAGACTCGCCGAGTTCAGCAACTCTGAGTCCTTCCTCACTTGACTCGCCGAGTCACAGCTCAACCAGAAGAAACTTGGACCTCACGACCAGACTCGCCGAGTCCAAGAACAAACTCGCTGAGTCTAAGGCTATCTTCAACCTACTCGCCGAGTTGTTCTTCCAACTCGCCGAGTTCCAGACCATCTTCAAGCAACTCGCCGAGTACACCTTTGTGACTCGCCGAGTGCCTCTAGATCTCATTCCAAACAGAACCTTCCAGGCCATGCAATTGATCCAAAACATAGATCTAGCCTCCTACAACCCATCCATCACGTAAAGTGGCAAACTTTACGTGAATCCAAAGAGATTTAGGCATTTTACACTTTAAGGCTAGGGTTTGGGACATGATGGCTTCACTAACCACTCAAGAACAGGGACTTTAATGCACTTTAGACCTCCTCCACTCCAGATCTGAGGTAGCAACCTCAGATATACTTTTCAAACTCAAGATACCACAAGCTAAACCTCCCATACATTCCAAGAATAATGGATCTAGAAGAGTAACAGCCCAAGAAAGAGATTATACCTCAAAAGGAAGCCCCAACAACAAATAAATCCGAATCTAAGCAAATCCCCTTGCTCCAAGCCTCCTAACTCTCCAAGATCTTCCTCCAAATCTCTTTTCCAAGGTTCAAATGCACTCCAATCCTTCACAATCGCATTTCTAGGGTTTTCTGGACTTAAGGGAAGGTAAGGAGGCTGGGGAGAGGGTATAATGTCCTTTATATAGGGCTCATCCTCCGAAATTAGGGTTTTCTCCACTCAGCGCCTACTCGCCGAGTCCAGCCGCCGACTTGCCGAGTCAGCCACTTAACACGCGATCAAAATCGCGACCCTACTCGCCGAGTCCACTCGTGGACTCGTTGAGTTGCCCTTTCCAATTTACTCTTTTAACCCTTCAACTTTACTCTTGATAATTCGGGATGTTACAATTCTCCGCCACTTAAATTAGGCTTCGTCCTCGAAGCCTGCGACAACTCAACTCCAGAAATACTCCCGCAACGCACCACCTGGCGTTAACCAAACCAGGTTCCTCAAAGCACAACCATAGAAACCCGAAACTCACTTTCTCCTTTCTTGCGGTGTCCTGACTACCGTCTCAAGGCGGCCACCAACTTTACCCTCTGATAACCACACCCACCAGGCTCCACACTTATCAACCGAGTACCACTCCATGGTACTTTTCTCGATCCTGATCACCACAATCACTTGACTCTTACGAGCTAGATATAACCCTGAATCACCGGGTTCCTTATCCGAGTCCAACTTTATCCACACCCTGCTGACAGAATGACACATTCTTCAGCCTCAGAGCAACTCCCATGAGTTATCCTCTTGCAATGGCATGCACATGCTGAACTAGCCCTAGCACTCTCGGGTTGGGAAAACCCGTCACACTGACGACATCTCCAAACATCCCCCAGGATGAACCACCACTACATACACAATTCCCTGACCAGAATCACACTGGGAGCCCAAGACTCCCTCCCTGCATCCCTTCCAAGCCTCTTGTTGGATTAATGTCTAAGTCCATAACTATATTTGGTATGTACTTGACCCGACCCGGCATGGTCCATTTGGGTTGCACTTCACCGACACAATTTATATGGATAGTCTTTTGAGAATAGTATATTTATGATTAATATTAATATATTATAAGTTCTAATATATTAATATGGAATCATATTATTTAATTAGTATTGATCAAGACTTAATTTAGGATTAATTAAGTGATCAAAATGAACTAATTAAATATGGACTCTTATATATATGGAATGGGCCAAGTTCATTTAGGTTGGGCTAAGCTTTCATGGATAGTCCATGGAGTGTTTAACCCATGGATCATATGAAATGAAAGGTCATGAGTTTAACCCTAGTATCCATACTATATAAAGATGTCCTTGGTGAAATTGGCACTAGTGTGGTTACACTAAGAGGGCTAGCCGATTTCACTAGAGAGAACCAAGTATCCATATTCTCTAAAGTCTTCCAAGGTGTTTTGGTGATTTGTGATTCCACTTGAGGCTTCCACATTATTGGGGCTAAGCTCTTAAAGCTTGAAGACATCAAGCTACATCAAAAGGTATGTCATCTAACTAGTACTTTGTAGTATAGGAACTTCAGAATATGCTAGTTAGGATTTAAGCCTTGAAAAGTTCTTATTTGCATGTATAATAGAGAAAACATAGATCCAAGGTTTATAGGGTTGCATGTACACCATAGGAGTGTTAGAATGCTCAAAACCCAACAGTGGTATCAGAGCCTAGGCATGCTTTCTCTTATACTTGATGCAAATAGATTTTTCGAAGCCAAGAAACTGTCAGAGCCTAAAACTCGACGAGTTCTGGTAGAAAACTCGACGAGTTCATGTATTGGAGCATGAACTCGACGAGTTCCATGAAGAACTCGAGAAGTTTGGCCTCCAGACAGCATATCTTCGTGGTTTTTGGCTGGAATTGGACTAGGAACATTACCATAAGCTGTTTTTGAACTTATAAACTTGTTTTTGATGTGGTAATGTTCATGCTAATCCAATTTCAAAGATAATTGTCAATAGATTCATATTTTGTATTACTTTAAAAGTTATGCTAATTACATGGAAAAGTTTGATGTGAATTATCTTTGTTCTAATGAGTTGCTTAGATTAATAGATAAGTTAATTGATTATGTGTTTTCAATCCATTTTAATCTAAGAGTTGGTTCTAAAATGTGTTTGTGTAACTTGTCCTCAAGTTACATGAAATGTCACATTTAAGTTTCATAAAACTCATAAAAGGATGGCAAAGGTTACAAAAATGAAGAGTCTTGTCTCATTGAATGGTTTTATGACTCCATAACTTGTCCTCAAATTATGGAAGTTCAAGAGTCACTTCATTAAGTAATAAAAGATGTAACCTTAATTAATTCCATAAGTTATAAAAATAAAGAAAAGATAATTCTTTTATTAGTTTAAAGTCTTCCATAACTTGTCCTCAAGTTACGGAACTTGAAGAGTTTTTGGATTAAAACTACTTTAAACACATAAGTTATGGAATTAATTAGTTTTGAATAGTTTCAAAACTTTCCCTCAAGTTTTGGAATTTGAAAAGTTTTCTCTTATGAATACTTTAATTCCAAGTTAGCCCTTAGAATTTTAAAAGTTAAAATTCAACCCTTATACTTTATAATATTATAAATTAATAATATATATATATATATATATATATATATATATATGTATGTATGTATGTATAAGAGCAAGTCAGTCTTACCGTTAGTAGGCCTCATTCACGAAGCCGGTCTATAAGGGGGGTATAAGGTTACTACCTATAAAATGGAAGTTTAATGGGTGTCCACTCTCACCCACCGCTTCCTTGACCGGTGGAGGGTCGTTAGCCGAACGGGTAGGACAAGGACTATAATTCTCCCTTCATTAAAAGTATTAATGATAAATACCAAGTAACTAAACCACTTAGAAATACCCAGTCTTAGTTACTTAGGAAAATGTGAATAAGATGCTAATCCATGAAATTACACTTTGCACTTTGTTTAAGTCGGTTAGTGGAGCGTGTGTGGTTAACCGACACACTAAATCGTATTTAACAAGGTAGGCAAAGGGTAACTTAATGTTTATCATAGTATCGATGGAGCGTGTGTGGTTAACCGACACACTAACTCGTATTTAACAAGGTAGGCAAAGGGTAACTTAATGTTTATCATAGTATCGATGGAGCGTGTGTGGTTAACCGGCACATCGATTGAGGGGTAAACATTTAAGGGTACCAAGTAATTTGCATGGTTACTTCACACCTTGTTTTGTGATCCTCGACATCCCAGTCACAAAACCTGAAGGGCACACTCGAGATTGAAACATGCCATTGAACAGTTCAATGAATCTCAAAGATCTAGGAGTTTCAAATCCAATTAAAACCTAATATTTAATATTTCGTTTTTCATGGTGGAAATTGGTGAATCGTCATTCACCTACCTTCAAATATTTTATAGCTTGGATTACGGCATCCCTCTTCTAAGTTATAAAATAGTTTGTTGGGTCCTAGCCTTAATATTTCATATTGGGGGTTATATTAAGGACTTTAGATCAACTATCTTGAATATCTCCTAAAAGATGTCTGGTTTAGACATTTATGATCTTCCCAAATCTCTTGAAACAAGCTTTCCTAAATGAAGATGATGTCCCATGGAAATCATACTTCTTTCACCTCCTCCAATTATTCTCCCTAACCACAAGTTCTTGAAAAGTTTAAGGTCAGTCAAGCCCTATTGGCAAGACAAGGTCTAGGTGTGATCACATCTTGGAGATGAAGTCACATGCTGACAAGCCGGGAGAGTTGGGTGTCAAAGTCTTGTGAAAGTTAGTGGTTCAATCACTTTCTAAGTCACATAGTAAGTTCCTTTGGGACTCCTATGAAATAGACTATGACAATACCCTTAATGATCTTATCTATTTGCTTGGTGCTGCTAAATCAGAAATGATTTAGTGTACTGGCAAAGCAAATTTGATTAGGAGATCAACTTCCCAAAACTTTATGGACAGGGACAATAGTGACACAAGAAATCCAGAAATGCATTCTCTTCCCAATGGAAAGGGATTGGCCATAGTCAACTTTGTTGACCAAATGGTAAAGAGAAAGGCTAAGTCCGAGATAGTCCCATGTACTATTACCTAAGGGTCCATAAGTTTCTATTGCCAAAGGAAGGGGCTTTGGTTATGAAGCTGCCAAACTTACCTAAGGATGATAAAGTCAATAAGGTTGACTTTATTTCAGGTAAAGTCCACTATCTAACTCTGCTAAGTTTCTATTTTGAGATTCTTGATACATGATGTGACTGGGTCACATGTTGATGTTTTAAGAATCAAAGAAAAGTGAAGAAACTTAAAGAAAGAATATGTTGAATCTGGTCGCATAGATGGATTTCTATCGCATAGTTTGAAGATCGGATTCTTGAGCTACTTCTTAGGAGTTATGAGATATTGCTTAGGAATAGATAACAACAAGTTTTCATATGGATTGTAAGGATAGTTTTTCCGCAAAGTTTTAAAAAAAAAAGGAAATTTTTGATTTTATTTATTTTAAAATATCCTTACAATGGCATTTGTGAAAAACTGTGTTGCTTATAAGATTCCATTAAGAGCAAGAGTGGAAATATGAATTGATTCTTTCATTTGTGGTAATGTCTAAATTTACCAAATAAGGAAAGATTCTCATCACCCAAGTTTCAATTGGACCGGAACTTGGAATCATGCAAGTTGTATAACATGATGAATGAGAACTTTCAAGTATCTGAAAATTAAGACTAACTACTTGTTCACATGGATGAGTGACACAAGTAATGGACTAAGGGATCGAGTACCCATTCTTGTGCATTGATTAAGTCCACCACAAAAGATCGATAAGATCATTCGTCATAATTTACTAAAGCTCAGTAAATATGGTTATACTTACAAACTTAAGTGTAATTCTGAGACATTGGAAAAGGTTCCAATGTAAGGCAGAGCGAATAAGAAGAATCAAATTAGGCAAGAAGGATAAAAGTTTCTCAAATCTGAAAAGATGGGAGAGTACTTTAGTATCAGTTTTGTGATCATCTTAATGATTAAGAAACCATAGCACAATTAATTCTCTAAGGGATCTTAGTGCATTCTTATGACTAAGAAGAGGAATCTTGAATTTTTGAAATGGTTAAATCAAGAAGATGAGTCATACTTCGTTCCAATACAAGTCTTAGAGTCATACTCCAAGATTGTAATTTCAGTGACATGTCTTAAAGAAGGTTTAAAACACTTGTCAAATGTAAGAGTAAAAGTTTTCTACTCATGTACATTTGAAATTGGTAAGTTGTGATGTTTTGGATAAAACAAAGACCAACTAAGGCCAATTGTGTGAAGAGTTTGTCTTGATTAGAATCCACACTATCTCTTGGATGTTTGACAAGGGAGTCTTATAGGTCAAGAGGACAGTGGGAGTCTTAAAGGTCTTGAAAGTCTCAAGAACTAATCAAGAATAAAACCTGAAGTTCTTCACTCGCACACGACTTGAGGTTTATAACCTATCGTGTTGACATATTCTGTGCCCATTCCAGTTAAAATTGACTTTGCATATGAGTTCTTAGAATTCTCAATTGGTTGCATAACAAATTGGTAGCAATGGCAGGCCCTTGAGATGCCAGATGGCAAGAAATTAAGATTGAGTTCAATCCATATGAGTTTGGATTTGTCATTATCGTTGTCTTGTGATTATGGTTTTGACAGATTCATATGGGTAGGAACTCATACACCATAAAAATCTAAGTGTCATAAGGTTTCTCTCCGATTCATGAAAATGATGGTGAGGAAACAGTTTCACTAAGTAGATTTTGTCTAGATAGCAATTGTGATATTTGCATTCTCAAAGTCATTAGTGGAGCGTGTGTGGCTAACCGGCACACTAACATGGACTTGTGAGAAGTGGCAAAAAGGTCTAACCATTATGATTACGGCATCCCTCTTCATAACTGTTTAGACACACAAGTGTGATATCTAAGGGAAGGTGTATGATTTTGATAAAGTTTTATCAAAACAATCTAGTATCAGAAATCTGAACTTTGGTAAGAAAGTCAGCTGATTTCTGAGTACATGTCAAAGCTAGTGGGAGCATAAGTGTTATGCTAATAATCATCATGTTAGTGGGAGCATGATAATTATGATAAAGGTTGCAAGTTAGCAATGTTAATTATAGAAAAACAAAAGGTCTCAATTGGGAAAAAGTTGTTTTGCTATAATTAAGGGAGAGGAAATTATACTTCATCTCAAACCTAAAAAGCTTAGATTGAGGTTTTAATCGTATTTAGTCAAGGATATATATATGAATTTCATGTTGGAATGGCTCAACATAAGGAAATTTTGTATATGGGTCCATTATTTGCGTTCTAAAATTCGATTATGATTACGGCATCCCTTTTCATAATCTGAATTATGAGAACTTGGCAAATAGAAATGGAAATATTATAGCAAAAGACTGGTTTAGTCTTTATGTGAGACATCATGAATTGTGTCCCATATGCTTTGGATATAGGATTGATTAGATGTGCTATATTCATCCTTTCTAAAATTTTCCAAATGCCTGGGGCATTAAGAAAGGAAAAAGTCTAGAATTGGATATGACTAAAAGGATTAAACAATTGTCGAGGACAATCTAAGGTTTACCAAAGATTGGTTGCTCAAGGACAGTTGGAAGTATAGTGTTCATTGTTGGAAGGACCATATTGACATATTTTGGAAAGACGCAACTCCTGTTCAGAAGTGACAGTCAAAATGGAATATGAAAATGCTTCAAAGTTAGAAAGTATTCAATCTGTATGATTAGGAAAATTAATGCAAGAAGGATGTTTCCAAGGATTTGATCTCCTTTGGAATACTATGTAATGATTGTTGCCAAGTCTTTGTGCATTTGTGCATAATCGTTACATGAGAATCAATGCATATAAGTTTAGAATCTATCAGATTTTAGTAAATGGCATGAATTTGGTATTCTTGCATTTGCAGTAAGGAATTAGGAGTGTGAAAAGAGAATCATTGAAGATATGTTCAATTGATCTAGTTCACAAAGTAAAGATCATAGACAAACACAGTATGCATACTTGGTGTGTGGCATGACTATTGTTTAGAAAACATAGTGTACATGCTTGGAGCATGGGACAACTGTTGTTTTAAATTCAGGAATAAAGTTGATAGCTGAAACAGTATACAATGAATAATGTGTAATCATATGGTGATAAATAAAAGGTGTTTTATTTATATTCATAAGTTCAGAGACCATATTAGATTCTATTATTATTGTGTTTCATTTTGCATGTTTTGACTTCCAGAATTAGGGATGTTCACTATTCGGATAAAACCGAATTGTCCAATTGGACAATTTGGATTGGACTATTTGGTTCTGATTTTTGGATTTTTGGATGGGTTTCTAGTAAAACCGAATTATTATTTTGGATTTCGGATTGGTTACGGTTTATAAAATTAAAACCGAATAGTCCAAAAAAACCGAATAAGAGTTTACTATTTGTCTATTTATATATATTTGTTTCAAATATACATCTTTTAGTTATTTATTAATCTGCTAAATTGTATTTTTAAACAGATTAGAAAGTATTATCCAATAAAATACTTTAATGTATACTTTTCAATAGCTTTTTATCTGTAAAATACTGAATTATAATAAAATTTTTAATAGTTGTTCATAATTTTAATTCTCACCAGACAATTATTTTAAAGTTGATTAGTATTATGTTATATATATTTTTAAATATCATGCTTCTTGAAAACCGAATTGTAAAAACCGATCCAACCGAATTGTAATTTGATTGGTTCGGATCGGATTTGAATTTTGTATGGACTATTCGGATTCACGCTCTGAAAACCGAAATTAATTTGGATTCACGTGATTGGATCGGATCAAACCGATCCATCCAAACGAACACCCCTATCCAGAATAAATTAGGTTATTCTTCCGAAATGACTAAGTTATTCAAACCATCCACAGTCGGTCATATGTTGGAAGTAGATATGAATTAAGACTGTCATGGGTTGGCTTGTAAAGGTCTAAGATGTTGGACAAAGGGCTACAACACTCATGAGTGCTCATAAGTTCTGAGTATTGGATTCAACCCGCGCTCATTGGAATCACTTCATGGATTTTATCACGAGTGATCATGAGACGATAATATATTATATTCTTCAAACCTGGAGATATGAGTTGTTACTATGAGTTGATTGTACATTGATTGCACGAAAACGCATTCGGTAACTCGGTGTTATAAAACGTGCCTTTGTGTATGATTCAACAAGTAGCAGAACAAGCCATATGAGTCGAAGTTTATCCATTCCTTTTACCTTCGGGATAAAAGCGATATCTGTGAGCCCCTCGATGATTTAATGATGACACATGTGAGTGCTTGGCCAAGACAGGACTGATTTGATTTGTTCAATCAGTCAGTCGTCATGAATCGGAAATCGGGAAACAACAAATGGACAGAGAGAATGATTATAATCCATGTCTCAGTCCATATAATATCTAGAATGGAGGAATATATGATCCCTTATCTAATGGACAAGTTCGTTGACAAGATCAGAGTTCGACAGCGGCTTTAAGAGCTACGATTTCCAGTTAGGTTTTGAAGTCATACGCAATAATAGTTTTAGACTTATCCAAGTGGGAGACTGTTGGATTAATGTCTAAGTCTATAACTATATTTGGTATGTACTTGACCCGACTCGGCATGGTCCATTTGGGTTGCACTTCACCGATACAATTTATATGGATAGTCTTTTGAGAATAGTATATTTATGATTAATATTAATATATTATAAGTTCTAATATATTAATATGGAATCATATTATTTAATTAGTATTGATCAAGACTTAATTTAGGATTAATTAAGTGATCAAAATGAACTAATTAAATATGGACTCTTATATATATGGAATGGGCCAAGTTCATTTAGGTTGGGCTAAGCTTTCATGGATAGTCCATGGAGTGTTTAACCCATGGATCATATGAAATGAAAGGTCATGGGTTTAACCCTAGTATCCATACTATATAAAGATGTCCTTGGTGAAATTGGCACTAGTGTGGTTACACTAAGAGGGCTAGCCGATTTCACTAGAGAGAACCGAGTATCCATATTCTCTAAAGTCTTCCAAGGTGTTTTGGTGATTTGTGATTCCACTTGAGGCTTCCACACTATTGGGGCTAAACTCTTAAAGCTTGAAGACATCAAGCTACATCAAAAGGTATGTCATCTAACTAGTACTTTGTAGTATAGGAACTTCAGAATATGCTAGTTAGGATTTAAGCCTTGAAAAGTTCTTATTTGCATGTATAATAGAGAAAACATAGATGCAAGGTTTATAGGGTTGCATGTACACCATAAGAGTGTTAGAATGCTCAAAACCCAATACCTCTTGGCTCTACACCCGGGGAATTCCTTCCGCGACCTCAGCAGACATCCCAAACCGGATGTGATCCCATACCACTGCCGCAATCCCGCTGCTCAATGACCACAATTGGGCCACTCCAACCATAACTCTGCGCTGCTGCTTTCACTTCCGTGAATTTACACTCCCTCTCGGAGTTACATTCCTCTCTCTTTCCCTTACCAAGGAAATCCACTTGGCCGCCTTGTCACTACGACAAGTGCCACGGTGTTCGCCCAACGCTACACCATTCCTTTATAGCATAACTGCTATCCATGCAACAAACATGCTCTGAATCTGCTCGCAAGGACCCTTGAGTCCATGCACTATCTCCACTAATCAAGATCAATACCCGGGGCCAGACCTTCTAATGCTAACACATCGCAATATACTCAATCCATTTCCTCGAAACGGTCTAACAATACCTGCAGAGTCTTCAGCATGACTGGACCGCCTTACCAGGCCTTCAGTCAATCTGGACCACTCTCAGAACCTTTAGCCAATCTGGACCGCCCTCCAGTGCCTTCAGTTTGGTTGGACTGTTCTTCGAGCCTTCGGCCTGACTGGTACGCCTACCTGCCTTCAGTCTATCCGGACCGCTCAACTAACATTCATCATTCCGAGTTATCTCTCCGGGAAATCCTCCCATGCATACTGTTCTAGCCCTCTAGGGGTTCCGAACTCTACCTCCATCATACATACTCAATCCCGGCCTGATCCCAGGCCCTCCACCATCAAATGCCTAGGTCTGTATCTCGCCCCGCATGCCTGCCACTTACTTATACCGTCCTACGCTCTTGGTTGACAGAATATTGCTGAATCCCAGACAGCTAAACAATCTCACATACTCATCGATCTTCCGGAGAATTTTCCAATTCTCCCCCACTTAGGGTACTGACTATCAACCACCGGTCGCTATCCCGACCTCCCAAAACAACCCTGCATAGAACCAACACTTACACGTGGATTGATTCCCACCCGCACTAGCAATCTTCACAAAATCACATTTCCACACTGATCATTCCGCTCGAAAGAAACTCAACCTGCAGCTAACCACTCCTCAGAACGCAGATGCTACCCAACATTCAGACCAACGCCACATTTCCACTAATAACCCTCATGAATGATAACCAACGAAATTCCCATCACTAACCCATAACCATACCATAACTCTCAAAGAACAACAAATACCACACCGAAACCACACAAAGAGACTAGCAGATAAACAATACTCCACAATAATCACAAGATAATCAAGACATCAAGAAAGAAACATACCCACGGCTGCATCCGACACTGCTCTGACCTCCTCTGCTGCAAGCTAAAAAGCACGACCCTGAGCCCTTGGGGGCTCCGCTCCACCCTGACCTCCACCCGTGATCCTCAAAGTGGCCGGTGTTGGAGCCTGCACCGGTCCTGCAGCAAGCTGTGGACAGTTGACCCTCAAGTTCCCAACCTGATGACAATGATAACAATTCCTCAAATCCCGAACCAGCGCTGACTCCCGACAATCCATCGCATAGTGCCCCTCCTTTCCGCACTTGAGGCATGCACCACCGGACCTACAAACTCCGGTGTGACCCCTCCCACACTTCCCACAAGTGTGGCTGCTCAGATATCCCACCCTAGAATCAACGGTCTTGGACCGTTTCAGCACCGGCTGCGACTGCACCGGAGCCTGCCTCAGCTCACGCAACTGCAACTCAATCTCTAACTCACGCCGCCTGGCGGCCTCCTGCAACTCCAACAAAGTCTCGCACCTCTGCGTAGACACAGACTGTCTGATATCCCTCTTGAGCATGCTCAGATATCGAGACATCTGAGCCTGCTCCGAAGCGAACTCAGGGCAGAACATCACCCTCTCAGTGAACATCCTGGTGATCTCAGTCACCGACTCCGAACCCTGCTTCAACTCAAGGAACTCCTGAGCCAATCTCTCTCTCTTCCAACCCGCGGAACATAACGAGTGCTGAACATCTCTCTGAACTGATCCTATGAAACCGCAACCCTATGCGCATCCGAATATGACCTCGTGGTCAATCTCCACCAATCCTTCGCCCCGAGCCTTAACAGGTTCAGAGCACACCTCACCCTCTGATCAGCAGGGCATGAACACGTGAAGAAACACCCCTCCACGTCCGATAACCATCTCATAGCAACAATCAGGTCCTGAACTCCATCAAAGGTGGGAGGCTTCGTATTATCGAAGTCCCGATACTGAAAACCCCGACCAGCTCCTCCCCCTGCCGCTGCTACAGCCGCTGTAGCCGCTGCGGCAGCCGTCTCTGTGAGAGCTGCATAGCGCTCATCAAAATACTCAGCCATGGCGGTCTTGATCGACCCAAACAGTTCCGGCAACTTGGCCCGGAACAACGCAACAACCTCATCATGCAGGATCTCACGAATCCTCGCATCCAACTCGCACGTGCTCATCAGACCAATAACCTCGGGCGGTACTGACCCGCCCGAAACTCCCTCTCCTGCTCCCAATCCTGACCCGGATCCACTCCCAGCATGTCTCGGAATCTCCATACTGAAAAACACCACAAAATCTCAGACACTTCCCACTAACCCGGGAACCAAATCTCAACCCAACCCTAGAGGTCATGGTATCCCTGATACGCGTATGGGTCCTGTGCTTTCAGTAGTACGGGCCCATACTACCTTCCACACCTACCCATATTTGTATGAAGTACTACCACATCACCCTAGTGAAAACATACAAAACAAGCGCTCAACCCTCACTACTAGAGGAACACCGGAAATCTCCCACAAGGAAACCCTAGGCTAACAGACATCATAAATCAGGCAACATTATCATGAAATCCTGAATATCCCTAGCCTAGCACTAGCATGCTGTTCTAACAATGCTCAAAAACAAATATCGTGTATGGTATTTTGGGGTTACTTACTGGCTCTGGCTGATCGTACCTCCGCATCCTCCTTTTACTCATTTTGAAAACCGTTTTAAATTCTCTTTTGAAAACCCTCCTCGATTTGAGACTGGAGTCACACAAGTGTTCCTCCAATTCACTCAAACCAAGGCTCTGATACCAACTTGTAACGACCAAAAAATTCCAACCAATTTAAACTTTTCAAAAACAACCCGATTTCATTAAATTATTACAAAAAGGTTGTCAATACAATTAAATTAAAGTATTCCCAGAATCACATCACATCGTAAACATGAGGAGCGGTACGATCACGCCGTCGCCTTGCCACGGTCTCCTGAAGAACCTGAAAAACATAAAACCACAACTGTAAGCCCGAAAGCTTAGTGAGATATCCCCAAAATACCAACCACATATACCATACACGCATAACATGACATATCATATCCGATCACAAAACATCCATGCACTTTGGGTCTATTGTGTGATTGGTCCGCCGCACCGACCAACAGTCTACCTGGTCCACCCTCCGAGTCTATCCATATACATCGAGTCTGCAGTGTGATTGGTCCGCCCGCACCGGGCCTTCAATCCACCTGGTCCACTCTCTGACTCTACAGTATGACTGGTCCACCCGCACTGGGCCTTCAGTCGGCCTGGTCCACTCTCCGAGCCTCGACAGGTCTGGTCTGCCCTCTTGGGGCCTACAGCCTATCCGGACCGCCTGCTGGGCCTTCGGGACAACCAGTCCGCCCTGGGTATCTTGGCCTACAGCACAAAGCAGGACCCGCCTCAACCCAACTCCAGTCCAAACAACCATGTGCACATAAACATACAATCATATAACAATTCACAGTCAACAAACCGATCAAACAGATCACATAACATATCATCATCCTAACCAGGATACCGACCTAACCGGTCACTAGCATAGCATCACCCTACATCTCAGGATACCGACCTCAACCAGTTCTCTAACATATACCATCCTAGCTACCAGGATGCAACATATCAAAGCAATATCATAACAACAAATACCCGGATCTCAATCCGATAAAGGGCCGGCCTTGGTGCCTTAGACCCTGTTGATATAGTGAGGATAACTCACCTTGAAATTGCCGACTGAACAGATAAACCCAAGCTACTCCAACCACTGATACGATCTCCAACAATGGCCAACACCAAGACACTGAACTCAAAACAATATTCAATAATTACCAAAATGCTCGTGGAAAATAACTGGTCAACCCTTGGCCAAAGCCAACCCCTGACTGACTCTACTCGCCGAGTCATCCCAATGACTCGCCGAGTCCACATACACATAATCTCCCCCATCTGCGACTTAACTCGCCGAGTCACCCCAAGACTCGCCGAGTTCAGCAACTCTGAGTCCTTCCTCACTCGACTCACCGAGTCATCCCTTGACTCGCCGAGTCACAGCTCAACCAGAAGAAACTTGGACCTCACAACCAGACTCGCCGAGTCCAAGAACAGACTCGCCGAGTCTAAGGCTATCTTCAACCTACTCGCCGAGTTGTTCTTCTAACTCGCCGAGTTCCAGACCATCTTCAAGCAACTCGCCGAGTACACCTTTGTGACTCGCCGAGTGACTCTAGATCTCATTCCAAACAGAACCTTCCAGGCCATGCAATTGATCCAAAACATAGATCTAGCCTCCTACAACCCATCCATCATGTAAAGTGGCAAACTTTACGTGAATCCAAAGAGATCTAGGCATTTTACACTTTAAGGATAGGGTTTGGGACATGATGGCTTCACTAACCACTCAGGAACAGAGACTTTAATGCACTTTAGACCTCCTCCACTCTAGATCTGAGGTAGCAACCTCAGATATACTCTTCAAACTCAAGATACCACAAGCTAAACCTCCCATACATTCCAAGAATAATGGATCTAGAAGAGTAACAGCCCAAGAAAGAGATTATACCTCAAAAGGAAGCCCCAACAGCAGATAAATCCGAATCTAAGCAAATCTCCTTGCTCCAAGCCTCCTAACTCTTCAAGATCTTCCTCCAAATCTCTTTTCCAAGGTTCAAATGCACTCCAATCCTTCACAATCGCATTTCTAGGGTTTTCTGGACTTAAGGGAAGGTAAGGAGGCTGGGGAGAGGGTATAATGTCCTTTATATAGGGCTCATCCTCCGAAATTAGGATTTTCTCCACTCAGCGCCTACTCGTCGAGTCCAGCCGCCGACTTGCCGAGTCGGCCACTTAACACGCGACTAAAATCGCGACCCTACTCGCCGAGTCCACTCGTGGACTCGCCGAGTTGCCCTTTCCAATTTACTCTTTTAACCCTTCAACTTTACTCTTGATAATCTGGGATGTTACAATATATATATATATATATATATATATATATATATATATATATATATATATATATATATATATTATGTTTTTATTTTTAATCAATTCATACCAGATACCCACATGTTGTGCAATAGCAACCTACTTCCAACTTCTACGAAGCTTCTCTTAAGAGGCTCTAATTCCTTCCTTGCCACAACCTATAACATTCATAGACATTAAGACCCTTAATACATGTCAATCCATTAATTACTAGAGATTTTAACCCAAAACTATATTTTGGGTAAAACACCAACTTGACTATCTTTTGTCCGAAGACTTGTCAAGCTACTAAACACTTAATCTAACTAGATTATACTATATAAACATATCTTCATCATTTTCCAATTTGAAGGTTTCAATCCCTAGAATCAAAACATGGAATTTAACCGTTAGAACTTCATAATAATCATGGATAAAGCTTCCAAATACTTAATCATACATTAACAACAAGTTAATCAAGAAAAATCTCACATATCAAGCTCAAACCCAAAAAAAACCATTAAAGCTCCACAAACTAGAGAAATGGAGAAAACAACTACCTTTAGAGTTTAAGGTGCTTACACCTTGCCACAATTAAGTTAAATCGCCTTTCGAACTTCCTTCTTACTCAAGATCATCGTACCTGTGCTCTCAAGGGTTTGGTGTGCTTTTTTTAAGCAAATGAACCCTAAGCCAATATTAAATTCTACTTGAAACCACATCGTGGTGGCTTAAATGAACTCTCGGTCTTCCTTTGCCATGTTGTGGTGGCCATTCTTCATAGCAACCTACTTTGCCTATCGTATCATGGTGCCCATACACCGCACTACAAAGCAAAGTACACTGCCCATGACTTATGATGGAGAAACACCCAAATCACCGCCTTGGCCACTGCATCACGTTGAGGCTGGAAACAACCTTTCCATTCTATTTCCTAATCCTAGATTAAATCATGCTTGAAATCGAGTTGTGGTGGCTTAAATGTGCTAGAAGTCTTCTATTTGCCATGCCGTGGTGACCATTCTTCATCGCGACTTACTTTGTGCACCGTGTCATACCACTCTATGAAGCAAAGTATGTTGCCCAAGACTTACGACAAAGAAACAGCCAAATCACTGCCTTGCCTACCGAATCGTGGCGAGGCTGGAAACAACATTTCCATTCCATTCCTTAAGTATTTCAATCCCAATCTTATTTCTATTAATTCCATTCCTTTCTTAAATCAGCATAACACATTACATAACTTCTAAACATAACATAAACATATATAATACATATAATATCATCCAACAAATTCAAAATATCATCAAAAGGACCAAAATTCCCTTGACATAAAAAATGAAATTCTACATCATTAATATCCCAAAAGTCTTGGTTCTTACAATCACAATGATGCTTCCACCAGGTTTCACGTTCAGGGCTTCAGCTCAAAGCATGTTGTTTTGGAATAGGATTATAGGACCTTTAAGTATGTAGAATGTATGAATCTCTCTTGATATTGAATCTTAATACATGAACCCATTCAATGAAATTGTATCCATCAAATTTTATATACTTTTGTAGATCGGCAAGAGAAAGATGATGCATGGTTATGAGATTAGATTTTTTCTTCGTCTACAAAATTTTAACAAAATTCATTTAGTATTTTGAATATTTAAATCTTCAATAATTAATCACCTTAAGTTTCCAAAAACATTAGTTATCAAAGTCTAGGATCTGAGTTACAAAACAACAAAATGGTTATGTGACATTTATCTCATTCATTGAATTCAACTAGGTAGATATTAAGTATCAGTTATATTATAATATATTAATTCCTAGAGTTATAGGATCGCTAATAACAAAGTTTAATAGACATGTTAGATCTCATCTATGCCTCGAATATCTATTGCTTAGGTGACCTTTATCACAACAGATTTCTAATCAAATTATCCGGTTTGTAGAACTTGTGTAATCGGCCTATAACTATGTAACACTCGTTGTCCAGGTAATTTCATTTTTGGCCTAAAAGTTTAAATATTAGCAAGTTGGTCCTTACGTTGGGTGTAAGTTAGAGCTACACTTGGCGTAACTCATTTAATCGGGTCACGAAGATTCGTGGTGGTACACCGGCGTACCTTTTGTACGCTTGGCGTACTGCCGCTGTGCTTAACCCTAAATTTTTAGGTTTTGAGCCCTATATAATGTCCTTAACTCCTTGAGACCTTTTCCTCCACTAGCCTCCAACTCCAAAAAACGTCCCTTGCAAACCGTACTCCCTTGGTGTGTGTTTTTGAGCTTGAAAGTGTGTGTTCTTGTGCTTGTGAAGGAGGAAGAAGGTGGTAGACAAGCTTGGAAGTTCAAGTCAGCATAGATCCAAAGTATCTCACCGTCAAGCATCCCCAAAAGGTATAAAGCGTGGAACTTGATGAGTTATTTGCTAAGATCATGATAGTTCTAAAGTTTGTGTACATTTTTGGTCCCGTAGTTTTGGTCTAATGGAGTATGAGTTATCTGGATCCTTGAGGTATAGTCTTATGTAGTTTTGAGCTCATAGATTCATAAAAATGAGATTTTGGTCACACTCATTAAGCCATGCATGAGTCTTGGAGCCTTGGATGACTTTTGGACCTAGGGTTTGAATTTATACCCTTTTGTATGCATGAAAATGGTTAAAGTCAGAGACTTTATCTACCAAGACGTCCCATTTTACCTAGATTTGAAGTTTGATGCATTGGCTTTTGCATTAAGGACTTAACAAAAAATCTTGGACTCAACGCTAGTACGTCAAGAGTACTTATGGGTACGCTAAGTGTACTGATGAAGAGCCCCATATCCAGGGAAAGGTCTCACTATGTTAAGCATAGTGACTAAGTATGTTGGGCATACTCAGCCTGTATGAACCCTTTGACTTTTTGACCTTGACCTTTGACGAGGAAGTTGACCAAATTTGACTTAGGGGCATTTTGGGTAGTTTCACCAGTAGTTTGAGATTAGGTCCATGTTTGTTGTATAGATGACATGTAGAGTCAGTATTTGGAGCATCATTCATTTCAACTATCTTCCAAACTGTTAGGTGAGTTTACCTCAATGTACTTGTGGGTCGAAGGCACCAATGTGGTACCACTGGGTTATGTATCCCAGTATATAGGATGTTGTTATGATGTAGTGATTTGTAGATCTATATGATTAACAATACTTCTATATGATTTATCTGTTGCATATGTCGACATAGTGCGGTATGGGTTAAGGCTTTACTGCTATTTGCGTGAGGCAACAGACCGGGCCATTCCAGTCTGATCACTGATTAGGCCGAGGAAATCCAGTCCGATGACTATGGGCCAGGGGTAATCCAGCCCGATGGTTGTGGACCCGAGGGTAATCCAGTCCGATGACTATGGATCCAACATGCATGTTTGTATATGTTCTGTTGTGTGGGGTGTTTTGGGGGAGACTCACTAAGCTTTGGCTTATAGTTTAAGTGTTATGTTTCTGGTACTTCAGATGATCGGGGCAAGGCGAAGGTGTGATCGTACACATCATTTAGTGATATGCTTTGGAGATTTTATGATACTCTGGTTTTGGGATATTTGTATTTGATCCTTGGTTTTATGACCTGAGTTTTTATTGAAACAATGATTTTACTTAAATTGAAAAATTAAAATTTTATCGTGATTTTTAGGATGTTACAAACTAGGTTATAGAAATAGCAAATACACCTCATCCATCAATAGATAACACTAGCGGTTAGGTGACCTTTATCCCACTATCTTGTACAAATGATGTGCGAGTGCAATTAAAATAGGTTTGCATATATGTGAGTTTAACAAGGGGTCTTTGATGTTTTTATAATTCTAGTTTAAAAAGCATATTATATCATGGTTAGGGGTGTTCAAAAACGAGGTAAAGTGATTGTGTATGCTTCCAAGTAGTTGAAGCCTCACGATGCTAATTAGCATACTCATGATCTGGAGTTGGGGGCGGTGGTATTTGCCCTCAAGATTTGGAGACACTATCTATATGGGTTCCGTTTTAACATCTACACGGATCACAAGAGCTTGATATACATTATAAAATATCTGAATCTGAATATTAGACAACATAGATGGATTGAAATGGTGAAGGATTATGACTGTGAGATCTTGTATCACACAACGAAGGTTAACATGGTGGTTGATGCCTTGAGTTGTAAGATGAATAGTGCTCCTATCAAATACCTATGTTTGAGGACGACCATCACTTCGCCATTATTGGATTTGATTAGAGAGGCATATACCGAGGGGATCAAGGAAGAAAACCGAAAGGACGAGAATATTAGTGGTCTGAATGCTACCTTTGTCACCGATAGGCATGGGTTGCTGACTCATTGTGGCAGGCTTTCAGTTCCAATTTCCGGTGGGGTTCAATAGGCATTTCTAGAGGAAACTTAGAGGTCTAGGTTATGGATTGATCTAGGCGCAACGAAAATGTGTCGAGACTTGAGACTTAGTTGTTGGTGGCCAAATATGAAGAGGGAGATAACTTAGTATGTATAGAGGTTCTTGACTTGTCGTAAGGTCAAGACCGAAGATCTGAGGCCTCTCGAAAAGTTACAGCCTTTAGAGATCCCCGTATGGAAATGGGAGCAAATCACCATGGATTTTATCATCAAGTTACCAATGATGACTAAAGAGTTTGATGCTATTTGGGTGGCCGCTGAACTTTTGACCAAGAGTGCCTACTAGCTTGCTATTCGGGAGAGTTCCTCGTCTGACATCTACATCTGAGAGATTGTTGCTCGTCACGTTGTGCCTATTTCTATAGTTTTAGATCAAGACGTCCGATTTACTTCCAATTTTGGAAGAGGTTACATGAGGAGTTGGGTGCTCAACTACATTTTAGCGGGACATATCATCTGTAGACATATGGGAAGATTCAGCAGACCATTCAGACAATTGATGACATGTTGGGAGCCTGTATCATTTATTTTGGTGGGAGATGGGATTCCTATCTTCCTCTGGTAGAATTTTTGTATAACAACAACTATCATCCCAGCATTGGCGCACCACCCTTCGAGCTTTTGTATGGAAGGAAGTGTCAGGCCCTATTTTGTTCGAGAGAGGTCAGTCAGAGGGTCATAAAAAGAACTTAGTTGGTGCTCAAGATGACAGAGCTCATTCAATAAGTCAGATAGAGGCTGCAAACAACATAGAGTCGACATAAGAGTTATGTAGACAAGCGTCGATTAGAGTTAGAGTTTCAGGTTGTGGATATAGTGTTACTGAAAGTATCGCCTTGGATGGGTGTTATTCATTTTAGGAAGTGGGACAAGCTAGGTTACAGATTTATCGGTCCTTTCTTAGTGATTATCAGGGTGGGGTAAGGTGGCCAACCAGTTGGATTTACCAAAGGAGCTCAACTAAATTCATAGCACTTTCCATGTCTCTCAGATTCCAAAGTGCTTAGTGGAGAATTCGAAGGTGGTACCTTTAGACGATATCCATGTTGATGAGCACCTGGATTATGTGGAGCGACAAATAACCATTTTGGATAGGAGGACTAATGTTTTGGGAACCAAGAAGGTGTACTTAGTGAAGGTGTAGTGGTAGCACTGGAAGGGCTATGAGTGGCTTGTGAATTAATGTGTGTTCTTGGTTTTTCATGGCTTAAAGTGTTAGATAAGGTGTCTAAGTCCATAACTATTTCTGGTATGTACTTGACCTGACCCGGCATGGTCCATTTGGGTTGCATGGCACCATGCAATTGGATAGACTAAATGAGAGAAATAACACTTGTGGATTATTAATATATTATAAGTTCTAATATATTAATAATATTATTTAATTAGTTTGATCAAGAATTAATTGAGAATTAATTAAGTGATCAAAAGATAACTAATTAAATATATGGGTTGATTATGTAAATCATCTATAACTTGTATAGTGGGCTAAGAGGCTCCATGGATTATCAAGTTGGGTTCCACCCATAGGATGCTCCATGGGAGTTACAAACCCATGGGTCATGGAAATGAATAGTCATGACACATTAGGGTTTACATGGTGTAACTCTAGATGTGTCAACACTATATAAGAAAACCATTCTCCACAAAAATTGGCTACACATAAGAAACAAGAGGGCTAGGCCGATTTTAGAAGTGTGTATTCTCTCTAAAGTCATTCCAAAAGCATTTGGTGTTGTGTGAATCATTTGAGGCATCGCATTTGGGGTGCTAGGCTCACAAGGTTTCAAGGATCATAAGCAACAACAAGGTAAGTTATTCTATCTTTCATTCAAGTTAAAAATTGTTCCCCTTGTATGCTAGATAGGAATATAACCTTGGAATTCAACTTTGCATGATTATTAGACAAACATAGATCCAAGGTTATTAGGGTTGCATGTACATTTAGGAAGTGTTATAATGCTCAAAACCCATCAGTGGTATCAGATCAAAGTTTTGTTTGTTGATTTTTTGTGCAAACTGTTGAAAAAAATCGTTTTTCTGTTTTCTGCTCATATGAACTCGCTGAGTCCATGGGGGGACTCGACGAGTCCATGAACAAATGCAAGCTAATCGTCGAGTATGTTCTTGCACTCGACGAGTAGAGGCTGCAGTTTTCAGAAATTCGACTTTTGTTGCTGGAAATGGACTAGAAACATTACCCTAAACTGTTTTGGTACTTGAAAACTTGTTTTAGATGGTGTAATGTTTATGCTAATCCATTTTCAATGGAAATTATCAAAATTACAAAGTTTTAAGTGTAATTTTTGATTCTTGAAAGTGTTCATATTCATGTTCTTGAACTTATGAAGATTAGATGATCATAGGAATTGCTTGTAACCTTCATGGTAGTTTAATTCATGATCATAAAGTGTTTTAATGGAGTCCATAACTTGTCCTCAAGTTATGGAAAAACCAAAAGTCACACTTTTATTAAAGCCATTAAAAGAACACTAGAGTTATAAAAATGAAGATTCTTCATTTTTATTACTCAATTAAATTCATAAGTTATAAGAAATGAAAAGTTTTGAAAGTTTACAAAACTTGCCCTCAAGTTTTGGAACAAGTAAAGTCTTGATTAAAACTTTAGTTCCAACCCTTAGAATTTTTAAAGTTAACCCTTATACTTTATAATATTATAAGTTATATATATATATATATATATATATATATATATATATATATATATATATATATATATATGTATATATACACACACACACACATATATATATATATATATATATATATATATATATATATATACATATATGTATAAGAGCAAGTCGTCTTACCGCTAGTACACCTCATTCATGAAGCCGGTCTATAAGGGGGGTATAAGGTTGTTGCCTATAAAATGGCAACTTAATGGGTGTCCACTCTCACCCACCGCTTCCTTGATCGGTGGAGGGTCTTTAGCCGAACGAGTAAGACAAGGACTTATAAATTCTCATTAAAAGTATGATGAATATTATAAAGTAACTACATGCTTTTATTAAATTCCCAATCTTAATTACTTTAGGAAAAATGTGAATAAGGTGCTAATCCATGAAATTACACTTTACACTTTGTTTAAGTCGTTGGTGGAGCGTGTGTGGTTAACCGGCACACTAACTTGGACTTAACAAGGTAGGTAAAGGGTGACTTAAGGTTTATCATAGTATCGGTGGAGCGTGTGTGGTTTACCGGCACATCAATTGAGTGATAAACTTTAAGGGTACCAAGTGATTTGCATGGTATCTTCACACCTCGTTTTGTGATCCTCGGTATCCCAGTCACAAGACTTGGAGGGCACACTCGAGATTGAAACATGCCTTTGAAAATTTCATTGAATCTCAAAAGAATATAGGAATTTCTAAGAACCAATCAAAAACCTAATATTTAGTATTTCGTTTTTCATGGTGGAAATTGGTGAATCGTCATTCACCTACCTTTCAAATATGTTATAGCTTGGATTACGGCATACCTCTTCTAAGTTATAATATATTTTGATTGGATCCTAGCCTTAATATTACATTTGGGTGTTTTATTAAGGACTCTCTTAATATCTAAACTAATCTTGTTCTCTTCATTAAGATGTCTTCAAACAATGTTGCTTCTGGCTCTAATCCTAATGGCTCCTTTACCCTTATGAACTTGTGTGGGAAAGTCACTTTTTATCGATCCAACTTCAATGAATGGATCAGAAACATCAGGATGATTACCCGCTACGAGGACAAAGAATATGTCCTTGACAAGGAGCTTAAGGAGATTGATAAGACCACTGCAACTCCCCAGGAGATCGCTGACTTCCAGGCACATGAAAGGGATGCTACCAAAATGGCATGCATCATGTTGGCCACGATGACAACAGAACTCCAAAAGTCCTATGAGGACTTCTACCCTTTTGAAATGCACCAAGATTTGTTGGAAAGATATCATCAAAGTGAAAGACAAGAGAGGTATGAAATCATCTGCTCCATCATAACAACCATGATGAAGGACGGGGAATCCGTCACGAACCACATGCAGAAAATGCAAAGGTATGTGGATCGGTTGCTGAAGCTTAATGTGAACTTCCCTGAGGAGCTTGCAATAGATATCATTTTGCACTCCTTACCATCGTGCTATGATCAATTCCGCATGACATATCACATGAATAAGGAAGAGGTCACACTCAGAAAACTTCAGGGACTTCTCAAGACCGCGGAAACAGGTCTTAAGGGGAAGTCGGTTGTTAACACTCCTACTCCAAACTCCTCCTCGGTTTTGGCAATCGGGAAAAGTCGAGGGAAGAAGAGGAAGAGTTCTTCGAAGGGTACCAAGGCTAGGACCCTTGATGGCTCTTCTTCAAGTATAACCAAGAAAGGTTTCGTCACTCCTTCTTCTGAATCAAAAGAGGTTGAATGCTTCTATTGCCATGAAAAATCACATTGGAAGTGGAACTGCCCAAAATACCAGCAAGATGTGAAGGATGGGAAAGTTAAACCCAACCATGCAGGTATTTACACTATCTTATCTAATAACTCACCCCATTCTAATTCTTGGGTCCTTGATACCGGTTGTGGTATTCATATTTGTTTTGATTTTGCAGGGACTAAGAAGAAGTGAGAATGTGGCGCATGGAAGAATAAACTTAATCATGGGGAATAAGAAAGCTTTACCTGTCACCAAGATTGGAGTTTATACTTTATCGCTAAGTAGTGGGTTTAGTTTAGATTTGAATAAGTGTTGTTATTCGCCAGAAATGGCAAGAAACATTATTTCCTTTCATGCATTGTATAAACAAGGTTTCATCTTTTCATTTGATAATGAAGTTGGTTCGATTAATGCTTTATTTAATAATGTTCTTTATTTTAAAGCATTACCTTGTGATGGGGTGTATGAAACAGTATCTGTGGTTGATAACTTAGGAAATAATGTATTGTGTATTGATTCTGTTAATAATAATAACTTGGATAAAACATCATTATGGCATTTTCGTCTTGGACATATAAGCAAGAAATGCATAGGCCAACTCCAAAAGGATGGAGTCTTGGAGTCATTTGACCTAAATTTAGATGATAGTTGCGAATCATGCTTACTTGGAAAAATGACAAAGTCACCCTTCACAGGTTCTTGTGAGAGGGGTGAAGGTTTGTTGGATCTTGTACACACGGATGTGTGTGGGTCCTTCAAACATGCCACAAGGGATGCTAATCGTTATTATTTGACTTTTACTGATGATTACAGTAGATATGGATATGTCTACTTAATCAAGCATAAGTTAGAGACTTTCGAAAGGGTTAAAGAATTTAAACAGGAATTCGAGAATCAATTGGGCAAGAACATTAAGATGCTTCGATCCGATCGAGGTGGTGAGTATCTTAGTTCAGAGTTCCTCGACTATCTTAGGGAATGTGGGATTGTCTCACAATTGACACCTCCCAGGACACCGCAGTTGAATGGTGTGGCTGAGAGGCGTAATCGAACCTTGTTGGATATGGTTCATTCCATGATGAGTCAAGCTTCGCTACCAATCTCATTTTGAGGGTATTCCTTAGAGACTGTTGCCCATATCCTTAATCTAGTCCCTATAAAGATAGTTGCCAAAACTCCTCATGAGATGTGGACTGGTAAAGTACCCAAACAAGACCACATTAATATTTGGGGTTGCGAGGCTTTTGTGAGACGCGGGACTCATGATAAGCTTGAACCTCGAAGCGAAAGGTGTATTTTCATCGGCTACCCACAACAATCCTTTGGTTACCTTTTCTACAGACCTAGTGAAAATGTGGTCTTTGTAGAAAGGAGGGCTGTCTTTCGAGAGAGAGAGAGTTCATAAGCCAAGGAAACAGTAGGAGGCAAGTTGACCTTGTAGAAATTCAAGAGTCAAGCGGTGAAGGAACTTCAAACCCTAGCACTCAAATTGAGGAGGAAACTCATGTTGAGCCAATTGACAAGTCTGTACCTCTGAGGCGTTCCACAAGGGTTAGGAATGCACCTGAGCATTACTATGGATTCCATATTACTGCGGAAGGTGATACACTTATTAGTGATGAGACACTGATCTGGATGAACCTAACAGTTACGCGGAAGCTATGGCAGACCCTGAGTCAGCTAAATGGAAAGAGGCAATGGACAGCGAGATACAGTCCATGTATGACAATCAAGTTTGGAACTTGGTTGAGAATGTACCAGGTCGTAAGAATGTAGGGTGCAAATGGATCTTCAAGAAGAAGACCGACATGGATGGTAAGGTACACACTTATAAGGCACGACTGGTTGCAAAGGGTTTCTCACAAACTCTGGGAGTTGATTATGATGAGACCTTTTCTCCAGTGGCCAAGATTAAGTCTATTAGGGTTCTGTTAGCCATAGCCGCATTTCATGACTATGAAATATGGAAAATGGATGTCAAAACCGCTTTCCTTAATGGAAAGTTGGCTAAGGATGTTTACATGAGTCAGCCAGAGGGTTTTGTCAATACATAGTACCCTAATAGAGTGTGTAAGCTTGAGCAATCCATTTATGGGTTAAAGCAAGCACCTCGCAGATAGAATCTTTGCTTTGATGAGAAAGTCAAGGAATTTGGCTTTTCTAGGAGTGAAGATGAATCTTGTGTGTATGTCAAGGCTAGTGGGAGTATAGTTAGCTTTCTGGTATTGTATGTGGATGACATACTACTCATAGGAAAAGACATCCCAACTCTGCAGGAAGTTAATTCCTGGCTTGGGAAGTGCTTCTCTATGAAGGACCTAGGAGAAGCTGCCTATATTCTAGGGATAAGGATCTTGAGAGACCGGAGTAAAAGACTAATTGGACTTAGTCAAAGTACCTACTTGGATAAAGTGCTGAAAAGATTCAGCATGCAGGACTCCAAGAAAGGAGAGTTACCCATCCAGAGTAACGCCAGATTGAGTAAAACACAAAGCCCTAGTTCTAAGGCTGAGATAGCAGAAATGAGTCGAATACCTTATGCTTTGGCTGTAGGATCGATCATGTATGCTATGACGTGTACTCGACCTGATGTAGCCTTTGCCTTGCGCATGGTTAGCAGGTATCAGGGTAACCCTGGCAAGGCACACTGGACTGCGGTAAAGAATATCCTCAAGTACCTACGGAGGACTAAGGACTGGGTCCTTACCCTCGGTGGGAGTGATGACTTGAGAGTTGTATGGTATAGTGATGCTAGCTTTCAGACTGATAGGGATAATTTCCGCTCTCAGTCATGCTGGGTCTTTACCCTAAACGGATGAGCAATTTCTTGGAAGAGTTCCAAGCAAGAGACAGTGGCTGATTCAACTTGCGAATCAGAGTATATTGCAGCTAGCAAGGCAGCAAAGGAGGCGATATGGTTGAAGAACTTCATTGGAGAGCTTGGAGTTGTACCAGCTATTAAAGAGCCAATGAAAATTTTCTGTGATAGTGAAAGTGTTGTTGCCTTAGCCAAGGAACCAAGGGATCACGGGAGATCCAGACACATCGACATAAAATACCATTTCATCAGACATCGAATAGAAGAAGGACTCATCGTGGAAAAGAGGGTATCATCAGATGAGAATCCAGCAGATCCCCTCACGAAGGGACTGACTCGGGTTAAGCATCTCCAACATGCTCAGAGCATAGGGCTGAAGGATGATATTAGATTTAGTAGTTAGATAACCTTGAAATTTGTAAAGTGTAATTGACATTAGATGATGAATAAAAGGTGTTTTATTTATGAGTAAAGTGTTGCTATCTCTTGTCGATTATTTACTATATTTCTTTTGCATGTTTTGACTTCCAGAATAATTATGTTTTGTATATCATATTATTCGAACCTCCATAGTCGGTCATATGTCGGAAGTAGGTATGAATCAAGACTGTCATGATTGGTTGCAGAGGTCTAAGGTGTTGGACATGGCTACACCAATCATGAGTGCTCATAAGTTCTGAGCATTGGACTCAACCCACGCTCACTGGAATCACTTCATGGAATTTATCTCGAGTGATCATGAGACGGTAATATCATATAAGTCTTCAAACCTAGAGATATGATTTGTTACTTATGAGTTGGTTATGCATTGATTGTACGTAAACGCATTGGTAACTCGATGTTATAAAACGTGCTCTTGTGTATAATTCAATGAGTGGTAGAAAAAACATATGAGTCGAAGTTTATCTGTTCCTTCTTGGATTAGAAGCTGATATCTGGGCCCCTCGATAATTTTGTTTTGACCTATGTATCGGGCCCGGTCAGAACTAAGTTGATGTGTTCAATTAAGTTCTTTGTCAAACAAATCAGAAATCGGGAAACAAACTACTGGAAAATAAGTAAGACATTGTTCCATGTATTTGTCCGACTAATATCTCGAACAAAGGATTATATGATCACTTATCTTAAATGACGTATCATCATCTTCTCAGTTCCGGCTACGATTGCCATTCGGTTCCTGAAGTATTATGTAACGACCTAAAATTTCAACACAATTTTAACTTTTCAAAAACAACCCATTTTAATAATGTTATTACAAAAAGGTTTTCAATACATTTATTATCAGAGTATTCCCAAAACCATGTCATAAACATAAACACGAGGAGCGGTACGATCACGCCTTCGCCTTGCCACGGTCTCCTGAAGAACCTGAAAAACATTTAAACCATAACTGTAAGCCCGAAAACTTAGTGAGATACCCCCAAAATACCAACCACATATACGCCCTTCCAGGCTACGACCTTCCGGTCCAAAACATATTGCCTTCCGGCCCATAACATAAATAGCATACATAACATAACAGAACATAGAACAGCCATGCACTTCGGGTGTACTGTGAGACTGGTCCGCCGCACCGGCCAACAGTCCACCTGGTCCACCCTTCGAGTCTAGCCATGTACATCGTGTCTACAATGTGATTGGTCCGCCCACACCGGGCCTTCAATCCACCTGGTTCACTCTCTGAGTCTACAGTATGACTGTTCCGCCCGCACCGGGCCTTCAGTCGGTCTGGTCCACTCTCCGAGCCTCGACACGTCTGGTCCGCCCTCTTGGGGCCTACAGCCTATCCGGACCACTCGCTGGGCCTTCGGGACAACCGGTCCGCCCTGGGTATCTTGGCCTACAACACAAAGCAGGACCCGCCTCAACCCATCTCCAGTCCAAACAACCATGTGCACATAAACATACAATCATATAACAGTTCACAGTCAACAAGCCAATCAAACAAATCACATAGCATATCATCATCCTAACCAGGATACCGACCTAACCGGTCACTAACATAGCATCACCCTACATATCAGGATACCGACCTTAACCAGGTCTCTAACATATACCATCCTAGCTACCAGGATGCAAACATATCAAAGCAGTAACATAACAACAGATACCCGGATCTCAATCCGATAAAGGGCCGGCCTTGGTGCCTTAGACCCAGTTGATATAGTGAGGATAACTCACCTCGCGAATGCCGGTACTCTAAACTGAAGAAGCAGACTCTCGAATCACCAACTCACCGCAAATCCCGAACTAACCATCATAACAAAATAAACATTAGGTCAATCATACTTCCACATATCGGACCAAGACCAAAGTCCAAATCTCATACAAAGTCCAACATTGGCCCAATTTACCAAATTGGGTTCACTTCACCAAATGGGCCTAGAACCAATGTCCATAACAATAATTTGGCCCAAAGTACTCTATCCATAAATTCCCAGACTTGGCCCAATAACCAACTGTCCACCAACGGCCCAAACTCAAAGCCCAAAAATGAAAGTCCAACAGGAGGAGTACGCTGGGCGTACCCTCCTTGGTACGCTAGGCGTACTGCAATGAAACGCGAATGAGGATCGGGGCTTTGGCCCGCTACGCGGGGGGTAACTGCAATACTCAATAAGTCCTTTTAACCTCTTAATGGCTTAAGCTCTTAAGCCCAAACTTCAGATCCCTAGGCCAAATATGAGTAGAATTCATAAAGTCTCAGACTTTATCACTTGGGACGTCCATAAGCTCTTAATCCATTAAGACCTATATATCTCACACATGGGACAACTACAGCCCTTGGGACCTCGTTTTTCTCACTCAAGACCTCTCCAAAGGTCTGAAAGGACAGATAATCTTGACCAATTCGATACATGCAACAAGGTGAGGACTTTTGGGACAAGAATGGTGAAAAAGCTTCAAAATACATAGATCTACACAATATGAAGGTCAAGCAAGAAGCTTTATACCTCAAACAAGCTCCAAAGGATGGTATCTCTTCAGATCTACAAGCTCCACACGTTCTTCTTCTTCTTCTTCTTCTTTGACAACTTCTCTTTTCTCCTTCAAGCCTTTCTTTTGCCAAAAAGAGCTTTCCAAGGTCAAACACACCCAAAAATGGAGAGAACACGAGATCTAGGGTTTTCTGAGGTTAAGCATGAGCATAAGGAGGCTAAGGGGTGAACCAACATGTTCCTTATATAGTGGCTGACCCTAAAATAGGGTTTGGGGTTTCTGAGAGTACGCTGGGCGTACCTCCCTGGTACGTTGTGCATACTCACCCGGCCACCCGCAACTTCTCGCCCCTTTACGCTGGGCGTACGTCCAGCTTACGCTGGGCGTACCCAGCCAGACTTCAAAATAATTGCATGCATGCATGGGACCCTTTTTCCACTTATACCACAAGGAGCTATAAACAATGATTAACTTCTAAACGCCGCAACTCCTCTAATCTAAACCCGCTCCCAAATAACTTATCATTCATACGAGAGTGACGAGAAGCCCAATGCTTCTAACACATACACCAACCCAAAACCTTCTCGGATAAAACTCATTTCTTGTAAAAAGGACCAGAATTACCCTTCCTCTTAAATCTCAGGGACTCATAATTAAACACTTAAAGAATGGGGTGTTACAATTCTCCCCCACTTAAATTAGGCTTCACCCTCGAAGCCTTCGGCATCCCTACTCCAGAAATTCTCTCGCCACGCACCACCTGGCATTAACCAAACCAGGTTCCTCAAGACGCAACCATCGAAACCCGAAACTCACTTTATCCTTTCTAGCGGTATCCTGACTACCGCCTCAAGCCGGCCACCGACTTTACCGTCTGATACCCCACTTAACAATTGAGTACTACTCATGATGCAACATTGCTCCAAATCACAACCATCCGTTGACCCATGTGAGCTGGAATAACCATGCACCCATGGATTCCCGATCCGAGTCCAACTCTATCCATTCCGCTGACAGGAAGACACATTCTTCAGAGCAACTCCCATGAGTTCTCTTATAGCAATCACATACTCATGCTGAACTAGCTCTAGGATCCTCGGGTTGGGAAAACCCATCACACTGACGACACCACCAAACATCCCCCAGGAGGAACCACCACTACATACACAATTCCCTGATCAAAATCAAACTGGGAATCCAAGACTCCATCCCTGCATCCTTTCCGAGCCTCTTGGCTCTACACCCTCGGAATTCTTCCGAGACCTCCGCAGACATCCAATCCGGATGTGATTCCATCCCACTGCCGCAATCATGCTGCTTAAAGACCATAATTGGATCACTCTAATCATAACTCTGCTCTGCCGCTTTCACTTCCGTGAATTTGCACTCCCTCTCGGAGTTACACTCCTCTCTCTTTCCTTACCAAGGAAAACCACTTGGCTGCCTTGACACTACCATAAGTGCCAAGACGCTCGCCCAATGCTACACCACTCCTTCATAGCGTATCCGCTATCCGTCCAACACACATGCTCTGATTCTGCTCGCAAGGACTCTCGAGTCCATGCACCATCTCCACTACTCAAGCTCAATACCCGGGGCCAGACCTTCTAATGCTAACACATCGCAACATACTCAATCCATTTCCTCGAACCGCTCTATCAATACCTGCAGAGTCTTCAGCATGACTGGACCGCCTTAACAGGCCTTCAGCCAATCCGGACCACTCTCAGAACCTTCAGCCAATCTGGATCGCCCTCCAGTGCCTTCATTCTAGCTGGACCATTCTCCAAGCCTTCGGCCTGACTGGTACGCCTACCGGCCTTCGGTCTATCCGGACCACTCAACTAACATCCATTATTCCAAGCTATCCCTCCGGGAAATCCTCCCATGCATACTGTTCTAGCCCTCTAGGGGTTCCGAACTCTATCTCCATCATACATACTCGATCCCGGCCCGATCCCAGGCCTTCCACAATCAAATGCCCTAGGTCTGTATCCCGTCCCGCATGCCCGACACTTACTCATACCAGCCTACACTCTGGGCTGACAAAACACTGCTGAATCCCAAACAGCTAAGCAACCTCACATGCTCATCGATCTTCCGGAGAATTTTCCAATTCTCCCCCACTTAGGGTACTGACTATCAACCACCGGTCGCCATCACCGACCTCCCAAAACAACTCTGCATAAAACCAACACTTACACGCGGGCTGATTCCCACTAGCTCTAACAACCTTCACAAAAATCACATTTCCACACTGATCATCCCGCTCGAAAGAAACTCAATCTACAACTAACCACTCCTTAGGAAGCAGATGCTTCCTATCATTCAGACCAAAAGCCAATTTCCACTAATCATCCTCATAAATAATAACCAACGAAATTTCCATACAATAACCCATAACCAAACCACAACCCTCAGAAACAACGAATACCGCACCGAAAACCACACAAAGATACTAGCACATACACAATACTCCACAATAATCACAAGATAACAAGACATCAAGAAAGAAACATACTCGCAGCTGCATCCGACACTGCTTTGACCTCCTCTGCTATAAGCTGAAAAGCACGACCCTGAGCCCTTGGGGGCTCCGCTCCACCCTGACCTCCACCCATGATCCTCAAAGTGGCCGGTGATGGAGCCTGCACCGGTCCTGCAGCAAGCTGTGGATAGTTGACCCTCAAATGTCCAACCTGATGACAATGATAACAAATCCTCAAACCCCGAACCGGCGCTGACTGCCGACAATCCCTCGCATAGTACCCCTCCTTTCCACACTTGCGGCATGCACCACCGGACCTACAAACTCCGGTGTGACCCCTCCCACACTTCCCACAAGCGTGGCTGCTCTGATCTCCCACCCTAGAATCAACGGTCTTGGACCGTTTCGGCGCCGGCTGCGACTGCACCGGAGCCTGCCTCAGCTCACGCAACTGCATCTCAATCTCTAACTCACGCCGCCTGGTGGCCTCCTGCAACTCCAACAAGGTCTCACACCTCTGGGTAGACACAAACTGTCTGATATCCGTCTTGAGCATGCTCAGATATCGAGACATCTGAGCCTGCTCCGAAGCGAACTCATGGCAGAACATCGCCCTCTCAGTGAACATCCTGGTGATCTCAGTCACCGACTCCGAACCCTGCTTCAGCTCCAGGAACTCCTGAGCCAATCTCTCCCTCTCAACTCGCGGAACATAAAGAGTGCTGAACATCTCTCTGAACTGATCCCATGAAACCGCAACCCTCTGCGCATCTGAATATGACCCCATGGTCAATCTCCACCAATCCTTCGCCCCGAGCCTCAACAGATTCAGAGCACACCTCACCCTCTGATCAGCAGGGGATTAACACGTGAAGAAACACCCCTCCACGTCTGATAACCATCTCATAGCAACAATCGGGTCCTGAACTCCATCAAAGGTGGGAGGCTTCGTATTATCGAAGTCCCGATACTGAAAACCCCGACTAACTCCTCCCCCTGCCGCTGCTACAGCCGCTGTAGGTTCCGCGGCAGCCGTCTCTGTGAGAGCCGCATAGCGCTCATCAAAATACTCAACCATGGCGGTCTTGATTGACCCAAACAGTTCCGGCAACTCGGCCCGAAACAACGCAACAACCTCATCATGCAGGATCTCACGAATCCTCGCATCCAACTCGCACGGGCTCATCTGGCCAACAACCTCGGGCGGCACAGACCCGCCCGGAACTCCCTCTCCTGCTCCCTATCCTGACCCGGATCCACTCCCAGCATGCCTCGGAATCTCCATACTGAAAAAACATCACAAAATCTCAGATACTTCCCACAACCCGGGAACCAACTCTCAACCCGACCCTAGAGGTCATGGTTTCCCTGATATGCGTATGGGTCCTGTGCTTCCAGTAGTACGGGCCCATACTACCTTCCACACCTACCCATATTTGTATGAAGTACTACCACAACGCCCTAGAGGAAACGTACAAACAAGCGCTCAACCCTCACCACTAGAGGAACATTGGAAATCTCCCACCAGGAAACCCTAGGCTACAAGCATCATAAATCAGGTAGCATTATCATGAAATCCTGAAAATACCTAGCCTAGCACTAGCATGCTGTTCTATCAAGCTCAAAAAAAATAGCATGTATGGTATTTTGGGGTGTAACGTCCCAAAATTTAAGACCAAAAATTTCTTTTTAATAAAACATTTCTTTAAGCAAAGACATCATTCCAAAACATAATTTGAGTATAAGTTTTCAAAACACATGTTTATTATCAGAGTAAACATTCCCAGGCTGACTAATCTATGGTGTGTGCCATGCGATCACCCTGAGCTCCTCCCTCTGCTACCGGAAGTACCTGAAAACAAAACTGAAAACCGTAAGCACGAAGCTTAGTGAGTTCCCCACCCTACCACATACCATGCGCATAACTGCGCACTGCACATACTGGGCCACTCCCTCTAACTAGCTGCAACTAACACATACTGCAAGTACTGGGCCACGCCCGCTATCCTGGGCCCCGCCCTCTACCTCGGGCCTCGCCCGCTACAACGGCCCCGCCGCTCCAGGCCCCGCCTGGCTTCGAGCCCCGCTCGGATATAGATCTGTTTCACTTAGGCCTCGCCTATCATAGGGCCTCGCCCACTAACATATAATAGCACATAAACATATCACATAACATCACATAAGCTAAGCATATACTAAAAGCTCTTGCTCTAAGGCCTCGCCTATCTCTGGGCCACGCCCGTGTCCTGCTACTGATGAGTCATGGAACCTCGTCCATACTCCTACTGATAGTGAGATACAGGCCCAACCCACCCTCACTCCTTTCCTAACTTGGGCCTCGCCCCTGGGCTGCTGCTACTGAGATGTGGAACACCATCCACACTCTGCTATTGGTGAGATACGGGACCTCGCCCACCCTCACCTCCCTACCAGGCACATACAAGTATCACACAGACAACAAGTATAAACTATCGCATAAACCATTCCTTGGGCACCCGCCCTCTATCATTGGACCTCGTCCGAATATCATACTAGCATACTGTGCCTAGGGCTAACCCCCGGGTCTTCTACTCATAACTACATGGGCCGGCATTGTGGCTGTAGACCCATTCATACAAAGGGAAACTCACCTGATACTGCTGAACTGCTGCTACTAATCCCTTTTGGCCGCTACCTGACCACTGACTCCGAACTGCTGCTCCACTAGCTCCCCGAGCTACCAATATCAATACAACACTGAGTCAAACTGACCCCTGACAGACAACCAAGTCAACTCTGGTCAAGTCAAAGTCCTAGTCAAAGTCAACCTTCCAAGTCAACCCTACTCGCCGAGTCCACTTACTGACTCGCCGAGTTCCTATGCTCAACGTCCATCTAATCGCAACTTGACTCGCCGAGTCAGCCCCTGACTCGCCGAGTCTACTGATTCTCGAATCCTGACCTGATCAACTCACTGAGTCCTGGCTCGACTCGCTGACTCGAGACTTAACTCGAAGGGTTTGGGACCACGCGACCTAACTCGTCGAGTCCAATAACAGACTCGCCGAGCACACGACAATCTTCATCCAACTCGCCGAGTTTTTTATCCAACTCGCCGAGTTCATGCCTATCTTCATCCGACTCGACGAGCTGTTCATCCCACTCGTCGAGTTCCTCCTCATCTTCAAGCTACTCGCCGAGTCCACTTGAAGGACTCGCCGAGTCTATTCAGATCTACATACATGCAGAGGACTTTCGAGTCATGCATGGACTCCAAACTGTAGATCTACCCTTCCCAAGCCCATCCCCCACGTAAAGTTGCAAACTTTACGTGTAGAGAGGGAGATCTAGGCAAAAAGCACCAAAAACTAGGGTTTAAGACCAAGAGGCTCCATAATCCACTCAATGACTGATACTTTACGGGATTCTAAACCAAAACAAGCATGGATCTAAGGTAGCAACCTCAGATCTGGACCTCAAGCTCAAGATTGATCTTAAACATGGCCTAAAAGCCCCAAAACTCATAACTAAGGAAAACCTGGAGGAGAGAAACGACTTAATACCTTCAAATGCTCCGAAATGCTCCCCAAACTTCGGATCCAAAGCCACTCCTTGATGCTTCAGAGATTCCCACTCCTTCTTCTTCCTTAAAACCAATAAAAAATGGCTAAAAGCTTAAATGAACACAATGGAGACTTAGGGTGCGGCGTTCTGGATGTGAGAGACAGTAAAGGAGCCCTAGGAAGAAGATTGAGATGTTTAAATAGGCTCCAAGCCCCGGATTTAGGGTTTTCCTCGCACAGACCAGACTCGCCGAGTCCACTTGGCCGACTCGCCGAGTTGGTCACTTACTCCTCGACCCGGATCCCACTCTGACTCGCCGAGTTCCTCCTTGGACTCGCCGAGTTCCCCTTAAATCTAGGGTTTCCTTTACTTTCTGGACTTTCAAGACTTTGGGTGTTACATGGGGTTACTTACTGGCTCCGGCTGATCGTACCTCCGCGTCCTCCTTTACTCATTTTGAAAACCATTTTAAATTCTCTTTTGAAAACTCTCCTCGATTTGTAACGACCTTAAATTTCAACACAATTTTAACTTTTCAAAAACAACCCATTTTAATAATGTTATTACAAAAAGGTTTTCAATACATTTATTATCAGAGTATTCCCAGAACCATGTCATAAACATAAACACGAGGAGCGGTACGATCACGCCTTCGCCTTTCCACGGTCTCCTGAAGAACCTGAAAAACATTTAAACCACAACTGTAAGCCCGAAAGCTTAGTGAGATACCCCCAAAATACCAACCACATATACACCCTTCCAGGCTACGACCTTCCGGTCCAAAACATATTGCCTTCCGGCCCATAACATAAATAGCATACATAACATAACAGAACATAGAATAGCCATGCACTTCGGGTGTACTGTGAGACTGGTCCGCCGCACCGGCCAACAGTCCACCTGGTCCACCCTCCGAGTCTAGCCATGTACATCGAGTCTACAATGTGATTGGTCCGCCTGCACCAGGCCTTCAATCCACTTGGTCCACTCTCTGAGTCTACAGTATGACTGGTCCACCCGCACCGGGCCTTCAGTCGGTCTGGTCCACTCGCCGAGCCTCGGCACGTCTGGTCCGCCCTCTTGGGGCCTACAGCCTATCCGGACCGCTCGCTGGGCCTTCGGGACAACCGGTCCGCCCTGGATATCTTGGCCTACAGCACAAAGCAGGACCCGCCTCAACCCATCTCCAGTCCAAACAACCATGTGCACATAAACATACAATCATATAACAGTTCACAGTCAACAAGCTGATCAAACAAATCACATAGCATATCATCATCCTAACCAGGATACCGACCTAACCGGTCACTAACATAGCATCACCCTACATATCAGGATACCGACCTTAACCAGGTCTCTAACATATACCATCCTAGCTACCAGGATGCAAACATATCAAAGCAGTAACATAACAACAGATACCCGAATCTCAATCCGATAAAGGGCCGGCCTTGGTGCCTTAGACCCTGTTGATATAGTGAGGATAACTCACCTCGCGAATGCCGGTACTCTAAACTGAAGAAGCAGACTCTCGAATCACCAACTCACCGCAAATCCCGAACTAACCATCATAACAAAATAAACATTAGGTCAATCATACTTCCACATATCGGACCAAGACCAAAGTCCAAATCTCATACAAAGTCCAACATTGGCCCAATTTAACAAATTGGGCCCACTTCACCAAATGGGCCTAGAACCAATGTCCATAACAATAATTTGGCCCAAAATACTCTATCCATAAATTCCCAGACTTGGCCCAATAACCAACTGTCCACCAACGACCCAAACTCAAAGCCCAAAAATGAAAGTCCAATAGGAGAAGTACGCTGGGCGTACCCTCCTTGGTACGCTGGGCGTACTGCAATGAAACGCGAATGAGGATCGGGGCTTTGGCCCGCTACGCGGGGCGTAACTGTAATACTCAATAAGTCCTTTTAACCTCTTAATGGCTTAAGCTCTTAAGCCCAAACTTCAGATCCCTAGGCCAAATATGATTAGAATTCATAAAGTCTCAGACTTTATCACTTGGGACGTCCATAAGCTCTTAATCCATTAAGACCTATATATCTCACACATGGAACAACTACAGCCCTTGGGACCTCATTTTTCTCACTCAAGACCTCTCCAAAGGTCTAAAAGGATAGGTAATCTTGACCAATTCGATACATGCAACAAGGTGAGGACTTTTGGGACAAGAATGGTGACAAAGCTTCAAAATACATAGATCTACACAATATGAAGGTCAAGCAAGAAGCTTTATACCTCAAACAAGATCCAAAGGATGGTATCTCTTCAGATCTACAAGCTCCACACGTTCTTCTTCTTCTTTGACAACTTCTCTTTTCTCCTTCAAGCCTTTCTTTTGCCAAAAAGAGCTTTCCAAGGTCAAACACACCCAAAAATGGAGAGAACACGAAATCTAGGGTTTTCTGAGGTTAAGCATGAGCATAAGGAGGCTAAGGGGTGAACCAACATGTTCCTTATATAGTGGCTGACCCTAAAATAGGGTTTGGGGTTTCTGAGAGTACGCTGGGCGTACTCACCCAGCCACCCACAACTTCTCGCCCCTTTACGCTGGGCGTACGTCCAGCTTACGCTGGGCGTACCCAGCCAGACTTCAAAATAATTACATGTATGCCATGCATGCATGGGACCCTTTTTCCTCTTATACCACAAGGAGCTATAAACAATGATTAACTTCTAAACACCGCAACTCCTCTAATCTAAACCCGCTCCCAAATAACTTATCATTCATACGAGAGTGACGAGAAGCCCAATGCTTCTAACACATACACCAGCCCGAAACCTTCTCGGATAAAACTCATTTCTCGCAAAAAGGACCAGAATTACCCTTCCTCTTAAATCTCATGGACTCATAATTAAACACTTAAAGAATGGGGTGTTACATATTACAGTTATAGTTATTAGACTTATCCAAGTGGGAGACTGTTGTATAAGGTGTCTAAGTCCATACCTATTTCTGGTATGTACTTGACCCGACCCGACATGGTCCATTTGGGTTGCATGGCACCATGCAATTGGATAGACTAAATGAGAGAAATAACACTTATGGATTATTAATATATTATAAGTTCTAATATATTAATAATATTATTTAATTAGTTTGATCAAGAATTAATTTAGAATTAATTAAGTGATCAAAAGATAACTAATTAAATATAAGGGTTGATTATGTAAGTTATCCATAACTTGTATAGTGGGCTAAGAGGCTCCATGGATTATCAAGTTGGGTTCCACCCATAGGATGCTCCATGGGAGTTACAAACCCATGGGTCATGGAAATGAATAGTCATGACACATTAGGGTATACATGGTGTAACCCTAGATGTGTCAACACTATATAAGAAACCCATTCTCCACCAAAATTGGCTACACATAAGAAATAAGAGGGCTACGCCGATTTTAGAAGTGTGTATTCTCTCTAAAGTCATTCCAAAAGCATTTGGTGTTGTGTGAAGCATTTGAGGCATCACATTTGGGGTGCTAGGCTCACAAGGTTTCAAGGATCATAAGCAACAAAAAGGTAAGTTATTCTATCTTTCATTCAAGTTAAAAATTGTTCCCCATGTATGCTAGATAGGAATATAACCTTGGAATTCAACTTTGCATGATTATTAGACAAACATAGATCCAAGGTTATTAGGGTTGCAAGTACACTTAGGAAGTGTTAGAATGCTCAAAACCCATCATATAGAGGAATAAGCAGTTGATTCAAGCTAGATGTGGGATTTGTTGTTGTTAAGGACTGCTTCTAGAATCGTCCTTAGGCTTCAAAAGGTATAAACTTCATACGTTTTCATCTTATGAGTTGCTTTTGATGTTTTTGGGTGCCTTCTTGGTTGTTGATAGTGAATCCTTGTAGTTTGAAGCAACTCCACGACCTTAGATTAGAATCATGCTAGTTTTTGGACCTTAGGGTCCCATATAGTTACAATCTTTCTTAAAAACAACCATGTATAGATCTCTTAGGTCATTTGGGTTCCTTTTGTGTTAGGCTTTGAGATCTAGGATCCTAAGGGTTTGGAAATGAAACTTTATCCATGCATGGCCTAAATCGATCCAAATATGAGCTTTAGAGCTATGGAAGTAAGGGGTAAGATCTTAATGGAATAAAATGAAAATAGATGTTACCGCAATGTGGAAATGCTCTTGCCACGACGCAATGGCGAAGAGATTCATAATCATTAGCCTTTAACCACCATGGTGTGGCCATGGTGTTGGCCACGATGCGGTGACTCGACATTTGAATTTGTCCGTTGACTTTTTGATTAAGTTTGACTTTAGGTCAAACTTTAGGATTTAGGTCATAGATTGATGATTGACCCTTATAAAATGTCTAGGTGGGTGTTGTATCAGTTTCTTTACGTGTGACGAGTTGTACGTATATATGTTTTCGTTTGTGAGGTGAGTTTTCTCACTATACTTTGCACTATAGTATGGATCTTTTCATTATTAAGATGCTGATAAGCTGTAGTGAGTTGTTAGGCATGTATATTTTCTATAGGTGCATGTGAGCGTTTGTTTGTTAATTGTCTGTTTATTTATATATGTCGACATATTATGGGTGGGTTGAGGCGGTCCAACTGTGTGCTGAAGGGCTAAGATACGTGGGTGATCCAACTTCATGCTTTAGGCCCACAAATGGCAGTCCAAATTTATAAAGAAGGCCCAAGTGGCGGTCCAACCCTATGATGTAGGCCTTATGTGCATGAATTATATGTGTATTGTTGTGTGAGGTATTTTGGGAAAATCACTAAGCTTTGGCTTACAGTTGTGGATTTAAATGGTGTAAGTACTTCTAAGGATCAAAGCAAGCAGAGTTGTGACTATACACAGTATCCAATAGATTTCATGATTTTTGGGAGATGTTATGTTACCATACTCTGATTTGATTCCGTTTTGTGAAACAAATATTTTAATGGTGTTGACTTTGTGAAAATGGCTTTTATCTCTCTTTTAAAAATTGAACAATTTTATTATGGTTTTTAGAACGTTACAATCTTTTCATGCTTTACAAAATGATTCTTGGTAGGTTAAAATGATTTTAAGTTTATTCTATTTTCAAAGCTTCTGTTGCCATTTTTAGCGTTTTTTGGGAAACGATCATACTATATTATAAAGGAAACATTTTTTCTTTCACCACATTCATTTGAAACTCCCAACTTTTCATATTTTCATACAATATACTTAATTTATTAACTTAAATATGTTTTTAGTTGTAAACATTATCATAAATGGAAGTATTTGTGACTTATCAATATGATATACTTAATTTGTTAACTTCAATATATAGTTAAATAAATAACCTACATTAATATATCAAATAAGCTTAAAAACTTAGTGTTAAATTTAAAACTTAAAGTAAAATATCAAATAGTGTTTAGAAAAATTCAATATATATTTTTAACATAGTTAAAAGGAAAACATTAAATATAATAATAATAAAAGAACCTAAATTGATGAATTTAATTAACTAAAAGGTGTCTGAAAACTATATTCTAACAATATATTTTTAACCTGCACCGCGCAACGTGCGAGAATTCGTCTAGTTTTGAATAAAACCAACAAAGTGATGAATTAGAAAACAACGAAGAGAGAGTTAGATACCAGATTGATAGTTAGTCTTCACTACCACACTTCTTTTCTAGATATATTTATATAGTTTATTATTGTATTGCATTAATATGGTAATAAATACAATATTATGATTATTGGGTTAGAAATTGTAAGGTTGAGAATGGTTGAGAGTTGTAGTGGACTGATATGATTGATTGTTATAGCCGGTTATTGTTATGTGAAATAATTAGTTGGTCCCACCGCATTATAAATGAGTCATATAAATTAAATAATTAATCTATTTTTTTTTGTTATGAGTAGTGGAATATTGGTGAATCCATTTATGGTTATTGGTAATTGAGAATTTATTTAGTGGAGTATTAGGGTGAAACGTATACAAATAGCTTGGTTAATGACCATTGTACTGTAAAAAAAGGAGTTTTCCATCATATTATATATAACATTGTATGTCTGTTGTATACTAGGATGTTGGTGTACCGTTAGTGTATAAAGACGTACTAGACTAAAGTAGTCGTGTTGGTAATAATGTTGTGGTATGAGGTTGTATACCTTTGATGGAATCATAGTAAGAATAATATCATATTGTAAGTCTATAGGCTTGAAATTAGTGGTATTCTTGGTGTTGTAATTACCACGGTATTGTAATCGGTTATTAGTGGTATACTGGTATGCTTAGTGCGGTAAATACCACTATGCAGTAATTACCAAATACCCGGCTGTAATGAAAGTAAAATATGTCATTAACCATTTTTTGTTTCATTACAATTTTTGTTTTAAAAAAAAAGATGTACTCTCGCCTCCGTCTGAGTGGAGAAAGATTGTTTCCATATGATACTTTCGACAAGAAGTGTTCGTCGTAGACACATGTGAGTAGATTAGTAGAAAGGGGGTCTAAATACTTATACCATACATGTAGAATCGATAGTAATGTGAAAAACTAAGACATAATTAAATCCATAAGTGTTGGACTTAAATCATGGTTGCAGAAATCGGGATTAACCGTGGATTAATCGATTGGCGTTCTCCAACCGATTAGGATTAGTTTGTTTAACAAAAATTGGAGATTAATCGGGTTTGGCGGGATTAATCGGTCTTGGTGGGATTAGTCGGTCAACAAAAGTCAAAAAAAGTAAAAAAAAAAAAATCAAAAAATTAAAAAAAAGAATTGCTCCAAAAAATTTAAACTTTCAAAATATCAAATATTATACCCAAATGTTCATATTTTTGTATTTTCAATTTTTCAAGTTACAAATTCTCTTATTTTATATTTTTGAAGTACTTATTTTTTCTTAAAATATATTAATCTTTGATTAATTTTAATATTTTATTAATAATCTTTGGTCCACGATTAATCCCCAATTGATCCCTGCCATGACCGATTAATCCCTTAACACCAGTCAACCGTTGAACGATTTTTACAACCTTGGCTTGAATACATATAAACAAAAAAATTAATAAAGAAGATATATACTACTCCATTAAAATATACAGAGTGGAACAAAACTACACCATGCAAGGTTGACGTGTAACTATGTTGGTGTAGTGAACATGGCACCGTCTAGAGGTACAATGAGTTGGTAAGTTTAGGCAACGGGAGAAGTATACCATATGAGAAAAACAAACTCACCCCCAACGATAATACTTTGTGCATAAAAATATGTATTATAATTATTAAATAACATTTAAAAAAATATGATGAGTGTGGTACAATTTTCTCTTAGGCTGGACCATATACTACATACCACATAATGCAGTTTGCTGAACTAGGAACACTATACCCTAGATGCGGTTTGTGGTGAAAGAAAATGAAGTGCGACTCCCCTTCCCCGTAATCTATCTCCTCTTCTGATTGGTCAAGGCTACAAAATATTTTTTTTCTTTCTTTTTCTTTTTAAAATATTTATAATATTTAATTAAGTTATATATACTAGAAAATATAGTAAAACTTTATGGGTTTTAATTGTCTATAAAAAATATAATATTGGTATAAAATATATTTAAAAAAATTAAAGGCAAGTGATATGTGAACATTTTCTAGATTTGGACGAGTCAAATGTGAGTGAAAATAAAGCTGACATGACACAGAAAAATAAAAGGTGAAAGGTAAGTACACCTTAGGCTAAACATAATGCATCACAATGCATTTATGCTTGAAGGTGTGCCAAGTCACTCAAAATCATTTCACCTGCAAGTTACTAATAATGGGAGATGGTGTTTCACTAGTAAGTTGCAAGTGAGTGAGGAGAAAAAGAGTAAGAGAGAGAAGAGATGGATGAAGTAGAGAGATTGTGAACAAACATAGGCACAACCACGAAAGCTCACACCACCACTATGCATGGATGGTGTCCCCCCACCCAAAAAATGAGAAAAGAAATAACTCACACATAAGTAGCTTCTAAGTCAACATACATGTATGAAACTCATCCCATTTCGTTTAGCCTTATGACCTTAATTAATTTTGTGGGTTAAAAAAATGATAAGAGAAAAATAATGTCACACTAACATGACAAACCAAAAATATGATGAGTTACGATACCGCACTCACCGGACTTATTATATATATATATATATATATATATATATATATATATATATATATATATATATATATATATATATATATATTAAAAAAAGGAATTAGCAATAGTCGGGTACTGCTCATAACTCAACGTTGTTCATCGAAATCATATACTGCTCATAACTCGGGTACTGTTCAACGCTTTCCCGATGCTTCGATTAGTAATATCCCTAATCCATCTCCCTTTCGCAGTCTGTTACTGCTTCTTCAGGCTCACCATCTTCGTCACTGTTTCTCTATAAAAAACCGTTATCTCCATCATATGTCACCGCTACCACTTTATGACATTTGAAACTTTACCAGACCCACCAAATCATCCATCCTCAACATCAAACGAAATCGCCAATGTTCACCGGTCTTCTATTAACTGGTAGTAAGGTCGACCACCAGAAAATTGATCCAACCACGCGATTTCATTCTTTGTATGCTCACTCTTCTAGGGGTTTCGTAACCCTTTGTGTCTCTCTACCCCTGCACCATTCGCCGAGGAAGCACAATATTCGTCCGAAGTGGACTACGCCACCATGAAACTTGATTTATATATCGACCATGTACTATATCCTTTGCTCACAACAATTGACATCCAATTTCATCTGCCTTTTCAACGAAGACTTTCAATATTTATCCCATGGGTCTTCAGTATTTTGTGTGTCGCCTCTTCTCTGTTTCTTTATCTAAGTTCCGATGACAACGATTACCTCACAAACCTCTAACTATTTAATGTTTTGTATGTTTTTTCATACATGTTTTACAAAGTATGATGTAATAATCAATCTAATTTTTGTATTAGGAAATCTATGGTACACACTCAAAGAACCTTGTTGTAACACTCCAAATCAGGTAAACCGTTCTAACCCCATGAAATGATCTAATTTGGAAAAAATGGTCCCTTTTGTATGCTAGGCGTACGTAAGTGTACACTTAGCGTACTATGGAGGAAGGATCGCGACATAATATTGAGTATGCGGGGCGTACATGTAGGTACACATGGCGTACACGACAGAGGACCAAAACCCTAAAACCCACACTTGAGACCTATTTATTCATCCTTAAGCCACTTGGACCAAACCCTACTAATCCTCTAGAGTCTCATTTCGTCCCTTTACCTGATTTTTCCTTTGAGAGTGTGATTTTGGATCATATAAGTGTGTTGGAGGCCATTTTGGAGCTTATTCAAGAAGAAGAAGTTAGTGAGCAAGTTTGGTGTGACATTGGGCTTCAAGAGCCTACATCTAGTTCACCTTGAGGAGATTCTGGAGGTATAAAGTCTTAATCTTGCCATCTTATTCATTAGATCGAGTTAGGGTTTTCTATATTGTCCCTTTCGTTGGTTCTTGGATCTTCTCTTGAGATTTGAGCAACTCCAGAGACTAAGATGGTTAGATCTAAGCTTTGTGAGTATGCTAGATGCATAAAAGTGCTAGCTTGAAGGTTATCTAGACTCCATGCATGAGTTTGAAGCTTTATATGAAGTCTTAATATGAAGAATGAAGTTTTGAAGTCCCTTATAGCATGTAAGGGCATAAAGTTGCCAACTTTATGCCCGAGGACATCTTAAGAGCTCAGATCTAATATTGGACATTAGAATATCAAGTATTAGGCACTTAATGGATGTGGTGCTTAATCTGCTTGTACACTGGGTGTAATCTAGCGTACGCAGCGCGTACAACCAAGGACTCAGTACGTTAAGCATACTGAAGGGGTACGCTTGGTGTACGCACCCCAGTTGGTTTTGGGCTTCGTATGGGCTTGTAAACAGTTTGGGCCTTAATCAGTTTAGGCCTATTCATATTTTGGGTTGGTGGTCCTATTAATCTGTTTTGGGCCATGGTTGTTTTGGTTGGGCCTTATTGGGCCATGTGGCCCATTAATAGCTTTAGACATGGACTTTGAGCCCATTAGCAAAGGAAAGACTCTTGGGCCATTATGAAAGGACTTGGGCTTAGGTAATTAGGTTCTTTAATTAGATTGTATTTAATCCTAATTTTGGGTTAATGGTATTATTGTTCAGCACGAGTGGGTTTGGACTGTTAGGCAAGCAATTTTAGTGTTCAGCAGACTAGGGTGAGTCTCCTCACCATAGCAATGGGTCGAAGGCACCAAGGCCGACACATTATTTTCTATGTGGTATTCTAGTTGATTATGTGGTATATGGTATGCTAGGTGTATTTGTGATACTTGCATGGAAGACCTCGGGGGGTTCCCGAGGCAATTGGATATAAGAACATGTGGGGGGTTCCCATGACATTCTATGCTAAGACCATGTGGGGGTTCCCATGGCACCTGGTGTAAGACCTAGCAGGGTTTCCATGGCGTCCTTAGTTAAGACCATGTGGGGGTTCCCATTGCACCCGGAGTAAGACCCCGGAGGGTGTCCAGGGCATCCATATATGTTTGTATGCATGGCTTATGTAGCTTATACGGATGATATGGTTTATATGATTATGTGGATTGTGTGGGATATGTCATGGGGAACTCGCTAAGCGTTAGCTTATAGTTTGTTGGTTGTTTGAGGTACTTCGGGATCTAAGGGCAAGAGCCCAATGTGATGGCGCGACATGCACTCTCTGACGTTTTGTTTGGGGACACTCTGATTTCATGAATAATTTATCTGATGTTATGGATTTTTGAAAACAATTGTTATTGGAATTTTCTAATTAATGAGCATGATTTAGTACTTTTAATGAAAAATTTTATTTGAAAATTTGGGTTGTTACACTTGCTTTTTCAGACCCCTTTCTCATGTTCTATACAAACATCGTCTACTTAAGCCTGCAACCTACTTTGTTTTACATGGAAGTTCTGTAAGTACAAAAAAGGGAAACATAAGAAACATTTTCTATTTTTGGTTGTTGTTGAGAGTGCTAGGTAGTGGTAGATAGGGTGAAGAAAAGTTGTGAATGTTGTCTCTTTAGTATTGATGTCTAACATACTCATTGGTCTGAAAATTGTAGGTGATTCGGTTATAATATTTGGTTATTCAATTGTTTAGATCACATATAAAAATGGTGAAGGGAGTTGCATGTTAACTGGTATGTCTTCCTTTTGGGATTTATTAAAATCGAATTAGTTTGTCTCTATTAAGCATATATATATATATATATATATATATATATATATATATATATATATATATATATATATATATATATATATATATATATATATAAACAGTGAAACATTTTCTTTTTGATGGTAGGCCCTCATTACAATCCTTATGGAAAGGAACATGGTGCTCCAGAAGATGAGGTTCGCCATGCTGGCCATCTTGGGAATGTTACATTAGGTGAAGATGGTATAATACTGTAAAGTCTATAGGATGTTTGAATTTCAAAGTATCTATCACCAAACATTATATGACTCAAGTGTTTCCTTCTTAAAGCTTTTAGCTATGAATTTTATTAAAATTACTCATCTCAAAAGATCTACTATGGACTTCTTATGTTTTTGTGAGCAACTCAGGTACTGCAACTTCACCATTGTTCATAAGAAAGTTGGTTCCTCACATGAGTTCATGTACCAAATGTTGCTATACATTAAATTGTACAAAATCTATGTAACACTCTAAATTTTCAAATAAAATTTTCATTTTTAATTCCACACAAAACACAGTTTAACAACTCTCATACTTAATTTATAAATGTTTCCAAACACAATCATAAAAAGTGTTTATCACATATCCCAGAATCATCAAAACATAAATCCACAAGCTGGTGTGTACAATCATGTCGACGCCTTCTCATGATCTTGAGATGTACCCGAAACACATTTCACACAACACTATAAGCAAAATCTTAGTGAGTTTCCCAAAATACCACACACAAATAATTAGCCTCTCATGGCTATATCTCGATAAGGACCCTCCGGTCATGTGTCTTAGTGAAGACCCTCCGATTTCACGGCTCGGGTTGGACCCTCCGGTCTCACAACTCAGTTGGACCCTCTAGTCTTATCTCAATAAAAGCACAGAATAATATATAGCATAAATCACAAAGACAAAATGCATAATATCACATATCTCAGTATAAGCATATATGACCCTCCGGTTGCACAGTAATTATCACTAAGGTAAGTATAGTGAGGCGACTCGCCTCGTAAGTAAAGCAAGTATGTCTCGTACTCAAACCGTCAGTCTAAACTCCGCCTACATATATCACAATCATCACTGATTAACAGTTTGCATTAACAACTCCAAAGATGTTAAGCTAACTTCGCTACTAAATCTCCGAAAGGGTGAAAGACCATTTTATCCCTCCATGGTCTCCAAAGTCCACAACTTGACCAAACCCTAAAAGTCAATGGAAGTCAACACTCAAGTCAACAGTCCATGTTGATTCAACTCTTTGAGTGCATGTATGCCTCTCGTTGAGTTCCTTCTATTCTAAGAAAACCAGGAAGATTCGAGTCAACTCGCCGAGTCTTCTCACCCACTCGACGAGTTTGTACAGTGTCCAGAATATCGGGGGAAAAATCTAACCAACTCGTCGAGTTCATTCAGACCTCTGTCTCATTCAGATGCTTTTAAGCAAGACTAAGGCCCCAAACTCCAGATCTAGTCTTATAGGGCTGAGATACCACGTAAAGCTGCAAGCTTTACGTCCATGCATGGCATTTAGGGGCTAACATTGCCAAAACAAGGCTCAACAAGGGGTTTAAGGCATGCAGATTGGCCAAAGCTTGACAAAGCTTGATTCTTTAGGCTTAAAGGGCCTAATAGTGTCCAGATTTGAAGTCTTAGCGTCAAAGCATGCACAAAACCAATAATGACTCAAGAAGAAGCTAGAATTGGCCATAAACTCTCTAATGGAGAGATATAACAAACAAGTGATCAAGGTAATAGATTTTTACCTTCAGGTGACTTCTACAACTGAATGGATGCCAGATCTAGAGACTTCTTCCTATCCCAAGCCCTTTACTCTTCAAGTTTCTTCAAGGGATGCAGCAACAAAACACAGTCTTAGCCTTACACATTCTTAAAATGGAGGATAGCTCGATTAGGGTTTGTCTCTGGGTGATAAGGTGATGAGGGAGGTGGGGTAAAGGATTTAAGGTCCTTTAAATAGGGTGAAAACCCTTAAAATTACGGTTTTCCACTCAGCTCCAACTCATCGAGTTCGGTCCACCAACTCATCGACTTGGCTCTAAAATCACGCGGCCAATCTTAGTCTCTACTCGACGAGTTGGGGCCTCCAACTCGTCGAGTTGCCCTATCAATATGAATATAATAAAGATTTAAATTTATACCTGGGAGTCGGGATGTTACAATTCTTCCACACTAGAATCAGACTTCGCCCTCGAAGTCATTCTCTGGAAACAACTCTGGGTACTGCTCATGCATCTCAGACTTCGGCTCCCAAGTCCACTCGGATCCCTTCCGATGCTGCCACTAAACTTTAACCAAGGGCACCTCCATATTTATCAAGGTCTACACCTTCGTATCCAAAATCACCAGCTCAATCTCAATGTAGTTCAGGAGATCATCAACCTGTATGTCCTCTAAAGGGACCACTGTCGTCTCGTTGGCTACACACTTCCTCAACTGTGATACATGGTAGGTTTCATGAATATGGCTCAAATCTACAGGCAACTCTAACCGATAATCTACCTTACCTAGTCGAGTAATCACTCTAAAAGGACCAGTGTGTCTAGGGACCAGCTTGCCCCATTTCCTAAATCGAATCACCCTTTTCCATGGGGATACCTTCAGGAGGACAAAATCGCCGACCTGGAACTCTAGCTCGAAACGTCTTCGATCTGCGTAACTCTTTTGATGACTTTGGGCCGTCAGCAACCTCTTTCTAACCTGCTAGATCTGCTCTGTCGTCTTGAGCACTATCTCAGTGCTCCTCATCACTCTCTGCCCGACCTCCACCCAATAGATGGGAGTTCGACACCTCCTCCCATAGAAAAGCTCAAAGGGAGGCATCCCAATACTGGATTGATGGTTGTTGTTGTATGAAAACTCATCCAAGGGCAGGTAGGAGTCCCAAATCCCATCGAAATCCATAACACATGCGTGTAGCATGTCCTCGAGTGTCTGAATCATCTGCTCGCTCTGCTCATCTGTATGTGGGTGGTATGCGGTGCTGAAATGTAGTCGGTTACGTAACTCATGAAATTTCTCCCAGAATCTGGAAGTAAAACGCACATCATGATCTGACACTATCAATGTTGGCACTCTGTTATGTGCAACCACCTCTCGAACGTAGACCTAGGCTAATTTCTCCGCAAAAGAGTTCTCACTTATAGCCAGGAAGTGAGCACTCTTTGTCATCCGATCTACAATCACCCATATCGCGTTGGCACCCCTCGCAGTCCTCCGTAATTTTGTAATAAAATCCACGGAGATCTGTTTCCACTTTCACAAGGGAATCTCCAAAGGTTGCAACTGGCCATGGGGACGGTGGTGCTTTTCCTTGACTTGACGACATGTCAAACATCTCTCTTCATACATGGCCACCAATAATCTTTTTTCAAGTCCAAATACATCTTGGTGGCCCAGGGTGGATTGAAAATCTCGATCTATGGGCCTCTTCCATCAAAATCCGTTGGGCCCCACCCGTATATGGCACACATATCTGCCCATGGAGAGTCATAAGCCCCGACTATCAGTCTCAAACTCAGAAATCTGCTCGATCACCCGCTCCCTCTTACGGTTCTCTGTCCTCATGTCCACCTCTTGGGCCTCTTGGATGGTATCAAAGATTGGAGCCATCACCGTCATCCTCATGCACACGTCTCGGATCGGAGCACTCACTGCTCTGCGACTCAGGGCATCGACTACCACATTAGCCTTTCCAGGATGATACAAAATCTCACATTCATAGTCTTTCACTACATCCAACCACCTCATCTGTCTCATATTCAGGTTGGGCTGATCCATAAGGTATCTCAGGCTCTTATGGTCTGTGTATATGTGTTACATTGGACACCATAAAGATAGTGGTGCCAAATCTTGAGGGCGAATACTATTGGATTAGTGTCTAAGTCCATAACTATAATTGGTATGTACTTGACCCGAGAGTAGCATAGTCCATTTGGGTTGCATATCACCAGGACAATTTGCTAGGATGGACTTTTGAGAAGAGGTTATTTTTGATTTGTTAATATATTATAAGTTCTAATATATTAATATGAAATCATATTATTTAATTAGTATTGATCAAGAATTAGTTTGGAATTAATTTTGTGATCAAAACAGACTAATTAAATAAATGAGAATTGATTTGGTAATTCATTCATTCTTATAAAGTGGGCTTGTGATCCATAGTTCTTTATGTTGGGCTAAACCCATGTGGTGAACCATGGTTACTCCATAGAGGTTAAAAACCATGGAGCCTAAGGAATGTGGAAAGTCATGCACATTAGGGTTTGCATGGTGTAACCCTAATTAAGCCACACTATATAAGAAGCCCCTTAGCCTCCAAAATGGTGCACTAGTTCTTGAAAGATCGTTGAGCCGATTCTGGTGTGAGGATATTCTCTTAAAAGTCATCCTTTGTCCAAAGGTGTGTTGTGATTCCATTTGAGGCATTCATACTATTGGTGCTAAGTTCTTAAAGGCCAAAACTACAAGCTACAACAAAGAGGTAATTCTCTAATTCATTTTTATGATGTTTATGTCATTTGTATGCTAGTTGTAAGCTTAATGATTTGGAAACAATATTGCATGTATAATTAGAGAAAACATAGATCCAAAGCATCTAGGGTTGCATGTACACCATAAGAGTGTTAGAATGCTCAAAACCCTTCAGTGGTATCAGAACCTAGGGTTGTGTTCCATTATACATGATGCTACTTGTTTTCAAAGCTAAAAAAAATCAATTTTCTGCTTTCTGGACAGTGGACTTGCCGAGTCCTATGGGGAACTCGCCGAGTCCCCTCACAAAACTGACCAACTCGCCCAACCAGTTCATGCACTCGACGAGTTGGTGCTCCAGAATGCAGATTTTCGAGTTCTAATGCTGGAATTGGACTAGGATCATTACCCTAAACTGTTTTTGAACTTATAGACCTGTTTTTGATGTGGTAGTGATCATGCTTATCCAATTTAAAAGATAATTGTCAAAGTTTAATGTTTTGTATTAGTTTATATGGTTAGGCTAATTACATGAAATTTGTTTGATATGAATTGATCATAGGCAAATTGTTTGATTTTTCTTGTTAGAACTTTTGATTTAATTGTTTTGATGAAATCCATAACCTGTCCTCAAGTTATGGATAGTGACGAGTCTCCTTTTTAAATGTCATCTTAAGTGGTTTTAAGTCTTCCATAATTTGCCCTCAAGTTATGGAACTTGAAGAGTCTTTTACATAAATGTTTTTATGAACTCCATAACTTGTCCTCAAGTTATGGAATGTCAAGAGTATTTTCATAAAACCTATATTAAACTCATAAGTTATAGAAACCAAAAGTTTTTGAATAGTTCAAAACTTGCCCTCAAGTTTTGGAATTTGTAAATGCAAAGTCTTACTTTGAAACATTTAGTTCCAAACCCTAGAATTTTAAAAGTTTAAAATTCAACCCTTATACTATTATAATATTATAGGTTTAATATATATATATATATATATATATATATATATATATATGTGTGTGTGTGTGTGTGTGTGTGTGTATAAGAGTAAAGTCAGTCTTATCGTTAGTAGGCCCCATTCACGAAGCCAGTCTTTAAGATGGGGGGGGGGGGGTATAAGGTTAATGCCTATAAAATGACAGTTTAATGGGTGTCCACTCTCACCCACCGCTTCCTTGATTGGTGGAGGGTTGTTAGCTGAACGGGTTTAACAGGACATTTTAATTTTCATTATAAGTATAATGATAATTATAACGTAACTAAACTTTTATTAATTTCTCAATCTTAGTTACTTTAGGAAAAATGTGATTTTGGTGCTAACCCATGAAATTGCACTTTGCACCTTGTTAAGTCGTTAGTGGAGCGTGTGTGGTTAACCGACACACTAACTTGGACTGACAGTGCGTGGAAAAGGGTAGCTTGATGTTAATCATAGATCAATGAAGCGTGTGTGGTTAACGGCCACAATGATTAGGTGGTTATAACATTAAGTGTACCAAGCTAATTTGCATGGTTATTCACACCTTGTTTGTGATCCTCGACATCCCAGTCACAAACTTGAAGGGCACAATCGAGATTTAAACATGCCATTGAATTTTTCAATGAATCTCAAAGGATCTAGGAGTTTCAATCCATTTAAAACATAATGATAAATTTCGTTTTCATGGTGGGAATTGGTAAATCATCATTTACTACCTTCAAATATTTTGCATTCGGATTACGACATCCCTCTTCCAAATTGTAAAATATTGTGTTGGGTCCTAGCCTTAATATTTCATTTGGGTGTTATATTAAGGAGTTAAATCAACTAAGCTTGAATTTCTCCCATTATAGATGTCTAGTTCAGACAACTATGGTCTTCCCGAATCTTTTGAAAAACTTTCTTTATAAAGATGATTTTCCATAAGGCTATTAAGGTGAAAGATTAATCCCTTCTTCATGCTGTAGTGGTATTTCACTTCCTCCTCCACCTCTAATTATTCTCCCTAACCCACAATTTCAAGGTCACTCAAAGCCCTATTGGCAGGAAGGAAAGTCTGTATCCGCTCATGTCTTGGAGATGAAGTTACATATTGACAAGCTGGGAGAGTTGGGTGTCGAAGTCTTGGGGAAGTTGGCTGTTGACTGGGTTCTTCAATCACTTCCTAAGTCATATAGCGGGTTCCCTTAAGGACTACTATATGGGAGATCACGTCATGACCCTTATTGATCTAACATATTTTCTTGTTGTTACTGAATCAGAAATGGTTTGGTGCATTGGTATGACAAAAATTGATTGGAAGATCTACTCCCCAAACTTCCATGGACAGTGACAATGGTAACATTGAAAGTCCAGAAAAGCTTTCTCTTCCCAACGAAAAGGGATCGGCCATGGTCAAGTCATTTGACCAAATGGTAAAGAGAAAGGCTAAGTCTGAGATAGTCCTATGTACCATTCCCAAAGAGTCCATATGTTTCTATTGCCAAGAGAAGGGGCGTTGGAAGCGAAGCTGCCCTGACTACCTAAAATATCTAAGAGAAGGTAGAATAAACAAGGTTTGACTCTGCTTTAGGTGAGTCTACTATCGACTCTATTAAGTTCCTAATTGTTGATTCTTAATACATGATGTGACAAGGTTGCATTTTGATGTTTTGTAGGATCATGCAAAAGGAAGGAAGTTTAAAGGAAAAGTATGTTGAATCTGGTCGCGATGATGGATTTCAATCGCATGGTTCCAGGATCGGATTTTTGAGCTGCTGCTTAAGAGTTATGATAGATTGCTTAGAAATTTGTAATAACATAGTTTTCATTTGCAATTTCATTGTAAGGAAAAGTTTTTCCGTATTCTATAAATAAATAAAACTTTGTTTTTTTATTTTACCTCCTTGCAATGACATTTGTGAAAATTGATGTTTGTATGCTTCTATGTTAGCAATATGAATGTGATTCTTTCGTTTGTGGTAGTGTCAAAATTTACCAAATAAGGAAAGATTCTCATCATCCAAGTTTCAGTTGGATAAAACTTGGAATCATGTAACTTGTAGTGTGTGATGAATGGGAACCTTCATCTTTGGTAAATTAAGACTAATTCCTTGTTCACATGTATATGTGAGTCAAGTGAAGGACTTGGGGATCGGGTACATTGGATGTACGCTGGTCAGGTCCAACACAAAGAACGATAAGACTATTCATCATGATTTACTAAAGTTTAGTAAATATGGTTATGCTTACAAGTTTAAGTATAATTCTGAATCATTGGAAAAGTTTCAATGTATGGCAGAACGAATAAGAAGAATCAAATTAGGCAGAAAGATAAAAGTTTCTCCAATCTGAATAGATGGGAGAGTACTTTAGTATCATGTTTTATGATCATCTTAATGATTATGGAAAACCATATCACAATTGACCCTCTAAGGATATCTTAGTGCATTTGTATGGCTAAGAAGAGGAATCGTGAATTGTTGGAATGGTTAAATGAAAAAGGTAAATCATACTTCGTTCCAAAATCAGTTCTTAGAGTCATACTCCAAGATTGTAACTTGAGTGACATGGTCTTAAGAAAGGTTTATAACACTCATCAAATGTGGAGTAAAATGTTTTCTACTCTTGTACATTTGAAATTGGTAAGTTGTGATGTTTTGGATAAGGAAAAAGACCAACTAAGACTAATTGTGTGACGTGTTTATCTTGATAAGAATCCGCACTAACTCTTGAATATTTGGTTGTCAAGGAATGATTCTTGACAAGTGAATCTTATATGTCAAGAGGTCAGTGGGAGTCTTAAAGACCTTGAAAGTTTCAAGAACTAATCAATAGTAAAACTATTGTTAATCACTAGCACATGACTTGAGGTTTGTAACCTATCGTGTTGACATATTCTTGTTTTTGTGCCCATTCCAGTTAAAGTTGACTATACATGTGAGTTCTATGAGTTCTCAACTATTTGCATAACAACTAGGAAGCAATGGTAGGCCCTTGTGCTGCCAAGTGGCGAGAAATTAAGATTAAACAAGTTCAGTCCATATGGGATTGGATTTGTCACTAACCTTGTCTTCTGATTATGGTTATGACAAATTCAAATGGATAGGAACACATACACCATAAAATCTAAAGTGTCATAAGGTTTCTCTCAAATTCAAGAAAATGATTGTGAGAAAATTCTTTCACCAGGTAGATTTTAAGGACATAACAATTGTGATATTTGCATTCTCAAATTTGATTATGTTTACGACATCCCTCTTCATAATTCGAATTGTAAGATATGGCAAAGGTCTAAAACATTTCAGATTTATGGCTGTAAGTTCTAAAAATTGTTTAGACACACATGTGAGCTATTTAAGGAAATGTGTATGTTCTTGAGAAGCCTAGATGAGGTCTTATCGAAGCGTCTCGTATTAGAAATCTGAACTTTGGTAAGAAAGTCAATAAGTATTGATTTCTAGAAGCCCAGTTGATTTCTGGGTACATGTCAAAGCTAGTGGGAGCATAAGTGTTATGCTGGTAAGTTAATAATTATTATGCTAGTGGGAGCATAATTATTATGGTAAGTGTTGCAAGTTAGCAATGTTAATTATAGAAAACAAAAGTTTCAATTTTGCAAAGATGCAGGGTTTAAAAAGCCGTCTTGCTATAATTAAGGGAGAGAAATTATACTTCATTTCAGTATCTAAAAGCTTAGATTGAGTTTTTAATCACATTATATATATATATATATATATATATATATATATATATATATATATATATATATATATATATATATATATATATATAAATGAATGTTATGTTGGAATGGTTCAAAATAAGGAAATTCTATATATGGAAATGTTAATTGCGTTGTCAAAATTTGGTTATGATTATGACATCCCTCTTCATAATCAAAATTATGAGAACATGGCAAATAAAAATATTATAGCAAAAGACTGATCAAGTATCATGTCATTATGTTAGACATTATAAATCGCATCCCATACGCTTCGGGTATAGGATCGATTGCATATGCTATAATATTCTCGTGTTCTAATTTTCCAAATGCCTAGGGCATTAATAGGGAAAAGGTATAGAACCGGATATAACTAAAGTGGTTAAACAAATGTTAAAGACAATCTAAGGTTCGCCAAGGATTGGTCGCTTAAGGACAGTTGGAAGTATAGTAATGGATGGACTGTATCGACATTATTATGAATAGACAGGAGTCTATTAATAATGAGTTGTCGTATGGCAAGATATTGAATGTTTCTATATTGGGAGTTGGAAATTAAGAATATATGAAAAAGTTAGAAACTTTTATGCAAAAAGGATGTTCAAAGGAATGTACTTTGAATTTTAGACTTCGCTTCCTTGGAGTTGCTTTGTAATCAATCTCCAGTGGAAAGTTTTGTAATATTGTTGGTCAAGTCTCTGTGACTTTTGGTACCATGACATTACAAAGGCTGGATTGCATGATAGTTTAGCAGTGACAAGAATTTGGAATTCTTACACTTGCAATAAATATTTGGAATTGTGAAATGAGCATCATTGAAATGTTTTTCAGTTGATCTATTTCACAAAGTTAGGACCATATAAAAACATAGTGTGCATGCTTGGAGCATGGCATAGATATTGTTTTAATTCAAGTATTAAGTTGATAAATTAAAATAGTATACCATGAATAATGAGTAATCAATATGGCACTCAAAAGTTTTGGTGCCATATAGAATTAATATTATTCTTGTGTTTCACTTTGCATGTTTTGACTTCCCAAATAACTAGGTTATTCAAACCATCCACAGTCGATCATACTTTGGAAGCAGGTATTGAGGCAAGCCTGTCATGAATAGGTCTGTAGAGGTGTTTTAGTCACAACACATGTTTGCTACAGTGTTCAGGAGTACTCCTAGAATAAGATTCGATTATTGGATTCAACCCACGCTCATCTGAATCACTTCATGGATTTTATCACGAGTGATTGTGAGACGATAATATCTTATATTCTTGAAACGGAGACATGTGAGTTGTGGTTGCGAGTCAGTTTCACATTGACATATCTAAACGCACCAGTAACTTGGTTGTTATAAAACATATTATTGTGTGTAATTTGATAAGTAAGTACAAGCAAGAATTTGGGTTGAAGTTTATCCGTTCTTTTTACCCCATGTGGATAAAAGCGATACTTGTGTGCCCCTCGATGATTTAGTGATGACAACCCTAAGTGCTTGGCCAAGCCTGGACTGATTTGATTTGTTCAATTAGTCGGTCGTCATAAATTGGAAATCAGGAAACAATAGATGGACAGAGAGAATGATTATAATCCATGTCTTTAACATCCCGAAATTCAGGTATATCTATTTAACCCTTCTTTTTTTTAAAGTAGTCAAGATTAGCCCTCCTAAAAGAGAAAGTGTTACTAGTGAGTACGCTGGGCGTACTGATAAGGTACGCTGCGCGTACTCATGGGCCTGTTATGGACGTGGACTCCACCCGGTACGCTGGGCGTAGCAGGCCCATGCTTAAAACCCTAAATGAGATTTGTGCATTATATAAGGAAAGCTATGGCCTTATCCTCAGCCACTATTTCAGAGAGTGAAACCCTAAGTGAGAGCTACCCTTCGTTCTTAACCCTTGTGTGTGTTTTGGAGCTTAAAAGTCCCTTGGTGTGTTAGTGAAGAAGAAGAGAGGACCATTTTGGAAGCTAGTCTTGGAGTGCAAGTTTTGGATGTGAGCTTTGCAAAGGTGGGAGCATCATTTGGAGGTAAAAAGCTTCAAACTTTCCTTCTTTTCTGTTTGTGTTTTGTTTAGGGATGTTTTAGGGTTTTTTTCCTCAAGTTGATAACTTTATGTGTTAATAAGCTCCTAGGACCCGAGATATGTCCCATGTTAGCTTATTTTGGGTTGCTATGTCATAAAAATCTAGTCTTGGTCATTAAGAGCTGACCATGCTTGAGTTATGGGCTTCTAAAGGTTGGAAATGGAATGATTTGGTATTGGTGACTTTTACAGCCATGCAAAGGCTTAAAGTCACCAACTTTATGGATTAAGTGGCTATATAATAGTCAAATCTAGAAGTTGAATGTGTTTCTTAACCGTTTAAGACCCAAAATCAAAAGGAGTATGAGACTGGGGCGTAATCTCAGTATGCGCAGCATAGGGGGTCGCATTCCCCGATTCTGTGAGTACGCGCCGTGTAACCCGGAGGGTTGACTTTTGTTGACTTTTAGGGTTTAGCCAATGTTTGTACCTTTGAGCCATGTGAGGGGTAAAATGGTCTTTTACCCTTCTAAGAGAACCTAGAGGGAGTTTAGCCTAGCCTTTGAGAGTCTTATTGATTAGAGTAATTATTCTATGTGATTAGGCGGAGGCTAGACCAGTATTTCCGAGTTCGAGATTTACCGAGTTACCCGAGGTGAGTCTTCTCACTATACTTTACCTAGAGTGGTAATTAATGTGATACATTGCATTATTCTATGTGATTCATGCTATGTATGTTCAGAGTTAAAGAGTTAGGACCAGAGGGTCCACAGAGTTAGGACCAGAGGGTCCATAAAGTTAGGGCCAGAAGGTCCACAGAGTTATAGCCTCGAGTGGCTTATATGTGTTGTGTGTGGTATTTTAGGGAACTCACTAAGAATTTGTGCTTACCGTGTTATGTTTTATGTGTTTCAGGTACCAGTGAGGATCGCAGGAAGGCGCTGGCATGATTAGTACACACTTCTGGAGTTTTTATGTATTGAGATATTGGGATGTGTTTTATTTGGATAATATGTGAAACATTGATTTGAGAATTTCTTATGAATGAAATTATGTTTTTAAAATGAAAAATTGTTTCGAAAATTTACGTCATTTCAATGTCTCAGTCCAATTAATATCTAGAATGGAGGAATATATGGTCCCTTATCTAATGGACACTTCATTGACTAGGTCAGAGTTCGATAACGACTTTTAAGAGCTACGATTGCTAGTCGGGTTGTGGAGTTGTACTTTCAATAATAGTTATTAGTCTTATCCAAGTGGGAGACTGTTGGATTAGTGTCTAAGTCCATAACTATAATTGGTATATACATGATCCGAGAGTAGCATGGTCCATTTGGGTTGCATATCACCAGGACAATTTGATAGGATGGACTTTTGAGAAGAGGTTATTTTTGATTTGTTAATATATTATAAGTTCTAATATATTAATATGAAATCATATTACTTAATTAGTATTGATCAAGAATTAGTTTGGAATTAATTTTGTGATAAAAAGAGACTAATTAAATAAATGGGGATTGATTTGGTAAATCATTCATTCTTATAAAGTGGGCTTGTAATCCATAGTTCTTTATGTTGGGCTAAACCCATGTGGTGAACCATGTATACTCCATGGAGGTTAAAACCCATGGAGCCTAAGGAATGTGGAAAGTTATGCACATTAGGGTTTGCATGGTGTAACCCTAATTAAGCCACACTATATAAGAAGCCCCTTAGCCTCCAACATGGTGCACTAATTCTTGAAAGATCATTGAGCCGATTCTGGTGTGAGGATATTCTCTTAAAAGTCATCCTTTTTCCAAAGGTGTGTTGTGATTCCATTTGAGGCATTCATACTATTGGTGCTAAGTTCTTAAAGGCCAAAACTACAAGCTACAACAAAGAGGTAATTCTATAATTCATTTCTATGATGTTTATGTCATTTGTATGCTAGTTAAAGGCTTAATGATTTGGAAACAATATTGCATGTATAATTAGAGAAAACATAGATCCAAAGCATCTAAGGTTGCATGTACACCATAGGAGTGTTAGGATGCTCAAAACCCTTCAAATACCACCACCCCCGGCTCCAAATTATAGGTGTGATATCTCGTTTCGTGAGGCTTTAACTACCTCGATAGATATGCTATCACGTGACCCCTTCTGCATCAACACGACACTCAGTCCGGATATGGATGCATCTCAGTAGACTACGAAGTCCTCTACTCCCTCCGGAAGGGCTAGCACTGGAGCTTCACACAATCTCTAGCGAAGAGTCTTGGAGAAATATCTAATAAACCCTTCCTGGTCAATTTGGTGAGAGGAACAACAATCTTGGAGAAATCTCTGATAAACCTCCGTTAGTAGCCTGCCATACCCATAAAACTCCTGATCTCGGATGGGGACCTCGGTACCTCCTACTTCATAACTTCCTCAACCTTGGCCAGGTCGACCAAAATCTCATTCTGTTTAATGAGGTGTCCTGGAAACTGGACCTCTCGTAACCATAAATTACACTTGGAGAATTTGGCATAAAGCCTCTCCATCCTCAACACTCCAAGAATCTCCCGAAGATGCTCCTCGTGCTGTTCCCTAGACCTCGAGTACACCAAAATATTATCGATGAACAGGATCACCGACCAATTCCACATGGGCCTACACACCTGGTTCATGAAGTCCATGAACGCTATCGGTGCGTTGGTGAGCCCGAAAGGCATCACCACAAACTCAAAATGCCCATAATGAGTCCAAAAGGCAGTCATCTGGATATCCTCCTCACCGACCCTCATATGATGATACCAAATCTCAAATCAGTCTTGGAAAACCAAGATGCTCCCTGCAGCTGATCAAACAAATCATCGATCCTCGGTAGTGGATAACGGTTCTTGACCGTCAACTTGTTCAACACCTGGTAGTCGATGTACATCCGGTGTGAACCATCCTTTTTCTTGACAAAAAGGATCGGCGCTCCCCATGTCGACCTACTCGGTCTAATGAAACACTTCCTTAACATCTCCTGGAGCTGCAAGGATAACTCCTGCATCTCTGGCGGCGCAAGACAATATGGTGCCTTGGCAATAGGCGCCGCCCCCAGAATTAGATCGATCCGGAACTTCACCTGTCTCTCAGGAGGCACACCCGACAATTCCTTGGGGAAAACATCCGGGAACTCACATACCACTGGAACATTGAAAACAAAAATCGGCCTCTCAGTGACAACCCACGTATCCACCACATACGTAAAAAAACCCATGCATCCCTGCTGTAGACTCTGACTTTCCCTGACGGTAGAGCAGAACGCTGATCTCGATTTAGTACCCTCGCCATAGACCGTAAGCATTCCCCAACTAGGGTCTCGTATCATCACCATCTGATGCTCGCAGTCAATCACAGCTCCAAACCGGCTCAACCAATCCATGCCTACTATGACACACAGACATCTCCCATCGCTATCGGCACTAGATCTATCGTACACTCAACACCAAAAATCTCCAAAACACATCCTTGGAATATATCAGTGGAAAAAACTGCATGCTCTTCGGCTATAGAAACCCTCAGTGGTCGACTCAAAACCTCGCGTCTAACACTAATGCGACAACCAAAGGATAAAGACACGAAGGATTGACTCGCACCCGAGTCAAATAACACCAAGGCATGCATAAAATTCACAATAAAAGTACCTATATAAAACACAATGTAAGTATAACAGATAATAAAAATATCATAAATAAGGAGATACATACTAGCAACAACGTCAGGTACTGCGCGGACCTTCTCCGCAGTTAGTTGGAAGGCTCTCCCACGAGCTCTTAGAGCCTCGGCCTTCCCTGGCTGGGCATCATTAACATGCCAAACAATAGGAGCAGAAACCTGGGTTGATCCTCAAGTGAGCTGAGGACACTGGGCCTTCCGATGGCCAGTCTGGTTGTAATGAAAGCAAACCGTAAATCCCTTGGGGCAGTCCTTCTCCATATGCCCCTCCTTTCCACATTCGTAGCAAATCCATGCTTAGCAAGATCCCTCATGACTCTTGCTGCACTTGCCACAAGTGCGGCCTTTCTGGCCTCCTACTCTCGTATCAGCGGGCTTAGCCTGCTTGGTCGTCGGCTACGACTACAGTGGTCTCCTGTCTCTACCTTGAGATTGTCCCTCCTCTCTGGTCTGATTCTCCAACTCAATCTCCCTCCTCCTGACATTGGCCTGTAGCTCAACCAATGTTCCATATGATGATTTCGCCACAAACTCCCAAATATCTCGCTTCAAAATGCTTAAGTACCGGCTCACACATGCCTACTCCGTAGACACGTTCTCAGAGTAGAGCAATGCCCTCTCATGAAACATCCTCGTAATCTTTGTCACTATTTCTGTCTTCTGTTTGAGAGACAAACTCCTGGGCCAATCGTTCCCTCTCCACCCGGGGAACGTACTGATCTCGGAATAACTGGGTAAACCTCTCCCAAGTCACTGCAGCGTGGTTTGCAGGAGAATAATCAGTCGTCGCAAACTTCCACCAGTCCTTCGCTCCCAAGCGAAGCTGGTTCGGCGCAAATCGAACCCTCAGGTGCTCCAGGCATGAACAAGTATAGAAACGTCCCTTGATGTCAGAAATCTATCTCATAGAAGAAATTGGGTCGTGGGTCCCGTTGAACTATGGTGGCTTCGTGTTGCTGAACTCTCGGAACAACAACAAGTCACCCTCCTGTGGCCTCGCAACTGCTAGGGCTGCGACGGCTGCGGCAACGGTAGCCTATGTGATAGCAACTGTAACGACCCAATTTTCAAAAGAAAATTTTCATTTTTAAATAATCAAAACATTTCCAATAAACCACAAAATCTCAAGAACAATTGTTTTCAAATTCATAATATCAACAATTTTATTTCAAATATCATAGTGTCCCATAAAAACGCCTAAGGGAGAGTGCATGTCGCACCATTAAGCCTTGCCCTTGTCCTTAGGCTCAGAAGTACCTGAAAAAAATCAACAAATTGTAAGCTAATGCTTAGTGAGTTCCCTAGAGCATACCCCACACAATCCACATAATCACATAATTCATATTAGCTATAAAAGCTACATAAACCATATAATCCATGCATACAACATAGAGGGATGTCGTGGGCTCCCCCAAGGTCTTACTCTAGGATGCCATGGGCTTCCTACATGGTCTTACACCTAAGTACCATGGGCTCCCCCATGGTCTTTAATAGGAAAACTATGGGCTCTCCACATGGTCGTACATCCAAGTGTCATGGGCTCTCCCATGGTCTTTAATAGGAAAGCCACAAGCTCTCCACATGGTTTTACATCCAAGTTCCATGGGCTCCCCTATGGTCTTCCATACAAGTATACCACATACCATATATACAAATAGCATACCCCTAGCACATAACCAACTAACATGCCACATAACACTACTTCAACTAGTGTACCACATAACATAAAATGGGTCAGCCTTGGTTCCATAGACCCATTGGTATGGTGAGGAGACTCACCTCTCAAAAATGTTGAACTGATGAAATAAGATCAGATAAGTCCCAACGTGTAGCTATAACTCAACCGCTTACAATCATCATGTGACTAGCTTGTCAGAATCCCGAAATACCATAAATACCCTTATGGTCAAACCTGGTCAACCCTGGTCAAATTCCATGTCAACAGTCCATGTTGACCCCAACTCGTCGAGTTCCTTAAGAGTCAAGAAAACTGGGACAAACCCTAGCCTACTCGTCAATTTGTCTCATCAACTCGACGAGTTCACTCAATATCCAGTAGACGGGGAAACCCGATCCAACTCGTCGAGTTTTCTCGATGTTTGCTTATTCGGATGATGCGTTGATTGCAAGGACTCTAGGGCTTAGATCTGAAACCTAAAGCTATCTAGAAGGATAAAGTTTCCAACTTTATCCTCTAGAACCACTCCGAATGCTCTAAAGCCCTTAACAAAGGTTGGAAAGCTTAAAAGCTTAGCCATGTGTTTGAAGACTCTAGGGATCTGGAATTCCCTCATTTCCAGAAGAGGTTCTAATCTTCGGAACGTTCCAAAGATGGAGACTTTATTGACATGCATGTCTAATGCATGTCTTGAAGTCAAAAGGGCCAAAGAGGGAAAATATACCCTAAAATCCAGGCATGTCATCCATGCTTGACCAAAAGCTATATCTAGCCCACCATGGGACCATTTTCCCTGGAGATTCATAAAGTTGCAAACTTTTTGAACCCTATGCATGTAATCAACAAGAATGATAGGAAATGAAGAGTATACTCAAGATCTAGTCATATTCTAAGATAAAAATCGAATCTTGAGTGCTTACAATAGTCCATAAGATGGTCAAGCTCAATAGTGAGGGCTTTGTTTGCTAGGTCTTCTCCTTCTTCTCACTATCTTCTTCTTCTTAAGCTCCAAAAGTCACTCTAGCTCACAATATGAGAGAAAATGGAGATTATGTTTAACACTGACGTTCTTAGCGTTTGGAGGCTGATGGAAGGTTAGTCTTAAGGTTTTAAGGAGATTATATAGGGTGCAAAACCTAAAATTTAGGGTTTTCCTTTACAACGCCTACTCGTCAAGTTGGTCCTTCCAACTCGTCGAGTAGGTCCTAAATTCCGCGTCCAAGAATTAATCTCTACTCGTCGAGTTGGGCTCCCCAACTCGTCGAGTCCTAGTACAAAACCTTAAAAATGTAGAAAATCAAATGATACCTGGAACAAGTGTCACTACAACATAATGCTCGTAAAAAGTCTCAATCAACGTGGTCTTAAAACTCCCGAACATCTCTGGAATGGCCTCCCTTATAGAAAAGGCCACTTCCTTAGCAATGATCCTGCGGATCTCCTCATCACTGCCCCCAGGGTTATTGCGGGTAATCACCACAGTCTCTCTGCAACACAACACATAAATCATCAGGGTCCAGGGATTGGATAAAATGCTCACACAATTATCCACCCCTACATGCTCCTTAGTACCCTAAGGTTCTTACTTAGGCCGTGTACAGATCTGGTGCTTTCAGTAGTACGGGCCCAATACTACCTTCCACACCAATCCGTAGTTGTCCCAAGTCCTCCTCCTAGGATCCTAATTAACAAGTACTCTATCCCTCACTGATATCTAGTTACTCTCTCAGTAGACTTCTCCAAATGAACATCTAGGTATCCCTCCTAGATTACTCGTCACACATAGAGCAAATAGCAAATAATGTTAATCAATAACATTCTCCTAGGCTAAGGCATTATGAATCAGGCAACTCTAGTTCTAAATTCTAGAAATACCTAGCCTTACATCTAGCATGCAGTTCTAATATCTCAAAAGTATCTAATCTCATAATATAAACAAGTAAGGGTATTTTGGGAAATCACTGTTCGGACTCTGACTGATTGTACGCACTGCTTCATCTCGTTTTTCTCTTAAAATCTTTTGCTCGTTTAGAAAATCATTTCTTTTTAGAATTTTTTATACAAATCCTCAGTTTGAGTCCAGACGTACCCGAGGGTATATTCGAATCCCTCAAACCAAGGCTCTGATACTAACTTGTAACACTCTAAATTTTCAAAAAAAAAATTCATTTTTAATTCCACACAAAACATAGTTTAACAACTCTCATACTCAATTTATAAATGTTTCCAAATACAATCATAAAAACTATTTGTCACATATCCCAGAATCCTCAAAACATAAATCAACAAGCTGGTGTGTACAATCATGTCGCCTCCCCGCAATCTTGAGATGTACTTGAAACACATTTCACACAACATTGTAAGCACAAAGCTTAGTGAGTTCCCCAAAATACCACACACAAATAAGTAGCCTCTTGTGGCTATATCTCGATAAGGACCCTCCGGTCATGTGTCTCAGTGAATACCCTCCGGTCTCACGGCTCGGGTTGGACCCTCCAGTCCTCTATCTCAGTGAAACCCTCCAGCCTCACAACTCAGTTGGACCCTCTGGTCCTATCTCAATAAAAGCACAGAATAATATAAAGCATAAATCACAACGACAGAATACATAATATCACATATCTCAGTATAAGCACATATGACCCTCCGGTCAGTAACACAAATAAGACCCTCCGGTCGCATAGTAATTACCACTCAGGTAAGTATAATGAGGAGACTCACTTCGTAAGTAAAGCAAGTATGTCTCGTACTCAAACTGTCGGTCTAAACTATGCCTACATATATCACAATCATCACTAATTAAAAATTTTCATTAACAACTCCAAAGATGTTAAGCTAACTCCCATACTAAATCTCCGAAAGGGTGAAAGACCATTTTACCCCTCCATGGTCTCTAAAGTCCACAACTTGACCAAATCCTAAAAGTCAACAGAAGTCACACTCAAGTCAATAGTCAATGCTGACTCAACTCGTCGAGTTCCTTATGTTCTCAGAAAATTGGGAAATTCGTGCCAACTTGCCGAGTTATCTCGCCAACTCGTCGAGTTGGCTCACCAACTCATCGAGTTCCTTCAGACCTTTCTCTCATTTAGACGCTTTTAAGCAAGACTAAGGCACCAAACTCTAGATCTAGCCTTCTAGGGCTGAGATACCACATAAAGTTGCAAGCTTTACGTACATGCATGGAATTTAGGGGCTAACTTTTCCAAAACAAGGCTTAACAAGGGGTTTAAGGCATGAAGATTGGCAAAAGCTTGATAAAGCTTGAGTCTTTAGGCCTAAAAGGCCTAATAGTGTCCAGATCTGAAGTCTTAGCTTCAAAGCATGCTCGAAACCAATAATGACTCAAGATGAAGCTAGAAATGGCCATAAACTCTATAATGGAGAGATCTAACAAACAAGTGATCAAGGCAATAGCTTTTTACCTTCAGGTGACTGCTGCAACTGAATGGATGCCGAATCTAAAGACTCCTTCCTGTCCCAAGCGCTTTACTCTTCAAGTTTCTTCAAGGAATGCACCAACAACACACACTCTTAGCCTTACACACTCTCAAAATGGAGGATAGCTCGATTAAGGTTTGTCTATGGGTGATAAGGAGATGAGGGAGGCGGGGTAAAGGACTTAAGGTCCTTTAAATAGGATACAAACCCTAAAAATTAGGATTTTCACATTCAGCTCCAAATCGTTGAGTTTGGTCCACCAACTCGTTGAGTTGGCTCTAAAATCATGCGGCCAATCTCAGTCTCTACTCGACGAGTCGGGGCCTCTAACTCGTCGAGTTGCCTTATCAATATGAATATAATAAACATTTAAATTTATACCTGGGAGTCGGGATGTTACAATCTAACTTATATATTTGATTTATGTAGATTCCACTAATCAGGAAACATCAAATGGAGTAACTGGTAATGAGGTCATAGACATTCCAAATGAACCCCTTTATATTTTCTTCGGTTGTATGAATTATTTGAAAACGATTTGCTATTTGAAAAGTTTGAATGATGTCTGAGTGCAGGTAAACATCGGGTAGCAAGTGGTGCTTACAGGTTTGGCTCTCAGTTTCTGGATGCCCTTTTTTGTATTATATGCCTAAAAAAATCAGTTGTTTTATTAAATTTTTATGTTATACAACATTATAATTGTTAATCTAACAATTTATTTCCTGTTTTGGGTTGTTCTGAAGGGAGTTCTGACCCCGAGTCAACCAAGTATCCCACATGGTATACAATGCATTTACTTTTGTTTATAGTCAATAATCCAAATCATAAGTGTTTTAAGTTTCTTCAAACTATATTACTGAATCATATTATTTGTCAATGATAAACTTAAAAAACCTTTAAATTATCATCCTTCATCAATGAAAGTACTTACTGATACCCACATATTCAAAACCTAACCAAAACTTTTGTATTTATTAAATATTTTTGTTATTGTCAACTTTATTTTCCAATTATAGTTTGGTGTGAAAGAATTAAGTAAGGAATGGAATGAAAAGAAACTATTTGTTTGCCCGTTGGAAACTTGGAATGGAATTGGCCATTCTATTCCTTTCATTTTGTAAATTTCTTTCCTTTCCAGGGTATGTGTTCTTTATCAAAGCCAATGAGGATTTGATGATGAAGCAAATCCCTTACTAATGTACAAAAACTTGCCTGCTGTGAGATAGGGTGGTGGTGTAGAACTTGAGCTTATAACAATAACAACTGGTTTGTACCTAACAATTTTAATTATAACGATATAACATATGCTATTACCATAGTTACTAAATTCTTTATTTTTTACAATTTAAGCATTGTGCAAACTCTGAGGATGTAGCCATTTTTATTCGTGTTGATAAGTTAACATTATTATTATAACTAATAGCATAAATCGATTAGTTTAAATTATAACAAGATGACGATAGAGGAGACTAAACGCAACATACACAATTTGTTATGTGTTGGTACAAATTGATGGGTTTTGAGCATAACAACAATCCTATGGTGCACATGCAAACCCTAAAACTTTGGATCTAGGTTTCTCTATTATACATGCATAGTATCCACAACTTACAAACCCTAGATATAGCATACAAAAACTGAAAATAACAACTAAAACAAGCTTAGATGATTACCTTTCACAAGTAGCAAGAATCTTCAATTTCAAGAGCTTAGTATCACAATTGTAATACCTCTAATGGATTATAAACACCAAGGCAAGAAGATGATCTTGAAGAGAGGGAATGGAAGCTCCAAATTCGGCTCTAGAACTCTTGGGAATAAGTGGTAGCCGATTTAGGGTCCTTTATATGGGTGTGATGCTAGGGTTTCAGTCAAAACCCTAATTGGATAGCTTAGGCCTTAAGAAGTCCAAAGAACCTTCTGGAATAAGGCCATGGACGAAATCATAGTGGGCTTCCACTCTAATTTTCGTCCCCCTTATATCCATAAGGATCTACAACTTAAATCCAATTATCTTATAATTGGCAATACCAATCCCCTTTGTTTAATTAATCTCTTTTAGCCACAAAATTAATTCTTGACCAATATTAATTAAGCAATATGATTTCTCTTTTAATATATTATTCTTATAATATATTAATAAACCATAATATCCTTTCTCTCCATTAATCATCCATTCAAGTTGCTTTGGTGAAGGCAACCTAAAAGGACCATGCTACAACCGAGTCAAGTACATACCAAATATAGTTATGGACTTAGACACTAATCCAACAAAAATTTGATCCGTAACAAATGCATTGTATATGGTGGTGGGGCAACTAAAATTTCATGCTCAATTGCAGTAGAAGTTGTTGCTGATAAATATCCATGTGTCGAACATGTAACATCCCAAATTTCAAGGCCAAAAATTTCATTTAAGTTATTAATTATGAAAACCATTTGTCTAAGAACCAACATAACATCAGTCATAGCAAACTAGAGTATCAGTAATCAATACATATCATGATAAATAATATTAGAGTACAAAATCCCAAGAATGTCATATGCGGAAAATAGTGTGTGTGATGCGCTGTTACCTGGTCAGCTCCTTTCCCCTGGAAGAAGAAGGACCTGAAACAAAAATTGTAAACCGTAAGCACGAAGCTTAGTGAGTTCCCCCATCACACCACATACCATAAAAGAACATAATGTTGGGCATACCAGGGTGCCCGACCTACCCCTCCCATGCATATCTGGGTGTCATACCTACCCAGTTGTGCATACTGGGGTGCTCAACCTACCCCTTGTCAGACATACCGGGGTGTCCGACCTACCCCTCCGGTCTATTTCAATCGGTAACTGGGGACTATTTCACCCTTACTAATACTAACATGTATAAAAGAGCAGTCCTAGCACATAAAGCATACCAGATCATGGCATTCCAAACAATTATCACAAAGACAATCATCTCATACAACATCTCCTACTAATGGGACAACATTGTGGCCTTAGACCCACTTTTACTGGAAGGTAACTCACTTCAATGACGTGAAGTGTCTGAACTATCCTTGATGCTGGGATCGAATCCTCCTAACTCCTACACATAACAACCTTCCTTAATTACCATTTTATACTCCTAACCCTCTCCAGGGTCAACTCAAGATAAAGTTAAGGTCAAGGTCAACACCTTGGTCAAAGAAAACTTTTGGTTGACTCAACTGGCCGATTTGGTCTACCAACTCATTGAGTTCCTTAATCCACAAAATACTTAAACTTCGATCCTTCTCGTCAAGTCTTTCAAGAGCTCTTGCGGTTTTCTTTCTTACAGAATCGGGACCTTTTGCTCATGACTCGCCGAGCTCATCCTTGAACTCGCCGAGTCCTTCTTCATACAAGATGAAGTGTTTTAGTCCTTGAATCACCGAGTTCTTCCTTGAACTCGTTGAGTTCATCTTCATATTGTGGGGACATTGCCTTGAACTCGCCGAGTTCCATGATCTTCAAGTCCAAAAATGAGCCTAACTTGTCGAGTCCTCTTCAAAACTCAACAACTTGTTCAATATCAGAAAGATTTGAGAAGATGCGACCCAACTCGCCGAGTCATACGAGCGACTCGTCGAGTCCCTCAATGTCCAAATCCATGCAGCCAATTCCAATCAGGCTTAACACATCTAAAACGTAGATTTGACCTCCTATGGTCCATATTACACGTAATGTTAAAAACTTTACGTACATATAAGGTGTTATGATCCAAAAACACAATTTCCAAGTCTAACATGAAGTCTAGGATAAAGGGAAAGGTTAAATCATAATAAATTCATGAACTTTATGGCTATAGGGACTGAAAGGGATTTGGATCTGAAGTTACAACTTCAGATCACACTCCATACTCAAAAAGGTTCACAAATTTGCTAAAAGATGGCCCTAAACTCAAATATAGAGAGATTTAGCAATAGGAAAGTCAAGGAAGCAACTTTATACCTTAAAGGGACTGGAAATGTAGCTTGAACCTTGGATCTACTGCTTCCTTGGACCTTCTAGCTTCTTCTTCTTCTCCCTCTAGCTTCAAAATCACACAAACACTCTCACAGATGACTCACACACTCAACAAAGCTCAAGGGACACAAGTTAGGGCGTTCTGGACTAAGGGAGGCGGTGGGGGCTGCATTGGAGGCAAGTTAATGCGTTTAAATAGGGTGCAAACCCTAAAATTAGTGTTTCACCCTGACAGCTCTACTCGTCGAGTCGAGGATCTCGACTCACCGAGTATATGACTTAAGCCCCACGACCAAAACCCATTCGACTCGACGAGTAGGGCCTCTAACTCGTCGAGTTCCTTCATAAACATAAATGACTTTTATTTAAAATACATACCATGAATCTGGGCATTACAGAACATGTAATATTCCTTTTAATTTGCAGGAAATGCAATTATTACAGTTTTGGTTCCTATAGTTTTTAATTTCCATGTATTACATTTTTTCCTATAGTTTTTAATTTAGGAAATTGAATCCTATATTTTTTTTGGCATTAATTACGGTTTATCCCTCTAATTGTTAGTTACACGTTCAATGAGCTCCAACAAGACAGCATGTCATACTTGGATTGCCTTTAGAGCACAATACAACCTTTTATACTGCTCAATTTTTGAATACAAAAGCTTTTTATATTCTTGGGTATACTCATATTGTTGTCTATCTCGCTTAAACATCATTGCTTTATAACGTGATATGTTTAAAGTTTCCATGCCTATTTTCCTTTTTGGTTAAAATGCATGAGATAACAATGCATTTTCATTGATTTCTTTATAATAACATCCTACTTTTCTTTCTTTCTATTACAATAATGTACTTTGATAAATATACCCAATTTGTATTATCTAAATACACACTAGGGGTGAGCATTTGGACCGAATCGGACCGGACCGGCTCTTGGACCGGACCGGTTATGGATAATATTGTGGACCGTGGACCGGACCGGATGAGTCGTGTCCGTGTCCAGGTCCAGGTCCGGGTTTTCCGGTTCTTGGACCCGTTTGGACCGGTACAACTTTAATTGCATAGAGTACAAGTCGTTAAAATATGTTTTTGGGTTTGATAGAACTCATTAAAACGAATATGTTATTGGATTTGATACGATATAACTTGTAAAAATGATTACGTTTCCGTTTCATGCATAGAGTACAAGTCGTTAGAATATGTTTTTGGGTTTGATAGAACTCGTTAAAACGAATATGTTATTGGGTTTGATACGATATAACTTGTAAAAATGATTACGTTTCTGTTTCATGCATAACTAATCTACCTTGATGTTAGAATATTATAACTTGCAAAATTAATTTTTCAAATAAAAGCAACTAACATATAAATCAAGTTCACCATGATCCCTTTCATATGATTTATCTTTCAAAGATACATAAAATTCATAATTATAGTCTAAAATAATAGTTAAAAAGTTGAAATATTTCAATTTTGATAGCTTAACTTTGAAGGATTGTAACTCACTGAATATAATACCAAAATCAACAAAATTATAGTCTAAATTCATCTACAAATTGTAAACTAAATGTTGGAAAAAATCACAGGTCAATCTGACTTAAAACGAATGAGTTATGATTGTTTAAAAAGTTTCACAGATTACAAAATTTTAAAAATCTTGCTGAAAAACTGAATTTTTTTAGTTTTGATAGCTCAACTTTGAAAGACTGTAACTCATTGAATATAATACCAAAATCAACAAAATTATAATCTAAATTCATCTACAAACTGTAAATTAAACTTTGAAAAAAACCGCATGTCAATCCGACTTAAAACGAATGAGTTATGGCTATTTAAAAATTTTCATAAATTACAAAGTTTTAAAAATGTTGCTGAAAAGCTGAAAATTTTCAGCTTTGATAGCTCAATTTTGAAAGACTGTAACTCATTGAATATAATACCAAAATCAACAAAATTATAGTCTAAATTCATCTACAAACTGTAAATTAAACATTGGAAAAAACCGCGTGTTAATCCAACTTAAAACGAATGTGTTATGGTTGTTTAAAAAAATTCACAACTTACAATTTTTTTTAAACCGGGTCCAACCAGTTCTAAACCTAGTAAAAACCGGACCGGACCGGGAAAAAAACCGGACCGGACCGGGATGGATTCCTAGAACCGAGAACCGGCCCGGGGGTCAAAAAAACGGTCCGGTCCGGTTCACCGGTCCGGTCCGGTCCACCGGTCCAAATGCTCACCCCTAATACACACCATTTCTCACTGGCGTCATAAGAAAAAGATCTAAAGTAGAATGCTATAATTTCGATAAAGTTTCCAAAGTGCAATGCCTTAATAAGAATAGAAAATCAAAATTACAACGATATGAAAGTACATTGCTATTTCTAGCATACACGAATATATGAAAGTAGATTGCACATTTCAGTATTGGGTAGATTTTTAAACTACAACTAGAGAAGTGTCCCCCGCTTTGTGGGAGTTGGAAGCCTTCAATATTAAATCTAAAGAATCCTTGACTATTTTAATTATTATTTAAAAACAAAGTTGAAATGCATGACAGAAAATACAAACAATGTGTCACGTTTTGTACCTCCATGGCATCTAACAAACAATGGTGTTACAATGATTATCTAAAACTTCTCAACATGGGCATACCATTGCCTTCGCATGGTTACCTTTTTTGTAAATCCTGATTGTTGGTACAATTCTAACATTCTCAACACTTGCAATTTCAAGGCTTTTTTTCAATATCAACCTTTCATAAAAAAAGAACAATTAATTAACAAATGTACATACTTCCCTATTATAAAATTTTTTATAAGCCCGTCATTTTTTTTTTCCTTTTTGGGTGTTTGAATATAGTATAGAAAATGTATAAACATAGTTATAATTATACCTTAAAAAAAATTATAGACGGATATTTGGAAAATCATGTATCAAGAAAAAGAGATATTTGTCCTATGAAATATTTGAGGTCCAAAGAGTGAGATCATCGTTATTCAGTTGCAAAATCGGAGTGTTGTCCTTGTAAGATTCTTCCTATAGGCTATGGTCATCCAGTTTAGATATGGCTTCATCAAATGCTTGGTTGGCCATGTGGCATGCTCTGATCAGTTTACAAATAATTTGTTAAATAAAGAAGAAATATTGATTCAAGCGTATACAGGAAGCCGAAGAATTTCGATGGAAGTAACTCATAAATGACAGACATAACCTTTATCAAATGGCACTTGTAGTGCATAATAGAATAACAAAATACCTTCAAATAAAGCCTTCAGAAAAGTCATTTGACAATAGGTTTAGAAGCCAAAGAATGAATTCTGCCTATTATGAGATGCCTAAAAAGTGAAAATCAAAAGAAAAAAAGTATGAGACCAAAGGAAATTTTGTCATTAATTTTAATAATTTATTTAAAAAAAATCTATATAGAAGTCGGACAGAGAGATTTGTTTTAAATAACTTCAACATAACACTGTCTACTTTGATTCTAAAGAAAGCCAATTACAAGAAAACAATAATGAACATTAAATCGAGGGGAATACCTTGTTATAACATCACATATCTTCTCCTATGAATTTTCTCTTATAATAGCACATATGACAACAACATAAAAAGAGTTGTACAACTGTTAAAGAAGAAAATGTGATAGAATCCTTATAAAAATAAACCAACAAAAATAACTTTTTATATCAAGAACAACATTAAGGAATCTGAAATTTTCTAAATCTATACAAACTAAATTTTTTGTTAATACATTAAAGTCTAAAAAATGTATCAATTATGGTCGTTGTCATTACTTGACTGGACTTGAAGTATGAGATATTGAGTAAATAAGGCTCACAACGGCATTGTAGATGCATTTCTGTTCAGACATTCTATCCAGTAATGCATTAGTGACTGCCTCATAAAATAACTAAAAAGTAAAAAAGCCAGGCAATTTATGTAAACTTCAGAACATACATCAATTCAATTATCAGAAGTTGAAAATTAATAGAACCTGGACAACAGATTGAACTTACTATGTCTACTATATCATCATATCTATATTTGCTCCTAATTAATGGAATTTCATAAGTTCCAATTCAATTCCATTTTGTATTGAAACCAAGCCTAGTAATTTCAACTTTTGGTTCTCTGTTAGACTTAAACAGAAAAGTCAAAGTTGTTAAAATCTTCCTTTATCAAATTACAAGCTACAGATTCTCCTACGACTCTAACTTGTACGTAAGACATTATTTATTATTCGAATAATTTTTAACATCCATTTACTAATTTCCAAACTTATTTCAAGCATTCAACTCAAAAGCAATAAGCACGTTTCTTTTTTACTTTTCTTTTTATGAATTTGAACTAGGTTTGGAAAATACCTTTCAAATTTTGCTCTAAATTTGTTTTCTTTTGTATGTGACACCCTCGATAACAGCATCTATTTAGAACCAGTGTTTTAAAAACCGGTTTAAACCGGCTGGCTGAACCGGTTGGACCGGGAATCGGGGAATAGAACGGTTCAACTATCACCGATTTTATACCAATTTTTGAACCGGATTGAACCAGCCGGTTTTTTAAAAAAAACGGTTGAACCGGTCAAAATAAATCGGTTGAACCGGTTAAACTACATAAAAATACATGGAAAAAAACTATTTTCAATAATAAACTTTGGTGGATTTTTTCACATATATTTAGATTTTTCTCAATAAAAACATATGGTAAATGATATGATGTTTTTTTTTATGCACTTGTATTAATCTAAAACTATATTTTGTTTCGGTATTATACTTTATTTTATTTTTGACGTATGCGAATTGATGTAAAACTTATAGTTATATGTTGTAGGGATGAGCAAAAGGACCGAACCGGCCGGAACCGGACCGGAACCGGGAACTGGCTTCGGCCAAAATCAAGAACCGAACCGGCCCGGCGGTTCTACCGGTTCCCGGTTCCTACCGGTTCTTGTCGTGTCTTCAAATGTTGGAACCGGTCCTTGAAAAATAGCATCATACGGTTCCGGTTTTTGCCGGTTCTACCGTTTTTTGCCGGTTCTACCGGTTTCGGTTATATCGGTTCTGGTTCCTACCGGTTCCAAAAATCCACAAAAATAACGTCCCGGTCCCGGCCCGACCAGTTCCATCGGGTTCCGGTTCCGGTGCCAGTTCCGATTCCGATACCGGTTCCGGCCGGTTCCCCGGTCCATATGCTCATCCCTAATGTGTTGTTTTAATGTATTTAGATTGATCTACAACTTATTTTTATGCATATTTTTAATTTTGAACTTGTAGACGTCAAATTCATGATTTATGTATGTATGTATGTGTAGAAAAATAAGAAAAAATGATAAAAATTATAGAAACCGGTTGACCCGGCGGTCGAACCGGTTAAACCGGTTGAACCGAAAACCGGTCGCCATACCGATTCAACTAAAAAACCGGTTTTTAAAACATTGTTTAGAACCATACCTATTTGTAAAGTTATCAGATGAAGTTGATTTGGAAACTCCACGCCCCATTTTCCCAAAAAAATCTTTTCTTTTTCAAGCATTTTATTAAATGCCTAGTGTGCTTGAGTTTAGAAAATGTGAGAAATGTATGAAAGAATGTTAACCTACCAATATTTTGAAACACAATGATCAATGCAGTTGCTAGAATACACAAATCAAAGAAAACCGAAGGTGGTGAAATCAGAAGAAACAAATTCGACTTTTGCCCTAAATTTAACACCTCCTTTCAATCGAACCACCGATCTAGACAATTGAAGCACTCAGAGATAACGGCTCCTAGATGAGCAAGAAGGAATGAAAAAAGGAGGAATCGATGTGGAGTAAGTAGAAAAACAAAGAAGAAACAAACTGGACGGAATAGCGATGTTGATGAAGCTTCGTCGACTATCATGGAGAAGAAGAAATCGAAAGCGAATCGAGAATGAAATGCATGTTTCGTTCGATGGAGGTAGACGCAAAGGCGGTGGTGGAATAAAGGAGCAGTAGATGAACCGGTGGAGGAAGAAGCAAAAAGTTCAAGAAGGTGTAAACAGTGGGATAAGAGAGCGGATTATAAAAATAAGGAAAAAAATTGACCAATAATATTAAAGTACTAAACTTAAAATATATATATATATAATATATATATATATATATATATATATATATATATATATATATATATATATATATATATATATATATATATATATAATGTTGAATAACACTAAAGTACTGAACTTAAAATTAATCTATATATAATGCTGTAATCGGATGAAAACTGATTTATTTGTTCGGTTTTATAACATATTATTTTATGTGTGTTTCTTACAGTGCTTGCAAAACAGATAGGTGGGAGTTGATGATTTATGAAGGCTGGAGTAAAGTTAACACATGCTTTATCTGGAAGTCTGTAATGTAGTAAGATAAACGAAAATAACTTCAATATATCGGTACCAGAAAAATTAACAGAAGTTTAACATCCTGAATTTTATAGAAAATTTTAACTTTTATTCATATAAAAATCAACCACAATTGTTTCCAAAATTATCTCATTACATAGCCATAGTGTTTCAAAAGATCATAGTATCAAAAACTAGATGCATAAATATTGGAGAATGCATGCCACACCATCAAACCGGACCTTAGCCTTTAGAGCCAAAAGTACCTGAAACATCCACCAAAATTGTAAGCACACACTTAGTAAGTTTCCCAAAACACGCAAACATAAAATCACATAATATCATGCATACATACATATAAGTTTGCTATGGACTCCCTCCATGGTCTTTATTGGAATGCCATGGGCTACCCCACAGTCTTATATCCCCGAGCCATGAGCTCCTCCCATGGTCTACACAGAAGTCCACATGTAAATCAAATAGAAAACAATTACATATTCCGATACAAATCATCTCATAACCATTAATGGGCCAACCTTGGTGCCTTCGACCCATGAGTGTAGTGAGAAGACTTACCTAGAATACTGAACGATAGCTAACTAGATCCCTGCTCCAGATATCAGCTCTACCTAACCCCTAAACAGAAAGAATTCCTTAAATACAACTAAAAATGCCCCAAAACCCCTTATAAGTCAAACTTGGTCAAAGATTAAAGTCAAAGTCAAAGTTAATAGTCCGAGTTGACCCAACACGCTAAGTTGTCCTTCAACTCGTCGCGTTTCTCCTTTAATTGCATAGATCGGGAAAACTATTATCAACTCGTCGAGTTAGCAAGAAATCCAACAACTTAATGTATTAAGCTGTTTCCATCGAATCTAGGAACTTTACCCTTAGGAACCGCCACAATGAGTCAAACCCGAACCCTAGACCCATTAGAGTGAGGCTTGACCCATTAAGCCCTTAAACTACCAATACATAGTCCAAAAATACAGATCTGGCATTCAAAGCCTGGAAAATCACGTAAAGTTTCCAACTTTATGTCCATGCATGTTAAAAAGAAACCCTGGGGCTTAAGATAGGCTAATAAATAACTTATTGCATGAATGAGACCTAGAACTTAGTAAAGCTTGCAACTTTAAGCAAAAAGAGGCCATAAGATGGTCAGATATAACATAATAACCCCCGGAACACTCAACTTCTTGGTCAACCCAACCATGAGCCTAAAATAAAGATAAACCCCAAAACAAAGAGATCTAAATGATAACAAAGCAAGGTATAAACTTGATACCTCCAAGAGACTGCAACAAGTGCGGGGATTCTGGATCTAAGTCTTCCATCCAAGCTTTACACCTCCAACATCCAAGCTTCTTCAAAAGAGCACAAAAGATCAACACTCAAGGCCCTTCACAAGCTCACACACTCACAAAAGAAGATGATACACGCTATTTAGGGTTTCTGGACAGAGGAGGTTGGTATGGAGGCCAGCCAAGGGACTTAAAGCCTTTAAATAGGGTGTAACACCCTAAAAATTAGGGTATCCTTCCCAGCCGCCAACTCGCCGAGTTGGGACACCCTGACTTGCCGAGTTGGTTCATTAAATTCCACGGCCAAAACCTATCGACATGCCGAGTTGAAGCTTCCAATTCACCGAGTCCCAAAGGAAAATATAAACAATTGGAGAATTAAACTTATGTCGGAACCAAACGTTACAAGAAACATACATTTAAAAAAAATACTCTCCATAAGACGCGGAGCGTGGGTGTACCCCTAGTTACAATAAACAAACTCATGAAAATAGACGATATGAACATTTAAATGTTTCAACTTTGACAAGCTAAAAACTAGGGATGAGTATAGGCGGGTACCCGCCCTAATTGTCAGGAACCGGAACCGGAACCGGAACCAGAACCGGCGGTTTTTGGAATGTTGGAACCGGAACCGGAACCGGTTCCGGTACCGGGTACCCGGTTGTTTTTTGACTTTTCATAATTATCTTATTAAAAGGTAGTTACGAACTAATAAACCAATTTCTAAAATCTATAAACATTGATCATTGACAATTATATACGTAAATGTTTTACAACTTATAAACTGAGAAAGAAATAACGATTGAAAATTGATGAAAGTAAACCATTAAACTAGATAATTAACATACAATAATATATTTGTATACACTGAAGTGTATAACTTTATATGTTTCATAAAAGTGCATATATCATGCATCTGTATACAACAATTTAATGATAAATTAAAAAACTCAAGTCGTCATTTCAATAGCTACTATAATACCCTACACAGTACACACACCCAAAAGTATATATATATATATATATATATATATATATATATATATATATATATATATATATATATATATATATATATATATATATATATATATATATATATATATATATATTTCAATAGCTACTATAATACCCTACACAGTACACACACCCAAAAGTATATATATATATATATATATATATATATATATATATATATATATATATATATATATATATATATATATATATATATATATATATATATATATATATATATATATATATATATATCGGTTCCAGCAGGTAGCGGTTCCAAAAAAATAAGAACCGGAACCAGGCGGTTCCGGTTTCGGAACCGTCGGTTCTAAGGGAGTTCCGGTTCCAAAAGCGGGTAACCGGTTCCGTTGCTCACCCCTACTAAAAACCTTTGGTGAAAAATCAAGTTAGCAATTTGCGTTACACTTTTTTTTTTCATCGCAATACAACAATGTGTGATAAGATGTCCTCTATTTGAATTGTAAAAACAACTTTTTTGAAATCTAGAAATGCAAAACTAATAAAGAGAAAAACACTCATGTTTTATGGTGGAAAATAATTTCAAAAATTAATGTATTTCAAAAATCCTATTGATAAAATTTTAAGATTAATGGTCACTTTTGTGACTGATGAAAAGAAAAAGATTTTTTTTTAATTTTTTTATTATTTTTTTAAAAAGGCATTTTTTATGGTTTACCAATAACATATAATCATTTTATTATTTCATATAAATTTTTAATCGTTAAGTAACAAGGATTCTCTTTTGTAGGACAATATTTAATATTTTTTGTGTTAGTTAACATAAGAAGGTGCAAATGATAAATCTAATACATTAAAAGATAAAAAATACCACAGATTAGTAACAATAAATATCCAAAATTTCATGGCCAAGAATAAAATTCTTAATGAGAAAAAAAATCAACTTTCTTCCATATGTCATATTGTCATACTAGGCCTGACAATCGTGTCGTGTTCGGGTTGGCGGGTCGAAATATGTCAACCCAAACACGACCCATTTAAATATACAGATTACGAGTTGACAGGTTTGGAACATAAACTCATATATGACCCACTAACCCATTTATTTATACGGGTTCACAAGTTGGCGGGTTCGTGGGTCAGATTTGGGTTCATGGGTCCGAAGTTTAGATATTTAAGTCTTAAACATCCAAATGAAAATTAAAAATATTCATAGAAACATATTACAAGACTTAGCCTTATATGTTACGACTTATGACATTAGACTATCCACCACGAGTCATAATGTCAAAACAATCAAATGGTCTATGAATAAATGGTATATATTATGTAATACTTATTAAATATTAATACTTCATACATAAATACATTTAAAAATAAAATAATTTTTTATTAAGAATGTAAACGGGTTGACGGGTCAACCCGTTAATTTTTTGAAAAACCCATATATGACCCGTTTAATAAATGAGTTGGTGGGTTGGCGGGTTAGCGGGTTTGTGGATTGAAAAACTCAACCCAAACTCATTTATTTCGGGTCGTGTCGGGTGGTCCAGCCCTATGTCATACCAATGACCAAGTTATCCATGCACATTATATATGTACTTTGCGACTCCCACTGCCATGCCTTTTATAAAAAAAACATTAACATTCAAACACTTCCTAACATCCAATTTATAATTTTCAATCAAAAAAATTCTCATCTTTTTCAGCAAGAAAAAACATCAAATCATAAGTCTCCTCGCTCATGATAAGTGATGACTTGATTTTACCACAATGTTTAAAATATAGCGTGATCTTCAACGTAACCTTTTGTTTATCAACCCCGATGTGTGCACAAATTAAGTAGACAAATTCGCTATAGTGTGTTTTACGCCGAACTGGAATTGTAAAAGTCGAAATTAAATTTTACGGCTTTATCACTCCGTTAAGATGATCAGGTACAATACTTCCACCGTAATAGAAAGTCGTAAGAAAAGGACGACGTGAAGCCATACCAATCGATATCTGTATTCAATCTGCAAAGTATATGATATAACCTTATATATATAGAGAGAGCAAACTAATAGTTGAACCTTATGGAATAGGTATATTCAACTGTTTTCCCTTTCAAAATCGAGATATATTGATATAAGATAAACAAAAAGGCATACGTTATACGTACCTTGCTTGTTATAAACTTTTCGATTGCAATAACGAAAATATGATGTATAAGCTTATTTTATATAGCAAAATTTGGCAGTGATATGAGATGACGGAGATAAAAGCAAAAAAATTAGATTTTTTAGGATCTTCAGATACGTTTGGCGTATTTATTTGATTGCTACACAGAATAGAGTTTTTAAAATCTAAATATATGGGATATTTTTATTATCAGAAAATTGGGTTGTTGAGCGTAGCCCTTGAAAAGCGTACGTACAATTCGGTAACACACGATTGCATGATCTTAAGCGAGGGGGAAACGTTACAGGATTAGCATCAAGGAACTCTTCGGGGGTGAAATAAGTAAATTTAATAGTTTTCATTTAAGTTAAAATTAATATAATAATAAACAAATATAATCCTAAGTATTTTATATATATGCGGTAAATAAACTACTATTATATTTACTCTTTTCAATATTTAAATATTATACATACCTAATAAGTTTTCAAAATATCATATCGCTCAAATCTTATTTACTTTAATATTTTTTTTATAATCATTTGTTATAATCTAAAATCACTATATATAATTTTAAAAATTCCAGAATAAGCATAATACCCCTCTTCCATTCTATCTCTTTTAATCTATTATCCTTTCTAATAAACAAAATCTTAAATTGTCACTTGTCATTTTTCTAATAAACAAAATCTTAAATTGTCACTTGTCATTTTTTAAACCCGATATTGCCCAATATTTTTTATAATCATTTATTATAATTTAAAATCACTATATATAATTAAAAAAATTCAGCATACGCATAATACCCTTCTTCTATTTAGTCACTTGTAATATATTCTATCTTCTTCTAATAAACAAAACCTTAAATTGCCACTTGTCATGTTTTTAAACCCTCAATTTGCCACGTGTCCTTTTACTATGAAGTTATTTTTTGTCTTCCCGTTCAAAAAATTTCTATTCAAACAATTTGATTTGATAATTTTCTATTCTTTTACTCAAATCCTCTGTTTCCAACATAAAATTAAAAAATCTACCATTCTCCTTCTTTAATGTTACTCTCTCTCTCTCTCTCTCCAAAAATGAAGATTTCTTCCGCCACCAAGTCGCCAACATCATCCACTCTGCTACTGCGCAAGAGATAGAAACGAAATCACCTTCCAGCCGATGCCATCATCTCTGACACCGAATCTGACAATGTTGGTGTTTCGATAGACGGTCTAGTCTTCTTGCGGACGCCTTGTCAAAGACCTCTACCATTTGAAGGTTTGATATATATCTTGAAGATGATATCTTTTATTATTTTGTTGCACATGGGGAGTTTAGAATAGAAAATCATGTGATTCACTATTTAAATGAAACCGATATGAATGAAAGAGTTAAAAAAAATATATTAATAGCGGGACAGATAAGCAAAAATACACTTAAAATTCTTACAATTGTACCTAACTTGGTCTTATATCTTGAAATATTTCACAATTGTATCATCACTAATACTTTTTAAAACATTTTTTACTATATAACACTAAATTAACATTCAAAAATTGATCATCTATTTTGTTGCGTACATTAATCTTTACGAGTTTCGTTGCTGAAAATATGTGTTCCATATTCGTCGTAACAAGTAAGATCAATGCAAGTTAAAAAAAAAAAAAAAAAAAACCTTAAAAAAATTAAGAATTATTAGTTTCTTACAATTTACAATGTATTATTCACAAACAACAGTCAAATAATCAAGTGCAAATAAATAAAGAATTAAGAACCATTAATCTGTTGTAATCTACAAATAAGTATCAATTATCAAATATTCATAGTATGAAAGTTTCTATCACTTGTATCAATGTTTTTAACTTTCGATAGTTGACAGCAACAATCACAAATAATTAATTGCAAATAAATAAAGAATTAAGATTAATAACTATTAATCTATTAATCACAAATAATCAATTGCAAAAAAATAAGTTGACGCCGATAGTTTTTTTTCTTCCTTTTTTTTTCTTTATTTACTTATATGTTGCATTGGGTTATTAAAATAAAACGTGAGCTTTAAAAAATCTGAATTCGTATATTGTTGCCAAACATACTAAATACAAGATAAGTCATTTTAAATATTAAAGGTAGTTCTCCTTATTCTAATTCTAATTCTAATTCTAATAAAAGAATAATTTTAATCTTCTTTTGACATGTGTCATCCTATTAGGTCTCTTAATAATACATATTTTATTATTCTTTTGACATGTGTCACCATATTAGGCCTCCTAATTAATGCATACCACTTGTCAACCTATTAATTCTCTATTTCAAATTTCAAAATTTAAATTTACCACTCTAATTAAATTAAACTAATAACATTGGAATAAAATTAATAAATTATAAGATGATATAATTTCACGTATTTATTTAAATTAACGATTATAATTTTATATAACTAAAAAATATCTCTTAATTAAATATATTTAAAACAATTGATTAATAATTTTGAATTCTTATTATAAAAGTTTAATTAATTTTATAACCATGGTTCCACGGGTTATAAAATAGTGATTTTTATATATAAGTATTTGCAAAAAAGAAAATTTTAGGTGGGTCAAGTGACCCACCTTGTGTAAGTGTAGACTCGTCCATGTTGATGCCCTATAATTGATTTGTTATTGATCCATGCCATAGGTTTTCTTATCTACGGTTTTAATTACAAAGCCAACTTTTTATTTTTGACAGAAATATTTAGGTATACTATACATATGTTTTTGATGTTTGTATGCTATAATACTTTAGGATCAGAAATAACAACCTTATTCGACTTATGGTGTATATAAGTGTTTTATTATTTAATGTCCAATGATGATGATTAGGTGTTTCTTGACACGAAGTGCTTTATTTATTTTCACACCAACTGCTTGTTAATGGCTATGTGAATTTGCATTGCTTGATGGCTCATGACTCATGTAATTGATAGGTAAAATCAAATTTTAATGCAATTTTAGCTTGAATGTGAGTCTCCTATACCCTTTTATTAATTTAATGCAATTTTAGCTTTGACTGAAATTGCAACAATAAAATATGTATCATTTATGGGTTTCTTTTGTGTGATTGATATATAAATCATTCTTTTTAAATTGCAACAAAAGTTCAATAACTATGGTTTCTTTGATGTAGAGGAAGAGAGCCGAGAGCTCTCTTGTAATGTTGACAAATGAAATTGTTGTCTTTTTCTTGTAATTTGGTTGATCGACATTTTAATTTGTTGTTATTATGGAGTTAATTTTCATTCTTTATGTTTTTTTTATATGTTTCTTCAATTTTATACTTGTTTTGAATAAAATATCTGAGAAGTTGGTTCCATGGCATTCTTCATTTTAATTAATTGTAACTTGAAAAAATAAATTGTTATAACCTTGGTTTGTTTTATGCCTTAGGGAGCATCCGTTTGTGAAGGTTAAATGTTAGAGTCAAAGCTCCATGGAACCTATCTTCATTTTTTGTCTGTTTAGAGTGGAATATCTGTTATACATTTTAGATTATGATTTGCATTGAGAATAATATGGGTCCTTTAGTTGACCGGTCATGCTTTCTTTTTATGAGTTAAGTGCAACGTGACATTAGTAAATGAGAAAGTTAAATGTCACACAATAAAAAAAAAAATCACTACAAAATTTTCTAATGTTATTATTTACAACAAATGACCTCAACTCTACTTTGTGAACTAATACCAAGAATTATCTCATATTTTGTGCCACCGAACTCCTGCTTTTGGTAAGAACAACAAGACAACCTTATAAGACCGTGTCACTCTTACTAGAGGCGAAGTGGGTTCTTGATGTTTCATAATTGTAAAATGGTATTTTGCATAGAGGCGGCAAAATGGGCAGGATTTTTAGCCCTTAGAGGGGCAGCTTCAACGCATTTATGTTCTAATGGGTCATTTGTATCTTATTGCTACCATTTCAAATAGATTAAACAAATTTTTTAGCTTTTATACGTTAAAAGGATCATTATTTCATTAAAACAACATGTCTCCTAGCTTCTTAGAAGTCTCACTAATCTATCTTTTTATTTGGTGATAGCTTTAGAACTGATAATAAGCCATTTAAACTCACAATTATTTAATTTGTTACTTTTTTTTTTCATTTCAATATTTAGCAAAAATAATTCATGATTAATTACAATCGAGAATCCAATGTTTTTTTATAGTTATTAATTATTTTTTGTCTATATAAAATTTTAATCATACCAACTGTGGTTTCCACGGGTTATAACCTAGTTTCTACAAATATGTGAATTTAGAAACACCAAATTGGAAACAAATTCGGCTAAGGCCTTGACGTTGGTGCTATACACATTAACGGAAAGACGACCCATGCCGATATTTCATAGTTTAGTATCAAGTTTGCATACTATGTGCTCTTTTATTTCTCGAAAAGGTGTTTCGAGGATTTCTGATATTTGTGGAGCAGTAACATTTCTCGTAATCATTGTCTGGAAAAGGGTTTCAAAGATCGAGTAATAGAGCCATAATTTTACTGTTACGTCTGTTCTAGGTATCATTTGATTTTCTAAGTAATTTAGGGTTTTAGACTGGAACTCGACAAGTTGGGGAGCTCCAACTCGTCGAGTAGAAATTGTTTTTGGACGTGGGACATAGGATCTACTCGACGAGTTGGAAGGCCCAACTCGACGAGTAGACGTTGTAAAGAGAAACCATAATTTTCAGGGATTTGTACCTTATTTAAAGAACTTAAGGCTCATTTGTAGCCTCTTTCATCGTTCTTACAGCCCAGAGAAACCCTAGTTCGAGCCTTATACCTTCTTGAGTGTGAGAGAGAGCTTTGGAGAGTGATTTTGGTGTGGTTGGGAAGGATTTTGAAGCTTGAAGAAGAAGGAGTTAAGAGAGAAGTAGTAGATCCGACATCTAATCTGTATTGGCAACCATCTTGAGGTATAAAGTCGCTATATTGACCTTTAGTTGCTTAGATCTCATTTTATGGAAGTAAATGGTCACTTTTGGTGCATAATGGTGTTATTTTTGGATTGGATCTTATTATGAGGATAGGGTTTCAGATCTGGACATCTCTAGACCTCTATGGACATAAAGTTGCTCACTTTGTCTACCCTTAGCCTTCCCCCATGCCCTAAACTTTATATAAACCTTAGTTTTGAGTGTTTTAGCATCTTAAGGCCTTACATGCACATAAAGTTGGCAACTTCACGTGGAAACTACACCCTAGGGGGCTGGATCTGTAGTTTGGAGTCTTGAATTCCACTAGAAAGGACTAAACATGAAAAGGACCGAAGGGACTCGACGAGTTGCTTAGCCAACTCGATGAGTCGGGCAGGGTTCATCGGTTTTCGAGATCTTGAGTGATCTCGGTGAGCTAGTTAGGGGTTTCGGTCTAGAGATTTTGGCTTAGAGTTTTTGGCCCTTGGACACTAAAGAACTCGATGAGTTACTTGGGTAACTCGCCGAGTTGACTCGGGATTTCAGTTTTATGGACCTTGAAGGAAATCAACGAGTTGCTAGATGCACTCGACAAGTTGGGGTCAACATGGATTGTTAACCTTGATTGTTGACATTAACTTTGACCAGGGTTGACCAATTTTGACCGTGAGGGAATTTATGGTATTACGGGATTTGACTAGTTAATCACATGTTGGTTATAGGCAGTTGAGTTGGAGCTGCACGTTGGGACTTATCTGATCTTAGCAGTTCAACATTTTTGAGAGGTGAGTCTTCTCACCATACCAATGGGTCTAAGGCACAAAGGCCGACCCATTTTACGATATGTGGATTGTTGATTAATTATGCAGTATGTTAGTATGACTCTTGCATGGAAGACCCCGGGGGGTTCCCATGGCAGTAGATTGAGACCATGTGGGGGTTCCCATGGCATTAGTGTAAGACATGGGAGGGTTTCCATGACATTCTAGTATATTTGCATGTTTAGCTTGTATAATATTTGTTGGTAGTAAAGACCATGTGGGGGTTCCTATGACAGGTAGCTAAGACCACGTGGGGGTTCCAGTGGCACTAGGTGTAAGACCTTGGAGGGTTTCCATGGCATCCTTATATGTAGTATGCATGGATTATATGTTTTATGTATCTTTTATAGCTAATATGGATTATGTGGATTGTGTGGGGTATGTTCTAGGGAACTTACTAAGCATTAGCTTACAATTTGTTGATTGTTTCAGGTACTTCTGAGCCTAAGGGCAAGGGCAAGGCTTGATGCGCGACATGCACTCTCTCAGGAGTTTTATGGGACACTATGATATTTGAAATAAAAATGTTGATATTATGAATTCGAAAACAATTGTTCTTGTGATTTTGTGGTTTATTGGAAATGTTTTGATTATTTAAAAATGAAAATTTTCTTTTGAAAAATCAGGTCGTTACATTTACTATTGGGGATTGTTAGCATCAAGCACACATTACATAGGTAGTTGAAAAATCAAAACTTGATATACCTAAGTACACATGCAACCTAAGATCTATGTTTTACTATTGTAACATCCTACTTTGAAAAACGACATAGAAAGAAATTACTAACCTCTTTTTGACTTCCTTGTGATCTCGTATGTGCCAACTTAGTTGCAAAATGAAGGATCCAAAGGAGAACCACTCTAATAAAATCACACCCACACTCCAAATAACAAAAGGAAGAAACTATAAATTAGGATTTATTCGAAAATCACAAACCCTATGAGAGAGGATGTGATTTTTATCCAAGGAGAGAGAAATATATTAGTCTGAACGAATTCTATGAGGTAAACAACTCCTCTAGGGTTTAATCCTATCAGTCTATTTATAGGTGTAAATAGAATTTTAGATGGATACAAACTCTGGGGTTTATCCTTTCCTTAATTCAAACATGACATATCTCTATCTAGGGCTATACAAAACCAACCATAGCCTCTCTAGGAGGTTTTGGAATATTCCAATTAATCCTTATGATTAATTACTATTTAACCTCTTTAATTAATTAAATCCTTTTAATTAATTTACCAAAATAATTTCTAATTAATTTATTATTTCCTTAATAAATTAACACATTATTAATATTCTTTTCCTTATGTTATTTGGGTCATGAGACCAACCTAAAAGGACACTACTGTTATTAGAAATATTATCAAAATAGTTAATGACATTGGACACCATTTCCAATAGTCTCCTACTTATACAGGTTGTCAACTTTTTGCGATCAAAATATTTCACTAACAACTAACAGAGAACAGTCATTTATGCAACTACCAAACTCTTATTAGAATTCGGTCCTTAGACAAGTGATCATTTTACACCTTTGTTCTAGATATCTCTATGAATAAGAGTTATGGATATGAGGCAATCTCAATGTTCAACATACGGTTTCCCGATTAACAATTTCTAATAATTCATTTGACAACTAAATCAAACACATCAATTTTGTTAGGGTTCAGCCAAGGACTTCAGATGCCAGTAGCAAATCATCGAGGGGCCCATAGATATTGCTTACTAGTTACGAGAAGGAATAAATAAACTTTGACTACATAGTTTTTCCTTCTCGTCTAATGATAAATGGAAATACCATTTATGACTACCAGTTACAGATAACGTTGGAGCACACCAATGCACAACATATTTTGCAATGAAAACCCCATATGTATCCAATTTTGAAGAATAAAATATATTGTCGCGTAGAATTACTTGTGACTAGATTCCATGAAGTAATATCTAAATGCAGGTTGTTCCACTACTTAAAATTTCTATTTCAAGTACCCATACAACAATGGTGTAATCCCAAATACAATGCCTAAAAACACTTTGGTCAATCAAACAATACTCAAGAATGTCTTTAATACCAACATTTACTCCCGAGAATGCGACTGACTATGGCGTTTTGAAAGTAATTAAATATTCTGGAAGGTTCAAAACATGAAAAAGTGAAACATAGTATTTGAATTACAAGATTTCGATAGAAAATATACTCTTTATTAAGACTCTTTGAGATAAACATCAAAAAGTGTTACAATTCAAATTGTAATTCGTTTCATAATAACTCAGATTAACAACTAAACTATTACATCAAACCACTATCTAGTCTCATGCCAATAGTCATAGCATGACAATCATTTTTCTTTCTTGATAGTGGCTTCGTAAATGGATCAACATGATTCTCCTAAGATGATACCCAACTTACGATGATATCACCATCTTCTACACGATGTCAAAAATAGTGATACTTCATCTAAGTATTTCTCGAATTACCATGGTCCTTGGGTTCTTTAGCCAAAGCGAGTACTCCCTTGTTATCACAAAAGATATCTAATGTTTCTTTGATGCTTGGTACGACTCCAAGATCATCGATGAAGTTCTTTAACCATGTAGCATCCTTTGCAGCTTCACTATTTGCTACGTACCCATACTCGCATGTCGAATTTGTCACTATCTTCTGTTTGGAAATTTTCCATGTAACCACCCCTCCATTAAGAAAGAACACCAATCTTGATTGTAAGCACCATTTGTCTCTATCAATTTGGAAACTTGAATCAGTGTAACCTGTCACTCTTAATTCTTTTTTTTTTCCACCATATACCAAGAACATGTCCTTAGTCCTTTTTAGATACTTGAGGATATTCTTTAGGGCCGTCCCATGACTATCACCAGGATTCTCTTGATATCGACTCACCATGTTAAGAACATATAAGATATCAGGTATAGTACGTGTCATGGAATACATATTCGATCCTATAGCAAAAGCATATGGGACTCGACTAATTCTTTCTAGTTCTTGTTTAATTTTAGGTGATTGATCTTTACTCAATCTTATGCCATGTTGCATGGGTAGATACTCGTTCTTATAATCTTGCATTTTGAACCTTTTCAAAACCTTATCTAAGTATGTACTTTGGCTTAGTCTGATTAAATGTTTATACAATCTTTAGATCCCAATGTCTAATATATAAGTCGCCTCTCCTAGATCCTTCTAGGAAGACCACATTACTTCCACTAGTTTTGACGTATACACAAGACTCATCCTTACTTTTAGAAAAGCCAAAATCTTTGACATTTTCATGAAAGAAAAGATTCCAACTACATGAAGCTTGTTTGAGTCCATAAATGGACCTATCAAGCTTGAAAAATCTATTAGGATACTTTGGATCAATGAAGCCCTCAAGTTGTGTCTTTTATACATCTTTTGCCAAATTCCCATTAACAAAGAAGTGTTCACATCTATGCCATATTTCATAATCATAGAAAGCAGTTATAGCAAGTAATAAATTAATATATCTAATCTTGGCTACTGGTGAGAAGTTTTCCTCATAATCAATTCCTTGAGTTTGAGTATAACCCTTAGCAGCCAACCTAGCTTTACAAGTGTGTACATTCCCATCCAAGTCAGTCTTCTTCTTGAGGATCCACTTGCATCTAACAGTTTTGATGCTAGGTGTCGGATCAACCAAATGCTAGACTTGGGTATCATACATTGATTGAATTTCACTTTCCATGCCTTCCTTCCATTTAGTAGCTTTAATGCCTGCCATCGCTTCCTTGAAGCTAGATGGTTCATCTATATCTACTAGTGTGCGATCACTGATCAATACTTTTCCTTCAATTTCAATATGGAAACCATAAAAATCAGGATGGAATCGAACCCTATCAGATCTATGAAGTGCATGAGTTGGAATCATGTTATTTTGCTTATCAGGTAGATCAAACTCTTGTTGAGTGTCAGTTTCAATTCTTGGTCCTTCTTCGTTTGACTCTTGAATTACTTCAAGATCAATTGGGCTCCCACTAGCTTCTTTGGACATGAGATCCATCTCGAGGAAGAAGACCCTTCAAGCAACAAATACTTTGAGATCCAGATTAGTAGAACCATCTAAAGCCTTAGAGATAATAAATGATGAATGAAACCTAACTTGATATGGTTTACTCTCTACTCAATGGAAATTATCTTCCTATATTCTTTTGGGGTTATGACTTAATCACTATCATTTGTATCTTGAATACAAACACCAAATAATAAGTAGATAAAACAATTCATAATATGTAGTATGGAAAGACTCCATCCATATCTTACTTAATGTTTTGAGGTTTTGAAGCCTATGTTATATTAAAGCTTCTAGAGCAATTTTTTGTAGATACATATTTGTAGAATATTCAAAAAGGTTGATTAGATTATTTTATACAAAACCACCAAGAATAAGTTATCTTATTCCTATGAAAGTTGAGTTATCATAAAGCAAGCTTTTAATGACAAATTGAGTGGGAGGCACATCGAACTTGAAGCAGCTCAAGAACCATAGCCTGATGTAGAAAAGGTTGGAATTAGTTTCAACAAGGAATTGTTAAACATAAATAATAGATATTCATAAACACAATTTTTTTCGTATGTATGGTAGAAATCATCTATAACATGAGAAATATGGAATCTCTCATTGATGAGTTCTTTTTAATGGTTTTTGGAAAATCCATCAACTATCGAAATGCTACATCAGATCTTGCATATGATAAATGACTTAGAGTCATGAACAATGACATGTAATCCATGTATAATAATCAAGCATGAGATTGATTAATATCTCCCTATAGCAAGGCTCGAAGGAGTAAGTAATTCTTTTAAATACAATTCATACATGGAGATCTATACACATTTAGAAAGGCTGATAAAGGCTTTAATCATAATCATGCCAATGACTATGATCAAACCTTTTCTCAAGTAGCTATGATTAGATAAAAAATGATATTATTTACGATAGCTACATATTCTGATTATGGGATATGGTAGATAGATTTTAGTAAAAGTTATTTTTCTTAATCATGTAACATCCAAAAATTTTCAAACCAATTTAAACTTTTCGAAAACAACCCAATTCCATTAGTTATTACAAAAAGGTTTCCAAATAGTTTATTATAGAGTATCCCAGAAACAACATCATAAAAGTGAGGAGCGGTACGATCACGCTTTTGCCTTTCCACGATCTCCTGATGTACCTGAAACAATAAACTGATACTGTAAGCCCGAAAGCTTAATGAGTTACCCCCAAAATACCCATACACATACAACCATACACATACAACAATGAACAACATACTATGGGTCCAATCAACCATCGGGTTGGAATACCCCTGGCCCTCAACCATCGGGTTGGAATGCCAACATACTACGAGTCCAATCATCCTTAGGATGGAATACTCCCGGCCCACAACCATCGGGTTGGAATGCCCACACTCCTACACATATAATAACTACTATGGGTCCAATCATCCACCAGGATGGAATACCTCAGGCCCTCAACCATCGGGTTTGAATGCCCACACTCCTACGCATACAATAACTACTATGGGTCCAATCATCCATCAGGATGGAATACCCCAGGCCCTCAACCATCGGGTTGGAATGCAAGCATACTACAAGTCCAATCATCCTCGGGATGGAATACTCCCGGCCCACAACCATCAGGTTGGATTGCCCACACACTATCAAACAAACATGTGCGCCTATATCAGATAATCATATAACAGTCTACCAAGACAACATACTAGGGCTCTATCATCCTCGGGATGGAATACCCTCCACTACCAATCAATCATGTGCACATATAACATGTAATCTCCTACCAACATACAGACAGTCAGACCTAACTATAGGTCACTAAGCATAACCACATCTGATCTACTAGGATACTGATCTAACCGATCGTACTAGCATGTAGCCATCCTATCTACCAGGATACCGAGCTATCATATCACAATAGTAACTATCTCAAATAACAATTCAAAGGGACGGCCTTGGTGCCTTAGACCCTTGAGTATAGTGAGGATAACTCACCTTGAAATGCTGAACTGAAGAGATAAGATCAAATCCTCCGATCACCGCCATGAAACCACGACCTAACACTTTGATGAAACCATATCTATAAGTGCCCAATTTACCAGAATACCCTTGGAAGTCAAACTGGTCAACTTCTTGGTCAAAGTTATCCTTCTTGATTGACCCTACTCGCCGATTCACCCCATGACTCATCGAGTTCATCAATCCCCGAGTCCTAACCTGTCCAACTCACTGAGTCACCGTCCAACTCACTGATCATCGTAACCAGATGGGTTAGGGTTTGCGACCCAACTCATCGAGTCCAAGAACAGACTCGCCGAGTTCACTTAAGTCATCCCCAATCAGACGATTTCAGTCCATCTCACTGCTTCCAACTCTCAGATCTGGACTCCTTAGGCTAGATTTACACGTAAAATTTCCAACTTTACGTGCATGCAAGGTTGTATTTGCTCAACACAAGCTAGAGAGAAGGTCCAAAACAAGAATACTCACATACATGCTAAAGGACTAATAATTTATGCTTCCATGGACTCAAACAAGTCTAGATCTGAAGTTGCAACCCCAGATCTAGACCCAAAACTCGAAATGGATCCTAACTATGCTAAATAGCCCTAAATCATCATCCATGAATAGATCTAGAAGGGAAAAGCTCAAGGTAACGACTTGTTACCTCAGAAGTGTGCCCAAGATGAAGTAGATTCTGGATCTACACGAACTCCTTGATGCTAGGCTCTTGATCTACAAGCCTCCTTTACTAGAAACACCTTCCAAAGCTTCAAAACTCTCTCCAATGGCTCAGACAAGAGATTAGGGTTTCTTGAATCTCAAGGGGTAACAAGGAGGCTGGGGTGAGGACTTAAGGTCCTTTAAATAGGGTGCAAACCCTAAAATTAGGGTTTTCTCTTCCCAGCACCGGCTCGTCGAGTCCCGCCACCGACTCGGCGAGTTGGTCACTTAAGATGTGGCCAAAAACCCGCTCCGACTCAATGAGTCAAGATACCTACTCACCGAGTCAACTCCTTTATTTCGTATAAGACCCCGAACTCATACTTCTGAAACTTAGGATGTTACAAATCATGAGAAATTACATTCGACTATGCAAGGACTTTTCGCCTTTGACCTGGAAAGTGTTTCTAAGATGAAATACTTAAGAAAGACAAGAAATATTTTTGGAATGTAAAATATATATGGATATAGATATAGGTAAATGTTAAAGTTTTTATGCTTTATGCATAAGTTGATAATATCTTGAAAGAGATCAAGATACATGATTCCTTTAGTGGACTCTTAGCATTGCCAAATGACACCATTTTGAGTCTGCCTCAAAAGGACTTAGCACATAGGTTTGAGATAGATAAACTGATTTATATTCTATGATAAATGAATTTATCATTGATGCCATATTATGCACAAGACTAGATATATGATATGATAGGGTTTCTAGGTTACAATAAAAAAAATTTGCACAACGGATTTTATATAAACACTTATGGGTACATGTAGCTAGGAGTGTTCGTTTGGATGGATCGGTTTGATCCGATCCAATCAAGTAAATCCAAATTGGTTTCGGTTTTCAAAACATGGATCCGAATTGTCCAAACTAAATTCAAATCCAATCCGATCCGATCCAACTACAATTCGGTTGGATCGGTTTTTATAATTCGGTTTTCAAAACCGAAATATTTTAAAACAACATATAATTATAATATTACCCAACTTTACACAAGAAGCAAAAACAAATATTTTGTTTTGATTTGAAATTTATAAACAACTAATAAGAAGATATATTATAGTTAAATATTTTATAGATACAAAACTTTTGAGAGAAAATGTATATTAATGGTTTTTTTATCGAGTGAAACGTTTTGAACATATTTGAAAAAATAAATTACAAAATAAATAAATAACTATAGATATATATTATAACTAGATAAATATAAATGTTATTCGGTTTTTTTGGACTATTCGGTTCTTATTTTATAAACCAAAACCAATCCGAAATCCAAAATAATAATTTGGTTTTGTTGAAAACCAATCCAAAAATCCGAATATCTGAACCAAATAGTCCAATCCAAATTGTCCAATTGGATAATTCGGTTTTATCCGAATAGTGAACAGCCCTACATGTAGCCTACACCATTATGACATTTTCTCTAGTTATAGAAACATATTTATGAAACAAACTTCTAACCTATTGTAATTGAACATTAAAAGTTAGAATACATATCTTTTGCAAAATTCGAATAATGCAAACAGTCCTCTTGATTTCTTCTTTGGAAAGCAGGCACCAATAATGGGGATGCATGGTTCACATCCAAAACCCTAGAAACCTAGAATCGAAATATATGAGAGAGGAGGAGAGGAAGAACTGATTTCTCTATGTAGAGTATGTAGGGATCAATTTTGACTGGGGTTATGGCCCTATTTATAGTAGATAGAAACCTTGATTTGAGTAATAAAATAATAGTAGTTTATCCTAATTTAAAATTTTTCCTTATCTATAATTGGAGGCTCCTAGAATATATCTAGAACCTCCTCAAAACCGTCTAGGGCATGAGAGGTTCTATAATTGATTCATTTTCTAAACTATTGAACAATTGCAATTCAACTCTTGCACCCTTAATTAATTCTAACTAGAGGGAGGACCCATGCTACGCATAGGTCAGTAGTTTTTTTTTTTTTTTTTTTTTTTTTACATTTTTAGTAAATTTGCTTGGAATTCATAGTTCTTTACATTAAAGAGAAAACTAGTACAAAAGATGAGCAAAAGTGTGCGTTACTACAATGAATATGAAGAAAAAGACACTGACATCGACAAATTCAATAGATATTGATATCCTAGCAAACTTGATGCATTCATGCATTTGTTGTTCAAAAAAAAAGCTTGTACTAAGAAAATGTTATGATATCATAATTCCAAACAAATAGAGTTCATAATGGTTATCAACAGCCATAAAGAACCTCACAATTATCATCTCGCTCTCATGGAATTGCCATTTGGAAACAAAAAACCATAAAAATATGATACATGCATGAACGCACAAATGAGGAGAATCATTCCCACCAAATTTCATAAAAAAAAAAAAAAAAAAAATTTAAAAGTGACATAAATGTAAAAAGTAGGGCATATAGATTTTTATGATATTTACGTTTTCGTTGGCTTGTGCTTGTAAATTGCTATATGCAAATATTGTGAATATTTTATAAGGTAACCTAGCCAAAATAATGCAAAATTTTGCAAATAAATTGTGTTTTTAGCTCTTGAAACAAAGTAGATACATTGAAATTAAAACAAAATTTATTTGCAAAAATTTTCATTATGTTGGTTGGATTACAATTTTTAAATAACATGTTACTTTTATTTTTAGAACAAAAAGTACATGCTACTTTCATTATTTCAACTTTATTGATCCATGATTTAGTTTGTTTCTACCAAATAAGTTAAAAGAAACAACCCATTCGGTAAATTACTAAAAAGAATACATTTTTGTAAGGACATCAATGTCTATTGTATCATTCCGTTCATAAACCTATAAGAGAAACAAAAAGATATATAGTTCACATTAGCAAATGAATATTAATAAACATGATGTTATTTGGTGGAACCTCAATGTTTAAAAAAATTTAGTGCCTTGAACACATGATGGACGATTGGAATACCGTGAGGCTAAAGAAAATAAAAAAAGGAAGGAAAAAAGGGACATGATGTAACGCCCCGATTATCGAATACCAATTTATGGTTATAAATTCTCATGAATTCAAGATCTACTCGATGATATGGTTGCCTGACTCGTCGAGTAGCAGCGGGTTTGGGTCACGTGTTTAAGTAACCAACTCGCCGAGTCAGAAGAGTGACTCGACGAATTAGAGCTGTAGGGTGAAACCCTAATTTCTGGGGTTTGACACCCTATGTAAGGGATCATTAGCCTCCCTTAGTTCCTTTGCAGCCTCTTGAGAGTCCAGAAACCCTAATTCGTGTGTGTGCTCCATATTAGTGTAAATTTCAAGCTTGGAAAGAAGACATTGATGCAAGAAGCTTGAAGATCAAGAAGTTGGAGGCAAAAACGTTTGTGGGTCTGAAGTCTGTCTCAGTTAGCTTCATTTGAGGTATCAATTCATGATTTTGGCCTCATTCCTTTCTAGATCTATTTGGATGAAGTTTAGGGATTCTTGGCTTGGTTATGAAGCTATTCTTCGGTATGAGCTCAGATCTAAAGTTGTAACTTCAGATCTGAACCCTCTTTGATTTGTAAGTCCATAAAGCTATCAGCATTGACAAGTATGAACCCCTCCTTAAGTGTAAAACCCCATTTCAAGCTTGGTTTTGGCATTTTGAGTCATTAGAGCCTTGCATGCACGTAAATTTTGCAACTTTACGTGATAAGCCTGCCTTGGGAAGTTGGATCTGTAGTATGGAGCCTTGGCAAGGCTTAAAAAGCATCTGTATGGATGAAGGACTAAAGGGACTCGGTGAGTCACATGGTAGACTCGAAGAGTCATATGAAGATGGTCATGAACTCGACGGGTTGGATGAACAAATCGACGAGTCCGATGAAGATTGCCTTGGGCTCGGCGAGTGGCATGGTGACTCGGCGAGTTGACAAGTTATGAAAGGAACTCGGCGAGTAGCTGAGGGTACTCGACGAGTTGAGGTCAACATGGACTGTTGACCTTGATAGTTGACTTTGACTTTGACCAAGGGTTGACCATTTTGACTTTTGAGGATAATTGGTAAGCGGATATTTATGAATTGGATCATTGATGGTTATAGGTGTTGGAGTTTGGAGCAGTGTTTCGGGAGCGTGATTTTGTGGTTCAGTCCGGCATTACAAGGTGAGTTATCCTCACTATATATTGTATCGGGATTATGGCATGATATGTTTATTGATTACATCCTGGTAGTTAGGATGATGGTATGCTTATGCTTAGTGATCTGGTTAGGAAAGCGCCCTGGTTATAGGATAATGCTATGTTAGTGACCGGTTAGGTCTATATCCCGGTTATTGGGATGTTGCTATGATTAGTGATATGTTAGATCGGTTTGACTGTTATATATATACATGCTAGTGTTATATGATATCTATGTGCACATGATTGTCCTGGTTATAGGATGATGCTATGTTAGTGACCGGCTAGGTCTGTATCCCGTTTATTGGGATGTTGCTATGATTAGTGATCTGTTAGATCGGTTTGACTGTTATATGATATGAGCTAGAGTATGATATTCATGTACAAATGTTTGTTTGGTTGGGGGTTGGGTTGATGCTGTCACACCCCAAAACCAGAACGGCGGAAACGTTCTGGGGTGGATGACGTCATGTCAAGTATCACAACATATGCAGTATAGTAATCAAAGTACAACAACCATTGCATTAATAGTAACAATTTTACATCGGTTACATGTTATAGTAATATCAAAGTAATTACAGAGCATAACATAGAAGCAGCTCGGTACTAGACTGTCTTCACACAAAAGCTCCTGGGATGTACCTGTCTATCGCTAACCTGAGAATACAAGTTATTTTGAAAGCGAGTATCAGCATTTTATAATGCTGGTGAGTCCATAAGTATTTAGTGTCATTTGTATAAATACGCATTTTTATTCAAAATAACTTTATGAAAAGTAGTAGTTTAGAATCTACGGTGTACTAGCGTCCTTTCCAGAAAATCCTATATTTTCTAAATGAAAGCAGTCTTCTACCAAGACTCGACAGAGTTATGTTTTAAAGAGTAATTTTCCCTTAAATACTATCATTACCAAAATACAGTATTTGACTTTAAAGAAAGTAGGAGAATATCACTAGTAAAAATACTAGGGGAAAATAACATATGCCTCAGCAGAAATACTACTGACTAAGGCAAAAGAAATCATAGACTCCAGGAGAGTATCGAATGAATGATACGGCTGGCTCAGTCTAACAAAAGGAAACACAGACCCTAGACGGTATCAAATGTACGATACGGCTAGCAAGGTCTAAAACAAAGAATACAGAGACCCCAGAAAATATCAAATGAACGATACAGCTAGCAAGGTCTAAAACAAAGAAACACAGACCCCAGACAGTATCAAATGAACGATACAACTAGCAAGGTCTAAAACAAATAGTAATCCTAAGTAGGTTGTTTCAAAAATACAGTTTTAATTCTCGTTACCTTAAGGCCATGAATTATAAGGTAAACATGTTGATACTCGTAACCATACTAATTGACACTAGAGTACTTGACGCCCTGCAAGCATCAGAATAATTGTGACATTTGTCACCCCTTGGCTTGGTAGGCCGAGAACTGTAGCTAGCAATCAAGGTGCGGGAGTGTCAGTCCCGTATAGATGTATACACACAATGCCCGCTCTCCCTCCAAGAGACTCTGGTTACCAACTTGACGACAGGGAGATCCGTGTCTTGAAGATGCATCTCGTATTTTGAATTCTATTGTAAGTACTGGAATAACGATATAGACTCACGAATGAACTAACTCCTTTGGAATTCTCTGAACTAGAAAGAGTGGTTAGATTCTCCTAATTATTCCTATAATAGTTACTAATGTCTCTGATCTATGAATGACGAATGGAAGGATGCCCTTGCTACCCAAGGGAAATGAACTGGTCGATGGAAACCTTTATGTCTATATATGTATACATAATATATAACTAATGTTTAAACGACCTTCGGACAGATAGCCGATACCCACCAGACCACATCCCAATGAGGAAAAGGAAATAGGACGAACTAGCCTTCCTAAATCTTTTAAACATTATTTATATAACTATACAAATACAGGCATGCATTTAACGAAAGATATATGAATGATGAATGGAAGGATGCCCTTGCTACCCAAGGGAAATAAACTGGTCGATGGAAACCTTTATGTCTATATATGTATACATAATATATAACTAATGTTTAAACGACCTTCGGACGGATAGCCGATACCCACCAGACCACATCCCAACGAGGAAAAGGAAATAGGGTGAACTAGCCTTCCTAAATCTTTTAAACATTATTTATATAATTATACAAATACATGCATGCAACAAAAACATAGAAGAAAACTCTGATGAAAACCTTGGAAAACCTTTACACATAAGAAAATTTACGACTTGATGTCAGTTGGTAAAACAAGTTTGAAAATCTTTGGAATCCTTTGAAAAACCTTTCATAACAACTTTGAAAATGATTTTTATAAAACAGATTAAGTGAAGAAAACCTTTAACAAGAGTTGAAAGTGAGATTGGAAAATCTTAAGCTGGATAAAACAGTATAACATGCGTAAATCCATTTTGCTATACAGTTATCTATCACATGTGATTTATATAATACTGTATAGATCAACTTGTATTCCCCCACTATAAAAGCAGTTAAAATCATTAAAAGGTTCATTCAGGGGTATGAACTCACCTGTTGTAAGTGGATCGGATGGAGGTGCCGGTTGGGTGCTCGGTGCCAAGTAAAGACTTCAACACACTTAGTGACCTATTAACATATGATGACATATGTTTACATACAATTAGTGATTATAATACTAATTAAACACGTATAAGCATCCTAATGTGTGGAAAACACTTTGGTCAAGTGCTAGGAGGCTATTGGGTTGCAATAAGAGAGTGTATGGCCTAGTTAGGGAGTTTACTCTTCAAGAGTAAACCCTTTACGGATTTTTCGGCCCTAAGACCATATCCCCATGAGTTAACAATCGTAAACTCATGGGCGGTGTGTTATTGGATTCTAAAAGGTCTTATATCACTTGTAGAATTAGGCTAGGTTCAAATCTAGGGCATAGGAAAGGGTTAAGGCTCCAAATGGACCACTTAAGGGAGTTCACGGCTATAAACCTAGAGTTTACAGTTGTAAACTATCACTTGGTCATTTCCTTCATGAATTAAGGTCTTAAATGATAGAGTATAAAGTTCTATGCATTTTTCCAAGTCAACTGGGGAAGTTAGGGCATCATTTGGCCTCATTTTGGGAGTTTACGGCCCATGGACCAATCCTTGGGGGGTTTACGGCCGTAAACTCCTAGGTCCTTGGTTTCTTTGATGTTTAAATCCCCTACTTCATTTGTGGTTCATTCTAGACATTTTCCCAGGCCATAGGAGGTGTTTAAGGGCAAGTTTAACACCTTAAAAGGTGTTCACGGCCCATGAAGAGGGGTTTATGGTCCAAGAGTGTTCTTAGGCCGTAAACTCATGTTTACTCTCCAAAATGCAAGGTTTTGTTGTTCTAAGCTCGTATGTGTAAGTCCACAAGTCATATGTAAGCCCTAGGAGTGATTTAGAAGGGTTTTGGGGCTTCAAAACCCGACTTATGGGTGTTTACGGTCCAAGAGTGTTCTTGGGCCGTAAACACATGATTTGGCCCATATTGGATGTCTTAAACACGATTGTGCATGTTAAATGAGCTAAACAACAAGTTAGGGTAGATCACTTACTAGTTTGGGGCTCGAAATGGGCGGTTTTTGGATCGAAAGCAACTTGTAGAGAGAGAGAGAAAGTGAAAAGGGTGTAAATGAGGTTAACTCTCCCTTATATAGGGGTTTGAGTTTGTGGCTCGATGTAAATCTACCCGATACTGACGTTAAGCGGGGCTTTTGGTCGCACTCGATTAAATAGTCGTAATTTGACCTGGTTGTAACTAATACTTTTTCAAGGGAATATTGAGGGTGTTTCTAATTTGTTCCAACCCTTACAAACTCATAATAAAGGTCCCAAATTAATTAACCTAATCCAAAAAGGTTAACGGACAATTTAAATAAAGCGAGTTTTATTAACGGAAGAAGAGGTTAAAATGACGGGATAAATTTAGGGTTGTCACAGATGCGGTCCTTCTTTGTGCTGTAGGCCAACATACCCGGTGAGCAGTCCGGATAGGCTATAGGCCCTATGAGGCGGTCCAGTCATGACGAAGGCTCGGGAGCAGTCCATATAGGCTGTAGGCCTTGCGAGGCGGTCCAGTTAGGCTGAAGGCTCATGATGCATGTTGTTCTGTATTTGTTGATATGGTATGAGTATGGTTAGATGAGGTTGGTATTTTGGGGGTAACTCACTAAACTTTCAGGGTTACTGTTTTAGTTTATTGTTTCAGGTTCAACGGATGGTCGCGGGTAGGCGAAGGCGTGACTATACACTTCCTCGATTTACGATTATGATTTCTGGGAACTCTGATGTATAAACTATTTTGAAAACAAATTGTAATAATTGAATGGTTTCAATTGATTTAAAAAGTTTTAAATTTGCTCAAATTTATGGGTGTTACAATTTGGTATCAGAGCCTTGGTTTGAGTGAATTGGAGTACACTTGTGTGAATCCAGTCTCAAATCAAAGAAAGATTTTCAAAATGATTTTAAATGGTTTTCAAAATTAGTGAAAGAGGATGCGAAGTGTACGATCAGCTAGAGCCAGTAAGTAGACCCCAAAATACCATATGGTTATTTGATATGGTGATATGTCAGAACAACATGCTCGTACTAGGCTAGGGATCTTCAGGAATTGCATGATAGAATTGCCTGATTACATGATGCCTGTTAGCCTAGGGTTTTCCTTATATGAGACTGACATCATTACTGTAGTTACTTGTGTATGCATCACAACTGTATATAATTAAGATCTTATAGCTTGAGAATGTTTGATTTGGCCTTATGTTTTGTTCTTATTGATTAAGGCTTAGGGTGTGATTGGATATTCGAAAGTCTATAGGGTCCAGCGTTATGTATGGCTAGCATACACTAATGTTGCAGGGGTTGGTGGAAGTTTCATGGATGGGTGGGTAGTGAGAGGCCAGGAGGCCAGTTATGAGATATTTAGCATTCCTCTAGGAGTAAGGATTTATCGCTCGCTATGTATATGTATATGGTAGGGTGTTGTGGTGATACTTGAGACAAATATGGGTAGGTGTGGAAGGTAGTATGGGCCCATACTACTAAAAGCACAAGACCATACACGTATCAAGGAAGTCACATACCCTAGGGTTGGGTTGGGAGTCAGTTCCCAATTATGGTATAGAATATTCGAGACGTCTTGACACCGGATCCAGGTTAGGATCGGGAGCGGGCAACCAAGATAGGCCAACATTTTCAGGGGATCGTGTAAGTGAGATCATCTGGGAGTAGGTGATCAAGATTGTCCAGGGGCAGTTTCTGGAGATGTCGGGTCTATTAAGACCACTATGATTGAGTATTTCAATGAGCGCTATGCAGCCATTACCGAGACGGTTGCTGCGACAGCTTAAACAGCTGTAACAACGACAAGGGGAGGAGCTGGTCAAGCTTCCTAGTTCTGGGACATATTATGTTGAGCAGAGGGCTGCGGTTATTTGGGATCGGGAAGATGATTTGTACTCGTTATTTTTCCATGGGTTGAGCGGGAGAGGCTAGCACGTGGGTTTCTAGATTTGAGGCTCGGGGGTTTTGCTCGAGGCTGAAATGAGTCGCGGGAACTCTAGAATGGAGTGATGATTATGTTCAGCTAGGGTTTTGCTGCTGGAAGGGGAATGGTTTATTGAGGGAATGGATGGTGGTTTTTTAGCGAAAGGATTGTGCCCTCTCAGTTTTTCGAGCTCGAAGGCGTGAGGAGACTTGTGACCCCAGGATCAGGTTGTATTCCAGCTCGGGGTCAGTTGGTTGCAGGAATAGGTAAAATTATTTCAGCGCCGGTGAGCACAGGACGGTCGACATGGCATAAGCATTTGTGAGGTCCGATTTGCCTTGGATCTATTGTATCGGACGGAAAGGATTGATTGTGCGATCTACTGCACTTTTGGGATTGTAGACTATGTCTCAGGAGTGGTTTGTAGCCCGGTTTAGGGCAGAGGTTGTTTCAGCTACTGCAGTTCAGCTGTGGGCGTTTGAGCTGGTAAGTGAGTCAGGGTGCGAACCCTAAAGAGAATGATTTCTAGAGCCCGAGAGCGGGAAGCTTTTTAGAACACCTTTGGAAAAGGGGTATTATATGGAAGGCCTGCGGATAGGGTCCCACAGAAGGGTTATTCAGCATTGTCAGGATTCAGTGGTTAGCAACCGTTAGTGATTTACGGACTAAAGCGCCAATGGAAGGGGTTCGTTGCCGAGGTATTAGTTGGAGAATTTATCTTTTGGTATTCAAAACATGAGTGTGGGGTCATTCAAGCATTAGTGGCTGACGGTTTCACTGGGATTCAGGAAGTGTTCATCTAGTTCTTAGAAGTGTGTGATCAATTGGGACTAACTAGAAATGGAGCACTAGTGGGAGAGAGTTGGTTGTCATTGGATCGATCATTGGGAAGTGAGATGGATTGAGAATCCTCCAATTTTCATGTATTATGAAGGCTTAGTCGAATCTAAGTGGGGGAGTGTTACCCCGAGATGCGGAAGTCGGAGAGGTTTTGAAACGGGGATAAGTTTCACAACCCGATAGGGAAAATGGAGGCCCTAGTGGCTGCTTAGTTTGAGGGTTGTGTTGATTGGGGGTTTGGCAAAACTCCCCATCATAAGAACACGTCTTCAGGGTGCTTGATAGCAGAAGTTGGAGAACCATGTTGGAGTTCTAGTCAAGAATCGAGTTCAGTTCGAGTATTTGGCTGAGGGCGTGCTCGACTCTGAGGGTTTTTGGATTGATAGATTGAGGGTTTTGTTAGCTGTCAGGGCTTAGCAGTGCATTCAGCATGGGAGTGTAGGTTATTTAACGTATGTGGTGGACACGTGGGTCAGGGAACAGACCATGGATTTTCGAGAGGGTGGGCGATCGACATGAGGCCTAGGGTTAGGATGGGGATATAGTCCACAAAGTAGATCTGAAGTTCGAAGCCCCAAGTGGGTGAGAACAGGATGCATGGAAGAGAGCATCAGGAGGGGGGTCCAGAGAGATGCTCAACAGTTTAGAGCGGTCCAAATAGATTGAAGTCCTGGTAGGGCGGTCCAGTCATGTTGAAGACTCTGTATATGTTTGTAGATCTATGTTCGAGTATTGAATAGGATGCTATGCTATAGTAATCAATAGGTATGTTCCAAGTACTGAACATGCTGCTAGAGTAGGCTGAGGAATCCGATGTATTTTGGTTGATAGAAAGTTGTTATTAGTGGTCGGACTGAGCTCAAAGGATCTTGGTGATCTCATTAGTTCGGAGTGTCTCCGAGGTTTTATCTTTTGGGATCGGGTAATACTTCAGCTGGGGACTGAGAGTGGATCCGAATGGGTATTCGTCAGTTTTGGGAAGGTTTAGGATTGGAATATCCTGTCATTCAGGTTCTGGAAACCGGGTTAGATCTTTCTCATGATCGTCTATGGAATTTGGATAGGGTTGAGGCGGTCCTGCTTTATGCAGTAGGCCAAGATACCCGGTGCGGGCCGACGGTAAGTCGTAGGCACGGAGGCTCGAGGGGAGCTGGGGTTGAGATGATAGGCCAACAGACTCTGAGAATTTCAACTCGATAGTTAAATTGATTAGACATGTTGGTATTCTAAACCGAAGGAGGTGATATGGGTTAGATATGAGTGCCGTACTGGTTGGCTGGTAGTGGTAGGTATGTTGATGATGGTTTGAATTATTGTGATGTGTCTTGGGTTGGTTTCATCTGTGATGGATCCATAACTTGTCTGAAGTAAGGAGAAGATGGGTCACTAAAGACCAGGTAGGATGTGAGGCTGACGTGGGTCATGTAATATTCATTATGTTGGCAGGAGTTGGTGGCAGGGCGTGGAAGCAGGTCCAACTAGTTGGTTTCTTTTCGGGAAGACTTTTGGGACTGCTGTTTGTGTGTGTGTGTGTGTGTTTTGGTTCAGTAATCGGTGAGTTGTCCGATGTTCAGGTTGTGGGCAGACAAGTTGGGACCAAGGAGGTTTCGACTTCGCTTGAGAAACGTCATATGGTAGCAGGAAGAGTTGAAGTGGGTTTATGACTTGGGATTCATGTGTGGTAGTAGTTTTTGTATTGTTATGTTGTTCGTTGATGAGAGGAGCGTCAATTAGGCCCTTCGAGTGGTGGAGGAAAGTGGATATTTGCAGGGCCGGAGTGTTGGGTAACTGAAGTGACGACAGTAGTGTTGATCGGTCATCGGGAGTATTCCAGTCATGAGCTGAGGGACGGGGAGGGCATACCAGACTCATGTTGTGGGCTCAGAGGCAATCCAGATGTATGTTGAGGACCACATAAGGGTATTCCAGTCATAGGTTGTGGGCATAGAGATTGTTTTGGTGATGTCTGTTATTGGAGCGCGTTCGGATTGGATCTTTGGTTATGAGTAGACCCGAGTTATGTTCATGGAGGTATTCCAATCTAGGGTATTCCATCCTGAGGATGACCGGACCCTATGATTGACTGGATCTGATATGTTTGGTATTCCAACCCGAGGGTTGATTGGGCCAAACATGTGAGGGATACAAGGGTATTCCATCCTAGGGATGATTGGAGTCGTTGTAGGCTCGCCTGGTATTTCAGCCCGAGGCTGATTGGGCCATGCATGAGTGTTCATATTCATTAGTAGATTGATTATGTATGATATTCTAAGAGCTGAAGGATGCATTATCATGTCAGCAAAAAGGGTTCGCTCCAGGAAAAAGGGAAAGTTGGATTTCTGATACTTTGGATCATCAGGATTTTGTCAAGTTGGTAAAGTGGCATGAAGGATAGACCTTATGAAAAGATTCGATTGGGAATTACATCACCTTTTACGATTCACACTTGCGAAAGTGTGTCATGGATCGGGAGGCGGTAGTATCATTGGATGACATTCAGGTCGGTGAGCGCCTGGATAATGTGGAGAGGCCTATGGCCATATTGGAGAGAGGGGTGAAGGTTCTCCGAGTGGACGTGGGAGCCGGAGGCAGAGTGCGGGAGCACTATCCAAGGATGTTCACAGCAGTAGACTTCGAGGGCGAAGTCTAGTTCAAGTGGGGGAGAATTGTAACGCCCTGATTCTCGAATACCAATTTATGGTTATAAATTCTCATGAATTCAAGATCTACTCGATGAGTTAGTTGCCTGACTCGTCGAGTAGCAGCGGGTTTGGGCCACGTGTTTAAGTGACCAACTCCCCGAGTCGGAAGAGTGTATAACATCCATAAATTTTACGCCAAATTTAAACTTTTTCAATCACAAATAAAACCCAATAGTATTGTTTACAAGAAAATGTTTTCAAATCATTATTCAATCAGAGTGTCCCAAGAGCCAGATCATAAGTATGAGGAGCAGTACGGTCACGCCTTCGCCTTGCCATGATCTCCTGAAGTACCTGAAACAATAACTGAAAACTATAAGCCTGAGGGCTTAGTGAGCTACCCCCAAAATACCAATACCACACTGATAATACCATATCAGTAACAATCATCCAATCAACATGCATACTGGGCCATCGGCGTAAATGGACCGCTCTACAGGGCCTACAGTCTAACTGAATCTATACCGAGCCTTCGGCATGACTGGACCGCCACGTGGGCCTACAGTCTCCCCGGACCGCTCATAGGGTATGTTGGCCTTCAGCACAAAGCAGGACCGCCTCAACCCAACCAACGAGCAAATAATCATGTGCGCGTAACTAACATATACTGGCCTATACAAACATCAAATATATCTATCTTGCTGATCATCAATCATAGCAAATCTCTTATAACTAGAGCACCGACCTAGCAGGCCACTAACATACCAATCCCTAAGGATCATAAAAGTATAGCATACTGTCTATCCTTATTCCGATCTATCAGATCATAACTACATATATCATATCATAACCATAACAACTAAAGAGTCGGCCTTGTTGCCTTAGACTCTTTTGATATAGTGAGGATAACTCAACTTGCATATGTCAACTCGGTAGATAAACTCCCACTCTCGGATCACTTGCCAAAAACTCCACCAACTATTACCATAATACGAATGTACCCATAAGTCCTCAACCTTACCAGGTACACCATAAACCAACTAGTCAACCCTTGGTCAAAGTCAAAGTCATCAGTCAAGGTCAATAGTCCATGTTGACCCTAACTCGTCGAGTACCCTCAGCTACTCGCGGAGTTCCTTGAAGTACTTGCCCACTCGCCGAGTCACCGTGGTGACTCGTCGAGTTCCTTAGGTTTACGATCGAAACTCTACAGCTCCTCGTAGAGTGTCCTTCATGCAACTCGACAGATACGCATGCATACACAACTTGGGGAAATCTCATCCGACTCGCCGAGTTGTTCATACAACTCGTTGAGTCTAATGCAATCTCCAACAGACTTGCCGAGTGGTTCATCCAACTCGTCGAGTTCATGCCTATCTTGATATGACTCGCCGAGTCGACCATGCAACTCGCCGAGTCCCTTCAGTCCTTTGTGCCATAAAAACTCATTTGATCCATGCAACAACTCTAAACTACAGATCCAAGCTTCTAAGGCATGCTTTTCACGTAAAATTGCAAACTTTACGTGCATGCATAGCTATAAAGGCTCCAAATGTCCAATCCAAACCCGAAATGGGGTTTCCTACCCAAAGGAGGTTTCATTCACGTCTAAACCAGAAACTTTATGACTCTAGGACTTAAGAAGGGTCCAGATCTGAAGTTACAACTTCAGATCTAGTCCACAGTCCACCTTGTCAACTCAAAGATCCATAAAAGCCCTAAAAGAGGTCTAGAAGAAAAATGAGGTAAAGGTGACGACTTGATACCTCCAGATGATGCTATCTGAGGTAGACTTCTGATTTCCCACACCTCCTTGCCCCTAGCCTTTTTTCCTCCAAGCTCTTCCTCCCAAAAGATCTCCTCTCCAAAGCTTTAAACACACAAGAATGAAACACCACACGAACTAGGGTTTCCAGAGCTCTCAATGCACTACAAAGAGGCCAAAGGAGGCTTATGCTTCCTTAAATAGGGTGCAAAACCCCGGGATTTAGGGTATCATCTTCCAGCTCCTACTCGTCGAGTCCTTTCATGGACTCGGCGAGTAGGTCACTAAACATGCGATCCCACCCCGCTGCCAGTCGACGAGTAGGGCAACCAACTCGTCGAGTAGGACTTAAAACCAAAGAAGTTCTTATTTAAACCAATACCTGAGAATCGGGGCATTACAATTCTCCATCACTTAAACTAGACTTCGCCCTCGAAGTCCTCTGGAATAAACAATGTCGAGTAGTGCTCTCGGATCTTCGCCTCCAGCTCCCATGTCCACTCGGATCCCATCCGATGTTCCCACTGCACCTTCACCAAAGGTATTTCCTTGTTCCATAAAATCTTCTTCTTCCTCTCCAAAATGGCCACAGACCTCTCCACGTAATTCAGGCGCTCATCGACCTAAATATCACCTAGCGATACTACTGCCTCCTGGTCCATGATGCACTTTCGCAATTGCGAAACATGGAACGTGCTGTGGATTCGACTAAGCTCCTCTGGAAGCTCTAGCCTATAAGCCACTTTGCCAACCCTTGCAATGATCCTGAATGACCCAATATAACGGGGGCCCAATTTTCCCCTCTTCCAGAAGCAGATCACACCCTTCCAAGGCGAGACCTTCAGAAGTACCATGTCGCCCACCTGAAATTCCAACTCAGATCGGCATCGGTCGGCATAACTTTTTTGTTGACTCTAAGCGGTCTGTAATTGATGTCTAATCTGATGTATCTTTTTGGTAGTTTGAAAAACCACCTTTGTCCGACTCATCACCCTGTGCCCAATCTCACCCTAGCAGATTGGGGTTCTACACCTCCGCCCTTACAACAGCTCAAAAGGCGGAGCGCCAATACTGGAGTGATAGCTGTTGTTGTAAGCGAACTCTACAAGCGGTAGGTGGGAATCCCAACTCCCACCGAAGTCAATGACGCACACCCTCAACATATCCTCTAGGGTCTGAATGGTCCGCTCACTCTGCCCATCAGTCTGCGGATGGAACGCCATACTAAAGTGCAGCCGTGTACCCAGTTCCTCATGGAACTTCTGCTAGAAGCGGGAAGTAAACCTGACATATCGATCAGAGACAATGGAGACTGGGACCCCATGGCGAGAGAAAATCTCGCTGACGTACATGTCTGCCAATTTCTCAGCCGGCGAACTCTCCCATATGGCCAAGAAATGGACACTCTTGGTCAATCGATCCACGATGACCCATATAGCATCGAACCCCTTTGCCGTTCTCGGCAAATTCGTAATGAAGTCCATCGTGATCTGCTCCCATTTCCACATGGGAATCTCCAGAGGCTGCAGCTTACCATGCGGCCTCTGATGCTCGGTCTTGACCATCCTACAGGTCAAGCACCTCTCCACATACCATGCGATTTCTCGCTTCATACCAGGCCACCAATAACTCAAACTCAAATCTCGGTACATCTTGGTGGCCCCCGGGCGAATGGAAAAGTGAGACTTATGAGCGTCCTCCATCACTGTCTGGCGGACCCCTCCGGACATCGGAACCCAAACCCGACCATATCGAGTCAATAATCCACGGATACCCTGAACAAACCGGGCACTCTCGGCCTTAATCCTCTCTAACTTCCAATTTTCCGATCTCATACCCTCAACCTGAGCATCCTTAATCAAGCTCACAAGCGGGGAATCCACCGCTATCCTTATACAACTTGTTGGGGTAGAAGACCCAGCTGACTTGCGGCTCAAAGCATCCGTAACCACATTCGCTTTACCAGGATGGTAAAGCATCTCACAATCATAGTCCTTGACCACATCCAGCCACCTGCGTTGCCTCATGTTCAGGTTCGGCTGATCCATGATGTGTCTCAAACTCTTGTGATTCGTATATATAGTGCAACGGACCCCGTACAGATAACGCCTCCAAATCATGAGAGCGAAAACCACCGCTCCCAACTCAAGATCGTGTATAGGGTATCTCGTCTCATGCGGCTTCAGCTGCCACGATGCATAAGGTATCACTCGTCCCCTCTGCATGAGGACTGCCCCCAAGCCCGATATGGATACATCACAAAATACTACAAAATCCTCGACTCCCTCTGGGAGTGTCAACACTGGTGCCTCACATAAACACCATCGGAGGGTCTCAAATGCTCTCTGCTGCTCAGGGCCCCACTAGAAATCCACCCTCTTCCTCATTAAACGAGTGAGGAGTACTGCAATTTTGGAGAAATCTCGATTGAATCTCCGGTAGTACCCTGCTAAACCCAAGAAACTCCTGATGTCTGAGGGAGATTTTGGAATCTCCTACTGCATAACCGCCTCCACCTTGGCCGGATCGACAAAAATTGTCTCCTGGTTAATGATATGTCCGAGGAACTGGACCTATCATAACCAAAACTCACACTTCAAGAACTTGGCATACATCCGTTCTCGTCGAAGAACCTCCAGCAGCTCCCTGAGATGCTCCTCGTGTGGCTCTTAGGTCCTGGAATACACCAAGATATCATCTATGAACACAATGACCGAGCGATCGAGCATCGGTCTACAGACTCAGTTCATCAAATCCATGAACACTTCTGGCTCGTTGGTGAGCCCAAACGGCATCACCATGAACTCGTAATGAGCATAACAAGTCCGAAACGCAGTCTTCTCCACATCTTCCTCCCTCACCCTGACCTGGTGATATCCAGATCTCAAATCGATCTTGGAGAACTAAGATGCACCCTGCAGCTGATCGAAAAGATCATCTATCCTCGGGAGTAGATAACGGTTCTTCACTGTTAACTTGTTCAACTCCCTATAGTCAATGCACATCCTGTGCGCACCGTCCTTCTTCCTGACGAAGAGGATCGGTGCTCCCCAGGGTGAACTACTCGGACGAATAAACTGCTTACCCAGCAGCTCCTGAAAATGAGATGAAAAATCTTGCATCTCATGCGGTGCCAGACAGTACGACGCCTTGGCGATAGGGGCCGCACCCAGCACTAGGTCAATCCTAAACTCAACGTGCCTCTCTAGAGGCACTCCGGGTAACTCCTCCGGAAACACGTCAGCAAACTCCCTAACCACCGGGACCTCTGAGACTGAGGGCTGCTCCCTATCCCGCGTATCCACCACATACGCTAAATAACCGACACACCCATGCTGAATATACTGCCGAGCCCTGGCTGCCGAACAAAACCCTGATCCGATCCTTGTGCCCTCTCCATATACCACCAGTTCTCCCCCACTTGGGGTTCGAACCACCACTTGTTGTCCCTCACAGTCGATCATGGCGCCGAATCGACTGAGCCAATCCATCCCTACTATCACACATACTTCCCTCATGGGAATGGGAATCAAGTCTATCAGGAAGGATACCCCGAAAATCTCCAACTCGATCCCTGGTAGACCGAAGAAGCAGAAACCTCATGCTCGTTGGCAATCGAAACTCACAACGGACACTCAAGCTCATCCACCGGCACATTGAACCCTCTACTAAAAGCCGGAGATACAAACGATTGACTCACCCCCGAGTCGAATAATACCAAAGCAGACAAAGAATTTACTAAAAACGTACCTAAACATAGGTACAACCAATAAGCATAACACAGATATAATAACTAAAACAGAAAGAAAAAATAGAAACATACCAGCAACGACATTCGGTGCTGCCTTGGCCTCCTCGGCCGTAAGCTGGAAGGCGCGCCCCTGAGCCTTCGGAGGCTCCACCTTGACTGGCCTCCCATCCCCAATACTCAAAGTAGTCGATGCGAAACCCTGCGCCGACTTGGCGGCGAGCTGCGGACAGTTGGTCTTCACATGACCAACCTGATGACAATGGAAACAAATCCTCATATCTGTTGGAGGGGCGAACTGGCGAGAGTCCCTGGCATAATGCCCCTCTTTGCCACATTTGTGGCAACCACCTCCCGCTCGAAAACCCCAGAATGACCCCGGCCACACTTCCTATAAGTACAACTCTGCTGACCCCCGGTCCGAGCATCAGCGGTCTTAGACCGCTTAGGTGCCGACTGAGACTGTGTCGGAACCTGACGTTGCTCCTTCAACTGCATCTCAATCTCTAACTCACGCCACCTCGCGGCTTCCTGAAGATCCAGGAGGGTATCACAACGTTGCGTAGCCACAAACTGACGAATATTCATCTTGAGCATACTCAGATAACGAGTCATCTAAGACTGATCTGAAGCAAACTTCGGGTAGAACATAGCCCTCTCCGTGAACATACGAGTAATCTCCATCACAGACTCCCCATCCTACCTCAATGTCAAAAACTCCTAAGCCAGCCGCTCCCGCTCAACACGTGGAACATAGCGTGTGCGAAACATATCCCGGAACTGCTCCCAAGTAACAGCAGCTCGCTGGTCATCAGTGTACGACCCTGTCGTCAATCTCCACCAGTCCTTTGCCCCGAGCCTTAGCAGGTTCAGGGCACACCTGACCTTCTAGTCAGCCAGACATGAGCACGTGAAGAAACAACCCTCCATGTCAGATAACCACCTCATAGCCCTAATGACATCCTGTGTACCATCAAACGTCGGGGGCTTTGTTTTATCGAAGTCCCGGTACTGGAAAGCCCTGCCGGCTCCTCCTCCAACCCCTGCCGTGGTTACCGTCGATGTGGCTGCAGCGGTTGCTGTCTCTGCTAGAGCTGCATATCGCTCATCAAAATACTCGACCATCGTTGTCTTAATCGACCCAAACATCTCCGGCAGCTGCGCTCAAAAAGCCGCATCGACCTCATCGTGTAGAATCTCCCGGATCCTGGCATCTAACTCCTCTGCCCCTATCTGTACCACGGGCTCAGGTGCTACCGGGACCTCTGACCCTCCATCTCCCGACCCTGACCCTGATCTGGATCCCGATCCTAATCCGGACCCAACAGCAAAGCGTCTCGTCACCACCATACTGAAAGATATACTCAAGACATCAGATAAACAACATAATATCGGGAGACCAAAACCCACAAACCCTAGGGGTTGTGACTTCCTTGATACGCGTATGAGTCCTGTGCTTTTAGTAGTACGGGCCCATACTACCTTCCACACCTACCCATATTTGTCTCATGTATCACCACAACACCCTAACCCTATCATCAACATAATATGCGCTTAACCCTCACTCCTAGGGGAACATTGCCTATCTTGCAACTGATCTCATAGCTCCTCTCCACTCACACATCCATAAACATTTCATCAACCCCTGAAGTGCTAGTGCATGCTAGTCGCACATAACACTGGACCCAATAGACTTTCGAATATCCAATCCAATCCGAAGACCGAATCCAACATTCTCAGGCTATAAGATCTTGATTACGCACAACCGTGATGCATACACTTACAACAACAGTAATGATTTCAATTCCATATGCAAGAAACCCTAGGCTAGTAGGCATCATATAATCAGGCAAGTCTATCATACGATCCCTAAGATCCCTAGCCTAGCACTAGCATGTTGTTCTAACATATCATAATATCAAATAACTGTATGGTATTTTGGGGTTTACTTACAGGCTCCGGCTGATCGTACCCTCTACATCCTCGATCCTTTATTTTGAAAACCATTTTTTTAAAAATTTATTTTCCAAAAATTCCCTTGATTTGAGACTGGATTCAGACGAGTGTTCCTCCAATTCACTCAAACCAAGGCTCTGATACCAATTTATAACGTCCATAAATTTTACGCCAAATTTAAACTTTTTCAATCACAAATAAAACCCAATAGACTGGCATATACAAACATCAAATATATCTATCTTACTGATCATCAATCATAGCAAATCTCTTATAACTAGAGCACTGACCTAGCAGGACACTAACATACCAATCCCTAAGGATCATAAAAGCATAGCATATTGTCTATCCTTATTCCGATCTATCAGATCATAACCGCATATATCATATCATAACCATAACAACTAAAGAGCCGACCTTGTTGCCTTAGACTCTTTTGATATAGTAAGGATAACTCACCCTGCAGATGTCGACTCGGTAGATAAACTCCCACTCTCGGATCACTTGACAAAGACTCCACCACCTATTACCATAATATGAATGTACCCATAAGTCCTCAACCTTACCAGGTACACCATAAACCAACTAGTCAACCCTTGGTCAAAGTCAAAGTCCTCAGTCAAGGTCAATAGTCCATGTTGACCCTAACTCGTCGAGTACCCTCGGCTACTCGTGGAGTTCCTTGAAGTACTTGCCCACTCATCGAGTCATCGGGGTGACTCGTCGAGTTCCTTCGGTTTACGATCGAAACTCTATGGCCCCTCGTCGAGTGTCCTTCATGCAACTCGACGGATACGCATGCATACACAACTTGGGGAGATCTCATCCGACTCGCCGAGTTGTTCATACAACTCGTTGAGTCTAATGCAATCTCCAACGGAGTCACCGAGTTGTTCATCCAACTCATCGAGTTCATGCCTATCTTCATATGACTTGCCGAGTCAACCATGCGACTCGATGAGTCCCTTTAGTCCTTTTTTGCCATACAGACTCATTTGAGCCATGCAGTGGCTCCAAACTATAGATCCAAGCTTCTAAGGCATGCTTTTCACGTAAATTTGCAAACTTTACATGCATGCATAGCTATAAAGGCTCCAAATGTCCAATCCAAACCCGAATTGGGGTTTCCTACCCAAAGGAGGTTTCATTCACGTCCAAACCAAAAACTTTATGACTCTAGGACTTAAGAAGGGTCCAGATCTGAAGTTACAACTTCAGATCTAGTCCATAGTCCACCTTATCAACTCAAAGATCCATAAAAGCCCTAGATATCAACCAAAAGAGGTCTAGAAGAAAAATGAGGTAAATATGACGACTTGATACCTCCAGATGATGCTATCTAAGGTAGACTTCTGATTTCCCATGCCTCCTTGCCCCTAGCCTTTTGTCCTCCAAGTTGTTCCTCCGAAAAGATCTCCCCTCCAAAGCTTTAAACACTCAAGAATGAAACACCACACAAATTAGGGTTTTCAGAGCTCTCAATGGACTGCAAAGAGGCCAAAGGAGGCTTACGCTTCCTTAAACAGGATGCAAAACCCCGGGATTTAGGGTTTCATCTGCCAGCTCCTACTCGTAGAGTCCTTTCACGGACTAGGCGAGTAGGTCATTAAACACGCAATATCACGCCGCTGCTACTCGACGAGTAGGGCAACCAAATCGTCGAGTAGGACTTAAAACCACAGAAGTTCTTATTTAAACAAATACCTGAGAATCGAGGCGTTACAGAGTGACTCAATGAGTTGGAGCTGGAGGGTGAAACCCTAAATTCCGGGTTTTGGTACCCTATTTAAGGGATCATTAGCCTCCCTTATTTCCTTTGCAGCCTCTTGAGAGTCCAGAAACCCTAATTCGTGTGTGTGCTCCATATTAGTGTAAATTTCAAGCTTGGAAAGAAGACCTTGATGCAAGAAGCTTGAAGATCAAGAAGTTGGAGGCAAGAACGTTTGTGGGTCTGAAGTCTATCTCAGCTAGCTTCATTTGAGGTATCAATTCATGATTTTGGCCTCATTCCTTTCTAGATCTCTTTGGATGAAGTTTAGGGATTCTTGGCTTGGTTATGAAGCTATTCTTGGGTATGAGATCAAATCTAAAGTTGTAACTTCATATCTGAACCCTCTTTGATTTGTAAGTCCATAAAGCTATCAGCATTGGCAAGTATGAACCCCTCCTTAAGTGTAAAATCCCATTTCAAGCTTGGTGTTGGCATTTTGAGTCATTAGAGCCTTGCATGCACGTAATGTTTGTAACTTTACGTGATAAGCCTGCCTTGGGAAGTTGGATCTGTAGTATGGAGCCTTAGCATGGCTTAAAAAGCATCTGTATGGATGAAGGACTGCAGGGACTCGGCGAGTCGCATGGTAGACTCGGCGAGTCATATGAAGATGGTCATGAACTCGACGAGTTGGATGAACAACTCGGCGAGTCCGATGAAGATTGCCTTGGGCTCGGCGAGTGGCATGGTGACTTGGCGAGTTGGCAAGTTATGCAAGGAACTCGGTGAGTAGCTGAGGGTACTCGAAGAGTTGAGGTCAACATGGACTGTTGACCTTGATAGTTGACTTTGACTTTGACCAAGGGTTGACCGTTTTGACTTTTGAGGATAATTGGTAAGCGGGTATTTATGAATTGGATCATTAATGGTTATAGGTGTTGGAGTTTGGAGCAGTGTTTCGGGAGCGTGATTTTGTGGTTCAGTCCGGCATTGCAAGGTGAGTTATCCTCACTATATCAATAGGGTCTAAGGCACCAAGGCCAATGTTATTTGTAAAACGAACTAGTTTTAATCCTAACAAACTCAAATGAAAACAAACACACGCAGGCAGTGTACCTATCGATAGTAGTTTAGTTTAAGCAAGTAGGGTATCGAACACAGGGAACGGTAACAATCAAATTAAGTACTAGTATTACCTAATTAAAAACAATTAATAAAAGAGTGGGCTTTTTCTCTAGTTTTGCAAGACTAGAAACTTAATCAAGTACTTTAAAACTCAAACAAACACAATTAACAACTAAGAAGAACAAGAAAGGACAACTAGATTCAATGATAAAAAAAGACTTCTGTTTAGATTCGATTCACTTATTCCTATGGTTGATTTCGTGGCAAGTGAAATGAATTAATATGTCAATGTTTACCGATTCCTAATGTGATTGGGTTCATGTTCATTATTACCAATCCTTTAGTAGACAAGTTAATTCAAACAGTGATCAAGTGAATATATTAATAAGTTTCCTAGTGTTTAGTTCGTATCAAGCAAGACTTATAACAATAGTTAACCAAATTTGTTCACTTCAATCAACTCATGTATGGTGTTCACCACACATGCTCACACATTGATTTACATATTTTATAGTTAACCCTAGTTTCATATTCACTATTCCTAGGCATACAATCTTATATTCATAAAACTATATGAATCAAGTAATCAAGAAGATATTCATGCAACTCAATCACTTATTTGTTAACTAAAAACATTTATCATCGATACATAAGGATCTTTAATAAGCTTAACAAGATGAATAACCAAATTAATATCAATTCAACCACTCAATCAAACCATATTCATAAGATTATCTCATCCAAACAGAAGTAAAAAGCTTTTAGCTCATATCTACAGCAAGTAATAACCTAAAATCAAAATCTAATGATTCAAAACAAAGATTAAGAAAAGAAGAATGATTATTTGCCTTTGATTCTCTTCTAAATTGCCTCTTGGGTTGTAATCTCGAAAACTAAAGCTTCAAGAACCCTTCTGGTCTTCAATAATCGCAGCTAGCCTCCAGAAAAAGTTAGGGTTCGAATGAGAAATGTTTCTATATATAAATTCTGAAAACAGGGCCAACTCGACGAGTTTTCACCAAAAACTCGTCGAGTTTTTTTGATAATCCGCGTATACAGCGTGTACGGCAAGGCATCTTCGAATCTGGAATATTCTGACCAACTCTTCGAGTTTGTGCTAAAAACTCGTCGAGTTTCTCTTGGAATCAACATTTTCTCAAAACATGAAAGTCGTCCTAAATTGTGTCTAGTTTTCAGAACATTTTGAATCTCGTAAATTGATGTTACGGTTCATGAGATATGCCCAAAACACCGACGAGGGGTCAAGCTGTCCAGCAACATCATTTTTTCTTCAGAATCCAAGATCCAAGCTTTCAATCGACAATTCCGCTTCCTTTTCCTTACGAGCATGTATTTATTGCTAAAAATGAAATATTTAAGCTAATTAAGCACCTTTTTTTCATTAAATGAGATAAAATCAACATAAATTATTAAGATAATGCATGCATTTTATAACTAAATATGCCCATATCAGCCAACCCTTTATATATATTGTATCGGGATTATGGCATGATATGTTTATTGATTACATCTTGTTAGTTACGTTGATGGTATGCTTATGCTTGGTGATCTGGTTAGGACAGCATCCTAGTTATAGGATAATGCTATGTTAGTGACCGGTTAGGTTTGTATCCCGGTTATTGGGATGTTGCTATGATTAGTGATCTGTTAGATCAGTTTGACTGTTATATATACATGCTAGTGTTATATGATATCTATGTGCACATGATTGTCCTGGTTATACGATGATGCTATGTTAGTGACCGGTTAGGTCTGTATCCCGGTTATTGGGATGTTGCTATGATTAGTGATATGTTAGATCGGTTTGACTGTTATATGATGTGAGCTAAAGTATGATATTCATGTACAAATGTTTGTTTGGTTGGGGGTTGGGTTGATGTGGTCCTGTTTTGTGTTGTAGGCCAACATACCCGGTGAGCGGTCTGGATAGGCTGTAGGCCCTGTGAGGCGGTCCAGTCATACCGAAGGCTCGGGAGCAGTTCATATAGGTTGTAGGCCCTGCGAGGCGGTCCAGTCAGGCTGAAGGCTCATTATGCATGTTGTTCTGTATTTGTTGATATGGTATGATTATGTTTATATGAGGTTGGTATTTTGGGGGTAATTCACTAAGCTTTCGAGCTTACAGTTTCAGTTTATTGTTTCAGGTTCAGCGGATGGTCGTAGGTAGACGAAGGCATGACCGTACACTTCCTCGATTTACGATTATGATTTCTGGGAACTCTGGTGTATAAACTATTTTGAAACCAAATTGTAATAATTGAATGGTTTCAAATGATTCAAAAAGTTTTAAATTTGCTTGAATTTTATAAGTGTGACACATGACATCTTTATTTACTGTAGAGTTTAGTCAATTCGTAAGATCGCCAACCATCCACTATTTCATTTAATATACATTAAGAAAATACAGTGTAGATAATTATAAGACATAACCTAGTACCAAAATTCATTTCCATGTTCAATAATTCAAAAGTTCTCTTGAAAGTTAGTAGATTATATATTGAAGGGAAATATGGAAGAAATAGTAATATACTTTAATTTCATTGATTTTTGCAAACCATGAATAAAAACACCAGTATATTGAAAGAAAACATAATACCTTTTTGATGCATTCAAAAAAATAATGCAGCCTTCATTTCCTGAACAACTATAAGTCCTACTTTTAAGAATATAGTTTGAAATTTGAGCAGATTCATACAACAAGAAATAATGATACAATGTAGAAATAGTTAAGAAACAATCATGTTTCATCAGATTTAAATAGTCCCCCAACTTAGATTGATAAATCACTTTTTGACATTTAATTAGATAATTAGAAACTTACATTAAACAAAGCAATGATACATACATTTTATTAGGCACTTTAAGACAAAACATCCTTTTAAAGTCAATATAATGTAGGCTTGTTGCGTTTAAGCTCATATGTCTGTTGTTTAGAAGATATTTCTCTCACCTACAAAATGAAAATTTATTATAAACTACATATAACCTAATATAGGAGTAAAGACTTTTTCTTTTTTTTCTTACATTAAAAAAGATAAGCACCGGATATGGAAACGCCAACCTCAATCAAACGTTAGGTCAGTATCATCATGAAATCATAGATTAAATCATTGTAAAGGCATTAATAAATAATTAGAAGGAAAAAGATGTCAAAGTGGTAACTGGATCATGAAAATGAAAATTAGTTGACACTTTTACCTTGAGCACACTCCATATATGTCGAAATCTGACTTCGTCTGAGGAAATTATGATTTTTTGAAGTATCAACTTAGGAGTATGCAGCCCAAAGTTCGAATATGAGATCGAGTGATTTCTAGCCGAAACAATCTAAACGAGAATCGAAGATCTCGTCGATAGTAGTCCAACGGTAAAAAGACAGACGAAAACGGACGTCGGATGAAAAAGTTATGAATTTCTAACGGAGTTTTCCTGTCCCGGCCTACTAAAAATAATATAATAAAAATAAAGTCAAAATTAGCCGATGGAGTCTAAACGAAAGTTGTAGATCATAGTCTCACCTATGAGTGGATATAAAGAACGTCAAACACGAAGCTCGTATGCGAAAAATACGAATTTTTGAAGTTTGAGAAATGGGAGTACGCCCAACGTACCCGTATACATGGATCGAAATGGGCCACGTCGGCCTAACCCATCACTCGAGTGTCTCGGGTCTGAGACCATGACGCCTCCGGTCTGATCTGAAGAGTACGCCCAGCATACTAGGTGTACGCCCCGTGTACATGTCGACAAGGCATTACGCCCCACGTAATCTTTGAGTAAGCCCAACGTACGTGCGAGGTTCAGCCTCTATAAAAGGCATGCGAGGGTTGCCGATCTTTTTTGCCAAATATCTTTTCTCTTTCTCGTTGTACCTCGTTTTACGTGCAAGAAATACCCCCGAAGCCCCAGTATTAATCCCGAGACCCGAAGCAAGTCCCGAAGCCCCGAAGATCCTAGGAAAAATAGTTTTCGAGCCGAAACTCTGCCCGCGTGAAGCCCGATATTGAAGAAAACATCCCGATTTCAGCGAAGAATATTATTTTAAGAGACGAGGTGCTGTCCGATCATCGTCTTATCATGTGAGTGTATAGTCCCTTTCACAAACACGATTTTAATACAAGTATTGGTTGGATGTATTACATCTATGTTATGAGTGAGTGTGTAGTCACTTTCATCTAACACATAAATATGAAGTATTTGCTATGAAATACGTGCTATGTGTTTATATATTGTTTGTTTATTTGAGAGGAGTGTGGAATGGATGTTTTATATAGTTTTTAAATGAGTTAAACTGTATATGTATTTTATATCTACGAATATGTTGGGTAGGACATGGGTAGATGCAATAGTTGGTGTGTGATAAAAGATGAGTTGGATGATGAGACAAAGAGGTGATATAGATCTTGAGATGAGGGTGACAGGTGAAAAATGAGTGAAACCTTTACCCAAGCGATGGCCCCGTCATTTAGCAGAGTAGGGATGACAACCGCGGACTATTCTAGATAGTCTTGTGGGACACTAGAAAACTCGCAACTTGTAGGTGTTGTGAACTTGATGTTCACCGGTGTACTTTAAAAACCCATTGACATGTATTACGAGAGGTGTCTCGAAAACGATACTGTCAATAAATGAGATAAACTTGTTATTAATATGGGAGTATGGATTAAGACATAGTTAATTGTCCCTAGTCCGAGAGTATGGAATAGGCCCAGTTATTGATCTAGGAGTATGGATCAGATATACCAGATCCAGGAGTATGGATTAGGTAGAGATGTTAATTTTAGATCCGTGAGTATGTAAAGAGATAAATTTTAGATATAAGAGTATAGATCGTGTCATCGTGAGGATCGATGGGGTGAGGTAAGAGTTGCTTATATATGGTGAAATTGTATGAGTTTGCGAATTATAATATATATATATATATATATATATATATATATATATATATATATATATATATATATATATATATGATATAATATTATTGGTTGAAAACCCTATATGCTGATCAGGCTCCCAAGCCTGACCCACTCAGTTTTCTTTGTATTATAGGTTATGGCACGAGAGCATAAGTTGGCTGGCATAATGAGAGATTTTGGATTATAGGCCAGTAGTTATAAATAACTGTTGCAAGGTCTATTTTGTTTTGTTTATGCTTCTGGTCTATATCGAACATGACATCCTGAATCTTTTTAATGAAATACATTTCTACGAAAATGCTTTGATAAATTTTTATCATATTTTGGGAACAAATTCCGCAACACTTTTAATCAAAGAATTACTCTGATTTTATAAAACAAAGCATAAACAAATCGGTCTTTTCTGGCCGTGAAAACGGGGATGTCACAGTTGGTATCAGAGCATTCGTTTAAGCGAACTAGGAATTTGTAGGGTTTCTAGACTTAAACTTAGAATTATTAGTGAGATTGTGAGATGAGTGTCTGCCATATTTTAGGCACGAGCACTAGTATGTTTTAGGAAAGATGCCTAAAATGCTTTTATGTGCTAAATGCTATATGTTTTCCATATATGATATTGTTTGTTCGGATCTATGGTCTGTTGCTGACCGGATCTGGAAACCTTATGTGTTTTGGATTCTAAGCGTACGACTATGATATTAGAACTAGCATGCAAACGTTTCGGAGTGATAAGGATGATTTGAAAATATATCGTGAATGAGGATCTAAGTTCTCCTAATTTGGTGTATAGATCGAAATGGCAAGCACGCAAAATGGATTGGGAAACGATAACCCACAGCCTGAGCCACACATGATTGGGAGTTCACCAGAACTAACAGCTGCACCTGAGCCAATCACGATGGTGGGAGTATACTCAATGGTGCGAATGATGTTGGATCATCAGATGGAAGAAATAAGGCGTTTACTTCAACAAAGTAAGGATGAACTTATTGTGCCAGTACGTCAGACACCTACTCTTGAGACAACTATCGGGATTTCTAAGTCGGTCGAAGAAGTGATCAATGGTAGTATCGCCAACAAGGTTGAAGTTAGCAAGAAGAGGAAATTTGAGGGGTCTTCAAGGTCTGACAAGAGCAACATGTTCTCGAAGTCTAGAAAAAGAGGAGGTAAAGAAAAATGGTGTGGTAAATGCAAAAAGAAAAACTCTAGAAAAAGTGGCGAGAAGGTGACATGTTTTAAGTGTGTAAAGCCTGATCATTACGCCGACGAATGTCCATTCAATGAAAAGGTATGGTACGAATGTAATGAGGAAGGGCACTTCAAGCAGGACTGCCCAAAGAGGGAAGAAGCTACAAAGCCAAATGTAACGTTGAAGCATTATGATGGATGCGACGAAGAGGTGACTTGTTACAAATGTGGAAAGACAGGGCATTACGCCAACAAGTGTGTATCCAAAGAGAGGGTGTGCTATGAATGTCGAAAAGAAGGGCATTTATCTAGGGATTGCCCGAAGAAGAATGAAGGAGCAAGACCAAATACACTGCCACAGCCGAGGGCAGGAGCATTTCAAATGATCCTTGACAAAGCAGACAATATTGTGAGGAATCAAGGAGGAGGATTTTATATCCAAAGATTAAGTTATCAAGTAGCAGGGTGAATAGTAACTTATGGTGTAGCCTATTAGAGGCATAGTATAGGGAGAACTTGAACTTTTTTGTAATAGTTTTAAGGAATAATATATACCATGGTTTGTTATTTGATATATTGAATGACACCTATAGGAAGATATCGAAGGTGGTATCTTGCATTTAGTTTATGTCTGATAAAATAACAGTACGTTTAAAGGAGTACGGTATGTCTGAAGTACACCTTCGATTGGCAGGATGATGGAACGATTGGTGTAATTCTTGAAGTTGTCACATCGTCTGAATTTCCATCACTAACCGAGTTGAAGTAGAATTGATGAGTGAAGATGCGCTTGGAAGAAGTCCTAGTAGAGTCTAGGAAAATTTGTATGATTAATTGGACACATTCGTATGTCCTAAATTGTTTTGTGATTTTAGGACTTGGGGATTGTGAGACAATACTTGGGACGAGTATGAGTAGGTGTGAATAGTAGTAGAGATCTATACTACTGGAAGCACATGACTCACGCTTGGATCAGGGAAAGTCACAAGGCTACCAAGAAGCTAGTAATTGATTCCGTTTTATTAAAGTATGTCATTACCCTTGTTTCGGTAATGACTAGTAAAATGGTTGTTATTTCGACCCTAGTGGTCATATCAAATTGAGTCCGACTACGATGAGTGTGTTATGTGATTCGGAGAACCAAGTTCGATGTAGCATCTGACTGAGGTCAGAAGATTGAAATCAATGCGACCGATAGCATCGCGCTCGTTGATAAAGAAGTTTGTAGCTAGAAATGCTACATGCTAAAATGTGATTATATCACATTAGGATATGAAGGAAGGTATATTCTCTATTCTGGAATTTGACTCTAAGAGACTTGAGTCTAAGCATTGCATCATACAATGAGAAATCATTAGAGCATGACCCATCGTTCTGTTACAATAGATAAAGGAAAGTACTTATCCTAAGAAGAAGAAGGATTCCTCAATAAAGATTTATTTTGTAACTCGTAGGTTATGATTGAAAGTCCAACATAGTACGAAGAGCAGGTGCAAGATTGAGCATCGCCTGCGGTCAAGAAGTCCAAGGGTTAGATACGCATTCGAAGAAACATAGAAGTTATAGTTATTACTTAGGATGGAAAGTTAACATATGGAATCATTATACAAGCCCTATTTTCGTTGATGATTTCGGGACGTCATCACCCTAAGGGGGGGATAATTGTAACGCCCATAGATCCAGGCTAGTCAATTTAGAGACGATAAGCATCAAAGTGACTTTTTGATAAAAGATTATTTAGAATAAATAATCTTAACTAGGTTGTAGTTGTCGAGACAAGGATTCCAGATATATAAAGAATGCCGAAATCCGAGTTATAACGAAGAAGTTATGACCTGCCGAAGTTTCGTGACAGAACCGGTACGAAACTGCGTGACGTAGATAGTGAATTTACGATAGAGCGATATTTAGCCTTAGTGGTCTAAACGAAAATTGTAGAATACGTTAAATCGTGAGCGTGCATAGAAAGAACGTCGAAATCTGACTTCGTATGAGGAAGTTATGATTTTTCGAAGTTTCGACTTGGTAGTATGCAGCCCAAAGTACGAATATTAGATCGAGTGATTTCTAGCCGAAACAATCTAAACGAGAATCGAAGATCTCGTTGATAGTACTTCAACGGTAAAAAGATAGACGAAAACAGACATCGGATGAAGAAGTTATAAATTTCTAACGGAGTTTTCCTGTCCCGACCTACTATAAATAATATAATAAGAATAAAATCAAAATTAGCCAACTGATTCTAAACGAAAGTTGTAGATCATAGTCTCACCTACGCGTGGATATAAAGAATGTCAAAAACGGAGCTCGTATGCAAAAAATACGAATTTTTGAAGTTTGAGAAATGGGAGTACGCCCAACGTACCCGTATACATGGATCGAAATAGGCCACGTCGGCCTGACCCATCACTCGAGTGTCTCGGGTTCGAGACCATGATGCCTCTAGTCTAATCTGAAGAGTACGCCCAGCGTACTAGGTGTACGCCCCGCGTACATGTCGACAAGGCATTACGCCCCACGTAATCTTTGAGTAAGCCCAACGTACGTGCGAGGTTCAGCCTCTATAAAAGGCATGCGAGGGTTGCCGATCGTTTTTGCCAAATATCTTTTCTCTCTCCCGTTTTACCTCATTTTACGTGCAAGAAATACCCTCGAAGCCCCAGTATTAATCCGGACACCCGAAGCAAGTCCCGAAGCCCCGAAGATCCTGGGAAAAATAGTTTTCGAGCGAAAACTCTGCCTACATGAAGCCTGATTTTGAAGAAAACATCATGGTTTCAGCGAAGAATATTATTTTAAGAAACGAGGTGCTATCCGATCATCGTCTTATCATGTGAGTTTATAGTCCCTTTCATAAACATGATTTTAATACAAGTATTGGTTGGATGTATTACATCTATGTCATGAGTGAGTGTGTAGTCACATTCATCTAACACATAAATATGAAGTATTTGCTATGAAATATGTGCTATGTATTTATATATTGCTTTTTTTATATGAGAGGAGTGTGGAATGGATGTTTTATATAGTTTTTAAATGAGTTAAACTGTATATATATTTTATATCTACAAATATGTTGGGTAGGACATGGGTAGATGAAATAGTTTGTGTGTGATAAAAGATGAGTTGGATGATGAGACAAAGAGGTGATATAGATCTTGAGATGAGGGTGACAGGTGAAAAATGAGTGAAACCTTTACCCAAGCGATGGCCTCGTCATTTAGCAGAGTAGGGATGACAACCACGAACTATTTTAGACAGTCCAGTGGGACACTAGCAAGCTCGCAACTTGTAGGTGTTGTTAACTTGATGTTCACCGGTGTACTCTAAAAACCCATTTACATGTATTGCGAGAGGGGTCTCGAAAACGATACTGTCAATAAACGAGATAAACTTGTTATTAATATGGGAGTATGGATTAAGACATAGTTAATTGTCCCTAGTCCAAGAGTATGGAATAGGCCCAGTTATTGATCTGGGAGTATGGATCAGATATACCAGATCCGGGAGTATGGATTAGGTAGAGATGATAGTTTTAGATCCGTGAGTATGTAAAGAGATAAATTTTAGATACAAGAGTATAGATCGTGTCGTTGTGAGGATCGACGGGGTGAGGTAAGAGTTGCTTATATATGGTGAAATTGTATGAGTTTGCGAATTATAAAAAATATATATATTCTGGGTTGAAAACCCTATATGCTCACCAGGCTCCCAAGCCTGACCCACTCAGTTTTCTTTGTATTACAGGTTATGGCACGAGGGCATTAGTTGGCTGGCATAACGAGAGATTTTGGATTATAGGTCAGTAGTTATAAATAACTGTTGTAAGATCTATTTTGTTCTGTTTATGCTTTTGGTCTGTATCGAACATGACATCCTGAATCTTTTTAATGAAATACATTTCTACGGAAATGCTTTGATAAATATTTATCATATTTTGGGAAGAAATTCCGCAACACTTTTAATCAAAGAATTGCTCTAATTTTATAAAACAAAGCATAAACAAATTGGTCTTTTCTGGCCGTGAAAATGGGGATGTCACATATATGTTGAATTGATCTTGTTATTAGGCCTTTAAATCCAACAATTTATTTATCTCCTTTAAGTAAAACTTGCCTACGTCTCGGGAGATTTTATGTTTAGAAGCCAAGATCACACCATCATTAAGTGCGTTAGTATATTTAATAAACGCCTCGTGCTCAATGTACTTGAATGGTGGTTTGTGTAAATATGTGTGGAGCCCAAGGTTGTCTCTCCAAAAGAGCCCTTGTTGAGAGGGGGGGGGGGGACTCCAACATATATAGCCACTTATATTACTATGTCATACCGATGTGGGATACACTAACACTCCCCCTCAGAATCATAGGCTCGATGAGGATAAACAGTGATGTGCTGAGCCACAGGGATGCAGAATGATGGCTCTGATATGATGTAAATATATGTGGAGCCCAAGATTGTCTCTCCAGAAGAGCCCTTGTGGAGAGAAAGGGAACTCCAACATATATAGATGTTAGTGATTAGGGTTTAAGCCCAAGCCCTTTAGGGTTTAGATGAGGTTTAGCCTCACTATTTATCAATGAAGCATTCTATTATCTTACATGGTATCAGAGCTTTAGGTTAAAATCCTATTGCTAACCATAACCTACTACCGCCGCCCTCCACCTCCGACGACATTCTCTTATAGTCGCCGGAGGCTCCTTTATTATGCTTCATATTCCCTTCGTTTGTTTTTTTTTTGCTCCTCCTAAATAATAAAAAGTCGCCCCGACACTAAACTAGAGCTCTTACCTCGACTTCTTCTACTACCTCGTTTGCTTATTTCTCCTCGTCGGATGGCTCCTGCCTCTAAGCTTTCTGACTTCTCCTTAACTTGCCTTTTCTTCAGATCTATTTTCTAAGTCGGTCGGAATAAGCTCCGTCCGCCGCAGCTCGAGCGATCTTTCTTTCTCGCCGCATCTCGATGCCTTTCTCCGGACTCCTCTGCCGTCAGTAGCATGACCATCCCCGTCGCCGTCGCTCCTCTCTTCTTATACAAAGGAACCACTACTGGCCATCGCTTCTTCTCTTTCCTTATCCGATGAGCAGTTATTGTTAGCCGTCATCATTAGAGCTCTGTCACCGCCGCTGCCACTGTCTTCATTTATGTTATGTTACGTTATGTTTTTGTTTTTCCATTTTAATCTCCCCCTCCCAATCAAATTGCAGGGGATGTTAGTGATTATGGTTTAAGCCCAAGCTCTTTAGGGTTTATATTAGGTGTCTTATGTATCCCTATTTATATGAAGTTTAACCTCACTATTTATCCATGAAACATTTTATTATCTTATAGTTCGCCTACAGTAAAAAAGCCTAGTAATGCTCGTTTAATCCTAACATCATCATGTTTTCGTGTTTGTACACTAGTCTCACAATTTGGTTCATTCTTAAAATTCAATTTGACTTGCTTTTTATCATTTTTATTTCAATTTGGTTCATTCTTAAAATTCAATTTGGCTTGCTTTTTATCATTTTTTTTGTTCTTCGGATTTAATTTGCAATTCTTCAAATGTTTGTTCATATTAGACGTCTTGTTTCGGATTGTATTGGCTTTAAGTATTTTTTTACAATAAATACATTCCATGTTTTTCCTTTTTCCTTTCAATACTATAATCCTCTATAGTTCACACCGGATCGAACGCTACCCAATAAGGAACGGTCTCTTTATTATTATTCTTTGCCCTTTCTTGTTTGCTACTAATAGATTTTGGCACACCTCCTTTCCTTTTCTGTTTATTTGGACTTGGGGATGGCATGTCTTCTAACTTTTCCAAGAGTCGTCACTAATATTATTAATTATTGATGGTATATCACCAATAAAGTCATCTTCATAATCCTATATTTGCAAAAAGTAACAATCAAATCATCTTCATAATATATATCTACAAACAATAAGAAATCGACATAGCGAGACTATACAAACAATTTAACAACACGAAATTGAAAACTTACTTGAGGTACGTCCAATCTTTTATCAACCCAATTAGACCATGTGTAGCAATGGTGAGAATTCTTTTATTGTTGGTTTGGTTCACCATGGTCCACTGTGAGCTGTTTTTTGCATATCTAATTTAGAAAGAGAAAAATATCTTAAGTTAAAACACACGTAGCATGCCAATTAACATACTAAATCACATCAATGTAAGGTTTCTATGGTCCATGTAGTCCCACACGATAGTAGTAATAATAAGATTAAATTAATCATCAACTATTGAGTTGGAACCTTACACTTTATTTCTCATAATCCTGATTTAACCCCAACATATGGTATCGCATTCGAACTCATTATTGCATTAAGTTAATTAGAACATTAGTGCATTAAGTTAATAATTAGAACTCATCGTATCAAAACTCAAAAGAAGATATACGCACCTGAATGGATGAATTGTTTAGTGTAGGATTAGTATCGGTATTTTTTTAGGAAAGGATTAGGATAAAATTTGGAAAGATTTCAAAAATATTGCATGGATATTGATTATTCAAATTCACTTTCTTAAGACCATATGACAACTATGAATGACCATAATAAGCTCTACCAACTACTTCAACATATGAACACAAATCTTCACTTCAATGAGACTTCTCATAATTATATTTCGGGTGTGTTCATTTAAGTTTCGGACTCTTATAACACATTTCATAACCAATAAATTTGATGCTAAATTATTTCATTATCTTTGTAACTTCAGACTTATCCCTAGCCAATCGTCCAATATATCGTTTAATTGTGTTTTTGGATGTCGAGTAAATACAATGAAAAATGAAATTACTTACAGCAATCACATTTACATATTTAGTTATATGATATATCATAAATCATGTATAACAAAGAACTAGTAATTGATTTGATTGATTAATAATAGTAAGATTAGTTAGAACCAAAAACGAAGTACAAGTAGAACACCACTACGATACCAGCTTCTGAAGCATACCTCCTATCTCATCTAAGACCTCGTTTTATGACAACAATAACACTATTACTACGACGAGGCCCAATGGGTTGGTACACATAGTCTAACAGTTGGGCCATCTTCAGCCCATTATAGTCCAAATCTTCTACCTGGGCCGACATGCCATTTCAATAGGCCCAACTTGTCTTGACATCTGAGGTCACAATTTCAGAAATAAAAAAATAAAAAAAAAAGTAATCAGTACATGTTAAGGTTAAGGTTAACTTGATTAAGAAGACTAATCACAAAAATAAAAAAATGTAACATTTTTTTGGACATCTATGCAATATTTACATACGATGATAAAAACAACATGTTACATTAAATGGTTAAAAAAATATGTTGGGTGGATTGATTTTGGTCATTAACAGTTAAAAAATTGACCTAAAACTATCACTTTAAATTATTTATACTTCAGTTACATTTTTTATGTTCTAAAATACAGATTTTTAAATAAGAAAAATACCTGAAAATAAGCTTCAAGTTTCTTTTTGAGAGTTGTATACTCTCTTTTGACATGTTGGTAGGTTCTCTTGCATCTGCATTACGTCCAAATTATTTTATTAATTAATAATTAACAAATAAAATGAAAATAAATAAATAAAAGCTAGAACAGTAATTATTTACCCTTCAGCATTTTGGGCATTGCAGTGAGCCCTAAAGTTGGTGCACTCAGTTTTGACCTTCTTGGCTCCAATGCTAGAGCTACTGCCTTTAAACTGATGCATTAGACTGTCTAATTTATTAAAATCCAAAGGCCTTTTTTCCCTGAAAAAAAAAACAATACCATAATTTAATGTGATTTAATTAAATAATTATAATTAACAAAACATTTTTAAAAAAAAAAAAAAAAAAACGAGTCCATACAAGGCTTGATCGAGATTGTAGAGAAAACGAGCAGAATCACGATAAAACAACGTGACAACTTCCTCCACGAAATTGGGATTTGAATTGTCTTGCAACTCCTCTAACTGTATAAATTGTTCATCGAGATACCCCTAAAAATAATTGAACTTGAATTAATATATTGGTAATTAATATCATCATAACTGTAATATCTCAACAGGAGATATGAATATATGTAACGTATAAAATATAAATACAACATATATATGATGATGAAATAAAAACCAACCTGGTCGAAAAAGGATTTGCGAATGCTAGCAATCTGTCTATGCATTTGATTTCTTTCCATCAGTAAGTGACAATATATACCAACTTCTAAAACTGCTAATTAAAGAAATGTTCCAAGTGAAGTGAATGCTAAATACGGAATACAATGGGAGGGTTTTATAGGCTCGTGAAGAAATAGACATATCAATTGTCATGTCATGTACAAATAAATTCCATCGACTTTAGCATGATATCAACAACAGATTCTATATTTCAACACTTGTTCTCTCTCTATACGAACCAACAAAAGTTCGCTTATCAAACTTTTTGCATGCGAAATGGAACACGTATTCGATTCTTAGAGGCGAGTGAAGTAATATGGAGCGAAAAGCTAAGGAAAAAGGTTCATTCCATTTCCAAAAACCAATTAATGCAAGAATAATGAATACTTAATTTCACTTCAATGTAATATAAATAAATACAAATTGGCATGGAATATGTACACTTATTCGGTTGGTATTTTGGGAGGAGTGTTTTTCCCAAGTAAGAAATCGACAAATATGGGAATTATGTAAAAAAATGGGTGGCTTTTCGCTTTAGGAAAGCATGTTATCGAGTGGGTGTGCGGGTTCTCGTATCATAAAAAGGTTACTGTTAAACATGCAATGTAGCAAATGATAATAATAGTAAATCTGAACATATCTCCATACTTGAATCTCATTGGAACATTATAATATTATAAACTCAAAAGCTTACTGTGATTAGGGATGTCAAAAAGTACCGTGGGACCCCGATCCCGTGGGAGCCCGTCCCGTATGGGGGCATTTGTTGAAAAAAATCGGGGACGGGGGCGAGGGTAAGGTTATCCCCCGTTTTGATTTTGGGGCGGGGGTTGGTAGTCCCGTCCCGAAACCCCCGTGAGCATCCCGTTAATAAATTATATAAATTGACATATATTAATTATATAAATATAATAAACAATAAAATGATTTTTACATACAAAAATTCTACAAAAAAGATGCTTTTAAGTCGTTTCTAACATGTCAAATTATGTTATAAATATCTATTTGTTACCCAAAAAATAGTTCATTTTAGCCCAAACAAGAACTTCTTTTAGCCTAAATAAGGTAGCCCAAAATCAATCGGGAGCGGGGGCGGGGGTCAGAAGGGGAATTCGGGTGTGGGGGCGGGGGTGTAAAGGATGGAGATTTCGGGGGTGGGGGTGGGGGCGTGGGCAGGGGATGCAATCCCCGTCCCGTTTGCCCCCGTTGACATCCCTAACTGTGATGCCCTATGATAGGTAAAAATATACGACTTTAAAAAAATATTTTTAAAATTAATTAAATCATTTTCAATTACTATACGATATAACCCCTAAGTTTTTTAAATTAATTGAAATTATTTTCAATTAATATATGTTGTAACTTGTAACGACTAAGGGTGGTCAAAAATATCCGCATCCGAACATCCGATCCTAAAAATCCGAAAATCCGATCCGAAAATTCGGATATCCGGTTTTTCGGATTCGGATACGGATATTAAAATGTGAAAATTTTGGATATTTCGGATATCCGAAATCCGAAATATATAATATAAAAAGTTATTAAAAATAGTTTTAATGCATTGAGTTTTTTCATTTGAAATTTAAAAAGACAAATTACTAACATTTTTACTTGGTACGCAAAGTGAGGATGGTATAAATGTTACATTTTTTATGTTGATTTTAGTAATTTGAGTTTGATTTCTCAAGATCTTCAGGTATCACAAGGTAACTTGCATTTAACCGGACCAAATGAAATCTTATTATACCTAACAAATGCACGGAAACGTTCTTGTTCTTGGAGGGTTTATTTTCTTTATTTAAAACTAATGAAATTCGGATATTCGGTTTAATATCCAAATTTGTATCCGAAATTTCGGATATCCGAAATTTCAGATATCCGAAATTTCGGATACGGATTCGGATATCAATAATCAACTATCCGAATTTTCTGATATCCGGTTTTGAAGACCCCTAGTAACCACTATAGGTTTAAAAGGAATCGGCATTCTTTGTAAATGCAAGGGAATCCTCAAAATAAAAAATTAGAGGCAGAAACAAGATACCACTGTCCCTAAAATTTAAGGCTATGTTTCACGTAATAGCTGAAAAGCTAGCTAATGGCTGAAAAGCTAGTTGTTAAATAAAAAGTTAACTAATAGTTGAAAAAACTAGCTGATAAAAAATAACGTTTGATAACCAGCTGAAAGATATAAAATGACATTAAAGAACATTTAAAAGAATGTGTTATATAATTAATTAAGGGGTATATTTGGAAAATTAAAAATAAAAAAAAAAAAACCTTCTGAAAAGCTAGTCTAAATAGCTTTTTAAAAAACCAGCTTATAATCTATTTTTTGGCTTGCCAAACGTAACAACTTAAAAAAGTTCAAAAAATAAGCTAATTTATCAGGTGGCTGTGGCGCGCCAAACATAACCTAAGACTACTCTTATTGATGACCAGTTGTTTTAGTTGGTCACCAACCTCAAGTCGGTTGGCTTCATTTGGACAATTATTGCATTTATTTTTATTATCAAACACACTTTATAATTTAAGAAAATATGTTGTATTTTGTTGAAAATAAAATAACAAAATATACTATAGTTTATAATTTATTTTTCTCTATATATATAGACTATTATTGATATATTTTTTAATATTAAAAATTTAGGTGGGGTTGAATTTTTAATAGGAATAAAATTTTGGATTTAATTGAGTAGTATAGATGAAAGAGATATACATTAATTTTTTTATATATAGTTGAGTTGGTTTTAATTGTAAACAGAAAGAGTCAAATCGATTGAAATGCGTTATATATTAAAACTATATCATAGTCCGCGTTAAACGCGGGAAACACATAAAAAACATATAATCGTCTACATATATTGCATAATGATTATAAAAAAAATATATGTTTATTGGTATTATTAAAATGTGAAGAAAATTTATTAAAAACAATAAATATATATAATCATTGAAGGACCTCTTTGTAGACAATATTTTTTGTTTTATTAGTTGAACGACTTTCCTCATCTCATATAGTTATGATATTGTTATTATAAGCATTTTAATTAGACGTCATTCCATAATAAGGTTACCTAATTTAAACATATATTGACAACCAATATAGTTTTTTCCACTAAATTAAATATTGACAACTATTTCATTTATTCAAATAAAGTTATATAATATAATTTATAGAATGTTAAATGTTATATGAATTTAATTTTAGTATATCATCAATGGAGATTCTTTTCTAAATCATCATTGGTTTATTTTAAATAGATTATGAATATAAGTGTTTGCTTTTATGTTTGTTCTTATTTATTTGGTGTTCGCAAGAACTTTGTATTAGTTTTGGCGCAACTTTGAATAATTTTAGTATATCATCAATGTAATTTGGTATATCTTTCAATTATATGAAATATCAAATAATGACATATCATTACTAATCTGATAATTTAGTTTATATATATTGTATTTTTACTAATCTTAACGGTCTTATTTTTTCTAATAACCGTAATGCTTTTGCTAATTGTATTTTTTACAAATTTCCTAATATCTTATAATTTTTATCTTACTTTATAATTATTCATAACTATGTTATTTTCAAGATTGACTGTCTTAATAGTTTTTTTAGTCTATTCAGTTTGATATTTCATTGTACAACATCATCATTTGTATGTATTTTGAAATTTCACTTTAAAAATGCTTAATGTTTACACCTTGATATTTTTTTTTATAAAACCCGTGTAATAATTATAGAATATATATCTCGTTTTAATTAACATTTATTTCATTCATTAAATTAAATTCCTCATTAAACATATATATTTTTGGAAAGTAATAATTATAATGAGGCAGCATTATCTAAGACGTAAATGTGTGATATACTTTTGGCGAAAAAAAATCAGGATCATTAAAAAAATTTATATAAAGAAAATACAAATTTAAATTTGGTGGTATTACTGGTGAAAATTATTTTGGAGGGAGTTGTATTTTGTAAGGTGTAATAATATTACAAAATTCGAAATATGTATATTTGTTGTGTAAATTTATAAATTTTATTGTTACTGTATAAAGATAAAAAAGTAGGTTGATATTATATACAAAAACATAATAATTTCAATGATATTTTAAAATCATGCCAAAATTAACCAGATTCTTATGACATAAAAATTAAAAAATATCATAATCATTCCTAATATATAAAAGTAACATTTTCATAATTAATGTCAGTTCCCAAGATAGATGAATTTTGTTTTGTTAAAGGTACTCTTTTCTTGTTTATTTGAAAAGTTTAAGAAAAGTAGTTAACTGATTTCATGTAATTTGTGACAAAGAAAATCGAAATATATGAATACATATATTTGATATAGGAACAAAAATATAATCGAAAAAAAAATATAAAAAGCGAAAGAAGGTATTGGCCTTCTAGTGCACAAGAGCGGATGTTTTTTGGTATTAATAATTTCCTAATAAAAATAGATTTTATATTTGTGGTTTACTAATATAAACAAATTTATATTAATGGTTGATATTAATGTCTTGATTCAAATGGTTTGTTAGTAATATGCTTTTAAAACTGACCATATTAAAATCTTCATAAACGTAAATTCAATATTTAAAATATAGAAAACATTTATTGAATTAAATACATTCCATTTCAATGAATGTAAGTTATTGTTTGACGATTGAAAAACATTTATTGGAATTAAATACATTCCATATGGGGAAGATGATGTAAACAATTTGATCTAAGGGTGGAAAAAATAAGATTGAAATACAATCAAGGGTCCAGATTATTTAAGATGATTTCATAAGGTTTCTCTTTTAATAATATTTAGAGATTATTATCATTTTAATTAGACGTTCCTTCTATAATAAGGTTATCAAATTTAAACATATATTAACAACCAATATACCATTTTTTCCACTACATTAAATATTAACAACTATTTCATTTATTCAAATAAAGTTATATAATATAAATTATGAAATGTTAAATGTTATATGGATTTAATTTTAGTATATCATTAATGGAGATTCTTTTCTAAATCATGATTGATTTATTTTAAATTGATTATGAATATAAGTGCTAATTTTTATGTTTGTTCTTATTTATTTGGTATTCGCAAGAACTTTGCATTAGTTTTGGCGTAACTTTTAATAATTTTAGTATATCATCAATGTAATTTGGTATATCTTTCAATTATATGAAATATCAAATAATGACATTTCATTACTATTGTGATAATTTAGTTTATATATTGTATTTTTACTAATATTAACAGTCTTATTTTTTTTCTAATAACTGTAACGTTTTTACTAATTGTACTTTTTACAAATCTTCTAATATCTTATAATTTTTATCTTACTTTATAATTTTTCATAACTATGTTATTTTCAAAATTGACTGTCTTAATAGTTTTTTTTTCAATCTATTCAACTTTATATTTCATTGTACACCATGATCGTTTGTATATATTCTAAAATTTCACTTTAAAAATGCTCAATGTTTACACCTTGATATTAATTTTTTTATAATAAACCTTTGTAATAATTGTGGAATATATATCTGGTTTTAATTAACATTTACTTCCTTCATTAAATCAAATTCCTCATTAAACGGATATATTTTTGGAAAATAATAATTATAATGGGGCTAATTTAAAATATATATATATATATATATATATATATATATATATATATATATATATATATATATATATATATATATAAAAAGAAAATACAAATTCAAATTTGGTGAAATTATGGAGAAATTACAGGCGAAAATTATTTTGGACAGAGTTGTATTTTGTAAGGTATAATAATATTACAAAATTCGAAATATGTATATTTGTTATGTAAATTTATAAATTTTATTGTTATTATATAAAGATAAAAAGTAGGTTGGTATGATATACAAAAAATAATAATTTCAATGATATTTTAAAATCATGCCAAAATTAACTGGATTCTTATGACATAAAAAATTTAAAAAAAAAATCATAATCATCTCTAATATATAAAAGTAATATTTTCGTAATTAATGTCAGTTCCCATGATAGTTAATTTTTGTTTAAAGATACGTAATATCTTTTCCTGTTTATTTGAAAAGATTCAAAAAAAAGTAGTTAACTGATTTCATGTAATTTTTGACAAAGAAAATCAAAATATATGAATACATATATTCGATATAGGAACAAAAAAATAATCGAAAAAAATATAAAAAGCGAAAGAAGGTACTGACCTTCTGGTGCATAAGAGCGAATGTTTGAAGCATATAATGATGATGGAAGTTATAAGCAATAAAAATGATGTTGTAGGAGAATGTTTGAAGAAAAGAAACGATTGAAAATAAGTGTGAGCCACGGATTTAAGGATGAATTGTATATGTATGTGATAATTTGAATATGATTTTTTGGTGTTAATGATTTCCTAATAAAAATAGATTTTATATTAATGGCTTACTAATATAAACGGATTTATATTAATGGTTGATATTAATGCCTTGATTGAAATGGTTTGTTAGTAATACACTTTTAAAATTGACCATATTAAAATCTTCATAACTGGAAAAATTCAAGATTTAAAATATGAAAAACTTTTATTGGAATTAAATACATTCCATTTCAACAAATGTAAGTCATTGTTTTACGACTGGAAAGCATTTATTAGAATTAAATACATTCCACATGAGGAAGATGATGTCAGAAATTTGATCTAAGAGTGGAAAAAATAAGATTGAAATACAATCAAGGGTCCAGATTATTTAAGATAATGCCATAAGGTTTCTCTTTTAATAATATTTAGAGATAATATAAATTATATTACAATGTACAACCCTAACACCACCTCCTTCGATTGTTACAATTTGTTGTATTTTGCATATCATTGATGTTTGTTGTATTTTGCATATCATGTGTAATAACCAATGTTCTAAATAATGTAAGATGTGATTTTGGCAGTAATGTCAAGCCTCAGGCTTTTACGAGCCTTGGCGAGCCATATCATTTGTAAAGCATGACTTAAGGCGGAAATTTTGTATATAATTAATATTTTTATATGTATTTTCTACTATTATTTATTTTTATATACATATATGACTTAAGACGACATTTTGTTAAAGCTTGGCGACAAATACAAGTCTTAAAGTCATGATGAGATTTTTAGAAATTTCGTCATAACTTGAAACCGTCCCCTATTGATTGCCCTTTGCGATTGCAATGCTTTGGCATTGTATTGTTGTTGTCAACTGTCACTAGTCGAGACTACAACGCTTCATCCTTATCAATTATCTTTTTTTTTAAACGACATTATCATTCTATTCGAGTATATGATGTAAGCAAATTGTGCAGTTTTATTAGTATAAATAGGGATAATAATATAAAAATCACTATAGTTAATCATTTTTCTGATTTGATCATCCAAATTTATTTTTATATAAAAATTACGACCACTATGACATGCAAATATCGATCAAAAAGATAAATGTCTCTTTTTTGTTCTAAAAAACCACTCATATTTTTTAAAAATTGTATAATGAGCACTACCTGTTTTTTTTATTTATTTTTATTTATTTATTTCTTTATTTATTTATTTTTGGGGTTTTTTTTATCGAAAAAGTTAGGTTAAGCTACACGAATAGTCACTATGATTTGGAGTAATCTGTGTGTTTGGTTCGTGAACCTTTTTTTAAGTCGGATCATCCCTGTATTTTGTTATTTTTTTCGGTCTTGGTCCCTAAACGATCTAAAATGACTATACTGCCCTTGATGGATTTTTTTTCTATATTTTATTAATTAAAAGCTATTTAATAATATGTATGGGTCACACTCATCCCCTTATTTCTTCCCTCAACCAATAACTAGTCACCTTCACTGCACACTTTCCCCATCGGCATCCCGGAAAAAGCCAAAAGCCATTGCTAGTATCCAATGATGAACCCACACAAGAACTCAACTTGCATCAAATCCACCATCCTCCCCTTCTATCTCAATATAGAATACCTTGTCTCGCAGAATCAAAGTTATATTAGTGGTCTTTGATACACATAAGTCTAACAGAAAAACTTAAATCCAAGAAGAACACACATGTGACGACGGAGAAGAACACACAGAGGTTTAAAGAACATGTATCAAATTGTAACACCCTGAAAATCATGACCAAAAATTTCATTTTAAATTAAGTAGATTATAAAATTGTTTACTGAAAACATCATCGATGTCATATCAGCTCGAAATCTCATAAGTCAAATATCATTAAACATGTCGTGGAATAATAATAATAATAATAATAATAATAATAATAATAATAATAATAATAATAATAATAATAATGTCAGAGTACTATCCCATGGATCTCAAAATGCGGAATCATATGTGTGTGTGATGCGCTTCTACCGTGCCAGCTCCTTCCCCTTCGACGAAGAGATACCTGAAACTAAAACTAAAAACTGTAAGCACAAAGTTTAGTGAGTTCCCCCATCATACCACATACCATACAATAACATATTATGCCAGGCATATATGGGTGCCGGCCTCCCCTTCGGTCTATTTCAACCAGATAACTACCTAACATATCTGGGTGTTGGCCTGCCTTTCAGTCTATTTCAACCGGATAACTGCCTAGCATATCTGAGTGCTGGCCTCCCCTTCAGTCTATTTCAACTGGATAACTGCCTAGCATATTTGTGTGATGGCCTCCCCTTCAGTCTATTTCAACCGGATATCGGGGACTATTTCACCCCTACCACTACCACATAGAATCATAACATACTGGCACATAGAACATAACAACCAATAGCATACCAGACAATTATCACACATACAATTGTCTAACTACAAACTCCTATTAGTAGGCCGACATTGTGGCTTTAGAACCACTTCTATTAGAAGGTAGTCTCTAACATAATCATATTAACACTCAATCAAAACTACATGTCAAATCTCGCGGAAAGTAGTCTCTAACAGCTGCTCCGATGACTCCCGGCTATCATAATCATATTAACACTCAATCAAAGTCTATAAAATTATTTAGGGTAAAATGACCATTTTACCCCTTGGTCCAATTAGAACATTCATAAGTCCCAATTCTGGCTTATTAAGCCTAGCCCTCCTATGACCCATCAAGGGTTCCCTAAGGGCCCACTAATTGCCCAATCTCTGAATTGGGCCTTATCCCCCAAATGGGCCCAAAAATTTCAAAGTCCCAAAATAATAATTCCAAAGGGTCCAATCATGGCCCAATAGGCCCAATACTCTAGTTCCAGATCTTAAAGTCAAAAATCATACTTCACAGTGGGTCACGGGGCCCAAAAGTCCAGTCCCATTATCTAAAGGCCCAAAAGCCCAAACATCCACTATGCATGCATACGCGCGACGTACTTGGCACGTACGCCCAGCGTACACTGGCCTTGACCAAAACAGGAAGTTGACCCAGTACGCGCGGCGTACTAGGGAGTACACCCAACGTACTGGCCAGCTTCCTAAGGACTTCATGCATGACTTAATCCAGTAAGTCCTTTCGTCTAAATTGCAGATCCAGGTCCTTTAAGACCTCCTAAACCATAAAGTCACAAACTTTATGTGCTTGCATGCATGGTTGGGGTCAAAAAATGACTTTGGTCCATTTAACAAACTTCAAGACCAATTAGCACTTGCATGGTTGTGGCTTAACCACCAAGATCTGATTTTTATGACCATAGATGCTTCTAAGAGTCCAAAAGGACAGCTCTTATGCTCTGAAACCCTCAATACTCAAGCCTTTTCAACAACGGGGTCAAAAGGTGACATAAAATACCCAAATTAACAAATCTAAACATACAATGGCCAAGTAAGGAACTTGATACCTCAAAAGGGTCAGAAGTGATGCAAATCTCCTGGATTTACAAGCTCTTGGTGGATCCTTGCTTCTTCTTCAAGTTCCTTTCTTCCCTTCTCACTAACACAACACCCAAACACTCTTAAATGGCTTCCAAATCACAAAAGCACACAAATATGAGCTAGGGTTTCGTGGTGGTTGGCTATGGGTGAAGGGAGGCTGAACAAACAGGGGTAATGTTCTTTATATAGGAAGTAAACCCTAAATTTTAGGGTTTAAAGAGTTGCACATGTACGTTGGGCGTACGCGCATGGCCTCCGCAGTTCAATCTCACGAGTACGATGAGCATATGTGGCAATGTACGCCCCGCATATGCAGTTTCCTCAGCCCAGTATTAAGGCCCAAAGGTCAAAGCCCAACCAAACAATCCCATAATCTAATTAAGATAATTAATCGTAATACTTGGAAAAATTGTGGATGTTACACAAATGCACAATCCACAAATTCCATTTCTAACCTAAATCAAATCTAGGAAAAAAACTCATTGAACAAACCTACATCAAAATCAAACCTGATCATATGATTTCAACACTCGGTTGAACAGAAACCATAAAAAAGTAAATTTCAATACTATATTCAATTATAATCATAGAAAAAATAAAACCATAAGCAAATCAATGTAGAGAGGCAACAAATTACACTGACGAGAGAGGAGAGGAACAAGAGAGTAGTCATCGTCGTTTTCTTTCGGTCTGTTTCACCGACTTTCAGAAGGGATGGATCTCAGAGTGGGTGTTTGGGTTTCAGAAGAAAAAGGCTTTAATATGTTGTCGATTTTTAGATTTGGTCTTCAAAGTAACCGGATTTGGTGGCAAAGGAAAGAAGTCATTGCCTTCGTCGATACAGAACGAAGGCAACTCCGGCGACGACAGGAACGACGAAGGTTGGGTATTAGATGGAGGGTCGGTGGTGTGGTAGTGGCGAGCGGTGGTAATGTCAGTATTTCCTCCATGAGCTTGACAAAGTGGGTCGTAGTATCCAAATCGAAGGGAGAAGGGAATGGTATAAGGAGTGGACCCATTTTCTATTTATATTATTTAAAAAAAAATCCAAAATAACTAAAAGAAAAGTTAAAATAAAATAAAAAGAGTATAATAGTCTTTTTATATATGTCAGGGACTAAAATCGTAACAGAATTATATTATAAGGATTGTCCGGGGGAAAAAACATATTTAAGGGATTAAACACGCAGATTACCCCAAGCTACAAGTATCATTCGTCTAATTTACCCAAAAAGTTAATATATTAAAATCTATAATTATTATTCTCTATAAACATACATTTGTATCAATACATGTCAATGTGTCAAACCGTAAAGTTTAATTGTTTTTATAGAATACTATTCAAGTTTGGTTTCAATTATTTAGTTTTTAGTTTTTTCGGGTTGAAATATTATTTGATTTTGGTTTTCATGATTTAGTTTCACTTTTTTTTTTAAAAACCATTTTTTTTGTGTTGAAAAACAAAACAGGTGAATTTGGTTTCTATAATATAGTCTACTGAGTGCAAATTTTATATAAACACATTCATCATTTCTATAATATTGTCTAAAAATCAAGGTTGTAAAAATCATTCGGAGGTCGACTAGCGACAAAAGATTAATCGGACTAGACGGAGATTAATCTGGGACTCTAATTTATTAATAAAATTATCTAAAAAATCAATATTTCCTCAAAAATTAAGTATTTGAAAATTTAAAATCTTAAAATTTTAAAATTTTGAAAATTTTAGTATAAAATTTTAGAATTTGAAAACTTAATAATTTGAAATTTTTGTGTAATATTTGAAAATTAAAAATTTTAAATTTTTTAAATATTTCCCGCCGAGGACCGCCAAACCTGAGTTTGACATTTTGACCGATTTCCGCCAAACACCCTAATTGTAATCGGTTAAAGGCCGCCAAACGAATAAGCGGCTGCCAAGACTGATTTCTACAACACTGCTAAAAATATTAATTTTTTAGTGAAAGTAAATCTTAGAAACCAACATCAAATAATTTTTCAACCAAAAAAAAATTAAACTAAATAATAGAATCAAAATTGAATGGTTTCTCAACATATATCGATAAAGATATTTGTTTATAGAGGTCAAAAGATTATAAATTTTGATATATATTAATTTTTTTTTGATAAAAATAAGCCTAAAAAATGGATAATGTTACAATGGAATAGGAAGTGATTTGTAAACAATTTTTCTCTATACAAAACAATTTATTCTATATGGAGTTGTACAATACAACATTTTAATGTATAAATTGTTGTGCATGAAAAAATTTTGTTATATACGAATAAGTTTTTTTTTTAAAATATGAGGATTTATTTTTATAACAAAAAAATAGGTATCACTTGTTTTCCTGACATTTTTGCAAAGAAAAAAAATTGTTTTGGAACATTGAGACAAATTTATTTATTTATTTATTTATTTATTATTATTATTTTGGAACTTATCTATTATAGATTTTTATAAATCAAACGGACCGATTTTTCAGTTAAGAAACACTTTTACAACGAAGCAAAATTATGGTAAAGAGTGTAAAAGAAACTATTGAGCAAAAAATGGACATTTTTTCATGGGCAATATATTAGACATATATAAACAGAAAATGGACAGGTGATTCTAAAATATTAGTGGCATTTGACATTAAACCATTACTACAAGGAACCAACAAATGATGGCTCTTCAATTCCCTTCCGATTAAGTCAGCGCTTTCTCGAATTCATGTCATGATAAGACAATGGATAGGATTCTCTCGGGTTTATTTCTTTTAGGATTTCGGATTATCCCATCATCATGATACAGGTGTACCGTTTTGCCTACATTATGATGTTGTCAATTGGTATGAAATAACATGCAATACCCACAAAATCGACCACTTGTTACACATAAAGATTCTTGAATTTGTGGGATACTCCAGGTGTACCTATGCACAACTTACACTCGGGTGTGAGTTACTATTTACTTTTTTATAGGTATATCATGTAAACCACATTTGAGAGGTGAAGTTTTTGTCTTACGCCAAAAAGAGTCGACGACCGTGAAGCTTGGCATGTCCGAGCCGGCCTTGCCAAACACCATGCCACCAACTCGACATGCCGTGTTCGGTGACCAAACGCGGTGAAGCTATACAGAGAGCGTTGTTTTTTTTGTTTTTTATTTTTCTATTTTTTTTACCATTTAAACAAATTACAATTTCAAACAAAAAAAACACTATATTTTTCAAAAAAAAAAATACCATTTTCAAAATGTAACCGTTTTTTTTTCAAAATTTTAAAATTGAAACCTTCTATTATCTACTATAAATACCGACATCCTTCTTCATTTTCATCACATTCAAACCTTATTTATACAACTCTCCTAACCCTTTATAATTTCTATCATATTCTAACCTTCTTCATCTCTCAAAGTGGCTTATATGTGGAGCAAAGAGGAAGAGATAATTTTGGCTCGCGCATGAGTCAATGTAAATGAAGATCCAAATCACATCAACTATGTAGATGATAATTCTTTTTGGAGTAGGATCACCCAACGGTTCAACCACGAAGCATATGCGGAGAGTCATCGAAGTAAGGATAAAATCTTCGTCAAATGAAGATCAACAAACGCAATGGCAATACAGTTACACACTGTGTATAGTAGGTTGAGGCGTAATTCAACAAATGGTGAAATGATGAAATGTTATTTGTTAATGCTCTTCATACTTTCCGTACAAAAAGTAACAATAATTCTGGTTTGTAGAGTTTTGGCAAGTTATGGGTACATCTACAAATAGTGTCAATATTTCAATAGAAGTTGTCTTATGTGTTATTTTAATTGAAGTTTGTTTTATGTTTAGGTGTCTTATGTTTTATTTTAATTTCAAATGTGTTGTGCTTTATTAAATTTGAAATGTCTTGTGTTTTCTTCTATGTTGTATATTTTTTAAAGTGTATTGTAATTTCTTTTCAAATTAATGAAATTTAACTTTTTATAAAAATAATTTGTTTAAATTGATTAGTTTTTATATAAATTAATTTTTAGTAAAAAAACACCTTCACAAAAGTGGCAACCCGCACCCTCTAAATGACAAACTTTTGAAATAGTGTGGCAAATCTTATGTGATGCATGCGTGACAACACCTTTAGTGAGACAAACTTGGCACCACTCCAACTATCCTTAGGGTAAGAAGCTTTGTTAATCAATTTAGATAAAATCTCAGGATACTAATGTTGGATTAAGATGTCTAAGGTCTTAATTAAATCGATATTATAACGACCCAAAATTCATAAGTAAAAATTTCATTTTTAAATTCCTCAATCCAAACATCACATGTCCCAAAATCATCCAGAATACAAAGTATCACAAAATATCAGAGTAAGAGAGATCATAAATGCGAAAATCATGAGGAGGATGTTGTGCTATCATGTCGTGTCATTCCCTTTTGTACCAGAAGTACCTGAAACCATAAAAATAAACTATAAACACAAGGCTTAGTGAGTTTCTCCAAAGCACCCAATGCCAAACAAACAACTAGGCTTACCCGTGAGGAATATTTCAACCCAATACACAAATATAGGCCCACCCCTGGGGCGTATTTCAACCCAATATACAAATATGGGCCTAACCATGGAGTTTCTTCCAACCCATCATATATTCTTGGGCCCAGCCCTGGGGTTTATTTCAACCCAAATCATACAAACATGTAAGAGTCACATAATAACTAGCATACAATATAACAACATAGCGGGACGACATTGGTGCCTTCGGCCCACAAGCACAATGAGTAGACTCACCTCTGACAGAAGATAACTGAATCGTACACTCGAGCTGTTGCTAACATAGCTCCTCATACTAAACATAACCCAATAACAACCCTAATTAATAATCAGGGTTTAACCTATGAACAATGACCCAAAACATAATTTACCCTACCAAGGGCAAAAGACCATTTTGCCTTTCCATATATGGCCCAACAACCAAAGCCCAAAACTCCCTAGTGACCCAAGGCCCAAAATGACCTGCAAAGGGTTTCATGAGTGTATTCTTGATGTACGCCTTGTTACGCTCAATGTACAGCTTGGTCACAAAAGACTTACGAGGTTGCAACCCAATACGCCCAGCGTACTCTGAGTTACGCTCATCGTACTTAACATGCAACCAAAACTCTATTAAGGTCTTAATACCTTAAGACTTAAAGTCCAAAATTCAGATCCACATTTAACGAACATCTAGAATCATAAAGTTGCAAACTTTATGCCTTTGCATGGCTACAAGGAGTACAAAATCCAACACTAATTCTTATTCATGACCAAAAGGATTAATAGATCCATCATGCATGATTATGAAAGACCAAGATCCAATTTTTATGAACCACAATGCTCTTAAATGAAAGGAAATACTCCTGATTAGGTCTGGAGTTTCTCAAACTCTCAAGATCTAAGGCTAGGGGACCAATAATGAAAAAATCTTACTATAACTAGATCTAAATAAATATGTATCAAGGTTGGAGCTTTATACCTCCAGAAGATGCACAAGGATGAGTAATAACTGGATCCACAGGCTTGAGTGCAACACCACAACTCCAACGGTCTTCATTCACCACAAGGAACACCAAGATGACACTCTAAAGCTTCAAAACTCTCACACACAACTAGGGTTTCGAAATAGAGGCTAAGAGACGTAGAGGTTGGAGTTAAGAAAGAGCATACCTATAACTCATACAGGGCCACCAATAACTCAACTTCAAATCTCTATACATCTTTGTGGCCCCCGGATGGATCGAAAATTTTGACTTATGAGCCTCTTCTAGAACTGTATGCCTCACTAAACCAGTAGTCGGCCCAAAATCTACCACACCGAGTCAACAATATAAAGGAATCTACCCCCTGATCCGCTCCGCTTTCCAATTCTCCTCTTTTCAATCCCTCCACGCAATCCTTCGTGATCATATCTAACAGAGGAGAAATAATAACCATCCTCAAAAAAATATCCTCAATAAGAGCATTCAATGCCTTACGACTCAGGGTATAGGCATCAACATTGGCCTTTCCAGGGTGGTACAGGATCTCACAGCCATAATCCTTTATCACATCCAACCATCTTCGCTGCCTCATATTCAAGTTTACCTGATCCATCAGATACCTCAAGCTCTTGTGGTTAGTGTATATAGTACACATGAACCCATACTGATAATGCCTCCATATATTGAGGGAAAAAACCACGATCCCTAACTCCAAATCATATGTAGGGTAATTCGCCTGATGAGGCTTCAACTACCTTGAAGCGTAAGCTATCACAAGTCCTCTCTGCATGAGGACAACTCCCAAATCCAAGATAGACACATCACAATAAACCACAAAATCATCCATGCCCTCAGGAAGTGTGAGAATCGGGCTTCACATGATATCTACCTTAGAGTCTCAAAGGCCAACTATTGGTTAGGCCCCCACCAAAAAGTAACATTCTTCTTCATCAAGTGGGTCAATGGCACTATAATCTTGGAGAAATCCTGAATAAATCTCCGATAATACCATGCGATACCATGGAAGATTTGAATCTCATATGGGTTCCTCATAACCTCTTATCGCATCACGTCCTTGATCTTGGCCAGGTCGACCAATATACCCTTCTGGTTGATGATGTGCCCTAAGAAGTGCACCTCGTGCAACCAGAACTCTTATTTGGAGAATTTTGCATACATCCTCTATCTCCTCAGGGTATCCAATACCTCTCTCAAATGTTCCTCTAGTTGCTCCTTGGTCTTGGAGTAGACCAGAATATCATCTATAAACACTATCACCGACTGATCCAGCATCGACCTGCAAAACCGGTTCATGAGATCCATGAACGTTGATGGTGCATTGGTGAGCCCGAATGGCATCACCATAAACTCGTAATGACCATAACGAGTCCTAAAGTCTGTATTCTGTACATTATTTCTCCTAACCCTCATCTGATGGTAACCTGATCACATATCAATCTTGGCAAACCAAGATGCACCCTAAAGCTGGTCGAATAAGTCATCGATCCTGGGGAGTGGGTAACGGTTATTCATCGTTAGCTTATTCAACTCCCTGTAGTCAATGCACATACTTTGTGAACCATCCTTCTTTTTTCATGAACATGATCGATGCTCCCCAAGGTGAACTATTCATCCGAATAAATCCCTTGTCTAGCAGCACTCCTGCATCTTCGGCGATGCTAAGCGATATGGTGCTTTGGCTATTGCGGTCGCACCAGGAACCAGATCAATCCAGAAGTCGACCTACCTCTTGAGAGGCACTCCAGGAAAATCCTCAGGAAACACATCAAGTAAGTCCCAAACAATGGGAACCTCACTCAACGCCGATGTGCCCTTCACCTGAGTATCTGCCACATAAGCCAGAAACCCAGAACAACCCCGCTGGAGATATCTCTTGGCCCTTGCAGCTGAATAGAGATTCGGTCCATGTGAAGCTCCCTCACCAAGAATAACCAGCTCTCCCCCACTCGGGGTTTGAACCCTCATTAGTTGGTGCTCACAATCAATCATGGACCTATTGGGGCCCAACCATTCCATCTCGATAATAACCTTTAAACCTCGCAGAGGATTTAACACCAAATCAATAGAGTACCTCTCGCTAAACAGGTTCAGAACACACCCACTATGAACCCTCGAAGCACACGGAAAGCGATCATCAACAATCTAAACCTCTAATGGATAATCTAGAATCCCAGGAGCATTACTAAACTTTTTTCTAAGTGCAAGAGATATAAAGGGTTGGGTATCGCCCGAATCAAACAAAACATGAGTATTCATACCATTGACTAAGAAAGTCCCTATACATGCTCAGATACAAAATAAGCATAATTAAAGAAAGCAATAAAGATATAATTAAACTACATACTGGTAACCACATCTGGTGTTGCTCGAGCCTTATTGGTAGTAAGCTGAAATGCCTTGCTCTTCACCACATGTGTCTCCATCTTGCCTTACCGGCCATCAGTAATCCTCAAGGTAGCTGGTGTAGGCGCCTCCAATCCTCATGACAATCTCGGACAATCAGCCTTTTTATGGCCGGTCTAATTGCAATGAAAGCAAACCAGAGCACCCCGGGGGCAGTCCCTACTCATATGACCCGTCTGACCATATCTGAAACATCTTGAACCCATATCTTGACATGCCCCACTATGCGCCTTACCGCACTTGCCGCAATGACCCCGACCTTCCTTGCCCCTAGAATGCGAATCAAAAGTCTTGGTCCTTTTAGTTTGGCCCACGACAGTCTGCACCTGCTTTGGCTTGCGCTTTGTCTAAAGCTCTAGCTCAATCTCCCGCTCGTGGGCCCTCTCAATCATATCATTCAGGGTCTTGCACCCATAATAGCCCACAAACTCCCTCATGTTATCCCTCAACATGTCATGATATCTTGTATTCCTCATATCCTCATACATAGAATACTACAGAACCAAAAGAGCCCTCTCTTGGAACTTGACGGTGATCTCTGCCACAATTTCAGTAGTCTGACGAAGGTCCTAAAGCTCCCTCTCCAGCTGCTGCACCTCGATCGTTGGTGCAAACTCCCTATAGAATCTCGTAAAAAACTCCTCCCAAGTCATGACTACCACTACCGCAGTCCCCACAGCTCGGCCAACCTCATCTCACCACTCACGCGCTCGATCCCTTAGGATGCAGGATGCAAACCATACCTTTTCCCCTCTAGGAAAAAACTCGTCTACCGAGCATTCTCCATTTCAGTGATGAAGCATTGGCTAGTGATGGGGTTCTTATCCTCGAAGTGTTGGGTTTTGAGCATTCTAACACTCCTAAGTGTACATGCAACCCTAAATACCTTGGATCTATGTTTTCTCTATTATACATGCAAATAAGAACTTCCAAGGTATTATCCTAATCTAGCATACAAAAACAATGACTATAGCAAGATAGAATACATACCTCTTTGATGTAGGAAGTCTTCATGAAGCTTGAGTGCCTAGTGCCCCAAGTGTGACACCTCAAATGGTTCACACAACACCAAATACAAATAGAATGACTTGAGAGAATTCTACACTTCATGAAAATCGGCTAGCCCTTTCTCACTCTCTCTAGTGACCGATTTTTGGTCAAGAATAATATGCTTATATAGTTAGGGTTACACCATGTAAACCCTAATTGACATGGCCTTTCATTTCCATGATCCATGGGTACAAATACACCATGGAGCATCCATGGACCATCCTATGGGTTTTAGCCCAACTTGATTATCCATGGAGCATTAGCCCACTATACAAGTATGGATGATTTACACAATCAACCCATATATTTAATTAGTCTTCTTTTGATCACTTAATTAATCCTAGATTAATTCTTGATCAATACTAATTAAATAATCTTATTATTCTTATTATTAATATACTAGAACTTATAATATATTAATAACCATAAGTGTCTTATTTCTCTCATTATAGTCTATCTAAGTGCATGATGCCATGCAACCCAAATGGACCATGCCGGGTCGGGTCAAGTCTTACCAATTATAGTTATGGACTTAGACATTAATCCAACAGTCTCCCACTTGGATAAGTCTAAAACTATTATTGCGTATGACTTCAGGAACCAACTGGCAATCGTAGCTCTCAAAAGCTTCTGTCGAACTCTGACCTTGTCGATGAACTCTGACCTTTGTCAGTGACTTGTCCATTAGATAAGGGATCATATATTCCTCCATTCTAGATATCATATGGACTGAGACATGGATTATAATCATTCTCTCTGTCCATTTGTTGTTTCCTGATTTTCGATTTATGATGACTGACTAATTGAACAAATCAAATCAGTCCTGGCCCGGCCGAGCACTTCCATTTGTCATCATCAAATCATCGAGGGGCCCACAAATATCGCTTTTATCCCGAAGGTAAAAGGAACGGATAAACTTCGACTCATATGGCTTGTTCTACTACTTGTTGAATCATACACAAAGGCACGTTTTATAACACCGAGTTACCGTATGCATTTTCGTGCAATCAATGTACAACCAACTCATAGTAACAACTCATATCTCTAGGTTTGAAGAATATAAGATATTATCGTCTCATGATCACTCGTGATAAAATCCATGAAGTGATTCCAATGAGCGCGGGTTGAATCCAATACTCATAACTTATGAGCACTCATGAGTGTTGTAGCCCTTTGTCCAACACCTTAGACCTCTACAAGCCAACCCATGACAGTCTTAATTCATATCTACTTCCAACATATGACCGACTGTGGATGGTTTGAATAACTTAGTCATTCCGGAAGAATAACCTAGTTTATTCGGGAAGTCAAAACATGCAAAATGAAACACAATAATAATTGAATCCAATATGGTATCAACTCTTTGAACATAAATAAAACACCTTTTATTTATCACCATATGATTACACATTATTCATTGTATACTGTTTCAGCTATCAACTTTATTCTTGAATTTAAAACAATAGTTGTCCCATGCTCCAAGCATGTACACTATGTTTTCTTAAACACTAGTCATGCCACACACCAAGTATGCATACTATGTTTGTCTATGATCTTTACTTTGTGAACTAGATCAATTAAACATAACTTCAATGATTCTCTTTTCACACTCCCAAATCCTTACTGCAAATGCAAGAATTCCAAATTCATGCCATTTACTGAAATCTGTTAGATTCTAAACTTATATGCATTGATCCTCTTGTAATGATTATGCACAAAGTCAGAAAGACTTGACAATAATCATTACAGAGTATTCCAAAGGAGATCAGCTCCTTGGAAATATCCTTCTTGCATTAAGTTTCCTTAATCTTACACAGATTGAAAATTCTAACTTTGAAACATTTCCAGATTCCATTTTTGACTATCACTTCTGACCAAGAGTTGCCTCCTTACAGACTGTGTCAATATGGTCCTTCCAGAATTATCACTACACTTCCAACTATCCTTGAGCAACCAATCTTTGGTAAACCTTAGATTGTTCTCGACAATTGTTTAATCCTTTTAGTCATATCCAGTTCTAAACCTTTTCCCTTCTTAATGCCCCAGGCATTTGGAAAATTTTAGAACGGATGAATATAGCACATGTAATCGATCCTATATCCGAAGCATATGGGACACGATTCATGATGTCTCACATAAAGACTAAACCAGTCTTTTGCTATAATATTTCCATTTCTATTTGCCAAGTTCTCATAATTCAGATTATGAAAAGGGATGCCGTAATCATAATCGAATTTTAGAACGCAAATAATGGACCCATATACAGAATTTCCTTATATTGAGCCATTCCAACATGAAATTCATATATATTTCCTTGACTAAATGATTAAAACCTCACGATCTAAGCTTATAGATTTGAGATGAAGTATAATTTCCTCTCCCTTAATTATAGCAAAACAACTTTTCCAACCCCTGCAACCTCACGAATTGAAACTTTTTGTTTTCTATAATTAACATTGCTAACTTGCAATACTTATCATAATGATCATGCTCCCACTAACATGATGATTATTAGCATAACACTTATGCTCCCACTAGCTTTGACATGTACTCAGAAATCAGCTGACTCTCTCACCAAAGTTCAGATTTCTGATACAAGATTGTTTTGATAGAACTTTATCAAAATCATACACCTTTCCTTAGATAGCTCATGGGTGTGTCTAAACAATTTCAAGAACTATGAAAAGGGATGCCGTAATCATAGTCTTGATTGTTTTGACCTTTGCCATTTCTCACAAGTCCATGTTAGTGTGCCGGTAAACCACACACGCTCCACTAACGACTTTGAGAATGCAAATATCACAATTGCTATCTAGATAAAATCTACTTAGTGAAAGTGTTTCCTCACCATCATTTTCATGAATCGGAGAGAAACCTTATGACACTAGATTTAATGGTGTATGAGTTCCTACCCATATGAATTTGTCAAAACCATAATCACAAGACAAAGATAATGACAAATCCAAAACCATATGGATTGAACTCAATCTTAACTTCTTGCCACCTGGCAGCTCAAGGGTCTGCCATTGCTTCCAAGTTGTTATGCAACCAATTGAGAACTCTAAGAACTCATATGCAAAGCCAACTTTAACTGGAATGGGCACAGAATATGTCAACACGATAGGTTATAAACCTCAAGTCGTGTGCTAGTGAAGAACTTTAGAGTTACACTTAAGCTTGTAAGTATAATCATATTTACTGAGCTTTAGTAAACTATGACGAATAGTTTTATCAATCTTTTGTGGTGGACTTAATCAGTGCACAAGAATGTGTACTCGATCCCTTAGTCCTTTACTTGACTCACACATCCATGTGACCGAGTAATTAGTCTTAATTTTTCCAAAACTTGAAAGTTCTCATTCATCATGCTATACAACTTGCATGATTCCAAGTTCCGGTCCAATTGAAACTTGGGTGATGAGAATCTTTCCCTATTTGGTAAATTTAGACATTACCACAAATGAAAGAATCAATTTCATATTTCCACTCTTGCTATTAATGGAATCTTATAAGCAACAAAAATTTTCACAGATGCCATTGTAAGGATATTTTAAAATAAATAAAATCAAAAATTTTCCTTTTATTTTAAAAACTTTGCGGAAAAACTTATCCTTACAACCCATATGAAAACTTGTTGTTATCTATTCCTAAGCAATATCTCATAACTCCTAAGAAGTAGCTCAAGAATCCGATCTTCAAGCTATGCGATAGAAATCCATCTACGCCATCAGATTCAGCATATTCTTACTTTAAGTTTCTTCACTTTTCTTTGATTCTTAAAACATCACCATGTGACCCCGTCACATCATGTATCAAGAATCTCAGAATAGAAACTTAACAGAGTTAGATAGTGGACTTTACCTGAAGTAGAGTCAAACTCATTGACTTTAACATCCTTAGGTAAATTTGGCAGCTTCGCAACCAATGCCCCTTTCTTTGGCAATATAAACATATGGACCCTTTGATAATGGTACATGAGACTATCACAGACTTAGTTTTTTTTTCTCTTTACCATTTGGTCAAACGAGTTGACTATGGCCGATCCCTTTCCTTTGGGAAGAGAATGTTTTTCTGGATTTCCTGTGTCACTATTGTCAATTTCCATCAAGTTTTAAGGAAGTTGATCTTAACAAATAGTAAGATCATTAAGGGTCTTGTCATAGTCTGTTTCATAGGTGTCCCAAAGGAACTCACTATGTGACTTAGAAAGTGATTGAACCACCAACTTTCTTAAGACTTTGACACCCAACTCTCCCGGCTTGTCAATATGTGACTACATCTCCAAGATGTGATCACACCTAGACCTTGCCTTGCCAATAGGGCTTGAGTGACCTTAAACTTTTCAAGAACTTATGGGTTAGGGAGATTAGTTGGAGGAGGAGAAAGAAGTATGATATCCATGGGACATCATCTTCATTAGGAAACCTTGTTTCAAGAGATTTGGGAAGATCATAGGTGTCTAAACCAGACATCTTTTGGGAGATATTCAAGATAGTTGATTTAAAGTCCTTAATATGACACCCAATATGAAATATTAAGGCTAGGACCCAACAAACTATTTTATAACTTAGAAGAGGTATGCCGTAATCCAAGCTATAAAATATTTGAAGGTAGGTGAATGACGATTCACCAATTTCCACCAAGATAAACGAAATGTATTATTAGGTTTTAATTGGTTTTGAAACTCCTAGATCTTTGAGATTCATTGAACTTTTCAAAGGCATGTTTCAATCTCAAGTGTGCCCTTCAGGTTTTGTGACTGGGATGTCGAGGATCACAAAACAAGGTGTGAAGTAACCATGCAAATCACTTGGTACCCTTAATAAATTACCCCTCAATCGATGTGCCGGTTAACCACACACGCTCCATCGATACTATGATAAATATTAAGTCACCCTTTACCTACCTTGTTAAGTCCAAGTTAGTGCGCCAGTTAACCACACACGCTCCACTAACGACTTAGACAAAGTGTAAAGTGTAATTTCATGGGTTAGCACCTTATTCACATTTTTCCTAAGTAACTAAGATTGGGTATTATTAAGAGTTTAGTTACTTAGTATTTATCATTAATACTTTTAATGAAGGGAGAATTCTAGTCCTGTCAAACCCGTTTGGCTAACGACCCTCCACCGGTCAAGAAAGCGGTGGGTGAGAGTGGACACCCATTAAGTTGCCATTTTATAGGCAACAACCTTATACCCACCTTATAGACCGGCTTCGTGAATGAGGCGTACTAGCGGTAAGACTGACTTTACTCTTATACATATATATATATATATATATATATATATATATATATATATATATATATATATATATATATATATATATATATATTATTAACTTATAATATTATAAAGTATAAGGGTTGAATTTTAACTTTTAAAATTCTAAGGGCTAACTTGGAATTAAAGTATTCATAAGGAAAACTTTTCAAATTCCAAAACTTGAGGGCAAGTTTTGAAACTATTCAAAACTAATTAATTCCATAACTTATGTGTTTAAAGTAGTTTTAATCCAAAAACTCTTCAAGTTCCATAACTTGAGGACAAGTTATGGAAGACTTTAAGCTAATAAAAGAACTAACTTTTTCTTTATTTTATAACTTATGGATTTAATTATGGTTACATATTGTTCTTTAATGAAGTGACTCTTGAACTTCCATAACTTGAGGACAAGTTATGGAGTCATAAAAAAAAAACTATTCAATGACACAAGACTCTTCATTTTGTAACCATTGCCAACTCTTATGAATTTTATGAGTCTTTAATGTGACTCTTCATGTAACTTGAGGACAAGTTACACAAACACATTTTATACTCAACTCTTATATTAAAATGGATTGAAAACAACTATTTCAATTAACTTTTCTATTAATCTAAGCACTCATAAGAACAAGATAATTCAAATCAAACTTTTTCATGTAATTAGTCTAAACCTTAAACTAATACAAAACATGAATCTATTGACAATTATCTTTGAAAATGGATTAGCATGAACATTACCACATCAAAACAAGTTTATAAGTTCAAAAACAACTTAGGGTAATGTTCCTAGTCCATTTCTAGCCAAAAAAGTCGAGTTTATGCTGTCTGGGGGTCCAACTCGTCGAGTGCATGAACCAACTCGGCGAATTGGATCGAATTCATCACTTTTTAGGCATGGACTCGCCGAGTCTCCTGATAGACTCGCCGGGTCTGATGACCAGACAACAAGAAATTCGATTTTTTAAGCAGTTTTGCAAGTATAACAAGAAAACAAACCTGAGCTCTGATACCACTGTTGGGTTTTGAGCATTCTAACACTCCTAAGTGTACATGCAACCCTAAATACCTTGGATCTATGTTTTCTCTATTATACATGCAAATAAGAACTTCCAAGGTATTATCCTAATCTAGCATACAAAAACAATGACTATAGCAAGATAGAATACATACCTCTTTGATGTAGGAAGTCTTCATGAAGCTTGAGTGCCTAGTGCCCCAAGTGTGACACCTCAAATGGTTCACACAACACCAAATACAAATAGAATGACTTGAGAGAATTCTACACTTCATGAAAATCGGCTAGCCCTTTCTCACTCTCTCTAGTGACCGATTTTTGGTCAAGAATAATATGCTTATATAGTTAGGGTTACACCATGTAAACCCTAATTGACATGGCCTTTCATTTCCATGATCCATGGGTACAAATACACCATGGAGCATCCATGGACCATCCTATGGGTTTTAGCCCAACTTGATTATCCATGGAGCATTAGCCCACTATACAAGTATGGATGATTTACACAATCAACCCATATATTTAATTAGTCTTCTTTTGATCACTTAATTAATCCTAGATTAATTCTTGATCAATACTAATTAAATAATCTTATTATTCTTATTATTAATATACTAGAACTTATAATATATTAATAACCATAAGTGTCTTATTTCTCTCATTATAGTCTATCCAAGTGCATGATGCCATGCAACCCAAATGGACCATGCCGGGTCGGGTCAAGTCTTACCAATTATAGTTATGGACTTAGACATTAATCCAACACGAAGAACTCTGGAGCTCCACATGCCTTGGATTGCCAAAATGAGTGATTTCATGCTCCTAACTGTCCTACAACAATTTCGTCTCGAAAGGCCCTAAGCCGCTCATCTATGAGCCCCATAATCCCCTCCTTGATGGTACTAAACATCACAGGAGCAACAACCACATTACCATGAGTGACTGCCTCTAGTCATCCCGAAATCTCATACCAACACACCGCCATATATCCAACCTGTACCGAGTTACCCACGACTCTCAATCTGGAAGTAATGCACTATCACACACTATGTCTCTGGTCCCTCAACCAACATTCCATCGTGTGGATCATCATAGAAGCTAGAGACCTCACTCTCACAGTTGATACACAACGTAGGCATCGAGGGTCGCTGCCCCGGTATACTCCTCTTGATCACCTGAATCTACTGCTAAAAAGTATGCCTTACTCAACTAAGGCAACTCCTTGTCCTCATCCATCTCAGTCCCCACCAATGACTCTTTCACGGTATAATAAATACCTCGCAGCAACATATCATAATTACTCTGGTGAAAACATGGCAACTATATGATACCCTATGGAATTACCTCCAAACTCTAGAACTGGAAGCTCGTTATCTCGTTCGCTCCACACGAGAAGCGGAAATAGTGTAATCTTCGTCACAGGATGTGACATCTCAACAATCGGTTGATCACTCAACCCATACCGCAATCCTCCTCCACGTATCACCTCCACTTTTCCACAAGTCCTGCCACTCCAACTGGCAGCCCACCAGTCAACTCCTCGGGATCCAAAACTCAATCCCCTCATAAGGTACACTCTATCGAAGCTCAACCAACATGGCCCTATGGCCCCACAATTTACCATATCCATTCCTGGTCTGAACACCCAGCGTCGGATAACTAGTAAAAATGGCAACACACTCTGCTACGAATCATGGTACCTAAACCATGTTATCTCCCTACTACCTGCTATTTAGAACCTCTGGAATCCTCCCTGTTTCGAGTATGGGTACTGTGCTTTTAGTAGTACGGGATCGTACTACCTGCCACATCTACCCATACATTCCACATGGATCGTCCCAGGTTTCCTAAATAGTTGCTCAACCTTCTCGATCACCAATCCCATTGCACATGGTCGCTCTCCAGCGAATACTCTCCTCTATCAGCGTACTCATCTGACTAAGGTATCTTCCTAGGATCCTCCTAGGTTCTCACATTTCTCTGCCATCAGCTACTGAAGAACTCCTAATGATGCCAGCCATCTACCTCCTGAATATCGTGATACTCACTCGGTAGCTGACTCCCATCATCAAGATTTCCACAAAGCACAAAGCAAGCAGCATTCGGGCATCGAATAACCTCCACCATCACGTAAAACCACTCTGGCATATAAATCCTCTCGCTCTATCCACAAATCAAAAGGCATCGTTGACCCAAGCAACCCCACCCCTCATGGCATCTAACTACCCTCTCAGTAGATTCCTCCAAAAGCACATCTAGGTATCTCTCCTAGATTACTCCACTACTCAAACCTCTCTCTAAAAGATTCCTGCTAGATACTCCTACTCAACACATACTCAAGTCACATAACAGATAGCAACAACTTCTATGCTAAGGTATCACAAATCAGCCAACTCTAGCCCAAAAATATGAAGTACCTAGCCTATCCTCTACCATGAGTAAATATATCATAATCAAAATTAAGTAATGGTATTTTGGGAAATCACCATTTGGGATCTGGCTGATTGTACACACTGCTCCAACTCGTTTTCTCTTAAAACACTTTCTCATTTTAGAAAAAATCAAGTATTTTTAAATTTTTTCTCAAATCCTCGGTTTGAGTTCAGACACACCCGAAGGTATATCCGAATCCCTCAAACCAAGGCTCTGAGATTTTCATTTTAAAATCTCAAAATTCTCATTAACACATTTCAAAAAAAAACCCCAAAGTATCAAATTGTCAAAACACATATCCACAATCGTTAAATAAAAATCCAGGATCCTCAAAACATAACTCCATCTTGTGCGTACAATCGAGCAGGCGCCTTCCCGCGATCCTGAAAAGTACCTGAAACACATATCACACAACACGGGAAGCACGAATGTAACGCTCCATTTCTGGTATGTAAATTTAATTAAAGTATCTCCATTTCTTAAGGGGTACTCGATGAGTCTGTAGCCCGAATCATCGAGTAGAAGCGGGATGAGCTCGCGATTTAAGTTGGCTACTCGGTGAGTCCATATGTTGGGACTCGACGAGTATGCCTGTCAGGATGAAGCCCTAATTTCAACGGTTTGTACCCTATTTAAACGGCATTATAGCCTCCCACCCCAGCCTCCAGTACCTGTAGAGCATTTCCCCTGTAAACCCTAGCCCCCATTGTTGAGTTTAAGTGTGTTTGTGCTAGTTTGGAAGCTTTGGAAGAGAAGGAAGGAAATAAGGTCCATAAAAGAGAAAGGAGATCCAGGATTTAGCTTCCATCTATTTCTCATTCAGGTAATGAAGTTATTACCTTGTGTATTTCTCCATTAAACCCTCTTTTATGCTTGTTATGTCTTCTTTGGAGCCTTTTATGATTCAAAACTTGAGATATGGACTCTCCTTTGGATGGAAACCTTAGATCTGGACGTTATTGAACTCCAGGAGCTCATTATAGCCACCTTTATGCAATCTTGGCCTTGTTCCAAACCCTAAGTGCTTAGCATTTGTTGATTTTGGGTATTTTAGCCTCATACTCTTGTGCATGCACATTAAGTTGGAAACTTTACGTGTAAAACCAGTCCTAGAAGCTCAGATCTATGATTTGGAAGCACTGAAATTGATTATAATCGACTGTATAGTAATAGCATGCTTGGGACTCGATGAGTTGTTCTTCAACTCGGCGAGTTGTTCTTCAGACTCGACGAGTTGTTCATACGACTCGGCGAGTCACAGACTGGACGTGTATGTTGAAGGAGAACTCGACGAGTTGTTCATACAACTCGGCGAGTCGGATGAAGTTAGACTCGATGTTAGCATTGAAGAAGAACTCGTCGAGTCTTTGCCAAACTCGACGAGTAGAAGCGGGTAGAGAACTAGAATGGATGAAAGGGACTCGGCGAGTTGACGACCCAACTTGGCGATTCTGGTCAACAGGAAGTTGACTTTGACTAGGAAGTTGACTTGACCAGGGGTAAATAGTCATTTTACCCTGAGATCAGTATTCAATATTTGATTTAGTGTTTATGGGATTTGTAGCCGGGGAGTTCCGGAGCAGCAGTTAGGCAGTTTCAGATTTAGCATCTCGGCAGCCAATGTTATGAGGTGAGTTTCCTTCCAGTAGGAACGGCTCTACGACCACAATGTCGGCCCGTCTAGTTAGTAGTAGTTCCGGACTGCGGTTCGAGGCAGTAGTTCAGTGTGCTTGATGTCTTTTTGATTCAAGCCTGTCTTTGTGTTATGTGTTCCAGACTTGGGTCCGATGCACTATGCAGTATATTTGATTATGTTAGTAGTTATGATTATGTTATGCTATGTTCAGTCAGTTTCCGGACTTCGGTCTGATGCAGAGGGCGAGGCCCTGGTTAGTTCCGGACTTCGGTCCGATGCAGTTTCCGGACTTCGGTCTGATGCAGAGGGTGAGGACCTGGTTAGTTCCGGACTTTGGTCCGATGCAGTTTCCAGACTTCGGTCCGATGCAGAGGGCAAGGCCCTAGTCAGTTCCGGACTCTGGTACGATGCAGTTTCCGGACTTTGGTTTGATGCAGTGGGCAAGGCCCAATATGTGTTTATATGTTGTTGTATGGTATGTGGTAGTTTGGGGGAGCTCACTAAGCTTCGTGCTTACAGTTTCAGTTTTGATTTCAGGTACTTCCACTAGCAAAGGGAAGAGCTCGGGTTGATGGTATCGCACCCACCACAACTTCAGTTTTATCCTGGGAGTTTTATTCAGACACTTTGTTATGATTGATACAGTTTTGTTTTGACACAATTACTATGACTTTTGAGTACTCATTCCATGGTTCTTATTATATATGACATTGGATGATGTGATTTTTAGTAACATTAAAACAAAAAATTTTGGGTTGTTACAACAAAGCTTAGTGAGTTCCCCAAAATAACGCATACACAAATAATAAGCCTCACATGGCTATGACTCGGCATGGACCCTCCGGTCTCATGCATCTCGGTGTGGACCCTCCGGTCATGTGTCTCAGTGAGGACCCTACGGTCTAACAACTCGGTTTGGACCCTCTAGTCCAGTATCTCAGTGAACACCCTCCGGTCCCACAACTCGGTTTGGATCTGCCGGTCCTATCTCAGTAAACACATAATATAGCATATATATCACACAGACAAAATGAATAATATCATACTACTCAATTAAGCACATAGGACCCTCTGATCGCACAAAGATACCACTCATGGTAAGTATAGTGAGAAGACTCACCTCACAGAGTAAAGCAAAATATCCCGCACTCGAGCTGCTGGTCAAATCTCCGCCCCTCTATGGCCTCCAACATCCATAATTGACCAAAACCCTAAAGTCAACAGGAGTCAACAGTCAAAACTGATCCAACTCTAAAAGTCAATAGAAGTCCACACCCAAGTCAATAGTTCCTATTGACTCAACTCGCCGAGTATAACTCATGACTCCTCGAGTCACTCAGAACTCAGTAATCGCGAAAACCCGTCTCTACATGCCGAGTTGCTATCCTACTCGTCGAGTCCATACAATGTCCAAAAGATCAGGAAAACCCTACCTACTCATCGAGTTGTCTCATCACCTCATCGAGTCCACTCTGAATCCAAAGACGGGTAAAACCCTCTCAACTCGTCCAGTTGTCTCATTAGCTCGCCGATTCTGTCCTTCGTCCAAACCATCAGGTAAACCCTAACCGACTCGTCGATTCGGCTCACCAACTTGTCGAGTCTATTCAGTCCATTTCCTCATTTAGACAATTTTGGACAGAAATAAGGTCTCATACTCTGGATCTAGCCTCCTGAGGCTGAATCCTCATGTAAAGTTGCACCTTTACGTTCATACATGGCATATAGGGCTCAAGATGCCAAAACAAGCTCCATAAAGGTCTTTATGCTCGAATACTTGCCCAAAGCTTAATAAAGCTCGAATCTTTAGGCTCATATGGACTCATATAGCTCAGATCTATAGTCTCAATTTCCATGGCCAGCTCAACAACTCCAAACCAAAAGATGGATGGGATAAAGCCCTGAAACTCTCTAGAAAGAGATCTAACAAAAGGAATGATCAAGGAGATATCTTTTTACCTCCAATTGACAGCTAGCACCGAAAGAACACTGGACTCAAAGCTTCTTCTTGTTTCAAACCTTCTTGCTCTTCATTCTTCTTCTAAAAATGCACTTGAACACAAGATCTTTAGCCTTTCTCTCCCTCTTAAAATGACTACAGCTCGTCTAGGGTTTCTCCGAGTGTGTCTAAATGGCCAGGGATGCGGAAATGAGGGCTTAAGGGCCTTTAAATAGTGTGCAAGACCTAAAATTAGGGTTTTCTCAATACAGACTCAACTCATCGAGTCCAGCCCCCGACTCGACGAGTAGGCTTCAAAACGCGCGTGGCCAACTAAGCCCCTACACGACGAGTCAGGACCAACCAACTCGTCGAGTAGGTTCCCCAAAGTACAATATAACTCTTAAATTCTCATTCAGGAATCGGGGTGTTACAATTCTCCCCCACTTGAATTAGATTTCGCCCTCGAAATCGCTCCCTGAAAACACATAGATCAAACGCAATAACCCGAGAAGCACCACCAAAAATCTCATATCATACAACAACCTCCCTTCCAAGACACCTAAACCTAATCAGGAACTCCCAATCCCAAAATAGGATGGACCCCTCTGCCGTTGAGGTACCAGTTTTGACTCTCCAGAACCTGGAAGTTTTAGTGGTTTGTCTCCCTGCTAGACGCCCATGCAAGTCGTTGACCAATATCTGGCTAACGATCACTCATGACAGATATACCAATCGATCCAGATCGTAGCTCAAAAGGAATGGAAGGGTCACATCTCACTAGGGACCCACCACCTGTACTGCTATCATAACCCATCTTAAAAAATGAACCTCAATATTGTGTCCTCAGACACAATAAAATGATCATGCCCGCTCGGAACCATCCTCTGACGTCTATACTCATAATCCCTAGATTCCTCTCAAATACCCCTCCAACATTGAGAACAAGGTCAGCTCCCGGCCCAATAGTGGAACTTCCAAAGGATACCTATTGCACTCCTAATGAAACGACTTTGCGGACTCCTTCTCACAATAGCTATCTCAACCCATCAAGACACAGAAAATCACGAAGTTCGCTCTACCTCAAGCGAATCACTACAACCCCATATGAAGTCGTCTCACCTCCAACCTTTGTCGTCTACCACCTACTGATTCCATGCGTCTCGTGGACCTTCCCAAAACAATGTACTGACCTACACATGTCTAAAACATCTGATGGAAACTATTACCTCTCAAAAGGAACCCATCCGGAAATTCGGAATCTCATCCTGCCTACTTATTACACAAATATGGCCAAACTCAAACTCGGAAGTCTGATTCAACAGGAAAAATTGAAACCACTCACCTCCAACCTGAGACTCAACTCAAACCCTATGATCCACAAATCTATGCGTACACCCCTCTTCCAATTTGGATATAACGATTCCCGACCATCCTGGAGACCCCAGTCTTGCCCCTGGTCCAGCCTTCAGTTTCCTAAGACTCAATTGGTAAGGATACCTAAGCCTAAGAATTTCTCTGTGTCATGCTCTAACTAGTGAAGGCTATGGCTCCTCGCAGTTATACAACAATCTTTCACTGACTAACATGTGCTACGACTCCCCATAGCCCTATGACACTCTCTCCCTGACTCATGAATGCTACAGCTCCCCGCAGTATTACGATACTCTCTCGCTGACTCACATATGCTACGATTCCCCTCAGTCATAAGATACCCTCTCTCTAACTCATGAAAGCTACAGCTCCCTGCAGGCTTACGAAACTCTCTCACTGACTCGTAAAGGCTACGGCTCCCCGCAGTTTCACAATACTCTCTCACTCGCCGTGGGCTCACCCCTATGGTTTTTCCCCAATAGTCCCAAGTGATTACTCCCACTTGAATCTACTCGCTCTCTTACCACCCCATAATCTCATCCTCAAGTCATCTCCCCACTGAATTCACTAACTCATGTTCCGCAGTCGCATCATAGATAGGTACACACACCCACCCAGATTAAGCATCACTACTCCTGATGAAAATCTCCTCAACAAAGCACTTTCTCCTACTACAATTCACATTCTTGGACAATTCCGTCCAATGACAAATAGTTGAAGGGCTCCCACTGGAACACTAGTCACTCGAAACTCTACTTGCCATCTCACTAAATCAAGCCTCAAAATAATCCAAAAATTTTAGGCATCATACTCGGATACCTCGGTACACCATCACAGAACCTCGCGATGTCTTGCCTCAACCACTGATCTTCCACTCACCGCATCTCGTATCTTCGAAATACTCCAGCTCGCCAATTGAAACACGGAGGAAGCGCCAATGACTAAGAACATGTTGAAAACAATCTGAAACCCCATCCTCTACTGCTCAAAACCTATGCAAGAATACTCATATCGGCACTGAAGTTGGTTGCCAAAACAACTACTGCCTTTCCTAGAGTGCATAAAACAACCCATACATCGAACTAGAAATTCTCAACAGTCGAAACTGAACTCCAACAAGCCAACCGTCTCAAACTCATCCACTACAAACTTGAAGAATCCATAACTGCAATAAGGTTCCTGACCAAAAGCTACTCGTTGTGGATACACTCATCCTTTCCTAAACACGTACAACATGCATCATCTCGCTATGCACCTCGCCTCATCCACTAATAACCCAAGTCTCATGTGTCCGTACCGTAGATCTCCATAACCAGTTCTCTAACCTCACTTGAATAGATCGCTATTCCTCTTAATAGAATACCTGGTTCTCCCCCCACTCAGGGTTCGAACCATCACCAATTGGCATACCAACAGTCTACTCCATAGGCTGTTTCACCAGGTACATCACACTTGAATCTTGGAATCATACCTCGCAACACTCGATGATCTTCCCGATAGAGACCAAGAAACTCCAAATATCCCGAATCCTGAATCTCAGCTGAAATCCTCGGAATCCTGCCCACGTGACTCCCTCTAGTCATCCCGAAATCTCATACCAACACACCGCCGGATATCCCAACTGTACCGAATTAGCCATGACTCTCAATATGGAAGTGATGCATTATCACACACTGTGTCTTCGGTCCCTCAACCAACATTCCATCGCGTGGATCATCATAGAAGCAAGAGACCTCACTCTCATAGTCAATACACAAAGTACGCAACGAGGGCCGCCGCCCCGGTATACTCCTATTGATCACCTGAATCTGCTGCTAAAAAGTATGCCTTACTCAACTAAGGCAACTCCTTGTCCTCATCCATCTCAGTCCCCACCAATGACTCTTTCACGGTATAATAAATACCTCGCAACAACATATCACAATTACTCTGGTGAAAACATCGCAACTATATGATAACCTATGGAATTACCTCCAAACTCTAGAATTGGAAGCTCGTTATCTCGTTCGCTCCACACGCGAAGCGGAAATAGTGTAATCTTCGTCACAGGATGTGACATCTCAACCATCGGTCGAGAACTCAACCCAGACCGCAATCCTCCTCCGCGTATCACCACCACTTTTCCACAAGTCCTACCACTCCAACTGGCAGCCCACCAGTTAACTCCTCGAGATCTAAAACTCAATCCCCTCACAAGGTACACTCTGTCGAAGCTCTACCAACATGGCCCTGTGGCCCCATAGTTTACCATATCCATTCTCGGTCTAAACACCCATCGTCGAATAACTGCTAAAAATGGCAACACACTCTGCTACGAATCATGGTACCCGAACCATGTTATCTCCCTACTACCTACTATTTAGAACCTCTGGAATCCTCCCTGTTTCGAGTATGGGTCCTCTGCTTTCAGTAGTATGGGACCATACTACCTGCCACATCTACCCATACATTCCACACAGATCATCCAGGGTTTCCTAAATAGTTGCTCAACCTTCTCGATCACCAATCCTATTGCACATGGTTGCTCTCCAGCGAATACTCTCCTCTATCAGCGTACTCATCTAAATAAGGTATCTTCCTAGGCTCCTCCTAGGTTCTCACATTTCTCTGCCATCAGCTGCTGAAGAACTCCTGATGATGCCGACCATCTACCTCCTAAATATCGTGATACTCACTCGGTAGCTGACTCTCATCATCAAGATTTCTACAAAGCACAAAGCAAGCAGCATTCGGGCATCGAATAACCTCCACCATCATGTAAAACCACTCTGGCATATAACTCTTCTCGCTTTATCCACAACTCAAAAGGCATCGTTGACCCAAGAAACCCCACCCCTCATGGCATCTAACTACCCTCTTAGTAGATTCCTCCAACAACACATCTAGGTATCTCTCCTAGATTACTCCACTAATCAAAGCTCTCTCTAAAAGGTTCCTGCTAGATACTCCTACTCAGCACATAATCAAGGCACAAAACACATAGCAACAACTCCTAGGCTAAGGCATCACAAATCAGCCGAATCTAGCCTGAAAATATGAAGTACCTAGTCTATCCTCTAGCATGCATCACTAATATCTTGTAAATATATCATAATCACAATTAAGTAATGGTATTTTGGGAAATCACCGTTTGGGCTCTGGATTAATGTACACACTACTTCAACTCGTTTTCTCTTAAAACGCTTTCTCATTTTAGAAAAAATCATTTCTTTTGAAATTTTTTCTCAAATCCTTAGTTTGAGTTCAGACACACCCGAAGGTACATCCGAATCCCTCAGATTAGTGAGTTCCCCAAAATACCACATACACAAATAATAAGCCTCTTATGGCTATGACTCGGCATGGACCCTCAGGTCTCATGTGTCTCGATGTGGACCCTCCAATCATGTGTCTCAGTTAGGGGTGAAAACGAGCCGAGACGAGCCCGAGCCTGGCCTGGCTCGGCTCGGGCTAGTTTAAGTTATATAAGGCTTGATCTCGTGCTCGGCTCGAGTCGAGCTTCCTTGTACTTAGCTCGGCTCGAGCTCGTAAAGAATTATATAAGCTCGACTCGGGATTGGGCTCGACTAATTTTTTATTTGACGTGTCTAAATAAGCTTAAGCTCGGCTCGAGCTCGTTTACTAATACCCTAAATCCAAAATTACCCTAATATGTTTATATATATATATATATAATATTAAATTATATTATATAAAGGCTCGTTTAGGCTCGTGAGTCTAATCAAGCTTAATGGCATAGGCTTGAGCTCGAGATCGTTTAATAAATGAGCTTAATATTAAGCTCGAGCTCGGATCGGGCTGGTTTAAAATCGATTTCGAGTCGAGCTTTTAACGATCCAATCTCAAGTAGCTCGCGAGTAGCTTGGCTCGTTTGCACCCCTAGTCTCAGTGAGGACCCTCTGGTCTTACAGCTCGGTTTGGACCCTCCAGTCCAGTATCTCAGTGAAGACCCTTCAGTCCCACAACTTCGTTTGGACGCTCCGGTCCTATCACAGTAAACATAGATTATAGCATATATATCACACAGACAAAATGCATAATATCATATAACTCAAGTAAGCACATAGGACCCTCTGGTCGCACAAAGATACCACTCATGGTAAGTATAGTGAGAAGACTCACCTCACAGAGTAAAACAAAATATCTCACACTCGAGCTGCTGGTCAAGTCTCCGCCCCTCCATGGCCTCCAATATCCACATTTGACCAAAACCCTAAAGTCAACAGTCAAAACTGATCCAACTCTAAAAGTCAACAGAAGTCCACACCTAAGTCAACAATCCTTATTGATTCAACTCGCTGAGTACAACTCATGACTCGTCGATTCCCTCAGAACTCAGTAATCGCGAAAACCCGACTCTACTCACCGAGTTGCTAGCCAACTCGTCGAGTCCATGCAACGTCCAAAGGATCAGCAAAACCCTACCTACTCGTCAAGTTGTCTCATCAACTCGTCGAGTACACTCTGAATCCAAAGACGGGTAAAACCCTCTCAACTTGTCAAGTTGTTTCATCAACTCGCCGACTCTGTCGTGCATCCAAACCATCGGGTAAACCCTAACCGACTCGTCAAGTCTATTCAGTCCACTTCCTCATTCAGAAAATTTTGGACATAAATAAGGTCCCATACTTTGGATCTAGCCTCTAAGGCTGAATCATGCACATAAAGCTACAACCTTTACATTCATGCATGGCATATAGGGCTCAAGATGCCGAAACAAGCTCCATAAAGGTCTTTATGCTTGAAGACTTGCCCAAAGCTTAATAAAGCTCGAATCTTTGGGCTCACAGGGACTTATATAGATCAGATCTATAGTCTCAACTTCCATGGCCAACTCAACAACTCCACTACTAGAAAAACAGCCTTTTACGACGCGCAAAACACGACGCTCTTTGATTTATGTTACGCATTAGAGAGTGACATTAAAAAAGTGTCATCTCTTCAAAAAATTTAAGGATTTATGTCGCGCATTACTGAGTGCCTTTAAATTAGTGTCTGATGTAAAAATATTAAAAACACGGAAGGCACTTGTGCGTCATCTGTGAATGTCGTTTTATATTTTTTTTAAGAAATGCGCGTGTCCGAGGGAAAATGAAATCCCCCAAAATTTTGAACACCCGCCATCCTCCCTGTGTACTCTCTACACCCGCCAAATCGATTTCATTCTCTCCCTTCCTTCTCTCTGCAACCCCTTCCTCTGCGATCGACTTTCACTTCCTTCTCTGTGTAAACCCTAATCAAACATAACGCATTTGCAATGGTAATGTCTTCTTTCACAAAATAGACGATTGAGCGAAGAACTAGGGCTTCTGATGAATCGAACATCACCAACAATGATAGCTACCCATCATAATTTGTTTTTTCTCTCGGACTCCACCATTCCAACATCGCACGACAACAGCGCTTGCATCTGCTGCATCTTCTCCAACATTGGATTCTGGTTCTGGAAAGCGCTTGCATCCACCTTCTCGTCTCTCCCCCTCCACCGTGTTTTCTCTCATCTCTCTCCTCCATAGATGGAGATTGTCGGAGACATGAAGGGAGTAACCGAAGGAAACCCTAAAACTACTCTGATTGCATAAACACTTCTTCTCCTGCAACTTTAGGTAAGTCTCTCCTCCATAGAGTATAATTTCTGCTTTCATGTTTTTTCATCTTTAATCTTTCAAACCCCTTTCTTGTTCTTCTTTCAGTGTTAGAATTTATCTGGATTTAGCTCTTTGATTTTATAAGATCTTCATAAATTGTTCGGGTTTCTTGATTTTTGGAACCTGCATGTTTATTTTCCTTCCCAATCTGGGCATTTTTATCTGTGATTAGTAAACAAATTAGGGTTATGATTCTTAAACATCCAATCCTTTTGCCTTTGTTCTTGTTCTTAATGTTTTTCTTTTTTAGAAAATTCCATCGTCTTTAGTTCTTGATCTTGACTTTGAAGACACCCATGTGTTGTTTAGTTGAAATTCAGTTTCAAGATCATGATTCTTCATTAACTAAATCAACTTGTCAATCTTACCCTGAAGTTGCTAGTGCTGGAGAAAATTACCATTTAGCGTTTGAGAGTTGGAATTGAAGATATGGAATGGAATTGAAGCTCATTTAGTTGCAATAATGGTCATATCTGTGATCTGTTATTGCTAGGCAAAATGGGTCCCAATCATCAATTACAACAGCAAGGGTAGTGCCCTATGCTTCTTCAGTTCCAATTGAAGGTTTAGTAAATTAAAGCTTTAACCAAGGTAATCATCTGGGGTATCAAAGTTACTGGGATGCAACATATGCACATGAATTGACAAATTTTCGTGAACATGGGGATGCTGGTGAAGTTTGGTATGCATATCTAATTGACTATGACATATACCTTCTTTGACAAGATGCTTTTTTGTATGACTTTTTAAATTCTTTCTAAAGGTTTGGGGCAGATGTCATGGAAATGGTTGCTTCATGGAAAAAAGGACTATGTGCTGACATTTCACAAAGACATTTACAAATTCAACATAAAATTGATGACTCTGAGTCTGTTAGTCAAGAGGATAAAGATTTAGCAAGATGGAGTGTTCTTGATGTTGGAACAGGCAATGGGCTACTTCTTCAAGAGCTTGCTAAACAGGGGTATAGTATTATACATAATAACACTTATTCCTCCTTTTGGTACGATGATAATTGATAAATCATTCTTTATTACTTTTGATGTTAGTATAAATAGGTTCTCTGATCTCACTGGAATAGATTATAGTGAATGAGCAATTAGCCTTGCTAGAAGCCTTGCTAATCGTGATGAATTTATTGGTATCAAACTATTGGTTGATGATGTTCTTGATTTTTTATTTACTCATATTTAATGTCTATTGGTAAGTTACAATTTGCATTTACTCATATTTAATGTTTTTTATTTTTGATTTTACAGCTCCTGATATACATCGATCCAACAGCACAAAGTTCTAGGGATATGCTTGGTATTGACACTCGAGGTTGAAAACTTCAACGTCATGTCAGGGATAAATATAAATTTATTTCAAGTTTGGTCCATTATACCCTTGGTTGACATTTATAAAAAACTTCCTGGAAGTTACTAAAGAAACAGTCGTTGCCACCTTTGTGCTATTCATCAGGTGTTAAATGGCTTCTACCAACCTTGGACATGGCGGAGTTGGCAGTTCCAGAGTTGTTACCGGCTTGAATTATTTATCTAGTTCAGTTGACTGGCTCGGGAGAGAGATGCTTGAGATGCGACAAGGTAGAACATGATGATGAAAGAGTGAGTGCAAGTTCCTTTTCCCTTATCATAACTTTTCTTATATATCATTCATAAAATTCTTATATATCATCAGTTGTTATTGATAATCTGTTCATGTTGGATTTATATTGCAGGAAAGTGAACCAGAGATAGTACATGGTGTGGGTTCTGAAGCAAGGCATGTTATAAGAACAACAACACACCCGGTCTTCTTTCTGACTCTGTCATGTAGAAATCGATTGCATCACTTATTCCCTTATTCTCTTGTGAGTATAAAAAATTAGCTACATCATTAACCTAATTTGTGAATTATTGATTTTATTAATTGTTGGAACAGGGGAAACTTGGGGAAACTTGTGATTTCTTTCTTAGGTATCTAATTGCTAATTTTATAGCTACATCATTAACCTGCTACGGTTGCTATTTGAACTTTGAAGTGTTTTCTGCCTTTTTGACCATTTTACCCCTGCTCTGTGTTTTGCTTAGTTGTTGTGTTTGTTGGTCTCAAATTTTTTCCCATGCTTTTGGAGCTGTGTGGAGCTTGCTGCCACCTTTTTGGAGCTGTGTGGAGCATTCTAGGTGGTTGTAATGATCAGTCTAAACAAGTTTGGAGTAATGAATTTTCAAGAATTAGCATTTTTCATGGGTTTCAACTACAATCTGTTATTTAATTTTTATATGATATAAAGGCTTAACATGGGTTTCAATGTTTCATGCAATTTAAAAAGCAAATTAAAACAGAGCTTTGAGAATTTAATATATGTACATATGGTGGTCAAATGAAGTTGTGTAAAAAATGTTATATGAAATGGATGTGGGAGTATTATGTGGATGCTACAACAGGTAGGTAAGCTTCAATTTCTACCTTTTAATTTCTCTCATAAGTTGAAAATTTGATTTCTAGTTTCCATGGATCCAACCTTAATGTTTTTCATCCTCAAAGGTAATACATGTTTGCTGAAGTACCAGACGACTACGAATAGATATAGACTCTACAAATGTTCAGGTGGGTATTTTTTTCTGAAATTCACATAACTATATCTTTGATAGTCATGTTTGTTTGTTCGGTTGTGCAAGGACAATTAGATGGAGTTTGATAGCACATGCAGCTAGGGAAGTGGATTGGAGTGGGATAGAAAATAGAACAAATGTAGCTAGGGTAATTGTTTTCTGAATTTGGTGTAACTATATCTTTGATTTTGTTTTTCATCTTACCTTTTATGATTTGAGTATGAAATTTTATTTTATATTATGCAATGGATTGTATTTTTTGTATATGCTATTTTATTTCTATTATGAGAAATTAAATGCAAATTTAATTTGAAAATTAATAAATATATAAATTTATTTTTTTTAAACATTTAAATTTACGATACGCAAAAATGTGTGTCATCTTCATTTATGACATGGCCTTTCTTGACATGGGCTTTCTTGATACGCATTGCGTGTCATTAACACACGCGTCGTAAGGTTACGACACGCGAATGCGTGTCATCTTCCTTTATGACAGGGCCTTCCTTGATACGCATTGCGTGTCGTAAACACGCGTCGTAATTGCGCGTCGCAAATGAGCGTCGTAAATGCGCGTCGTCTATAGACGACGCGCAAAAGCGCGTCGTCTCTCTTTATGACAGGGCCTTCCTTGACACGCATTTGCGCGTCGTCTGAGCCTTTTACGACGCGCAATGAGCGTCGTAAAAGGCTGTTTTTCTAGTAGTGCTCCAAACCAAAAGATGGATGGGATAAAGCCCTAAAACTTTCTAGAAAAAGATCTAACAAAAGGAATGATCAAGGAGATAGCTTTTTACCTCCAATTGACAGCTAGCACCGAAAGAACACTGGACCCACAGCTTCTTCCCGTTCCAAACCTTCTTGCTCTTCATTCTTCTTCTAAAAATGCACTTGAACACTAGATCTTTAGCCTCTCTCTCTCTCTCTCTCTCTCTCTCTCTTTCTCTCTCTCTCTCTCTCTCTCTCTCTCTCTCTCTTTCTCTCTCTCAAAATGACTACAGCTCGTCTAAGGTTTCTCTTAGTGTGTCTAAATGGACTGGGAGGCGGAAATGAGGGCTTAAGGGCCTTTAAATAGGGTGCAAGCCCTAAAATTAGGGTTTGCTCATTACAGACTCAACTCGTCGAGTCCAACACCCCCCAACTCGACGAGTAGGCTTCAAAACACGCGTGGCCAGCTCATCCCCTACACGACAAGTCGGGACCAAACAACTCGTTGAGATGGTTCCCCAAAGTACATTATAACTCTTAAATTCTCATCTAGGATTCATGGTGTTACAAGACTCTAAGTACCGCATCCAAAATCGATCTCTACTCGTCGAGTTGGGCTCCCCAACTTGTCGAGTCCCAGTACAAAACCCTAAAAACATAAAAAAAATCAATTGATACCTGGAACATGCGTTACAGCCCATAGTATGTTGTTATTATACTTGTGTTATTGGTTATGTATTGGTATTTTGAGGGAACTCACTAAGCTTTGGGCTTACAGTTTGAATTATGTTTCAGGTACCTCAGAGGATCGCGGGAAGGTTAAGGCGTGATCATGCACCTCCTCATAATGTGTTTTATCATTTTGGGAAAACTCTGATGTTTAAACTATTTTGAAAACAATATGTAAATAATGATGGTTTTTGGTCGGTTGAAAAAGTTTAAATTTTTATGAATTTTTATGGTTGTTACAAAATCATTGCAAAGGCTAAAGCGAACAAGTAATACCCAGATGGAGATATAAAGCGTATTTCAGATATGATTAAGTGGTGGATAGTCATTCGGAAGACTTTAATGAAGATTATTCCGAAGGTATTTGAAACAGTGCAGAAGACTAAAGAAAAGACCACTACAACAACTTGACACAAAGGGGAGATTGTTGGGATTTGGAATTAGATTGTGTCTAGTTGTAAGTGTCTGTAATGTTTAGTGTCTTTTCTTTGATTCCAAATTGAGTGTTGTAATTCCGATTTCGGAGTCTTATTTAATCTGTCAACATAGGATTCCTTTCTTGTGCTTATTTGACGCCTATATATAGGAGCATTAGTTAGTAGATAGGTAAGAGTTTTAGACATAGAATATTTCTGCACAATCTGTTGTAAATAATTATTCTCTCGAACCTCTAACGAAATCAGATCTTATTTACATCTTTGTGTTCATCCAAAACATTCATATATTCAAATGACGTTTTCATCTTAGAATATATCGTTCCTAAAGTTCTATCAATTTCTTTCTTTATATGGTTGTTTTAATCTTTACTTACATGCAAAGTGATCTTTGGTAGGATAAATAGTTTTATGTTTATTTAAGAATTTAAAGCTTCTGTTGTTGTTTTTAGTTTTTTAGAAAATGATTTTTGAATAAAAACCAAAAAATTAAAACCTCAAAATAGAATCTAGATTAACTATCAAATTCTTCAAATCAAATTACTAATAAAATTCACCATTAATGGAGCTTCAAAGGCTCATAAAACCCCAAACTCTATAGCAGCACTTCACATGAGAGTTCTCTTGGAGTTTAATAAGTAGATTTTAGAAGTGAGCATAGAAAATTAATTAGAACTCTATATCACCAACATTTTATGGATTTGGAGAAACCTCCAAATCCTAACTCGAAAATAAGAAGGTGAAGAAAATTTATACATTTCCAATGTCTTCTTTATGAACCTTGGCTTCTCTAATTCTAATGCTTCTTCAATTATGCTACTAAGTCTCTTCCGGTCTCATTAAATCATCATTTATCCTTTCTTCCCCTCGCTCTATCTCTCTATCAATATATTTGAATGAAGAACTCGAAGAGGATGGAATATCTAGCTTATTAACTTTTCACTAACTTGATAACTTATACCCCCATTCCTCTCTTTCCAACATTTTCCCATAATGAATTCAACTATCTAATTTGTTTCATATTTACATTATAAATCTATCCCTAGTAAGTTTCTTTTCTGTTTGGTCCTTATAAGAGTTAGTCTAGTCAAATCTTGGTCAAACACTAGGCTCTTGTCTAAATTACCATTTTATCCCTAGTTCATAGATTTGACCCAAATAAATATTCATTCACTTTAAATTGACTTTATAAGTAAACAAAATATCGATCATTATTACTCTAAATTTTAAATTCATTTATTTTATTTTATTATTTGATTATTTGATTATTTATTTCATACAATTTTATTTTATCCCTAATTTAGGGATGTTACATAGGTATGCATCCTTTTTTGGAATCATGTATATTTATTGGAACATCATATCCAATTTTAAATTTGAGTGCATCAGACATTGTAGGAGACCGAGATCTGCTTAATGCCAATGCCAACATATATAATATAAATATGAGTCCTCTATTGTAATCCTACATCTTGAACCTCTTCAAGACATAATCTATGTGTGTATTATGGCTTAACTCAATGAGGTGTCTATATACATCGTTATAGATCTTGATGCTCTAGACGTATAGTGCATTTCCCATGTCTTTCATAAAAAACCATTCCCAAGCTAAGTTTTTACACAGTGAAGGTTAGAACATTATTTCTCATGAGTAGTATGTCATCCAAATACAGTACGAAGAAGACTATAATTCTCCTACTAACTTTGACCTATACACAAGCTTCATTTTCACTCTTGACAAATCTAAACACCTTGATTTTCTCATCAAAGCAGTTACTGCAACTTCGAGATGCTTGTTTGAATCCATAAATATCTCTCTGAAACGTACATACTTTATTTGGATACTTGGCATGTATAAAACCATAAGGTTTAGTTTTCCATTTAGGAAAGCAATTATTTCACCCGTTTTCCATATTTTAAAAATCAAATTTGTTTTGGAAACCAATATCATGATAGATTTTATCATTGTCACAGGTGAAAAGGTTTCTTCAAATTCAATCAATTGGGTTTGAGTATAGCCTTTTACAAATAGTTTTACCTTGTATGCATGTAGCTTTCTATCCATGTATTTCTTCTTCTTAAAATCATGTTTACATCCTATTGTTTTACAGTCATATGTCCAATCAACCAAATCTCATGCTTTATTATCATACACGATATTCATCTCGGTTTCCATAGCTCCATTTATCATACTCTTATCTGCTATGACCTCCTATTAACCAGTAGCTTCGGAATCCTCTATCGTTAACTCATTACCCTCATATATGAATAAACCATACCTTTCTGATTAATATATGAATAAATCATACCTTTCTTTGAATCATTGCTACCTTTCATCGTGGTAACTTCATTGGCATAAGATCTATTTTGCTAAGCTAAATAACTCTCATCCTTTTTCCTTGCTTATTTATTTTCGAATTTAAAGTGTCCCTATATATTTTGGTATCTTTTTTTATCATTTCGTACAAACCTAGCAATACTTGCGAATAGATGAAAATACATGATCTAAATTTATTTCAGCTTCTTTGCTAATTTGGCCAAGTCATAAACCTTTAAAAACCTAAAAAATGCAAAACATTTACCTATCTTTGAAGGCTTCCTTTCAATGTAGACGTCAACAACCACCCTGTACTCCCCACATAATTTTCTCAAATCTTATGTTTCCATTTATGATGAAAATTTGTTTATGTAAAAACAAATTGAGAAGCATTCCATTGAATTACCATAATTTCTCATTGGTTTCGAACTTTTCCCTCACACATCTTTCATTCCTATTCCTTTCTCGGGTATCCCTTTTTCTTGAAACTAAAATTTCATTCCTATTATGTCGATCCCACATTAGGTTTAAATGAACTAACATCATCACCGATGATGTCAGCACACCATAATAACGTTTCGTAATCAAATATTAATTGTTGAATAGGTTGTCATTAGCACCCTGATCTCCCCACCGGTGATCATAGTAAAACAACGTCGTCGATGCAAAACGCAAACATAGGACACGTCGACGCTTAGGTTTTATGTTAATAACCCTTAAAGTAAATAAAAATATTTATTTATTTATTTATACCGATATAGTGAGTTTATAGATTTTGAGTTAGAAATTAGATTAGAGCATTCTGACGGAAGTTTTTGAATGATTTATTACTACTCGAACAACCACTTTAATACCAAAGAAGTTGAAATTTATTTTGTTACTATTTATTAATTGTTGAACGTTCTTCTAGCCATTATTATAAGGAAGTGATCCGTACATAATAGTTTTTCCTCATACACAAAAATTTATGTTTTATAGATTTATAAAATACATTTTAGTGTATATATTGTTATGCATGAAGAAAAATTATTTTGTACGAATCAACTTTCATTATTATACTATTAAAGTAATACATCTAATTCCCTTATTTTAATAACATTTTTTTTATCCCTTTTAATTATATTTTATATTTTTATATTATTTTTTAACTAATATACACAAAATATATTCAATATTTGTATAAAATAGCTATATGTTTAATAAAATAATACACATATCAAATATAACATGTTCTTAAAAACTAAAAGTTAAATAAAGACGTTTTATAAAATATATCTTTAAAAAAAAAGATAAGGAATTTAAGAGATAATTTTTTTGTTGATTTGATAAACTTAATAAGCTTAGAGATTTACCATTATGATGCTCTTTTTCATATGATGATGCTCTTAGGATGAAAAAGAAACACAAACTTCATTTCCTAAATATCACGAATCCTACTTGAATTTTATAATCCTAAGAGTTTTTATTTTAACAACTTAATAACTTTTTACATTGGCCTAGTGACACATTTGTTAAGTGAATGTACATAATTTGTTTTGAAACTGACGATTTCCATTATCATGTCTTAATCTGATTCCCAACATCCAGCTTGTTAAGTTATGCGAGCAAGATCCAACCACCAAGTGGTCTTAACAAAGTGTAAGTATCCCATGATGTTCTCTCTCTCTCTCATATTGTATAGTCACATCTCATGCTTTTTGTTAAAGAACAAAAGCTTATCAAGGATGGGTGGGAAGAGGGATCAGAATATGATTTTGTAACTTTTAGGGGACAATAGAAGTAGCGATTCTCTTTCTCCATCATATTATTATTATATACACTTCTTTCAACTACACTTTCCAACGATCTCATATCGAACAAACAACTAAAGCCTATAAGCCCCACTCCCTATATGTGTATATACATAAGTGTAGTAAATCACAAATTCAATCCAAACCATAAAGACTAAATTTGTAACTTAGAAACATTAACTAAAAGTCTGAAACCATTTTATATCATCCTCCAAATATCAACCACAAAAGTACTTGAGTATTATTATAAAAAGCAAAATAGATAGATAGATAGATAGATAGATAGATAGTTGTTCTAAATCATCAACCTTATAAAATCAAATTTAGGGATTTGTTGGTGGCTTTGACTTCAAGTCAACAACAATCACACAAAAATTATCAGAGCTGGATCTCGAACGCGCTTCTTGGTGAAGACACTCTGCAACATATTGCGATGGACTTTTGTTAGCTCTTTCCACGTTGCGCTCTTGTTGCAACTTTTGACATGCAAAATTTCCAACACATGTTGTGGACATGACATCCCATAAACCATCGGTAGCTATTATCAAACACTCGTCATCTTCTGACCTCGTAGTAAAAGTCAAATCGGGAACTGCACTTACAGCCGGTTTCAACCTCTTGTCTCCTGACATTTCAAACACCACAAGTATATAATTACAATTAGTCTGTAATCATACGTTTCTGTAGATTTAGGTTATGTTTGACAGACTAACTGAAAAGCTAGCTGATAGATGAAAAGCGAGCTGCTAGTTGATAAAAAAATAGTTTTTGGTAAAACTAGCGTATATATGCAAGATGCATAAAAGTGCATGAAGAAGATTGTGTTTTTTTTTAATTAAGAAAAGGCATATTTAAAAGAATTTTAAAAAAGTTTAATAAGCTCATTGAAACGCGAACGCTAGTCTGAGTAGTTTTTTAAAAAGTTAGGCTATAAGTTACTTTTTACTTTTTATGGTATGTTTGGCAGAAAAGCTAGCTGAAAAGCTAACTGCTAGCTTACAAAAAATGACGTTTAGTAAAAACTAGCTGATAAGCTGGCTGAAAGAGATATAAAATGACATAAAAAGACATTGAAAAAAATGTTTCTATAATTAATTAAGGGTATATTCAGAAGATTTTAAAAAAGCTATTAAAAAGTTAGTCTAAGTAGTTTTTTAAAAAGCTAGCTTATTAGCTACTTTTTGGCTTGCCAGACATGTCAATTTAAAAAGTAGCTGATAAGCTAGCTATTTAAGAGATTTTTTAAAATCTTCCGAATATACCCTTAATTAATTATAGAAACATTTTTTTCAATGTCTTTTTATGTCATTTTATCTCTTTCATCTAGTTTTTACCAATCATCATTTTTTGAAAGTTAGCTTATAAACTAGCAGCTTGCTTTTCAGTTAACAGCTAACAACTAGCTTTTCAGCTAGTCTGCCAAACATAGTCTTAGAATATGATAAGATATATGTCCTACAAGAAAAAGGAAACCAAAATTTATAAAAATAAGGAATATTTATAAACCTATTGCCCTTGACATTGCGAGCACACCATTCACTCTCGGTGTACCCCACTCATCTGATAATATGCAGCCCCCACTTTTAACAATCCTCTCCTCCTCATCTTCTCTATCAGGCTGTTAAAAGTTAAAACAGAAGAATTAGTGATTGTGTTAGAGAAAAATAAGCAAAAAGAAGACATTGAGAAAAAGATAAGAGATTGAAAAGACCTTATGGTCCTCGGAGAGAGGAATGGTGTGGGACCCACGACAAAGAACAGCCCTACTATCACCACAATTCGCAGCAACAATTTGGCAAGATGAAAGAAGCACAACCAATGCAGTTGATCCAGCATCAGTTTCAATTTCACATGCCTTATCAACATTTTCATAAGCCCTAAAAAATGCAGAACCCCACTTTTTGTTCCATTCGGTTGTAGTGTCAGCAGTCTCCCATGCTTCTTTCAATGCTGTATGCAGTGATTTCATACAATAATCACTCGCCTGTATCATCATCATCATCATCATCATCAATGAAATAATTGTTAGTTTTTAATGGAAATAAGTAAAACAGATCATTACACCTTAAAAAGAAAATAACTACTAACCAATGACAATCAATACCAATTTCGGTAGGTAAGTTACTAGCATGATTCATTCATACATAAAGTCATAAACAAAGTAAATGATTGATATTTGATCATGCATATTTATTCATCTACTTTCCTAAATCTGAATTGCTTGAGATTTGATAAGTACTCTAGCACATTGATAAATCTTTGTTATTACACCTCATATTTAGATTGATCTACACCATGTTTTATGTTGTTGTAAATGGAAAGATCAACTCGCAACAGACAATAGATGTAATAACCTAAGTAAGGACTTGAAATCTAAATAGATCATCAGTGCGTAACCTCTATTGAACTATAAATTCGTTTGAATCTTCCCTAAATCTTCTCTATGTTCAAGTAAATCTAACAAATTAGTAAATTACAAGAATGTGATATTCATATAATGATATGGTAGCTTCTCAATCAAGATCGTAGATTGAATAAAGATTGATGTAATTTTATCTGTCATCGTGAACCACGAAAAGGAATTGAATGTTACCGTTTCTTCTACGACATTTGTGTATTCTTTTTTCTTCTTCAATATTCAGACATGCCATTAATGGCGCAAAAATGAGTTCTCCAGAAAGAGCTTTGAAATGTGATGCCAGAAGAACATATTATTATTCCGGTAAACAGCGGATTTAGGGACTAGGGTTCTTCGGGGATGAATTTTGAAGACTTAATTTCATATGATTGTCTATTTTCTTTATCGATATGTCATATGTGTCTTTATCGAAATATTTAATAAAATAATATTTTTATCGTATTTTCAATTTGGTACTAAACTTTTATTAGGTTTTTTTTTCATTTTTTTATAAACTGAAATTGAATATACTTATATAATATAAAATATAAATTTTCGATATACAATTAAGTTATTAACCTAAATATTAATAAAAATATATCTTTATCGAAATATTTAGTGAAATTAGATTTTTATCTAGTTTACAATTTGGAACCAAAATTTTACTAATTTATTAAAATATTCAATTTTCACATAAACTAAAATACTAATAGTAAATAGTTTTTATTCAATGAACCATAAACCAACGAATTTCTATTTTTAGTAGACAAAGACAAAAAGTGTATAATTTATTTATTTATTTTTATGAAGATGTTATTTTAAATAAAAAACAGCTACTAAATGATTATTCCTTTTAAATTTATATATTTGTTTATGATAAAACTTAAAATTGAAGGTATATTTCAACCCTCGTTATCAAACTGTTATTTGATATTATTATTTTTTAAATAACTACTAATATATCTATATTGTTATTGAAAAACTAATTACTTTCTATTGTTATCAAGATGTGTGGAAGTGTTGACGATTATTCAATTTTTAGGATTGCTTTCAGTTATACTATTTCTTGAAATGATTAACTAAAATTGTTTATTGATAATATGTTACTCATATCTATGTTCCTATCATTTATTGTAACTCTAAATAAGTATATTCTTGACCTACAATTGATGGCCAAGTTGAGATTGTTACTTGCTTATGTGGTTTAGATTTGATCGAGTGTTGACTTGATCAATTTTATAGATGATGATGACGTTTTGACCTTAATAGACTTTACATGTAATATCAGTTTCAATCTCATAAGTACTTATATATGGTCATCATGTTTTCTGTTAATCATAATTCAATTGAGTCTTCGGTTGTTATAGCTATGAAATACTCATCTAAAATAAATCTATTTATGTGGACTGCTAGTCTGTTTTAATAGGTTTTATTTCATTGTTCACTTATAATCGCATCTAATGGAACAACTTAAACTAATCCAATTGTCCCTCTTGTTTATCTAAAGTCCTACATTGCAGATTCTAAGAGCTTATACCTATTAAAAAAAACTACATCACTACTATTTGTTACAATTTTGTTAACATCTATGGGTCTTTATTATAATCGTTATCATCAATTTTGATTACAACTACTATCATTTCAAATAGGTTTAATATCTCAAGGATTGTATCTTTAAAACGGTTAAGGCAAACACTAAAACATAAATTGTTTCAATAACATCAATCTTATTATCAATCTAAGATTTTCATAAATCAATCATGTAATTATTTCAAAGAGGTATGAAACTGTACACATGCATATCCTTGGATGATAAATAATTAAATATTTGTATATAAGTTTTAAAAAAAAAAAAAAAAAATATTGCCGTTTTATAGAATTTTATTATTGAAGGTATTAAATATAAACATTTAAATTTATTAGAGACCAAAAGTAACAGAAATTAAGACCAATAACATGAAAAACAACATCATTTTTAATGAAGTTTGTTCCATATATTATAGTAATTTAAAACACAAAAAATATAAGTAGTTGTTATCTACATTGATGACATTGTTCTTGTTATCTACATTAATTAAATATCTATATATAAGTAAAAGTATTTGGAAACATAAATGCTCATAAATTGTCATAAATATTGTTTTAAGAAAATTTAACTAAATCTATTAATATTGCAAATATTATCATCGACTACCTTAATAAAAATACAAATTAACTTATCAGGTTAATTATTTTTTTGTTTTGTTCATATTTTGGTAACTTTTTTTTTTACACATCTAGGTAACGAATTTGTTGAAAGTGTTCACATATGATCATTATGACCGGATGCAACCTGCTGCAACCGGTTATAATTGTCATATGTAAACACTTCCAAAAAATTTGTTACCTAGATGTGTACCAAAAAAATAATTACCCTAATGTGAAAACCAAAAAATTAATTACTTTAATAAGTAAAATTCTTGAATTTTAACACGTACTAAAAATTTAAGACAACCTATACCAACAGGTTATCCGGATTATATATGTATACTAATTTTAAGAATATCATCTTATCTTTTTTATTGTACTCTTTTTTTCTACTTATTAGATCAAGACAAATGTCAATATCAAAAGAGAATATTAAAAAAGAGAATTAATGATATCTACATGTCATAATTTTATATGAATAGACGTATAATTATAAAAGAAAATGTAAAATGATATTTAAGTTTTCTAATTTTAAATATAATGTACAAACTAGATTTCTTTCTTTTTGTCCCAGTTAGAATATAAGGATGTTTCAACTTTTCTAGAGTAAAATACAAGTTGTTTAATAAAAAAAGGATTAATATACAAAAATAATTTATCATGGAAATAAAAAAAATAGAGTAACTTATATGAATGGTCCATATGGTTTAGATAATAAGGGTGTTTGGTTCCTAACTTTTTATTTTCACTCGAACACTCAACACTCCTTAGATTATGGTTTTGCTTATATTTGGTTCTTAACTGATGACTATTTTACTCTTATTGATTTGATGATTTCTTTTATTATTTCTATGTTATTAATCTGTAAAAAAATATTATTAAAACATGTGGCCCCCTATTTCTAACTCTTTCTAGCTTTCTTGCCATATATGCAACTGAGCCTCTATCGACGCCGCCACCACCCGTCCGCCTCCCTCTTCACCGCACACGTTGTTGTCTTTGCCTCCCTTCTTTCCCTTCTTGTTTACTATTTTGTTATAATGCAAAATACAAAGAGGGCTTTCAATCATCTTGAACATCCAGGAGGGATTTAATTGGGGGATTCGATTGTATTTTTCTTGTCATTTAAGCAAATGTAGATACAAAAAGCGATATTTATATTTTATGTTTCAGGTAATTTGATCAAGTTACATATATAGAGAGAGTTTCAATTTCACGAATGCTCGATAGGTAGTGAATAAAGGGTTTGGAGAAATGTTTTTTTTTGTTCTTTTAGTTTGGGACTTAATCATGGGAGGGGGGAGAAGAAAGGAGGGAGGAAGGACCGGAGAAATGGTAGAAGAGGGAAGGAATAAAAGGAGTCGGCCGTTTCCAACCGGGATCCGGTTGTTTCCGACAATGATTGAGTGGTTTCTAGTGGTGGTCTAGTTATGGTGGGCTAAGGATGATTGTTCGGTTGTTTAGGATTCTTGATGTCTGATTTGAGAGAAGAGTTAAATGGATATGAGGTTTACAAAGAGTTTTGTGGGATGGAATGGAGGTGAGACACATTTAATTTTCTAAAACTATTAATTGTTAACAAATAATAAATAAATTTAATAAGATATGGACAAATTTGAAATAACCGTTCCAATGAAAAAAAAAAAGTCAAAGAACCATATAGATCTAAACCATAATGAATGTCCATTTAATTTACTCTAAATAATTAATAAAGATAAAATTTTGTTTTCCTAATTATTATACAAAAACTATCTTAAAAAAAAACATTATACAAAATATTTAAAGGAAAACCAAAGAGTTAACTCCATTTATCAAATAAACCGAGTAAAAAACAGGGTGTGTAAAAATAATAAAATCTTAGTTACTTACCTGCCAACCACCATGGCCATCGAAAACGGCGAAGTAGTGAACCGGAGACATATTCACTGCATATTCACACTGAGGGGCCGTACAACCACCAAATGTATTACAGCCGAGGGAAAGAAACGTCGGGATAATCATATACCGATCCTCCATATACCTTCGCATGCCTTGATCCGTACAAAACCCACAGAGTAACCACTCATTGTTCCTCCCGATGCACAGTTGCCCTTCATTTGCAGGCGCCACCACCCCATCGCCATCTTTGCTACCCATCTCGTCTTTACCACCAGCAGCCACCGCAGGTAATCCGATCACCACCTTCAAGTCATGGAAATAATTGTCATCAGACATTTGGACAATCGGAGAATCTGGTTCCGAGATCCTGCTGGAACCATCGCTCGCTGAAGAGCTGCTTCCGGAAGCCATTTTGCTAGAGGGGGGGAGTGCAAGTGATTTGGTTGTGGATTGTAATGCAAATTGCAAGGCGTTTGAGAGAATTTATAAGCAAATTAAAGGGTTTGTTTATCAACGCGTGGAAGGTTCGATGATAGATGGCAATGTTGTAAGTATGCATGAATTTTTTTCCATTAATGTTACATAGGTTTCACATTCAGAGATGACAGTCCAATTATATGCTTACAACTAGATGTACAAAAAAAAACAAGTGACGTTTGATGACCTCACATGTTATACGTTATATTTGACTTTGTTGACTCATGAAAGAGAAGATTCTTTTTACAAATCTAGACAAAATTTGTTGAAACTTCTTATTTTTAGCATTAATTACTTATGTTCCAACAACTTCCTATAAACATTTAATGTCTTTTTTTTTCTAGAGCAGCAAATTAGGGTATGCTCTGAGATTGAACCTATGACCTTCCTCTTAGAAACACTTTGTTAGACACTAAGGTGGTGTTTGTTTTTTCGAAGTGAAAATTCATGAAGTCTGCGGACCATCTCTGCAATCCTCTGTAGCAGAAGAACTGGAACAAACGGCTGCAGCCTATAATAAGAAGCATGTTTGTTTTTTAACATCTGCAGACTGCTGCAGTAAACTGAAATTTAAATAAACTAATTTTATAAACTGAAAATAATTCTCAACACCGAAATTTAATAATTCTAGTTTTAAAACATTGAAATAATAATAAAAAGAACATGTAAAAAAACAAAAATATAAAACTTTTTTTTTAAAAAAAACTTTAAAAAAATGTAAAAGAAGCTAATAGTTTTATTCTAGAAAAAAAAAACTAATTTTAAAAAGCATTAAAAAAGAAAATAATAAAAAATTAAGAAAGTATTGCAAACATTGTCTACAAAGTTCGTAAAAAATTACACACGTTAAAAAAGATGCAACTGAAATTGAAAATATTATTAATAAAACGGTAAAAAAAATCATGTTAAAAAAAATCGTGGAAATTATAAAAATAAATTGTGTCACATCCGTAAATAAAAATTTAAGAAAATCAAAGTTTTAAAAAAAAGTTATACAAAAATTCTTAAAAAAACACTTAGAAAAAATGAAAGCTGAAGAGGTTAGAAGAGGCAAGTCAAGTGCTGCGCCACGCAGCACACGCGCAGAGGTTTTGTAGTCTGAAGTCTTCCAAAAAACAAACTGTTGCGAGAGGGAAAGTGTTGCGCGTGTGCTGCGCCGCGCAACAATAAGTGGTTTGAAGAGGTTTTTAAAGAAAAACAAACAGCACCTAAGTTATTAGCGGCGCTATTTACCGCTATTTCAATAACCGTTATAGCGGCGCTACGGGCGCTATTCCATTTTCATTCACATTTTGGGCCATTTGGTTACTTTGTTAATGAAAAGCTAGTTTTAATGATCTCACTACAATTTCATTTTAAAAAGCCTGAACAACTAACATAATTAAAAACATTCAAAGCAACTACGTCTACCGATAACTCTCTTTGTCATCTCTTTCTGTACTCACGAAGATTTGAGGTGCAATGGTAGGACTCCATTAATGTTTTTTTGTAAATCGACCCACACCTATGACGCTATGACTTGAGACTTAACTCCTTAAATCAACTAGGACCTACTAATACGATATTGAACACATGAAATGCAATTAAAGTCTTTTTGACACTTTGACACTACCTAGTTTCCATATTACTATAATAGAATATTATGTTATGTTTTTATATAATTTTCTAGGTTTGATGATATTAATTCTATATAGACTTATAGTATTAATAACCAAATATATAAATTATATATAAATATAATATAAAATTATAAATTATAAGTAAGATTAAAAAACCGCTATATCACCGCTATACCACCGCGATAACCGCGATCTCAAATAGCTGCATGTGACCGCTATTTAAATTTTGACCACGATAACTACATAGGTTAGAGATCTTGTTAGCCAAGTATGTATGCTAGCACCAAAATGTATCGATTAAGTCAGACATACACCCAACACCAAGAGTGTGGTGATGATATAGAGCTTTCTGAAGTCGTCCCTTCTTAGTGTGGGGAGGCATGGTGTTGATGTGATAGCTTGTAGACGTGGAGAAGCGTGACCTTAATTATACTGTGTCACGTCATTTCTTCATTCTTTCTCCTACCCCTCTTCTATGGTGGAGAACCGATGATGTAGCCACCTTGTGCGGCATGTTGTATGCCTGATAGGCTTAACACAACAACATTGTTAATCATTACATTACTTTCAATGGGTTAGCTAGTGTTGGTACTTGAGAAGAAAGGTTGTGACCCAACAATTTGTATCACTTGTATAGCAAACAATTAGGTTAGGCGTGTCCATAAGTAGATATGTTTGGTTTGTGTATTGGTATTTATTTAGTTGGGTATCTATAGATTAAGATATTGAGACAACAATATGATGTTTGGAATGGTTTGAGGAGATAATCATTATTTTTTTATACTTGACGAGATGAGATAGCGGTTTGTTTATAGTTATAAAATGTACGGTTTGTCATCTAGTGAGATTTTGGACGATCTTGAGTAGCACGCTTGTACTTGTTCGATTAATTGTTGGACCATGGTCATATGTTATGGAGCATAACTTACGATGTTGGGTCAAAGGAGGGGTCCACCATTAATCCTCCGGTTTGAATTGTGATTGAGAGAGAACAATATCGCATTTAGGACTATAATCATTATAGATATAGTTGTTTGTCTGTATACATTCTTTTATAAGGCATGTCGTCGTTTCTCACATTAAACGTAGTCGTATCGCATAAATAGGAATTAATATCAGTATATAATTATCTTACCATTTAGTTTCCTTAAAACATGTATGATGATTAGGATTTCTTTTATTAGTAATCTTATTTGCATCTTCTCCATTGTTGTTATTCACTCCAAATATTATGTCTCGTATATATTTGGAGAAGTGGATTCGTCTCATACGTCATCAAAGGTGTCAGAGATTATAGATAATTCAATATTTCACCCATCCACGATGTTGAGGCTTATGATCCTCATTCTTCCATTAACCAACCCTTTCCTCACAAGGTTGGTATTTATATCAAATCTTTAAAGATAGGTTTACACTTACCATATGATCATTTTTTAGTCATGTGATAAGTGATTATCACGCTCATCTCATTTAACTTGAGCCAAATACTGTTTCTCATTTGAGTGGGTTCAAACTTTTTTGTCGTTCATTGAATATGCCTCCAAAGATTCAATTGTTTTCTGTTGTTACCATACAATTCTCTAGTTGCTCTAGTGTTGATTCCTATGTTTCTTGCCTTTTAGATTTTATAAGAACTAGAAGAATAAGTTATTTTGGGTTGAGGGTAGTTGTTTTACCTTTACGATGCAAATGCATGATGCTGTGAAAAAAAAAATCATAATTTGCCTCCACTTGTGTTCGTTAAAATAAAGTTTTAAGGGCATCTCTAACCCTAAATATAGTGTAATGAGTTGGAGTAATTTAATGTTGGATTTTAGTGTAACATTATATATAATATTGGATTTATTTTAACACTAAATACAGTGTAATGAGTTTGAGTAATTTAGTGTTTACACTATATATAGTGTAAAAAGATAATGTTAAAGGTTAGAGATGGTTACCATCTCCAACCCTTAACACCATTTTTTTATACTATACTTATAATTATAGTGTAAAAGATAGTGTAAACATTAAATTACTTCAACTCATTACATTATATTTAACACTAAAAAAAATATTTTAGGTATATTCTTTTTATCCAACTATTATAATTTTACAAAAACAACCTTTATGTTTATTAGCTTTTTATAAACTTGACTAATATATTTTTATTACAAATGCTTAATAAATTATATTATCAAATATTTATGAACAAAACATCCATAAAATGTTTTATTAAATAAAACAAAGTTATATTTAACACAAATCTAATATTGTTATTATATAAACATTATAATTATATAAAATAACCAAAACATAACTATGTTCAAAGTTAAAGGACCAAATTGTACAAATGAAACTTTAACACTATACTGAGTGTTGATGAATAGTGTATCATTATATTCTCTAACTCCATATATAGTGTTAGGTGTAGTGTAGGGTTGGGGCGTTATAGTGTAATTTTTAGTGGAAAATAGGATTTTTGGTGTAGGGTTGGAGATGCCCTTAGTAAAAATGAGAGGTTGTTATATGAAGGTTCACGAATATCATGAGATTGTTCTTATAGTGTTGATGATGAGTAGTGTTTGGAGGAGAGAATTGTATTCCTTCCTTATACATTGAGACATAATGTATGTTACCTTTATTTATTTATTTATTTTTCATAAATATTTCTTAAATTTTGGAGAGTTTTCGATCTTATAGCTTTGATGCGTTGAGTTTGATTATTATTTGTATTTATTGCAAATGATAGCATGTTGGGATAACATTTTCGTGGTTCGTAGAAAGTAAGTTTCCGAAAGACGTCTTAAAGTTCAATATTTCTCCCTTTTTTTTAATGGAATTAAATGTAGAGACATCCTGTGCAGGTCAAATTCTTCTTGATATTTGTGTGTTGGATGAAAATATTAATATATATAATGAAACGGATATAGGTGGTACGAGTGGTGGTGAGGATGATGTGTTGGATATAATGTGCAATATACAATCAATTTATTGCACTACTAATTCTCTAATTATAAATGAGCTATAGGGGTCACACTAAAAGTTATAAAATTGATATGAAAATAAATAATATATTTGTTAGATAAATTATTATTAAGTATAACCTAAAATTTGTACCGTTACCATTTACCTAGAAACAAATTATAACTCATTAATATCTTAAGAATTTGGATTAGAAGAATTGAATCCAAACCATAGGATGTTAAAGTGCAGAAGATGATTAAGGGTCATTATTTTTTTTAACTTCCTTTGATGCTCTAAGTGCAAATCTTTCAAGAGATCTTCAAGTACACATCGTATTCATTTCCAACTTTAAAAATCGTCACTCTAACTCATTATCCTATTCTCCAAATCGCATATCCTCCCTAATAAATAAAGAACTATTTTGTCACATGTCACACTCTCATTGATTTGGCCACATGTCATTTTACGGTTATTTTCAATTAATTTTTTTACATGACATTTTGTGGTTTTTTTCATTTTATTAATTTCCACATAACATTTAAATGTGATAATTGCAATAAATGTAATAATAAATGCATATTAATTTCATTAATTGACTTTCTTCTAATTTTAATTTCTAAATTAAAGTTTCATTAGTTTCCTTTATTTATTTATCTAAATTATTTGTTTAATTTAAAAGAAAAATAAACAATTTAATTTTAATAATTCAATATTTTTTTCCTTACAAATTCAAATTTCTCAAATATTTAAAATTTCATATTTTTTTTCTTTAAAATGAACACATGTAATACATGTGTCTTAATACTAGTGGGGAATAGAGTATGGGGTTGGGTTTATCTTCTTATCTTTGCTATGTTGACACATATAGTCCCTCAATTCCATATTTTCACCCCCAAAATGACATTAACTAATGAGTAGCTATTATATTTACAAAATCAACCCTAATCAACTTATTTATTGACAAAATAAATCCAAAATGGAGTTAATTCAACTTTTAATTTTCTAGACTTTACTAAATTCTCATATATTAATAATTTTTTAAAACAACTTCTATTTTATCAAGTAACGTTATTAAACGTAATCATTAGTTATTATTATTTATAGTTTGACTTATTTTTTTATCTAATTTAACTACATCTAAAAAGTACCCATAAACGTTGGGTGTTGCATTATTAGGTCAAATGAAAATATTCGTAAGTCTAAGAATAATGTAGAAAATATTAAGGTGAAATCTAAAGGATTATCTTCTTTATTAACAAAAATGAAATCTTTTTATATCTATATTTATATCTATATCTATATCATATCATACTTTCATACTATACTTATAAAGTATATATATATATTTTCCAATCACCTCATGCATTTGAAACCCCCACACAAATTTCCAAACACCTCATGCATTTGAAACTCCAACACATTTTCACATTCAAAGTAATTAATAACACATCACACATTTTATATAACTGAAATTTTGAAGCTACGAATGGAACTATGGATGGTGAATTTAGAGCATGGCATGAAGGAACAATTATTTTGCTCCTACGTACTTATAAATATGTTCCAAATGAAAATTTGGCAAAAATGATGAAACAAAACATGCTCCTGCATGGTAATTAAATCCTTTTATATCATTTATTTCACACCTTCCACTCTTTTAGTTTGCTCCTGATGCATGGTAATTAAATCCCTTTATATCATTCATTTCATAACTTCCACTCTTTTAGTTTTTACAATTTCATAACTTCCACTCCTTTATATTAAAGTTTCACTATATACTCTTTTTATCAAGTAAATCATATGTGATTCATAACTACTACGTGGAACCTTTCGTACGCAAAATATATCACGATAACATCTTGTCTTTTGAAATTAAATATGTTGTTATACATATACGAATCAAACAAGTTATTTATACTTTGAGTATATGTGTTCATTTATGTCACTACAAAAGTTACACTTTACATAACAAGTGAGCAGTTCACTAGGGTTTACTATACAAACGAAACAAACTTTTGGAAAAACCATAATAGTTTACGACAAACATTTTTACATGTTAAAAACTCTTTATCAAACTGTCTTACATACTTTATGCTTTCTTTCAAATGCTGTTAGAATCGTGTTTCAAACAAACTACTTTCAAATCGTTTTAAAAACTGACATCAAGTCATCATTTCTTATTTATTAAACTTTTGCAAAGGTTTTACAAAACTTATTTTATATTTTTATATTGGCAAATGCATGTCTATATAAGTATCATTATATAAGTAATGTTTGAAGGACTTAGGACGGCTAGCTCGCTTTATTTCCTTTTCTTCGTTGGGATGTGGCTTTAGGGCATCGGTTATTCGTCCGAATGTCGTCTAAATATTAGTTATATATATCATAAGTACATATATAGACATAAAAGTTTACGTCAGTTGGTTCAGTACCTTTGAGTAGCAAAGGCATATTTCGGTTATACACATACAATACTAGAAACTATAATAGGTATAGTTAGGAGATACTACTTACCATCCCAAGTACAAGGGATCACACAAGAGTCAGTTTATTCATGAGTCTATACAAATACATTACATACTATATGAAGAGATACGCTTACATACAATTTCAAGACATACAATTACAAGAGATACGATTACATAAGATAGTGTACTAGATATTCATGAAATTTTACATATTACAAGTACCATATCAAAGAGATATTTTCATATACAATAACAAATGGACATTTTCATACGTAAATCTGTTTTATACTAGGTTTTGTGAGAAGTTTCACGTACTTTCGAGTATGCATTATTAAGTCCTGTATTATATACCATAATCCCTTGTAGGGGGAGCGTGATACTTGTGTATAGATCTATACGGGATTGACAATCCCACACCTAAGCTGTTAGCTACAGCTAGGCAGGCAGACCTGGGGTGACAAACATCATAACATTCCAACGCCTGAAGAACGTTGTTACAGGCAGTCTGGGTCATTAGCATGGTTATAAAACTCACATGGAGTATTAAAAACACGTTGATTTACGGGGTTATCAAATACCTTAGCGATTATATACGTACACAAATCTACTATTTTAGACATGAAAAACACCATGTTTGTTTATTTTTGGGACTTTTAAACTACCACCCACTTATAAACAAATATTGGATTTCTGAAGCAAACATTCAAAATAGTCGGGTCTTGGTAGAAGGCTACATTTTATACTAGTAGAAAATATGGGATTTTCTAGGGTTTTCAAACGTTTACAATTACTTACAAACATGTTCATTGGTACAAACTTTCCTTCAACATTTATAGGTCTTTCTTTACAGCTTTACAAATCAAATCACATAAATACTTATGAATTCACCAGCATTATTGCTGATACTCGCTTTCAAAATAACTTGTATTCCCAGGACACACATAGACAGGTACGACTACCAGGTTCTGTGAAGACGGAGCGGTCAAGACTCGTCTTTTATTTTGAATATTCATTTTATAGAATTATACTATGAAAGAACTCAAATGTAATTAAAATTATACTATTAATGCAATGGATGATGTTGTTGCTTGTTTACTACTTTGCATTGTTGTGATACATTACATGACGTCCTCCGCTCCAGAACGTTTTCGTCGTTCTCAGTTTTAGGGTGTGACAGGCAGCGTGTGATGGGTAGTACTGAGATCGTGCTTCAGACGACAGAGCAGATTCAGCAGGTCAGACAGAGATTGTTGACCGCTCAGAGTTTTCAGAAGAGTTATGCGGACAAGCGCCAGTCCGAGCTCGAGTTTCAGGTCGGCGACTTCGTGCTCCTGAAGGTCTCTCCTTGGAAAGGAGTGATTCGATTCAGGAAGAGGGGCAAGTTGGGGCCCCTATATATTGGTCTTTTCAGGGTGATCGCAAGGGTAGGTAGGGTAGCCTACTGTTTGGAGTTACGTGCAGAGTTGGGTCAGATCCATGACACTTTCCACGTGTCGCAGCTGAGAAAGTGTATAGCCGATGAGTCGGCAGTGGTGCCATTAGAAGATATTCAGGTAGATGCGAGCCTTAACTATATTGAGAGACCGGTGGCGATTAGGGATCGGAAGATCAAGGTTTTGAGGAACAAAGAGGTGCCTTTGGTGCAGGTCCAGTGGCAGCATCGGAAAGGGTCAGAGTTGACTTGGGAGTCGGAGCGTGAAATGCGGGAGCAGCATCCAGAGTTGTTTGCAGAGTGAGACTTCGAGGGCAAAGTCTAATTCTAGTGGGGGAGAATTGTAACACCCGGAATCCCATGTATATTAATTATTCCTTTATTTTTTTGGAGATTGGGAGGGGACTCGACGAGTATGGTCGTGGATTCATATCCGGGTTCACAGCTGGACTCGACGAGTTCATGAGTGGACTCGGCGAGTCCACACTGTTTAATGAAACCCTAATTTCCTAGGTTTGGGACCTATTTAAAGGCCCTTAGGCGTCATTTGCGGCTACCAAACCCCAGAGAGAAACCCTAAGAGATCTAGAGCATTTGTGAGGAAGGAGAGGCCATTCTTGATCATTTTGTTGGTGTAATTACAAGAAGGAGGTGACCAAGGCAAGAGGAGGCTGAAGGAGGTGCGATTCTGGTGATTTCAGAGTTCAGAGACGTCATCTTGAGGTATTTATTCGGACCTTCTTCAGATTTGGTGTTGATTCTTAGAGTTAGGGTTGTGGAGCAATTGGTCCCTTCTCGAGTTTATGCTTTGGATCTAGACTCAAAGAAGTTCAGAGACCTTAACCCTTGGAGCTTTATGAGTTATTTTGGGAGCCATGAACTTAGGATGTTATTTTTGGGGCTAAATCACCAAGTTAGACCATCTAGATGTTATATCAGTGTCAAGGTCTGAACTTTACGTGATTATCATGCTTGGGAAGGTCAGATCTATGGATTAAAGGAACATATCTGACCTCAGGAGGTCTATGGATTTTGTGCATGGCATGAACTCGCCGAGTCCAAAGATCAGACTCGGCGAGTAGGATTAGGGTTTCCCGTAAATCACTCAGTGAGTAGACTTGCTGAGTTGGGGAAATAACTCAGTGAGTCAGAGGGGGATTAGGGGATTGGAGTTCAAGGCGGAACTCGTCGAGTTGTTCTTGAGACTCGGCGAGTTGAGTCGGGGTGGCCCCGCGATTCATGCCAGGTGTGACTCGTCGAGCAAGGGGAGGAACTCGATGTGCCAAGCGGGACTAAAGAGTTAGTGGACACGTGTAGACTCACCGAGTCGCCCAAGTGCACTCGACGAGTCGGGTCAAAGTTTGACCATTAACTTTTGTTGACTTTTAGGGTTTGGTCAACAATGTGGCCTTTGAGCTAAAAGGGGGGTAAAATGGTCTTTTGCTTGCTGAGGGTGCCTAAAGAGGGTTGAGTCTAGTCCCGAGAGTTATATTTATGAGAATATTTACTTTATGTGATTAGGCGGAGGCTAGATCACATTTCTACCGATTTAGAGATTTACCGAGACATCTGAGGTGAGTCTTCTCACTATACTTTACCTAGTGTGGTAATAGAATTATGTGACAGAGTATTTTAGAGTTATATGCCAGGGTATTTGCATGTTACTATGTGTTGTGATTTATTGTGATATGTGATATGCATGATTCAGAGTTTACAGAGTTAGGACCAGTGGGTCCACAGAGTTATGGGACCAAGAGGGTCCCACGGAGATATTCGACCAGAGGGTCAACAGAGTTACAGCCTTGAATGGCTGATATGTGTTTACGTGGTATTTTGGGGAACTCACTAAGCAAATATGCTTACAGTGTTATGTGTGGTGTTTCAGGTGCCAGCAATAATCGCGGGAAGGCGCCGGCATGACTCGTACACACGCACACTGGAGTTTATATATTTTGATCTTGGGGTTTTGTATTAAGATAATGATGATACAATATTTTAAAAATGTGGATGTGAATGAAATTATATGGTTTTTAAAATACGAAAAAAAAATGTTTAAATTTTTACGGTGTTACAACAAAAATCTACTGATTCTGATGCCTGAAGAATGTCGTTCAGACATAACAGTCATATTAAGCATGGTTATAATAACTCACATATGGATTAACAATACTACTTGGTTTACGGAAAGCTTACACTTCATCAGTTTTATAAAAATATAAAACTTCATACTACCTTTCAGTATACTATTGTTTACATTTCTGGTCTTAGGGTTTAAGACTACAATTCACATATAAGAAAATATTGGATTTTCTGGAAACATACATTATCATATTTACAAGGAAAAGATACAAAAGAGTTACATACATTTTTATTCTTGGATATAAGACTTACAGCTCATTTTTATAGAAAATATCAGATTTTTTGAAAGTATACAAAACCATTTTTAAACAAAACAGTTACAAACCCTTTTCATACAAAAATGCTTATGAACTCACTAACATTATTGTTGAAGTTTTTCAAAATCACTTGTATTCATAGGAAACCATTAAAATGTATCCAAATCTTTGAGAACAGGAGTTGCAGAATCATGGGTTTCTACATTTCGGTTATTTGTTGTTTATTTTTGAACAAACACAGTGTGTAAAACTATGTGAACTTGTATTCTCAATGTATGATGTTTGGGTTGCTATGATTCATTTATATTCAACTCTTATGATACTATACAATGACTTCATCCGCCCCTGGACGTTTCCGCCGTCCTAGTTCGGGGGTGTGACAATTACTCTAATTTAATGAAGTTTTCTTAAATTTTGATTACATTGGTTTTATGGGAATGATATGTATTAACGATTTATTATTCTAAAAACGAAAATTTTATGTCATTATTTTTGGGACGTTGCATCATCACATCATAACCCATACACACTGAAAACTTAAAATTGAAAGTGTGTTTGTGTATGAGAAATCAAAAACTAAAATTGTTTTTTAGGGTTTTCGTTTGTACAGGATGGCAAAATCTAAGATCGAAATCGAAAACTGAAATTGTGTTTGTGTGTGAAAACTGAAACACCTTACAGATCCAAGAGCTTAACGAATCATGTTCAAAAAAGGAAAGGGAGAACTCGAACACAAAGATGAAATCTGCTTGTTTTCTCATATCTGACACACACTTCAACCAATTGTTCACTTTCTGGACCTTCAAACACGCTGAAGAACACAGTATGTGTTCTTGAACATGAACTCATAAATTAAACATGAACCCATTATGTGTTCTTGAACATGAGCCCAAAAATTAAGCATAAACGAAGAAATCGAACATTTAAATCATTTTCAGAACAAGATGTATGTGTGTGTATGTTACAAATTAAGCATAAACTATGTGCTCTATGTGTTCTTGAACATGAGCCCAAAAATTAAGCATAAACGAAGAAATCAAACATTGAAATCCTTTTCAGAACAAGATGTATGTGTGTGTGTGTTAAAAATAGAGAATCATATGTCTTCTCCTTGAAGCAGTTTGCAGATCTGGAAAATAGGGAAGAAGAAAAATCGAATATTGGAAGCCCTAATCGATTTGCAGATCTTTGATCAACCTATATGTTTTCTCTTTCTTGAATCGATCTTGATTTATATGTTTTCTCTTTCTTGAATCGATCTTTAGGTCCTCTCCTTCCCAGCCTCCCTCTCTCTGGAAACAAACACATACAATAACTCTTGACTTCCATGGATGGACCTTCAAATGAACACATTCACACACACAAATGGATTTCCACTAGTATTAGCTCAGTTGTAGAGATATGAAGAGGTTCCCATCAGATTTGGGTTTCTCAAATCCAACACACTTGCACACACACACACACACATCATTGTTTTCCATATTTGATTTCAAACAAGTACTTGCCAAAATATTCATGTTTTAGAGTCTCGCCGGAGAAGGTGACCGGAGAGTTGCTGGAAAGGACAGACACCGGAAACCTTAAAAAAAAAGCGATACCTGGTCAAAAGAGTTATAATAAACACAAATAGCAAGTTATATATATATATATATATATATATATATATATATATATATATATATATATATATATATATATATATATATATATATATATATATATATATAAAATCAACACTTGGTTTTCTCTTGAGTCATTTTCCCATTCTATTTTACCAAATAGAGTTTCATTTTGTCACCAAGTACCAATCACAACACTTTTTATATGATGAAAATTTATAAGAAAACATAAATGTAATTATTAACAAACACAACCTACATATTATTTTTCCTATATGAAAGAATTAAATATATTCCAAAAACAAAACACACTAATCTAACATGCCATCAACGTTGAAAAAGGGTAATAACAAAGTATTAAAAAAAAATAAAATAGAGAAATATCATGAACCGGAACAGTATAAAAAAAAAGTTTCGGATTTCAAAGCCCATTAATTAAACCGCCCGGAAAGCATTCCCGTCGCGCTTGTTTACACCGGAGCTAGCATGAAACGCCGACTGCCTCGAGGGTTCCGCCAACAACTTCAACGTCAGCGGCGACGGTTCCATGTGGTGGTGGTGGTCGGCGGTCTCTTTTAAAGTTAGCTGCGACGACATTCCGACGAGTTCATCTAAATTCAAGGGTTCCTTTTGCAAAATCGGAATCGGTTTCACCACACGATGATGAGATTCATTCGCTCCTCCGCCTTTACCATTTCCTTCTTCAACCGGAGTCATCGTCGACGGCCATACCGGAAACGGAACCGGAATATACGCCGGATAAAACGCAGGTATAATCGGCGGAAGCTCACTCCCAGTCACAGTCACATTTGCCGTCGCCGTCGCCGACGATTCTTCTTCTTTCATCTCGTGTTTCATTTCCATGGACTGATCAGAATCAGGTTTCAACGAGAGTTTCAACGAGCACTTGGAGTTCTCGGCGTGATCTGTAGCTGTAGCTGTAGCTGCTGCCGGAGGTAGCATGAAATGATCTTCCGGTGGTTCTGCCGCCGCCTGTGAAATCAAATGAAACAGACATGATTGTTATGCTGATTGAATTTGGATTTGAAATTACAAATTCGAAATGAAGAAGGAAGAAGGAAAACGAACAGTATCTGGAGCCATGTCGAAGAGGCTAGAACGTCTTTTTCTTCGTGTAGCACTGCATTGTCGTATGAAATACTTTTGAGCATGACTAGCAACTTGTGTAGGAGTTCTGGATAACACATAATTACGAGCTATGCCACGCCAATCTCCTTTCCCTAATTTTTGTAGACCAAGTAGAAACAACCGATGTTCTTCTTCTGTCCATGGAGTACCTGTAATTACACATACAAACTACTTTCATAATACTGTATGACAGACTAGCTGAAAAGTTAGCTTTTAGCTAAAAGATACTGTGTTTGACAGATTAGCTGAAAAGCTAGCTTTTTCGTGAATTTTGTATTAGTTGATTTAATGGTGTAAACACTCTTTTCAGAAAGCTGACTACTCACCTAATTAACCTTTTAGATTTGCTTAATTGGAGAAGTCAAAATGTTATGCAAAATTTTCTTCTTTAAACTTGTTGAAAGAAGGGAAACTTGGGAAGACACATGATAAATGTGGAATGATGTGGTAGGTTAAATGTCATAGAATGGCAACCTACTATTGACTATGTGTTTTTAGGTAAATCAGTATTTGATCCTACATGGCGCTCACTTTATGTCCACATGGCACTGACATGGCATTAGTGCATACACCTGTCTATAGTTTAATTTCATTGAAACTTCAAATTAATTTTATCTATATTATGAATTTCACTGCCTTCTTCCATTTTTCATCTTCAAAAGTTCACGTGGACGCCATGTCAGCACGACATGGACATAATCTGAACATTTGCCAACAGGACGCCACGTAGGATTGACATTAGATGTTGAGTGACTTATTGAGTACAATTAAGTGATTGGAGACTTGTACAACACTTGGTCAATAATTGGTTGATAATAGTAAAATTGATGAAATGGTCACAGGTTTGAGACAATAAGACTGCAATAGTTTTATGCTTCTAGAATTTATCAAAACTATCTTTCAATACTTGGTTTTATGTTTCTACAATTTATCCAAATCCGTTTACATGTTAGTCTTATCACTGCATATCTTCAACTGTTTCTTATTTAAAGATTTGTGTATGTATGTATGTATGTATTAAGTCATTATTTTGGGCTTAAAGCATTAAGGTCATATACAGCATATGTCATTAGGATATGCTAAAAATTCAGGCAAATATGCTTAGTTTTGTCACTGTAGGGTTACAGATAGTTATTTCAGCTATAGTTTTTTACAAACAAAAAACAAAAAGGCAAAGCAAATGAGGACACAAACATGGTCAAAACAAAACCAAATGTGATAAAAGCAAAGGCATCCACTCAAAAGCCCCACACTACATTTATCTAATCTATATCTACAAGCCTAAGATAATATAGAATATAGATAAGACATATAAAGACATGATAAATCAACGATCAGGATCCTAAAATCCTAATTATCATCATTTTGAACAATTAAATAGTATACTGTAGTTAAAGGAATTATCATCATCCAATATCCTCCAATCACATTTCGATAACAATGAAGGGCGAAATTGGAAATTGGAAATTAATTATGCGAAAAATAAAAAATCGAAAAACAGGAGTAAAACCTAAAAACTGACCTTTTTTGCGATCGGCGCGGCGTTTAGCGGAAGGATCGTCGGAGAGGTAACCCTCGACGGGGTCAGAGGTAGCGGGGGAGCTAGGATTGGGCGAGACGGCGGCCGGAGACGACGAGTGATAAAGAGCGGAGAGATTCCCCATGCTAGCACTCTTTTTCATGATTGAGCCATCAGTGAGTCTAACGCCGAACAACTTAACACCACCGCCTCGCGACGGACATGTGCGTGAGTTGTGGCCGTTGTTGCTACAATGAGAGCATCGCCGAGTCATGGTAGACTCGGCTCGGCCTATTCACGGCCAACGATAACCGGAGGGATTTACCAGTGTGGAGATTTTGAGATTAACATCCACAATTGTTCCACTGTGTGTGTTTGAATTTCGATTGCATGCGTGTGTGTGTGTGTGTGTGTTTGTGTCGAACAGGATGAAATGGAGGATGAAAGAATAAAAAAGGAATATGAATTATCAATGGAGGATGATGGGGCTTGGATTTGGTTTTAATTACGGAACGCGAACGGGTCGGTCGGTCGTCGTATCATATCATTATTAATCAGATAACGTCGTGCTTTACTTTGCTCACATTCTACCAATCAAAGTACTAATAAAAGTATCTTTTTATTTGTAATTCGATATTTAAATATTTTTTTTTTCAAGTTAAAAAGAAACTATGATATCGATCTCGTCATCTCGTGTGTATATCTTAATGGTATGTATATTTGTTTGTTGAATTCATTAAATTTGTATTGAATAAAAAAGATTGTACAAATATAGGTTTTACTTCAAAATACTATGTGATAAATGATATTTATGATAATATACTTTTTGTTATGATTTCAATCGGATATCATGGATAAATAAATGTGATTTAAATTTCAACACGATATCAAAATATTTGTTAGATTAAATTATGAACAAACAATGTGATCTTTTATCTTTTTATTTTATTATAAATAAAACTTTTTAATAGTTTATATATATTATTTAAGACAGAATTTTATCTTAGATTATATCAATTTGGATTTTTCATATTAATTTTACATATTCCAAGTCGAGAAGATTTTTTATTAATTACTATAATTTTTAAGAGATTTTCTTTAATTAATGCATTGAAGTGTAAAATTTACCGAATATTAGTATTAATTGTTTTTAACTTCTTTATCAGGCACATTACTAGCCATTGCACACATCTACATACATATAAAATTTTAGTTCTCTAACCTAGTGATAAAAGCCATCGGAGTCGTTGGTCAGTGATCGAGCGGGGTATGTGTTTATAGATGGGACGATCAAATATAATGAGGTTGTGAAGCAAGTGTGCATCTCATAGGAAGGGGAATGGGTTGTGATTGATCAACGGATGAAATATGGTGAACCAAGGAAATGAGTTTTTAAGCCATTTTAGTTGAAAGAACGTATCACGAACATGAGTTCAAATCATTCTAATCTCCAAAGGTATCGCAATTAATTTACGTTATAAAACTTTCATTGTATGTTGGTGTGACGGAATTACAGGAGATTGGAAAAAAAATATGGGGTAGTGGTTGATGTGTTTGTTGCACCACGGTTATCAAATATGGGAAAAAGATTTAGGTTTATTTGTTTCATGGGAATTAATGATATAGACAAACTTATGAAACTCCTTTTGCGATATATGGATTGGAACATTCAAGTTATTTGTATCTTATCCTAAAATTGAAGGAACTGTAAAGGTGTAAAATGGTGTTGATCATACTAACCTAGTTAAAAATAATAATGTTAATTGAAGGGGATTAAATCACATGTGAGTGTTTAAGGAGGACAATGTCATAACACAAAACAGGAGAATGGAAAGGATAATGTGATGCTCCTTAAATCGACGGGTCGCGTAATTGATGTTAGGAGTGAAGCTAGTATCTTGTATGATGAGGTGAAAATTTTACATACTACCCCAAATATGATGCATCTTTGTTGTAATAAAGGTTTTAATGAATTGAAATTCAAATATTTTGGTGGGTTGTGGGTGTTGTTTGAGTTTGAATCGGTGAGTATTGCTAAAAGTTACTTAAGCATGTTAGTGTCAAGTCTTGGTTCTCTAATTTGATCTATTGGTCGAGAAATTTTTATCAGCGTGAACGATTAATGTGGTTAGATGTGGAAGGAATTCCTTTAAAGGCTTGGTGTGAGGAGTATTTTGTGAAGGTGGTTAAGAAGCGGGGAACAATATTTTATCTCTGATGAGGAAGTGACTAATACTATTCCACAAGAATGTGTGTTGAATCTGATCACATGAATATAATGGATGATACGGTCAGTGTGGTAGTTGAAGAGAAAACTATATGGTATGAGTAAAAGAAGTAATCGGTTGGCTTCCTTCATTTGTAGACAAACAACACGTAGGCAAGAACGGTAAACAAATAAATGAAGAACGTGGTTTTTTAAAGCCAAAAAAGGAAGGAAAGTATGACAATGAATTAAAAGTGGAGAGAAAGTATTGGTAGTGACGGATTTTATTTGTGATGGTGTCATTCAAGTAAATGAAATGTTAAATGAATTGCAAAAAGTTACAGGGATGCTCAAAGGAATGATCACTAGGAAGTAGCATGTAAGAAAGTGGTTGATTCTTTTGTTACATCACAGTGTCCTATCGGGTTTACCCCAAATAGGTCCATACAAGAAGGTTGTATGTTGCTTCTTTTTTAGGCTCGATTGTGCCAAAGACAACAACTCAAAACACAGTTGTGAGGGGATGGTATTTGGGTTTTAATAACATGAAACTTTTAAGTGTAAGTGTTTATGCTTTCAAGATGTTGAAAATAAAAACAAGAGTCATGGATGTCAGTGTTGGCTATGATTAAAATTTTTGATGGTGAAGCGCTTCATAATAGGATATTTTAATGTTGTATGGAAGGATAGTGAGAGGTGGGGCTTAATCTTTAATCAAGTCATTGTGACAACTGTTAAAATTAGGTCATCGTTCACTGGTCTAAGTCACCATGAACACCCTTTGTAATACACCTAATGTAATATATTCCACTTTTCTAATGTAATTGAAGTCTTACACTTGGAAGTGCATATGGAATATCACTTTAGTCTTTGATGGATGTGGATCGTCGACAAACATAACACTATTCACAATACATAAGTAGTGATTAAGTCATTAAGTATTTTTAAGAACAAATAGCACACTAAACAGATAGAGCATGAGAACACGATTCCATGGATATAAAGAACATCAAAAACAGGGATCATGCACAAAAGTTACGGCCATTTAAATAAAATAAATCAATATTATAAGTGATTTGTCCATAAACGAACCTTAAATCGATTCGCAGGGATAGCTACGCGTTTCGTTAAGTGTTTTTTAGCATAATTTTGGAATCAGGCCATAGCCTAATATTTGATTCCATTCTCGAAATCTCGTTAACACGAAGTCTTAATCATTTTACAAACAAATTCGAATCACAACAAACGGAAAAATATTGAATAATGACTTCAAACACATTTTTGGCATAGTTACGTCTATCGTTAGGTAGATATTTTTACATATTCGAATCACCATTTTCGGGACATCGAACTAATGTTTTCGGAAAATTTGTGAGATGTCGTTTTTTGTCGAATTTTTGCATGTGGATCAAAAAGCCGCCAGGTGTCATGTTCTTGTTGCGCCACATGTCGTGAAACTGGAGGTGCCACTAGTCGCAATTGTGTTGGTCCACATCTCATTAATGGATATAAAAAGAGGGAGAATGTAGCCCCTCTCTCCACGATCTCTTCCTCTTTCTCTCTCAAAATTCGGCCAAACCGCCGCCTTCTCCACCATGCACCACCCCACTGCCTCCATCCACCTTCTGCAGCCCCGACCATCTCTCTAACGCTTCCCCTACCAGCGGCCACCCTCTCTCCGGCGAAGCAACAACTCAAAGCCCAAAACAATCTCAAAACTACCATCAGCCGCCCACCACCGTCAGCTGTCGTCATCAACCACCACCAACGACACCAAAATTTGCCCACTGGACCTCCTTGAGACCCTCTACAAGCAATGATAAGCCTCTCTCCTTAAGTTCTCCTACAAAACTTTTCCAACCATCTTTTTGTTTAACGACAACACCGTTAGAAAATTTTCGGAAGCCTCCGGGCAGTTTTTCGGCGAACAGTTTTTTCGACTCGCTTTTTCCCGATCTACAACCCTTGGGTGACATTTTATGAAAACAATGTGTCGTCCATAAAATCCCGAGTCACAATTCGAATTCAGCTTCCGAAACGAACTCACCGATGGTTCAACACACGCTACGAAAGTGAGTTCACGACCCCATTTTAAATTCTTTAATGTTTTCGGGAGAGAATACGTGCATATTAGTCGTTATTTTTATATAAACATTAAAGTTATAGTTTAATAGTTTATATAATTATAAAATCATATTATATATTGGTTTGATGAAATGAACTATTTTAACCGATACCCACTCGTGTTGATCCGCATATGCACATTTTTATATATTTGATGTCTAAATAAACATTAAATATAGTCTTTATTATAATTATAAATGATAGATGTTTATTTATAGTTATATAATTATAATCGTTAAATAGTTGTTTATCGCTATATTTTGAACAAAAATGATATATATATATATATATATATATATATATATATATATATATATATATATATATATATATATATATATATATATATATATATATATATATATATATATATATGTATTTAGACTTGTACATATATTTGGTATTGTTGGTTTTATGTTGGTTAAAACCTAGATTTGCTTGGATTACAACCATTATGTGCCCCTTGTAGCACCAAGCACCAAGCAGAGGTCTAAACGTCATATAGCAGCGGTTATAGTTTCATGTAGCGCCAAACACGCTCTAATACATGCATACTTGTACAATATACAAGTATCTATGTTGTGTATAAGTATCATAAACACTTAAACATAGGGTTCACGAACTTTTGTCGGTATAAAACTTATATCATAAGTAAACAATTATACCCAACTCATACACGTGTCCGATAATAATAATTATTGAAGTTGACTTTATTTTCCCATTAAAACCCTTTTCATTAATTACCCTCAATATATATACAAGATACAAAGATAATGATACACATGCCAAACACAAAACAATATAAATACATATACATAATATACTATGCTAATAGCCCCCCGCAAATTGAACGGAGGTGATTCACAAACGTTTAAGCTGGATATGAAATCAAGGAATAAAGAAGAGGGCATACTCTTTGTAAAAATATCAATGTTTTAAAACCCGGGTCGACCCGGCCGGTTGAACCAGTTGGACCGTGACCCGGTGTAGAAGGCGGGTCAATTGAGACCGGTTTTTTGTAAAAATACGAACCGGATCGAACCGGCCGGGTTTTCCCTAAACCGCGGTTCGACCGCTTATATCGAACCGGTTAAAACCGGATTGATCCGTTTTAATAGGGTTTGGATAGTTGGATACAAGTATCGAACGCCAAAACAACAAGCCGTTTGCAGTTTCTTTAATGTTTTTCAATGTTTAAACTTTGTGGACATCAAATTATTGGTTTTATATGTTTATGGATTATGCATGAAAGTAAAAATATATAAAAATAGAAAAAAATCATAAACGGGGTAGACCCAACGGTTCAACCGGTTGAACCGGTTGACCCATGAACCGGTCATCACACCGGGTCAACTAAAAACCCGGGTTTTAAAACATTGAAAAATATATGCATACTGAGACAAAGACGGTACATGAAGAACACGTACATGACCGGTGGCAACTTTATCTCGAACAAAATGAAGATCAATCTCGATATGTTTGGTGCGCTGATGATGAACTGGATTGGAGGACATGTAAACAACATTAACGTTATCGCAATAGACGATGGTAGCTTTGCCAGACATGTAATGAAGTTCAAGAAGTAAATTGCGAGTCCAACATGTTTCAGCCACCGCATTTGCAACTCCCCTGTAATCAGCTTCAGCGCTTGATCTAGATGTGGTGTTCTAACGTTTTGAGGACCACGAGAGAAGGTTGTGACCTAAAAAGACACAATATCCAGAAGTAGAGCGGTGAGTCACTGGACACCCACCCCAGTCAACATCGGACTATGCCACGAGAGAACGACTGGGTGAAGAATATAACTGAAACCCATAAGCAATAGTACCTCGAACATAACGCAAAATGCGTTTGAGAGCAGTGAAGTGAGGCTCCCGTGGGTCATGCATGTATAGACAAATCTGTTGCACAACATAAGTAATGTCAGGCTGAGTGAATGTGAGATATTGTAAAGCACCGGCTAAACTATGATATAAAGTGGGATCTACAACAGGTGGGCCAGATCCATCAAGCTTGGTAGATAAATCAGCAGGAGTAGAAGCGGGTTTGCAATTACACATAGCAGATCGATCAAGAATCTCAGTGGCATATTTTTGTTGAGACAAGAATAACTTATCGGCCAAGCGAGTAGCTGAAACCCCCAGAAAATAGTGAAGATCACCAAGATCTGTCATAGAGAACTCTAAGCTCAATAAAAAGATGATGTGGGTCAGTAACTCAGGGGGAGAGCTGATAAGAACAATATCATCCACATACAATAATAAGTATGTTGTATGAGAGTCGTGTTTGTAGATAAACAAAGATGTGTCACATCTGCTATGAACAAAACCAATGCGTGAAATGAACATGGAAAACCTCTAAAACCATGCCCTAGAATCCTGCTTGAGACCATAAAGAGACTTCTGAAGAAGAAACACAAAATCTGGTTGAGTAGGATCTCGAAATCCCGGTGGCTGTTGCATGTATACAGTTTCCTGTAAGTTCCCATGAAGAAATGCATTCTACAGATCAAGTTGTCTAATAGGCTACTTGTGGGTGACAGCAATGGTAAGAACAGTGCGCTTAATGGCGGTCTTAACAACGGGGCTAAAAGTCTGATCATAATCAATATCAGGTCGTTAAATTCGCCCATTAGCAACCAGACGAGCTTTGTAGCGAGATAAAGATCCATATGCATTACATTTCTTTTTAAACAGCCAAATACAGTTAATAACATTAGCAACATGTGGTCTCGGAACAAGTACCCAAGTTTTGTTAGAGATAAGAGCAGTATATTCTTCAGTCATTGCATTGAGCCAGTTAGGATCTTTAAAAGCGTGTAAATAATTTTTTGGGACAAAAGAGGAGGTGTCAACATGAAGATTGAGTTTGTGAATGGGTTTAAAAATTCCTTGTTTGGCACGAGTAACCACCGAATGTTGAGATTGGGTGACACTGAAGGGGAGATTGGACAACTGAGGTGATGAAGTAGAGACAGGGGAATTAAAAGGCATAGAGGATGTAGTGGTATTTGAGAACTAAGGACTTAATGAAGGCAAAACTGGATGATATGAGCCGAGGGGAGGAGAGTTTGAGGTAGTGGAAGTGTCCAAGGAAGGAGTGGTAGGTGTAGGATCTGAGGAGGGCTCGTGAGGAGCACCATTCATGAATATGGGAGTAGGAGACAGAGTAGAAGAAAGAGGGTGAGGTATGTCATAGGTGTCAAGAAAGGAGTAAGATGGGGCTTTATTTGGGTGTCATGGATCCAAAAGGGAACACAGTTTCGTCAAAAACAACATGGCGGGATATGATGATTTGATTAGTGTCCAGATTAAGGCAACGATAGCCTTTATGGTTATTAGGGTAACCGAGAAAAATGCATGGGGTGGATCGTGAGGAGAGTTTGTGAAGAGCATTGATGTGAGGAAAACAAAGACAACCAAAGACACGAAGGTGATCATAAGTAGGATTTTTGTTGTAAAGTTTATGAAAAGGCATGTCATTGCCAAGAGTGGTGGATGGAAGGATGTTGAGAATATGGGCCGCCATATGAAGAGCTTCTGTCCAATATATGGGAGGAAGTCTTGCATGAAACAGGAGGGTACGAATGGCATTGTTTAAGGTATGTAACATACGTTCATATTTACCATTCTTTTGAGAAGTGTATGGGCATGAAAAACGCATTTTAATGCCATGTTGGGCAAAAAAGATATGAAATTTATTGTTGTCATACGCACCTCCATTATCACACTGAAACGTTTTAATGTCAGTTTCAAATTGTTTATTGACAAATGACTAAAATGCATGAATTTGTCAAAAACATCATATTTGGCACGAATGGGATAAACCCACACATAATGAGAGAAATCATCCAAAAATATGACATAGTATTTAATTCCACTCAAACTTTCAATGGGAAATATCCAAACATTAGAATGAATTAATTCAAAAGGAAACTGAGAGACAGAAGTAGACGAACTAAATGGCAATTTAACATGTTTTCCCATTTGACATGCATGACATAAAGTAGAGTCTTTTCTTGAAGAACAAGAAATAAAATGACCATTAACTAAATGTTTGAAAATATGATGACCCGGATGACCAAGACGTTGATTCCATATAGTGAGAGTGATGGAGATAAAAGCTTGAGTAGTTGGAGAAGTAACGGGGTAGAGATCACCAGAGCTATCACATCAAAGGAGAGTTTGTTTGGTGCGGAAATCCTTCACACAAAATCCAAATGAGCCAATTCAATGGAACAATTATTTTCACGAACAGAACGACGAACATAAATTAAATTTTTAATGATGGAAAGGGTAATTAAAACATTTTTAAGGTGCAAAGTACAATAATGATTGGAAAGTGGAAAAGTGGTATCACCCATGTTAGTTACAGAAATAGAAGATCCGTCACTAACTAACACAGATGAAGAACAATTACTATTTTTAACCGAAACAAACTTGAGAATACCTGCATCCGAGTGAAGGTGGGAGGTGGCACCAGTGTCCATGAACCATTCAACTTGACCCGGATCATTTAACGTCATGGTGTTGAACATTTGGGGAAGAATAGTGGGCTTGTGACTTTGTTTTTGGACCTGAAAAGTCCGTTGTCGCTGAATTGGGTTGCTGTTGGGCTGAGAAGATGTAAAAAGTTGATGTTGTTGATGGATCGGTTATTGTCTTGGCCTAATAGCTTGAGGAGTTAGTAACAGGCCTTGTTGAGAATACCCATTTATTGAGGGCTGATGAATTTGATACCATCCATATGCCCAATTACCTCCCCTTGGATGTTGTTGACCTCCACTGAAATTCAGTCTGCCATCGGTGTTGTTGAAACTGGTGATATGATGCGTGTAAAACCAACTAGTTTTAATCTTACTAACTTAAACACAAAGACGAACACACGAAAGGCAGTGTACCTATCGATTAGCAGTTTAGTTCAGGTAAGTAGGGTATCAAACACAAGGAACGGTAAACAATTAAAAGAAATGCTAATATTATCTAAATAAAACAAGTAATAGAAAGGGGGGTTTCTCTAGTTTTGCAAGACTAGAAACTTAAACAATTAACTAAAACTTAAACTAAGAAACTAAAAGCTAAGCAAATAAAAATCAACTATATTCAATAATAAAGAGGACTTCTGTTTAGGTTCGACTCATTTATTCCCATGGATGATTTCAATGTATCGGATTAATTCTTCATTGGCTACCGACTAAGATGATTAGTTTCACGTTCGCTATTACTAATCTTTAGGAAAAAAATTAACTCAAGCAGTGGCCAGTTGTCTAAATTAACAGATTTCCTAGTTATTGATTCGGGTTAAATAAGACTTGTAATGGTTAATTAAATTGGCCCTTCAATTAACCTCTTGTTGATGTTCATCAAACAAGCTCACACATTAACTTACCTATCTTCTAGTTAATTCTAGTTTCACATTCGCTATTCCTAGACATACAACTATGTGGTCACAATAAATCATATGAAATTAATAACTAAGAGATGTTCATACAACTTAATTACTAATTTATTAACAGAAGAATAGTTATTGTTAACACATAAGGTTTGTTAACAAGCTTAATAAAACATAATCACCAATTAAAATTAATCCTAATCAAATAATCAATCCATGTTCATAAATTCATCTACCTAAACAGAAGTTATGAGTTTTAGCTCATGATTACAACAGAAACAAGCTCAAAAACGAAATCAATTGGTAAAAACATAGTTCAAACAAGAGATTAGGTATGAGTAAACTTGATTTTGACTTGATTCTCCTTAAAATTGAATGTAGGGTTGATTCCTTAGCTTCCTACACTCCAGCAACACCTTTAGTCGACAATTGGCCTCCAAGGGTTCATCTCTATCCTAGGGTATCGATCTGAAAGTCCCTTTATATAGATTTTCACAAAACATAGGTGACTCGTCAAGTCCAGTGACCTACTCAGCTAGTCCGTCACTTAAAACCCGTGTACGGCAAGTCAGCGCGTCCAGAATCGCGAAAGTTCGAAGTGACTCGTCGAGTTTATGGCCTACTCGTCGATTCCGTTTGGAATCAGCATTTTTTCAAAACACGAAAGTCGTCCGAAATTGTGTCTAGTTTTCAGAAAAATTTGAATATCGTCAATCGGATATACGGTTCATGAGATATGGCCAAAACACTGACGAGGGGTCAAGCTGTCCAACAACATCCTTCTTTCTTCAAAATCCAAGATCCAAGCTTCCAATCGCTAGTTCCGCTTCCTTTTCCATCCGAGCATGTAATTGTTGCTGAAAAATGAAATTATAAACTAATTAAGCACCTTTTGTTCATTAAATGAGACAACAACAACATAAGGTATTAAGATAATGCATGAATTATATGACTAAATATGTCCATATCATGATATTGGAGCGATTATCGTAGTGACACCTCCTCGGCCACCACGACGCCCACTGTAATCCCCTTAACTTCCTCCATGATTGTTATTGATGTTTTGAGATTTAACAATGAGGGCATTGGGAGAAGACAAGTTATCTAAGTGAATAATAGAAGCATCACGCTGTTCATCCTGCAAGATTTGTTGCTCTTCACAGATTAGAAGTGATCTTGCATCCCAGAACGTAAGAGGTGGGTCACGATGTCTAAAGTTGTTAGCAATATAACGAAATTTTTGAGTCAAATCATTAAGCATGTATGCCACAAGATTTGTTTCAGGAACCTTTGCGTCCTAGTGCTCTAAGCGATCAACAAGAGTTTTTATTTTATTGCAGTAATCAGTAATGGAAGAGTTACCGAGGGAGATGTTTCGCAATTCTCTGTCGAGTTGTATGACTTTGGAAGCTTTATTATCGTGAAAAACCTTCTCAAGATTCTCCCAAACTTGAAAGGCAATAGCATTTTTCTTGAATGTCATATTGAGAAGAGAGATGGAGAGGGTACCGTATAGCCATGATTGAACAATCGAGTCATTGCGTATCCATTTGGCAGTGGCATCTATCCTTATCTATTTTCGGCTGGGGTGGATTGAGTAGGAGGTTTGAGATGGTGATCAACTCCATAACCGATGCAATGAATCTCAAAAGGTTCTCGCTAGATATCGTAATTCATCTGTTCAAGATCCAAGGCGAATGGAACAACATGTTTTATGTTGATTGTAGATGAGGGTTTGTCAGATGTAAAATCAGACATATTGAGAGTAATATAAGGAAGAAGAAGATTGAGGGTAATATAAGGAAGAAGAAGACTGAAAGAGGAGAATAAGATTAATGAGAAGATAAGTTGTCGACAAGAAGTGTTCGACTGGTAGGGTTTATTTATATCTACTCTGATACCATGAAGTTGACTTTATTTTCCTGTCAAAACCCTTTTCATTAATTATCCTCAATATATATATATATATATATATATATATATATATATATATATATATATATATATATATATATATATATATACAAGATACAAAGATAATGATACATGGGTTGAACACAAAACAATATAAATACATATACATAATATACTATGCTAACCATTATAAGTCAAGTAGATACTTATACACTATATTTTATACTTTTTGGTTTAGAAAAAAGTAATATTTTGATATAAGTATATAATATTTATATATTTTTTATATACACTATCAGTAATAAAAAGTACATTTTATATAAGCTAGTGAAGCAACTATATGCTGTATAAACATATTTTTGTTATAAAAATACACAGAGTTAAAACCTGTGAGCTTGTAACATCCCAAATTTTCTAATAAATTTGAACTTTTTAAAATAACATAAATCATCCATTTAATATATTTTATTCAAAATAAATTTAAAACCAAACCCAAGATTAATTCAATTTCCAAAAACCGTTGTCAATTATAATTCTAAAATTTATGAAAACACAATCAATCAAATAACCCGCCTCGAGCTAGTGTGTACGATCATGCCCTATCAGCCTGTGTAGCTGAAACAATATTTTTAAAGGGAAAAATGGTAAACACAAAGTTTAGTGAATTTCACACATACACGATACCATATCAAACAATCCTTACCCCTATACACAGATACAAACGGTATCAACACATAACTATGTATGCATGTCAAAGAAGGAATCAGAAACAAACATAATCCTACTGGGACACATTGGCTAGGCCCGACCCCTTGCTCAGTACATTGAGCCATTAGGACACATTGGCTAAGCTCGATCCCCCGTACCCGAACCCATTGGGACGTTTCAATTATTGTGTAATTTTTATTTTTCATGACAATTTGTATGTTTTTATAATCATTCAACAACTTCATCCATCATAGTAGAGAACAATAGGGTAATATGGTCATTTTTCATCATTCAGCACAGTCAGTCATATGTATAATCAAATAACATGGTTCCTTTCCCAATCAAAATTTTTTCCCAAACAACACTTTCTCAAACAAAAGCTATCAAACGAGACCTTATATTCATCTTTTTAAGACGCCACTAATCTTCTAGAATGTGAAATTTTAGAAATCCAAACTCTATAAGTACTTTTTTTAAACAATTTAAAACATTTAGTTTTTTAATATTGCTATTTTGATTGATATAGAAGAAGACATGAAATAATTCTTTGACACATTTTGTCGAACACATGTGGTGCATTGTTTTATCAGTCGATCTAAAAATGAAAAGGTTGTCGTTAATCTAAAATAAAAGCCAATCATACCAACATTTGTTTTAAAACTGACATAATCAATACATAAAGATCGGTGTTGTTTCTCACCATTCAAATCACTAAGTGAAAAAAGAACAATGAAACCTATGATATACCTATACTTGTAACCATATATCCAATGATGAAGATGAAATCGTTAAACAATTTCAGTACTTGTAAATACAAACACATATACACAATTAGAGAGGGGGGATGGTTTAGGGGTAATCAATAAATAAAATCTCGAATTTGAGAAATCCATAAAATAATATATAAGAATCAAAAGAAAAATGAAAAATGACAGGAATATGCTAACCAATTTATCGGTTTTTCTTCATTTGATGATGTAAAATTAGAACAGGTTTGTCAAATATTGGACGAAATTGCAACAAAAGGTGTGTGATAATGACGACGAAGGATTGAGTGATGCTAAATGGCATTGGAGACCTATGATGGTGGTAGCAAGGATGGTTCTGATGGGAGGTATATGGTTTTACTTTAGAGAGTGCTAAGAAGTCTGGAGAGAAAGATGAAAATTAGTTCTTGAAATTCAAATATAACCTGATCACAAACTCTTATTTTAAATGGTAAGTGCAAATTCAAAAGTTCACTCTATAAATTTTTAGGTTGAAAAAAGGCACGTGGACAAAAATGATTCTTTTATTAAGATCTGGATAATGTCTTTTTATTTTCCATTAGTTTATACATTGTAATTATATTACTAGTATATAAGTAAGTTTTGATAAAAAAATATTATATATTTAAAAAGATTTGTGATTCAAATATGAAAGAGTTGAAAAAAATGAGTTATGCCGCATCAATGTTTATTTCAATGCGATTTTTTTTGGATAACCATGTTTCTATATATCAAATGTATATTGATTTACAAATATTCATTCTGAATGATTTATAAGTGTTTAACATGTTTTGTTTGATGTAAATGTTATAATAGATGTTGTAGTGTTTTTATGTTATTAAAAGTTATAGTATGTTTCATACAATTTTGTTATTTTTTATATATAGAAATCAACATACATTTGATATATAATTTACACAACTTAAAACAGCTTATAATATCATCAATTAATAGTAGAAATAACCAATTATATAAACCTATTACGGTTAATAAAACTAATCGGTTAACTATATGTTTTGTTTTGTTACCGACATTAGTTTTTCATGTATAGATATTAAATTAGAATTTGTTAAAAGTTATTATTTTAATTATATAATTATATCCGCGTGCAACACGCGAGTATTCGCCTAGCATATATATATATATATATATATATATATATATATATATATATATATATATATATATATATATATATATATATATATATGAGTAGGATCAAATGAGAATACCCAAAAGGTTGAGAACACGAGAACAGATCTGAACCATTTAAAAAACAAAATCTAAGGTTATTATCGAATGGGCCATTTATGTAAATTCTTAAAATTCTAGGAATTAAAGTGTAACTTTAAAATTGTCATAAGGGTATAACAGTAATTAAAACTTTAGCTAACTCCTAAAATTTCTCAACTCCCATCTATTTCCTTTCATATTCCCATCTCTTTCTTTATCCCTTGGATACCTAGGGCTTCATTAATAGTTATGCCTCCATCATCCATACACCACCTGAATCTGTTCACCGGTGCATCTCACTATGCAGCCACCATTACTATCTTCAATCCTCGTTCGTTTCTTAGCCCTTCTTCTCATCAAATTCAGTCGACATCCAATTCAATCGACACTTTCAATCGTCGGTACCTGGTCTTCAATCGTAACAGCTAATCGCCGCCTCCTGATCTTCAAACGACACTGGAACGCCGCCACCCGATCTTCTGTCACCACCGCTAATTGTCGCCTTCTGATCTTCAATCGATACCGGAGCCACCATCAACCTAAATGTTTACTAGTTTTTTCTTTATTCAATTTTTTGAATCGTCTTCTGATCTTCAGTTGATACCGGAGCCCCCTATTCCACCGCCTCTCTCCCCTGTTTTCTTCTTCTTTTTATATCGCACTCTCTACAAAAACCTAATCGGTTTTTTAACTTAGAACCAGGTTCTGACCATGCTTTGAAATAATATCAGGTGATATGAAAATGATTGTTGTGCATAGTAAGTGTTTAATGAAATGCCTAACTATGATTTTCTTTGAATTTGCATGATTTTGAAGTATTCCATTTTAAGATTAATCATTTTCTTGTCTATATGATTTTCTTCCAAGCATTACTTCTGTAGGTGAGTTATTTTTTGTTTTCCCTTCACTTCTTCTCAATTGTTTCTCGATTGATATAAATATTTAGGGGAATCAAACAATTTTAGAACCTAATGTAATTTATACTATGATATTAATTTATGATTAGAAATGTATTCATTTTTTATTAATGATATGTATATATATATATATATATATATATATATATATATATATATATATATATATTCATGTATGAATATAATTACAATTATAGGAATTCATATGTATTTTATATTTTTTTCATGTCTCTTCATTTATAATTTGACTTCATATGTGCTTTTCTAAATCCTTTTCATTTAATTGATTGTTAATTATATTTACTTCTTTATTTGACAGTGTGTAGTTTCTACAAATGGGATGTTGGAGTGTTAATATACAACCAAACATTACAAAGTGGAAAAGATCTCGCCTTATTCATTTATTATTATATAATAATAGTTAATTATTTTTATTCGAATTTTTTTATGTTGTATTCATATGTGATTATTGTAACATCCCAAAATCCAAGACCAAAAATTTCATTTTTAATTTAAAGATTCATAAAACAGATTACTGAAAATTCCATCAATGTTATCTCATATCATGAAAAACCATAAGTCAACCATCTCAAAAACATATCATAGGAAAATAATGTCAGAGTACAAATCCTAAGAATCTCATGTGCGGAAAATCGTGTGTGCAATGCGCTGCTACCGTGTCAACTCCTTTCCCTTCGAAGAAGAAGGACCTGAAACAAAAACTGAAAACTGTAAGCACAAAGCTTAGTGAGTTCCCCCATCATACCACATACCATACACTAAACATATTGTCTAACATATCCAAGTATTGGACTACCCTTTCGGTCTCTTTCAACCGGTAACTGCCTAGCATATTAGGGTGCTGGCCTACCCCTTCGGTCTCTTTCAACCGGTAACTTGCCTAGCATATCAGGGTGCTGGCCTACCCCTTCGATCCTTTCGACCGGTACTGGGGGCTATTTCACCCCTACTTCTACCATATAACATCCTAACTCATAAACACATAAGTCATATACTACCTAGCTTTTTAGAGTGCTGCCATACCCCTTCGGTCCTTTCGACCTGTATTGGGGCCTATCCTACACCTCCTACCACTATCACACAATATCATAGCATACTGGCACATAAATCATAACAAATTGTAACATACCAGATAATTATCACAAAGACAATCATCTCTACTATAACTCTTACTAGTGGGCCAACATTGGTGCCTTCGACCCACTTCTATTGGAAGGTAACTCACCTCAAATGTCGTGTAGTAGCTGAACTGTCCTTGGCTTTGGATCAAACCCTCTCAAACTCCTACACATAAAAATTTCCTTTAATTACCATTTCATACTCATAACCCCTTTAAGGGTCAACTCTGGTCAATGGTCAAAGTCAATGTCAAAGTCAACATCCTGATTGACTCAACTCACCGAGTTTGTCCATCAACTCGTCGAGTTCTATGATCCATAAAACCCTGGAAATCTCAATACAACTCGTCGATTTCTTTCATTAACTCGTGGAGTTCCTCCTCATAACAGAGTCGAGACATTTCCCTCTCAAATCGTTGAGTTCCTCCTTGAACTTGTCGAGTTCTTCAATCTTCAAAACCCAAAACCATGGCCAACTCGTTGACTCATCTCCTAGACTCAACGAGTTTGCCTAGTAACAGAAAAGGTTGGGGGACCATGACCCAACTCGCCGAGTTTGATGAACAACTCTTCGAGTCCCCCTTGGTCCAAATCCATTCAGTGACTTCTAATCAAGTTCAGTGCTTCCAAACCATAGATATGGTCCCCTAGGACTAGGTTACCACGTAAAGTTGCTAACTTTATGCTCATGCATGGTGCCATGAAGCTAGAAACACCAAAACTAAGCTATACAAGAGGTCTAGGGCATGAGAAAGGGAAAAGGCTTGATAAAGCTGACAACTTTAAGCCTCATAAGCTGATGGGTGTCTAGATTTGTTGTCAAAACCTCATGATACACTCTAATCCCGAAAATGACTTCAATATGGCCCAAAAATGACAAAATACAACCCTAAATGGAGATCCAAGGAATAGAAAGCCAAGGTACCAGCTTTATACCTCAAATAAGTCAGAAATGCAACTCAACTTCCGGATCTACTGGCTTCCTCTTGAATCCTCAAGCTTATCCTTCCTTCTTAAACTTCAAAATCACCAAGAACACACAAAAATGGCTCAAGAACACTCAATGGTGGATTAGGGTTTCATGGTTAGGGTTTGAAGTGATGTAGGCTAGAAATGAGGCCACCATTTGGAGGTTAATATGTTTAAATTGTTGGATTAGTGTCTAAGTCCATAACTATTTTGATATGTACTTGACCCGATGGTGCATGGTCCTTTTGGGTTGCCTTCACCAAAGCAACTTGATAGGATGAATTATGGAGAGAAAGGATTAAATATGATTTATTAATATATTGTGAGAGTAATATATTAAAGGAGAAATCATATTGTTTAATTAATATTAGTCAATAATTAATTGGTAATTAGTTTTGTGACTAAAAGAGATTAATTAAACTTAAGGGACTGGAATTGTAATTATAAGATAATTGCAATTTGGGCCATGGATTGCCTTATATTAAGGAGTGGACGAATTCTATAGGGAAGCCCATAAGAAATCGTCCAAGGCCTTAAGGAAAGGGATCCATGGGTTGCTTAGGGCTTAAGCATCCAAATTAGGGTTTCCTTGTTAGATAACCCTAATAGCCTAACTATATATACATCCCTTATGACCCAAAAACGTGGCTAAGACTTCTTCTAGGGTTTCACACGGTTTTGGGCAGCTTCCATCCTCTCTCCTCTTCATCCTCTTACTCTTGGTGTTTGTGAACCATTAGAGGAGTGATATTTGTGACTCTAAGCTTTCTAAAGTCAATAGAAGAAGGATTTGGGATTGTTATTGCTACATAACAATCAAGGTATGATCTAAACCCTAATTATATGTTATATTGATTGTCATATGCTAGATCTAGGGTTTATAGTCTTGGATAACTTGCATGTACAATAGAGAAACCTAGATCCAAGCATTAGGGTTTGTATGAGCACATAGGATGTTCTTAGGACCAAAACCCATCAGTGGTATCAGAGCCTAGATTGGTTTCTATTGTATTGATGCTTTGTATGTTGAAAAAAATTCGATTTTTGTGTTTCTGGGGGCTGAACTCGCCGAGTTTTTTAGATGAACTCGTCGAGTTCATGCTAACTCGGCGAGTCCATGCCTGACTCGACGAGTCGGCTGGTCAGTAAGAGGGAAAACCGGGATTTCTTGCTGTTTTTGCTTGAGGATACTTGCCTTATCATATTAGATCAATATAAATCCGATTTTTTGATATATATATATATATATATATATATATATATATATATATATATATATATATATATATGACTATATTCTTGATCTAATTGAAGATATTTATCAATTAATAAAATATGTGTTTCCTTTTGTGATAATTGATTAATTATCTTGATTAAATTGATAAATTGTTTTGCAAGAAATCGTTAAATAAATCAAATATGGATAATTATGTGATTAATTGTTAATTTAGATTATTTGTTATTTGATCATTCTGTTATGAAAACTTTCACATTTTCACCTTTAGGTTTTATAGTTTAAATTTGACCTCAAAAGTTTTGTTGTTTTGAAATTTAAATAGTTGAAACCCTAATGTTTTGAAAAAGGTTTCAAAACTTTCCCTCAAGTTTTGGAATTTAAATTTTGATTAATTGTTTAATTTTGATGTATATTTAAATTCTAAACCCTAATGTTTTGAAATGTTTCAAAACTTTCCCTCAAGTTTTGGAATTTAAAAGTTGATTAAAAGTTTAGTTAGGAATGTTAAATTCTAAAACCCTAGTATTGTTTTGAAAAAGTTCAAATCACACCCTTATGGTTTTATTAATTAATTAAGGTGTATAATTAAAAGAGGTTTAATAAATCCATAAAAGTTTTGGTTTACAATTTAATTGAATTAAAAGTATAATTGTTAAATTTGACCACCTAATATTTTAAAGGTGTAAAACACACCCTATACTATATATAACATTAAAAGTCTAACATTATATATATGTATGAGTAAAAGTCAGTCTTACCGTTAGTAGGCCTCATTCACAAAGTTGGTCTATAAGGGGTGTTTAAGGAAATTGCCTATAAAATGACGATTGAATGGGTATCCACTCTTACCCACCGCACTCTTGACTAATGGAGGGTCGTTAGCCGAACGGGTAGGATAGGACGAAACCTTCCATTATAAATATAATGAATTACTAAAGTAACTAAATGTTTTTCAAATTCCCAATCTTAGTTACTTAGGCAAAGTGAATTGATGCAATTCCATGAAATTACACTTTGTACCCCTGCGAAGACATTAGTGGAGCGTGTGTGGTTTACCAGCACACTAAATGGTTCTAAACAAAGGTAGCAAAGGGTGACTCAATGTTTGTCATAGTTCGGTGGAGCGTGTGTGGTTTACCGGCACATCGAATAGGTGACTATAACATGTGGGGGCACCATGTAGTTTGCATGGTTATTCACACCCGCTTTGTGATCCTCGGCATCCCAGTCACAAATAAGAGGGGCATATCGAGATTTAAAACATGTCATTGAAATGTTCAATGAATCTCATAAGATCTAGGAGTTTTCATAGATTTAAAACTTAACTTTCTTTTTCGTTTTTCATAGTGGAAATTAGTGAATCGTCATTCACTTACCTTCAAATGTTCTGCAATTTGGGTTACGACATCCCTCTCCCAAGTTGTAGAATATTGTGTTGGGTCCTAGCCTTAGTATCTCATTTGGGTGATTTACTAAGGACTCAATCAATCAACTAACTTGAATTCGTTTTCTCCCGTTTTGTAGATGTCAAAGTTCGACAACTATGGTCTTCCCAAATCCCGTGGAACAAGCATTCCACATGAAGATGGTATTCCACGATTCGATCGAGGAATTTCCTCCACCTCCTCCAATTGTTCTCCCTAAACCACAAGATCGAAGAATTGAAAGGTTCAATATCACTAAAGCCCTATTGGAAATGAAACATGAAGATGGTAAACCCGTGTGTGCCAAATCACACATTGATAGGTTGATAATGTTGGGTGTGTCATTCCCGGATGAGTTGGCTGTGAATTGGGTTTTGCAGTCACTTCATGAATCATATAATGAATTCAAAAGAAAGTATTATATGATGGATCATGAAGACAACCTCATTGACCTAACTTACATGCACATTGTTGCTGAATCAGAAATGATTTGGCGAAGCAATGGAGTGTATTTGTTGGGAAAGTCGACCGACCATGCTTCCAAGGACGTTTTAGGAGAACCGACTTGCGTTTGCTGCCAAGAGAAAGGGCGTTGGATACAAGTCTGCCCAAGGAGCCTGAAGAGTCCAGAAGATGGGAGAGTCAAAGAGTATGGATGTGCTTCAGGTAAAATCCACTATCTAACTTCGTTAAGTTCCTATTCATTGATTCTTAATACATGATGTGATAAGATTGCATTTGAATGTTTTGCAGGATCGGTGAAAAGAAAGGAAACTTGGTGAAAGAGCAAGATGAATCTAATCACGAGAAATGGATCTTGATCGCATAGACTTGAAGATTAGATTTTGAGCTTAGATAGTTATGATAGAGTTGTTAGAAATTTTCTTTTGAAATACACAGTGTTTTCAATGGATTTTGCATTGTAAGGACAAATGTTTTCCGCTGCTTTTATAAATAAAATAAAATTTGATTTGACTTACTTATTTATTTGTTTAATTCCTTGCAATGAAATCGTTATGAAAATTGATGTTTGCATATTTCTACAAAGAATGGATATGATTCTTATTTATGTTATTTATGGAAATGTCGAGAATTTACCAAATAGGGAGAGTTTCTCATCGCCCAAGGTTCAATTGGACAGAAACTTGGAATCATGCAACTTGGTTGCACGATGAATGAGAAATTTCATATTTGGAAATTAGACTAATTCATTGACAAAGTGTCAAGTGAAGGAATGGGAGATCAAGTACACAAAGTTGTGTGTTGATAAAAGTCCACCATAAGAGTAACAAAGATATTCGTCATGGTTTACTAAAGGCTTAGTAAATATGATTACACTTATAAGATTAAGTGTAATTGTGAATTGATTGAAAAGGTTTAAATCAATAGCAGAACGAATAAAAAGAATCAAGTAGGCAGAAAGATAAAAGTTTCTCCATTCTATGAAGAAGGGAGAGTACCTTTTATGCTTTATGATAGGTCTTGATGATTAAGAACCATATCTCAATTGATCCTCTAAGTGAGTCTTAGTACAATTGTATGTCTAAGAAGAAGAATCAAGAATTGAAGAAATGGTTAAATCAAGAGGTCAATCATACTTCGTTCCCAAACAAGTCTTAGAGTTAAGATTGTGACATTGAGTGACAAGTATTAAGAAGGTTTATAACATTCATCAAATATGGAGCGTTGTGATGTCTTGGATAAGACAAAGACCAACTAAGACCAATTTACGAAGTGTTTTGATAAAAACTACACTAACTCTTGAATATTTGGTTGTCAAGAAATGTTTATTGACAAGAGAATCTTATATGTCAAGGATTCAGTGGGAGTCTTAATGCTCTTGAAAGGTTTCAAGAACAAATCAAAATAGACCTCATCGATCATCACTAGCACACGAGTTGAGGTTTACAACCTATCGTGTTGACACTATTTTGTTTCTGTGCCATTCTAATTGAGTTAATTATGCATGTGAGTCCTATGAGTTCTCATTTGAACGCATAAAAGGCAAGGCACCTTAATCAATGAAAGGTACATTGATAGGAAAGGGTGGGATGCTTAACTACTTGGAAGACATGGTGGGCAGTTGTGCTACCATAAGGCAAGAAATCGAGATTAAGAAAGTTCGATCCATATGAGTTTGAATTTATCGTAAACTTTGGTTTTGACAAATTCACATGGATAGGAACATATACACCGTTTAAATCTAAGTGTCATAAGATTTCCTCCTTCCTGAAAATGATTGTGAGGAAATACTTTCACTAAGAAAGATTTTAAGAAGATAGTGATTGTAAAAATTGCATTCTCGAATTCGATTGTGGTTACGGTATCCCTTTCCATAATTTGAATTGTGAGGTTTGGCAATTGTTTAGACACACATATGAACTATCTAAGGCAAAGGTGTATAAGTTCAAGAATCCTTGATAAAAGATTATCAAAGCACTAAGTATTAGAAACATGAACTTAAGAAATTCAATAAGCATTGTTTTCTGAAAGTTAAGCTATTTCTGAATACATGTCAAAGCTAGTGGGAGCATAAGTGTTATGTTTATAATAATCATCATGATAGTGGGAGCATAAATGTTATGATTGTATGATTATTAAGGAAAGTATTGCAAGTTGGCAATATTAATTATAGAAAACAAGAGTCATTCTTTGCAGAGTTGTAAGGACGAAATAGTTGTTTTGCTATAATTAAGGGAGAGAATATTATGCTTCATTTCAAAATGTTAATAAATTTAGTCAAAGGTATATAGTGTGTTCTTAAAATTTCGATTATGATTACGACATTCCTCTTCACAATTTGAATTTTTAGAACATAGCAAATGAAATATTATGGCGGAAGATTGATAAAGTATCAAATCTTTATGTAAGACATTATGCATCGTGTCTCATACGCTTTGGGTATAGGATCGATTGCAAATGCTTGGATATTTGACCATTCTAAAATTTTCCAAATGTCTAGCGCATTTAGAGGGAAAAGGGACTAGAATCGGTTTTGACTAAAATAATTAAACAACTATCAAAGGACAATCCAAAGTTCGACGAGGATTGGTTGCTTGTGAGTAGTTGGAAGCATGGTATTGAGTGGACCATATCGACATTATTATAGAAAAGATTCTATGAGTTGTCATATGGAAAATATGGAAATGTTTCCATATTGGATGGACCATATCGACACTATTACAAATAGATAAGATTCTATAAGTTGTCATATGGAAAATATGGAAATGTGTCCATATTGGGAATTGAATATTGAAAATCTATGTCTAGATTAGAAACTTTTATGCAAAAGGATGTTCAAAGGAATGTACTTTGAATGAGAGACATCATATCTAGGGAGTTGTATTGTAACAATATCCGATAGAGAACTTTGTAATATCATTGGCAGTAGTCTTTGTGACTTTGGTGCAGTGATGTTACGAAAGGATCATTGCATAAAATGTTGGAATCTAGCATATTCTATAAGTGGCAAGAATTTGATATTCTTTCACTTATGAAAAAGGATTTGGAGTTGTGAAATAAGTATGATTGGAAATGTGTTCAATGCGATCTATTTCACAAAGTAAGAACCATAGGTAAACATTGTGTGCATACTAAGAGCATGGGACAAGTGTAATAATTAAAGTAAGAAGTTGATTACCCGAAACGACAAATAATGAGTAATCGATATGGTGATAAATAAAAGGTGTTTTATTTATGCTCAAAGGGTTGAGGCCATATGGGATTAGTATTATTCTTGTGTTTCACTTTGCATGTTTTGACTTCCTGAATAATTTAATTGGTTAAGAACAGTCAAATTATTCGAACGGGCCACAGTCGTTCATATGTTGGAAGTAAGTATGAATGAAGACTGTCGTGAATTGGTGTGTGGATTGTCTAAAGAGTATTAGACATAAGCAAATGTTTGCTGCAACGTTCATGAGTGCTTATGGATATGATTTGAGCATTGGATTAGACCCACGCTCACTTGGATCACTCCATGGATTGTGTCACGAGTGATTGGTGAGACGATAACATTTTATATTCTTGAAACCAAGATGTGTGAGTTGTATCTTGCAAATTGGTTGCACATTGATAATATGTAAATGCACTAGTAACTTGGTGTTATAAAACATATTGTTGTGTGTAATTTGGTGGGTGAGTGCAAGCAAGCATTGTATCAAAGTTTATCCGTTCCTTTTATCCAAAGTAGGATAAAAGCGATATCTTTGGGCCCCTCGATGATTTAGTGATGACAAATGTAAATGCTCGGCCGGACTAGGGCTAATTTGATTTGTTCAATTAGCCAGTCATCATAAATTAGAAGTCGAGAAATAGTACAAAGAGAATGGTTAGAAATCATGTCTCATATGATATCTAGAATGGAGGAATATATGATCCCTTATCTAAAGGACACGCGTATCTGATAGGATCAGAGTTGACAACGACTTTGGAAAGCTACGATTGAAGATCAGGATCTGAAGTCATACGCATAATAGTTATTAGACTTATCCAAGTGGGAGACTGTTGGATTAGAGTCTAAGTCCATAACTATTTTGGTATGTACTTGACCCGATGGTGCATGGTCCTTTTGGGTTGCCTTCACCAAAGCAACTTGATAGGATGAATTATGGAGAGAAAGGATTAAATATGATTTATTAATATATTGTGAGAATAATATATTAAAGGAGAAATAATATTGTTTAATTAATATTAGTTAATAATTAATTGGTAATTAGTTTTGTGACTAAAAGAGATTAATTAAACTTAAGGGACTGGAATTATAATTATAAGATAATTGCAATTTGGGCCATGGATTGCCTTATATTAAGGAGTGGACGAATTCTATGGGGAAGCCCATAAGAAATTGTCCAAGGCCTTAAGGAAAGGGATCCATGGGTTACTTAGGGCTTAAGCATCCAAATTAGGGTTTCCTTGTTAGATAACCCTAATAGCCTAACTATATACACATCCCTTATGACCTAAAAACGTGGCTAAGACTTCTTCTAGGGTTTCACACGGTTTTGGGCAGCCTCCATCCTCTCTCCTCTTCATCCTCTTGCTCTTGGTGTTTGTGAACCATTAGAGGAGTGACATTTGTGAATCTAAGCTTTCTAAAGTCAATAGAAGAAGGATTTGGGATTGTTATTGCTACATAACAATCAAGGTATGATCTAAACCCTAATTATATGTTATATTGATTGTTATATGCTAGATCTAGAGTTTATAGTCTTGGATAACTTGCATGTACAATAGAGAAACCTAGATCCAAGCATTAGGGTTTGTATGAGCACATAGGATGTTCTTAGGACCAAAACCCATCATAAATAGGGTGCAAACCCTGAAAATTAGGGTTTCACTATGGCAACCTTACTCGTCGAGTTGAGGCTCTCGACTCGTCGAGTAAACTTCAAGTCTCACGTCCAAATTCCATTCCTACTCGACGATTTTGGGGCCTACAACTCGTCGAGTTCCTTTGCAAAAATGAATAATTTATTTTAAAATACATACCAGGATCCGGGCGTTACAAATCTCCCGTACTTATTTAAGACTTCGTCCTCGAAGTCTGCTGCGTTTGGGAATAACTTTGGGTAGTGCTCCTTCATCTCTTCCTTCGGCTCCCAAGTGCATTCCAAGCCCTTGCGATGCTGCCATTGCACCATCAATAACTCGACCCTCTTGTTCCTCATATCCTTCGTCTTCCTGTCAAGGATGGCTATCGGTCGCTCGATGTAGTTCAAGCTGTCATCCACCTGAATATCCTCTAGAGGCACCACTGCAAAGTCATCTACCAAGCACTTTGCAGCTGGGAGACATGAAAGGTGTTGTGGATCTGACTAAGCTCGGATGGAAGATCCAGCCTATACGTCACCTTGCCCACCCGGGGTAAAACCTTGAAAGGACCAATGTACTTGGGGCCCAACTTGCCCCGCTTCCTGAACTGGATGACACCTTTCCAAGGTGACACTTTCAGGAGAACCATATCTCCTATCTGAAACTCTAGGTCTGAACGTCACTTGTCGGCATAACTTTTCTGTCGACTCTGAGCAGCCCGGAGCCTACTCTGGACCTGTTGGATCCTCTCTGTCATCTTGAATACCACTTCGGTACTCCCCATGATCCTCTGTCCAACCTCACCCCAACATATTAAGGTTCTGCACTTCCTCCCATATAACATCTTGAATGGAGGACGGTCGATGGCCGCGTGGTAGCTATTATTATAGGAAAACTCTGCCAAGGGAAGGTAGGTATCACAGCTACCACTGAAGTCTAAGACACACTCTCGCAGCATATCCTCCAAAGTCTGGATGGTCTACTCGCTCTGACCATCCGTCTGGGGGTGAAAAGTCGTACTAAAATGCAGGCGAGTGCCTAACTCGTCGTGAAATTTCTATCAGAACCTGGAAGTGAAGCGTACATCTCGGTTAGAAATCATGGAAACTGACACTCCGTGTCGAGCTACTACCTCTCAGATGTAGACGTCGACCAGCTTCTCGGTCGAAATGCTCTCCTGGATCGGGATAAAATGGGCACTCTTGGTCAACCGATCCACGATGACCCAAATCGAATCCACTCCCCGTGCGGTCCTGAGAAGCTTCGTGATGAAATCCATAGTAATTTCCTTCCACTTCCACACAGGGATATCCAATGGTTGCGTCTTACTGTGAGGCCTCCGGTGCTCTGCCTTGACCTTTCTGCAGGCCAAACATCTCTCGACATACCAGGCTACATCCCACTTCATGCAGGGCCACCAGTAATCAGAATGAAGATCTCTGTACATCTTCATCGCCCCGGTATGGATGGAAAATATGGACTTGTGGGCCTCATCCATTAGAATATGTCGTACTCCGCCCCAGTATGGAACCCATACTCTCCCATGCAGGGTTAGCAGCCCATGACTGTCATAGTCAAACGAGGCCACCTGACCTATGATCCGCTCACACTTCCGGCGTTCCTCCTTCATAACCTTCTGTTGGGCCTCCCGGATCTTCTCCAGAAGCAGAGTCACTACTGTCATCCTCAGACAAATGTCTCTGATCAGGGCCACGAATTCCTTGCGGCTAAGGGCATCAGCCACAACATTGGCCTTTCCCGGGTGGTAAAGGATCTCACAAACGTAATCCTTCACCACATCTAACCACCGGCGCTGCCCATGTTTAGATTCGGCTGATCCATGAGGTACCTCAAACTCTTGTGGTTAGTGTAAATGGTACATTGGACCCCATAAAGGTAGTGTCGCCAAACCTTGAGGGCGAAAACAATCACCCCCAACTCCAGGTCGTGCGTCGGGTAGTTCGCCTCGTGAGGCTTCAGCTGCCTCGAGGTGTAGGCGATGACGCGCCCTCTCTACATCAACACTGCACCCAAACCTGAAATGGACGCATCGCAGTATACTACAAATTTCTCGGTACCCTCTGGCAGGGCTAAAATCGGCGCCTAGCACAATCTTTTCCTCAACGTCTCAAACATTGTCTGCTGCTTAGGCCCCCAACGAAATACAATGGCCTTCTTCGTTAGCCGAGTCAAGGGTACTGCTATCTTGGAGAAGTCCTGTATGAATCTCTAGCAATAGTTTGCTAAACCAAGAAAACTCCGAATCTTAGTTGGAGACCTCAAAACCTCCCACTGCATCACAGGCTCTATCTTGGCCGGATCGACCAGAATACCTTTCTGGTTGACAAGGTGCCCCAGAAACTAGGGATGAGCAAAAGGACCGAAATCGGCCCGAACCGGACCCCACCCGGGAACCGGCTTTGATCAAAATCAAGAACCGAACCGGCCCGACGGTTCTACCGGTTCCCGGTTCCTACCGGTTCTTTTCGTGTCTTCAAATGTTGGAACCGGTCCCCGAAAAATAGCATCATACGGTTCTAGTTTTTGTTGGTTCTACCGGTTTTTGCTGGTTCTACCGGTTCCGGTTGTATCGGTTCCGGTTCCTACCGGTTCCTGGTTCAAAAAATCCACAAAAATAACGTTCGGGTCCCGGCCCGACCGATTCCATAGGGTTCCGCTTTCGGTGCCGGTTCTGGTTTCGGCCGGTTCCCCGGTCCATATGCTCATCCCTACCAGAAACTGCACCTCGCACAACCAGAAATCACACTTGGAGAACTTTTCAAAAAGTATCTCCCTCCTCAATGTCTCCAGCACCTCCCTCGGGTTCCCCTCATGTTGCTCCTGAGTCTTGGAATAAACCAAGATGTCATAAATGAAGACTATCACAGGCTGATCCAACATCGGTCTGCACACGCGGTTCATAAGGTCCATGAACGCGAATAGAGCATTGGTGAGCCCAAACGACATCACCACAAACTCATAGTGACCACAATGAGTCCTAAAAGTTGTCTTCTGTACATCCTCATCTCCGAATCACATCTGGTGGTAGCATGAACGCAAATCTATCTTGGAAAACCAAGATGCCCCCTGTAGCTAGTCGAAGAGATCATTAATCCTCGGGAGTGGGTAACGGTTCTTCACCGTTACCTTGTTCAACTCTCGGTAATCTCTACACATCCGATGCGACCCGCCCTTCTTTTTCACAAACAAGATCGGGGCTCCCCAAGGCGAACCGCTCAACCTAATGAATCCCTTATTTAACAGCTCCTTCAGCTGTGTAGACAACTCCTGCATCTCAGGAGGATCCAACTGATATGGTGCCTTGGTTATCAGAGTCGCACCAAGGACTAGGTCGATCCTGAACTCCACTTGTCTCTCCGGAGGTATCCCAGGCAACTCCTCTGCAAATACGTCCGAGTACTCTCGCACAACTGGCACATCACTCATGGTCGCCTTACCCGCCTCCTGAGTATCCGTAATGTAGGCGACATACCCTGCGCAACCCTGCTGGAGGTAGCGCTTAACCCTCGCTGCCGAACACAAAGTTGGTCAACGTTGCGGCCTCTCACCCTGAATCACCAGCTCTCCCCTACTTGGGTCCTGACGCGTACCAGTTGCTGCGCACAATCGATCATCGCCCATTATGGCTCAACCAGTCCATGCCGATGATAACCTTGTTCCCGCTCAAAGGAATGGGAACCAAATACATAAGATACCGCTCGTCGTACAATCTCAAGATGCAATCTCTGAAAACCTATGATGCCCGTACATATCGGTCGTCAACAATCTCGACCTTTAAAGGACAATCCTATTAGATTAGTGTCTAAGTCCATAACTATAATTGGTATATACTTGACTCGACCCGGCATAGTCCATTTGGGTTGCATGACATCATGCATTTGGATAGACTAAAATGAGAGAAATAACACTTAAGGTTTATTAATATATTATAAGTTCTAATATATTAATAAGATTATTTAATTAGTATTGATCAAGAATTAATCTAGAATTAATTAAGTGATAAAAAAAGAAGACTAATTAAATATATGGGTTGATTGTGTAAATCATCCATACTTGTATAGTGGGCTAATGCTCCATGGATTATCAAGTTGGGCTAAAACCCATAGGATGCTCCATGGTATATTTGAACCCATGGATCCAAGGACATGGAAAGCCATGACAATTAGGGTTTACCCTAATTGTCACTAACTATATAAGCATCTTATTGTTGACAAAATCGGGCACTATGTGTGAGAGAAAAGGGCCAGCCGATTTTCATGAAGTGTGGGTTTCTCTCTAATCTATTCCATGTGCATTTGGTGTTGTGTGAACCATTTGAGCTGTCACACTTGGGGCACTAGGCTCTCGAGCATCATGGAGTCATTCTACATCAAAGAGGTATGTATTCTAACTTGTTATATTTCATGTCAATCAAAGTTTTATTATGCTAGTTAGGATGAATACCAGAAAACATAGATCCAAGGTATTTAGGGTTGCATGTACACTTAGGAGTGTTAGAATGCTCAAAACCTAACAAATCCAACATGCCCGAAGACTCAAAACACCTCTTGCTAAGTGCAAGAGAGACAAATGATCGAGTGGCCTCCAAATACTTGTTTCATACTTTCAGTCTTACAAATAACTTTCATTCTTCTATTTTAAGACTCATACTAGCATCTATTATTGAACTATAGCAATTTAGTTCATGAGACACATTAATTCTCTATTCTATGGAATTCTTATCTTTACCTTTTCAACCTATAGTTGAAGGATGCCTCCGCGTAGGAATCCATGGCGAAACAACGGTGGGGAAGCACCTGTACCACCACCACCTCCACCACCTTAATTTGATGCTGTTATGTTCCAAGCAGCAGTCACCGCAGTGGTAGCAGCTGCCATGTCACAGATCAATAACTCGAGTACTAATGGCTCGGGATCTGGCACACACCCATCCAACCATGGCGAGAGTCATGGACCACCCCGGGAATGAACCTATAAGGACTTTACTAATGCCAAGCCCCGGATGTTTTATGGATATGGTGGTGTGATAGCCCTGAGACAGTGGATTGAAAGGACAGAGTCAGTCTTTGAAATCTGCTCCTGTCCCGAGCACAGCAAAGTCAAATTTGCAACTTTCACCCTTATTGATAGAGCTTTAACTTGGTGGAATGGCCACGTTAAAGTACTTACCCTGGTAGTGGCAAACTCCATAAGCTGGGAGAGCCTAAAAGCCATGATGATGAGAGAATACTGCCCACAGGGAGAGATTCAAAAGCTCGAACACGAACTATGGACTCTCGGCATGGTTGGTACCGACATCGCAACTTATACCAACCGATTCTGCGATCTGGCAATCCTTTGCCCAGATATGATTGCTCCCGAGAGCAAGAAAATAGAAAGATACATCTGGGGACTGACGCCCCAAATACGATCAAGCGTGTTAGCTTCCAAACCTAACACCTTTGAAAGTGCTAAGGAACTGGCACAATCTCTGATTGACTACGGAGGTCATCAGAACTCAACCGTTTCTGCACCAGAACCACAGAAAGGAAACAACAACAACAACAACAACAGGAAGAGAGTATGGAATAAAGGGAAGGGTGGATCTTCCCAAGAATCCGCAAAGAAACAACTGGTTTCAGTGAATGCTACCACTGTACCTACTACAGTCCCTACAAATCCCTACCCCACAAAGCCTTATGTGGGTAACCTTCCAAAGTGCACCAAATGCACTTACCACCACCATGGACCTTGTCGGGAAATGCAGTGCGCCAACTGCAACAGGAAGGGACACACAGCCCGTTTTTGCAAGGACCCCGCAAAACCGATCACTCAAGTTCCCAGTACGGGTGTAGGCCAGACTTGCTACGGTTGTGGCGAGGTGGGCCACTACAAGAGGAACTGCCCTAAGGCAGCAGGCACCAGCGGTGTGGGACGAGTTTTGGCGATAGGCCACGACGAAGCTGTAGCTGACCCAACTGTAGTTGCTGGTACGTTCCTTCTCGATAATTCATATGCATGCATATTATTCGATAGTGGAGCGGAGAGAAGCTTCGTGAGTCAAAACTTTATTCATTTACTTAAACCTAAACCTAGCAAGTTAGAAAAATCCTTCACTGTAGAGATGGCCAATGGAAAAACCGAAAACACTAACTACATATACATGGGCTGTACGTTAACTTTAGACGGCCATTCTTTTCCAATCAATCTCATGCCGGTCCAAATTAAAAGTTTCGACGTCATAGTTGGCATGGATTGGTTGAGTCTTCTTCGCGCCGACATCATGTGCTTTGAGAAAGCAGTCCGTCTTAATCTCCCTAACAACGAAACATTAGTTATCTACGGCGACAAGTCAAGTACAAACCTTCGCATCATTTCGTGCATCCAAGCTCGAAAGTGCTTGCGGAAGGATTGTCGAGCATTCCTAGCGCACATCGTTGATACAAGTCAAGAACTGAAGGACATCAAGAACATTTCGGTAGTACGCGACTTTCCCGATATCTTTCCAGAAGAACTACCAGGATTACCACCACAACGCCAAGTCGAATTCAGAATCGACTTAATTCCAGAGGCTACCCCAGTAGCGAAGTTACCTTATCGTCTCGCACCAGCAGAGATGCAGGAACTTTCCAGTCAACTTAATGAACTCCTTCAAAAAGGATTCATAAGACCAAGTTTCTCACCTTGGGGAGCACCGGTCCTGTTTGTAAAGAAGAAGGACGGATCGTTCCGTATGTGCATCGACTACAGAGAGCTGAACAAACTTACTGTAAAGAACCGTTATCCTCTACCCCGTATTGATGACCTATTCGATCAACTTCAAGGAGCAAACTACTTCTCAAAGATAGATCTACGATCCGGATATCACCAATTACGAGTTCTAAAGGGGGATATTCCAAAGACAGCTTTCCGAACTCGTTATGGACACTACGAATTTGTAGTGATGCCGTTCGGATTAACCAATGCACCAGCAGTATTTATGGACCTAATGAATAGGGTATGCCGTCCTTACTTGGATCAGTTCGTCATCGTCTTTATCAATGATATACTTGTCTACTCCCCAAGTGAGGAAGAGCATAGTCAGCACCTACGAAAAGTCCTAGAAACACTGCGAACGGAGAAACTCTATGCGAAGTTCTATAAATGCGAATTTTGGATTCGTAGAGTCGAATTTTTAGGCCACGTTGTTAGCGAGAAAGGTATACACGTGGACCCCTCCAAAATTAAGGCCATTGAGAACTGGTCGGCACCAAAGACACCTACAGAAATTCGTCAATTTCTAGGTCTCGCTGGCTACTATCGCAGATTCATAAAGAACTTTCTCTAGCATTGCGAAACCTCTTACTACATTAACCCAGAAAGGCGTGGCCTTTGGCTGGGAAGCGAAACAAGAGAAGGCATTCCAGACGCTAAAACAGGCCTTGTGCACCGCACCAATACTATCCCTCCCCGAAGGGATAGAAGACTTCGTAGTGTATTGCGATGCGTCAAATCAAGGACTTGGTTGTGTTCTTATGCAGAGAGGGAAGGTTATTGCTTATGCCTCCCGATAGCTTAAGACACACGAAGTGAACTATACGACACACGATCTTGAGTTAGGAGCAGTGGTATTTGCTCTGAAGATCTGGAGACACTACTTATACGGAACAAAGAGTACTATTTTCACCGATCACAAGAGCCTTCAACACATTTTCGATCAGAAGGAACTCAACATGCGGCAACGACGATGGGTTGAGTTACTAAATGACTACGAATGCGAAATTCGTTATCATCCTGGCAAGGCCAACGTGGTAGCTGACGCCCTCAGTCGAAAGGAATACACTGGTCGGAGGGTCAAATCTCTGACTATGACTATCCATTCCCACTTATCCACACAAATTAAGGCGACACAAATGGAAGCTTTGCAACCTGAAAATGTGGCGGGTGAATCCTTGCGAGGAATGGAAAAGAATCTAGAAGTCAAGGGTGGCGGAGCCTACTATCTCATGGACCGAATCTGGACCCCGAAACATAGTGGTTTCAGAAACGTAGTCATGACCGAAGCACACAACTCAAGATATTCCGTTCACCCAAGTTCGAATAAAATGTATCTGGATCTTAAGAGACTGTACTGGTGGCCTAACATGAAAGCAGAAATTGCTACCTTCGTAAGTAAATGCCTTACTTGCGCTAAGGTTAAGGTCGAGTATCAGAAACCGTCAGGATTACTACAACAACCGGAGATACCAGAATGGAAATGGGAGCGGATTACTATAGACTTCATAACCAAGTTACCCAAGATGACGAGTGGACTCGATACCATATGGGTCATCGTCGACAGATTAACCAAATCCGCACATTTCCTACCCATCAAGGAGACTGACAAAATGGAAAAGCTTACAAGAACTTACTTAAGGGAAGTAGTGCGACTGCATGGTGTTCCGATATCCATTATCTCCGATAGAGATAGTAGATTCACTTCAAGATTCTGGCAGTCACTACAAAGTTCCTTGGGGACTAGGCTAGACATGAGTACAGCCTACCACCCACAAACAGACGGGCAAAGTGAGAGAACGATACAAACTTTAGAAGATATGCTAAGAGCCTGCGTGATTAACTTTGGAAAGGCATGGGATATCCATTTACCCCTTGTCGAATTTTCATACAACAATAGTTATCATACAAGCATAAAGGCTGCTCCGTTTGAAGCCCTCTATGGTCGAAAGTGCAGATCCCCTCTGTGCTGGACTGAAGTTGGCGATACCCAGTTAGCTAGAGGAAGAGTTCCTGAAAGCACTCTCACCGGTCCGGAAATCATACGAGAAACGACAGAGAAGATCGTTCAGATTCATGAATGATTGAAAGCCTCTAGAGACCGACAGAAAAGCTACGTTGACCAAAGGAGGAAACCTTTGGAATTCCAGGTAGGAGACCACGTTTTATTAAAGGTCTCACCGTGGAAGGGTTTAATACGCTTTGGAAAGCGTGGGAAACTAAATCCAAGACACATAGGGCCTTTCGAGATTCTTGCCAGAATCGGCCCTGTGGCTTACAAGCTTAACCTACCGCGTGAACTTAGTAACATACATCCAACCTTCCACGTCTCGAACTTGAAAAAGTGTCTGTCCGATGAGACTCTTGTTATTCCACTCGACGAGATCGAGATCAAAGAGAGCCTCAACTTTGTGGAAGAACCAGTAGAAATCATGGACCGAGAGGTCAAACAAAAAAACAAAGTCGCATACCCATCGTGAAGGTTCGCTGGAACGCCAAGCGGGGACCTGAATTCACATGGGAACGCGAAGATCAGATGAAACAAAAGTACCCTCATCTCTTTCATGTTCACTAGTATCTTTACTACTTTAAATTTCGGGACGAAATTCCCTCTAACGGGGGGATGATGTGACAACCCGATATTTCAACTCTTTGTAATGACCTAAAAAGTCAAGTATTGTAACCACTTTTGAGTTAATAAAATTAACTTTGATAATAAATTGTCCAAAAAGTTCTATTTAAATTCCTTCTATGTTTAAGTGTCATTAAACCGGGATCGTACGTAAAAAGAATGCCCAAATCCGGTTTTGTATATTGAAGTTAAGATTTTTCTAAGTTCGGCTTAGCAGCAGACAGCTAAAAACTCGAATCGGAGATCGAGCGACTTTTGGCCGGAATGACCTAAACGAGAATCGAAGGTCTCGACAATGGTATTTCAGCGGTGAAAAGTCTGGCAAAAACCGACGTCAGATAAAGAAGTTATGAATTTTTAAAGAAATTCCTTAATCACGTCATTTTATAAATAAATAATAAAAATAAATTCGGAATTTGCCAATGGAGTCTAAACGAAAGTTGTAGAGCGTAGTCTCACCTACGCGAGGATATAAAGACCATCGAAAACGGAGTTCGTATGAAGAAGATATGATTTTTTGAAGTTTATTAAATAAATTATATATAAATTTAATTCAAAAATCCGGTAATATCCGAAGGAGGAGTCAGCGTCCTCATCCGAGTTACGCGCTGCGTAACCCCGTACGCCCCGCGTACCCGAGGGCCTTGGTCTCGGTCTGTCCACGTCGCCCCTATGCGAAGCTACCCGGCCCGTCCCAACCGACCCGTCCCATCCGAAGCCGAGGCAGTCGAGGACTCGGTCATGCATGACGTACGCGTACGCGCTGCGTACGAGCGTACGCCCCGCGTACCGAGGCTTCTCAGACCCCCTATAAATAGAAATGCGAGGGTTCCGGAAAAATCACCCCATTTCTCTCATTTCTCTCACGATCTTGCCTCGTTTTCCGTGTCCGCACTACCCCGAAGCTCTGGTCTTTTTGCTCAAGTCCCGAGGGTCGATTTTACTCCCGAGATTCTCGAGAATCCCGAGAAAAATCCGTTTCCCAAGACGAAACTCTGCCCGGTTTTCCATCTCGCTATCTTCAAACTTTCAAGTGAGTTCATACCCCTTAATTAACCTTTTTAAGATATTCTAAATGCTTTTATATGCTTTCAAGGGGGGGAATACAAGTAAAACACACGAGTATTATCGTGTGTTACATAAAGAATTATTTTATATGCTTTTATATATATATATATATCCAAATCACATGTGATTTATAAACTTTATAGGAAACTTTCGTATATAAAATATGTTACAATAGAATTCTATCTTTTGAAATATAAATTGTTGTAATGCATGTATAAACTAAACATTTTCTTAGATTATATGTATATTTGTCTACCTTAGGCTCTACAAAAATCTATGCTTTCATAACAAATGATTTCTTTTCTAGGTATTTCTAAACACATGAGACACACTTTTAAAACTATAATAGGTATAGTTTTACGAACAAATTTCTAACTATTACATACTAGAAACATGATTTTCAAGAAGTCACTTTCGTATACAAGAACAAACGAACATTTTAACACGTAAATCTGTTTTTATACCACGGTTTTGTGAGACATAAACTTCACGTACGTTCGAGTACACATTTCAAGTCCAGTATTATATACCAGAATCCCTTGGAGGGGGAGCATGGTGTTTGTGTATAGATCTATACGGGCTTGACAACCCGTGTCCTGACTGTTAGTTACAGTCCACCATTTGGGGTAACAAACGTCATAACATTCCAACGCCTGAAGAACGTTGTGTATAGGCATTCCGAGTCAATAGTATGGTTATAAAACTCACATGGGGTATTCAAAATGCATTGATTTACAAGGTTTTCAAACACATTGGTTATTTTACACTTACATACATTTTAGAAACCAACATTGGTCTTGAGAGAAGGCTACTTTTATACTAGTAGAAAATATAGGATTTTCTAAACACAACACAACCAAGGACCAAAACTTTTCATTTCATACAAACATTGTCATTTAAATACTTATGAAACTCACCAGCTTAAATGCTGATCTACTCTTTCAAAATTACTTGTATGTCCCAGGGAATCAATAATTTCAGGTATCATTATGCTTTTGATGAAGGGATGCTGCGGCGCCAGTTTAATCTCATATTTTGGCATCATATTGTAATTGGTTTTGAACATGTAACTTTTTGACAAATGTAAACTTTCAATTATATATATGATGGTTGTATTGCTTTCTTTACTATGTATTCAATTGTTACGTTACCACATGAAGTCATCCGCCCCCGAACGTTTCCGCCGTTCAGGTTTGGGGGTGTGACATAGCCTCAATGGTTGGGGCTCCCAACGAATCACTGACTGCGTCCCACCAGTCTCTAGTTCTGTTTCTCAAACATCCTGCATCATACCAGACCTTCGACCCCTCCAGGAAGAAGCTTTTCAATTGTGCAGACTCAATGTTTGCAATCCATCTCCTGGCCACAATGGGGTCCTTCACCCCGTGAAAGTCTGGTGCACCACATCCCCTGAAATCCTTGAAGGAGAGTGTACGCGTCCCTGACTGGCCAGATGCCATGTCACTTCTGAACGCCCTTAGGCGTTTCTCCATCAGCTCGATGATCCCTTCCTTGATTGACCCGAAAATCAACGGGTTCGCCTCAAGGATGCCTCTCGTAATCTCAGATGCGATGAACTCGTGTAGTCCGTCATCAACCGGCTCGGAACCTGCACCCGAACCCAAACCTGAACCAGACCCATACCCTAAACCTCCTGCTCCGTGACGTGTCACCACCATTCTGAAACAAAACACATAATCATCAGGGTCATACATAATCTTGAGAGGTCTTACACACTCTACAAGTTTCCTGGTTCTATCTCAGCCCTCCTTGACTTGAGTACGGATCCTCTGCTTTCAGTAGTATGGGCCCATACTACCTTCCACATCTATCCGTACTTTCCTCAAGGATTGCCTTGACTTCACCAAGTCCCTTTCACCACTACTATTCGTTGCACTAATCTCATCCTAGGATTACCCTAGGGTAACTCTCCGACCTACTCTCCGCCATCAACTGCATAAGAAGTCCTTACCATCTCTCCCTAACTAGCTCGTGAATACCATTACATATTACCAAGACTAGATAATTCTTCGAACGAGGGGTCCTAACCTACAACGGTTGGACTCAAACAAGAGCTGCGAAATAGGGCTAGACCTAACCTTCTGAAATTATTTAGTCCTCGTAATATGTAACTTAACATATTCATTTACTAGTTAGCTAGAGATAACTAGAAGTCCTAAAGCACAAACCAAGCAACATTCGGGCATTGAGTAACCAAACCAATCATATCCTATTCAGGCCATCATATCACTGACTATTCAGTTCTAGCATGTAATTCCATAAGCACATGTAGCAGGCACATAAGTCATCTTACTATATCCTTAGCCCTAATCTAGCATGCAGTTCTCATACACATACATTAGGCATATAAGACATCCTTCCTATATCCTTAATCCTAATCTAGCATGCAGTTCTCATAATTATATCATATATCATAACAAACATGTATGGGTATCTTAGGGAAAACTTACTTGAGCTTGACTCATTGCACGCATCACACACCTTGTTCTTTCTCAAAACTTCTTTATTTTAAATTTTTAGAAAAAATATTTTCTTGTAAAATTCTTTCAAACCCTCAATTTGAGTCCAGAAACCCCCGAAAGGCGTGTCTGAATCCCTTAAACCAAGGTTTTGATACCAACTTGTAACATCCCAAATTCCAAGACCAAAAATTTCACTTTTAATTTAAATATTCATAAAACAGATTACTGAAAACGCCATCAATGTTATCTCATATCATGAAAAACCATAAGTCAACCATCTCAAAAACATATCATAGGAAAACAATGTCATAGTACAAATCCCAAGAATCTCATGTGCGGAAAATCGTGTGTACGATGTGCTGTAACCGTGCTGGCTCATTTCCTTCGAAGAAGAAGGACCTGAAACAAAAACTGAAAACTATAAGCACAATCTTAGTGAGTTCCCCCATCATACCACATACCATACAATAAACATACTCTCTAACATATCCGGGTACTGGACTACCTCTTCGGTCTATTTCAACCGGTAACTGCCTAGCATATCAGGGAGATGGCCTACCCCTTTTGTCTTTTTAAACCGGTAACTTACCTAGCATATCAGGGTGCTGCCCTGCCGAAGACCAGTACTGGGGACTATTTCACCCCTACTTCTACCATATAACATCCTAACTCATAAAAACATAAGTTATATACTACCTAGCTTATCAAGATGCTGGCATCCCCATTCGGTCCTTTCGACCGATACTGGGGCCTATCCTACCCTCCTACCATTATCACATAATATCATAGCGTACTGGCACATAACGCATAACAGATAGTGACATACCGGATAATTGTCACAAAGACAATCATCTCTACTATAACTCTTACTAGTGGGCCGACATTGGTACCTTCGGCCCACTTCTACTGGAAGGTAACTCACCTCAAATGACGTGTAGTAGCTGAACTGTCCTCGACTCTAGGATCAACTCCTATCAAACTCCTACACATAAAGATCTCCTTTAATTACCCTTTCATACTCATAATTCCTTTAAGGGTCAACTCTGGTTAATGGTCAAAGTCAACATCCTAGTAAAAGTCAACATCCTGGTTGACTCAACTCGCCGATTTGGTCCATAAACTCGCCGAGTTCCATGATCCATAAAACCCTGGAAATCTCAATCCAAATCGTTGAGTTCTTTCATGAACTCGTTGAGTTCCTCCTCATAACAGAGTCATGACATTTCCCTCTCAACTCGCTGAGTTCTTCCTTGAACTCGTCGAGTTCTTCAATCTTTAAAACCCAAAACCATGCCAACTCATTGACTCATCTCCTAGACTCAACGAGTTTGCCCAGTAACAGAAAATGTTAGGGGACCACGACCCAACTCGATGAGTTTGATGAACAACTCTTTGAGTCCCCCTTGGTCCAAATCCATTCAGTGACTTCCAATCAAGTTTAGTGCTTCCAAACCATAGATCTGGTCCCCTAGGACTAGGTTACCACGTAAAGTTGCTAACTTTACGCTCATGCATGGTGCCATGAAGCTAGAAACACCAAAACTAAGTTATATAAGAGGTCTAGGGCATGAGAAAGGGCAAAGGCTTGATAAAGCTGACAACTTTAAGCCTCATAAGCTCATGGGTGTCTAGATTTGAAGTCAAAACCTCATGATACACTCTAATCCCGAAAATGACTTCAATATGGCCCAAAAATGACAAAATACAACCCTAAATGGAGATCCAAGGAATAGAAAGCGAAGGTACCAACTTTATACCTCAAATAAGTCAGAAATGCAACTCAACTTCTGGATCTACTGGCTTCCTCTTGAATCCTTAAGCTTCTCCTTCCTTCTCAAGCTTCAAAATCACCAAGAACACACAAAAATGGCTCAAGAACACTCAAAGGTGGATTAGGGTTTCGTGGCTAGGGTTTGAAGTGATGGAGGCTAGAAATGAGGCCACCCTTGGGAGGTTAAGGTGTTTAAATAGGGTGCAAACCTTAAAAATTAGGGTTTCACTCTAGCAGCCCTACTCGTCGAGTTGACGCTCTTGACTCGTCGAGTAGACTTCAAGTCCCGCGTCCAAATTCCATTCCTACTCGACGAGTTTGGGGCCTGTTCCTTTACAAAAATAAATAATTTGTTTTAAAATACATGTCAGGATCCGGACGTTACAATTATAGAAAAATTGATATGTATTACATTGTAACTTTTTGTGTTAGTATTTATGAATAAATGTATAATCTAGATATATATCCAATATGTTTTATTTTTTTACGAATATAGTTGTATTTTATTTTTTCTCTATAAATTGTGTTATATGCGTTTATTATTACAACTTAATTCATCTATTCATTCACGATTACAACAGATTCATATATGATTACAAATATGTTTTAGATGTTCTCAACCTTTTAGATGTTCTCATTTGATACTCTTATATATATATATATATATATATATATATATATATATATATATATATATATATATATATATATATATATATATATATATATATATATATATATATATATATAAGGGAGTGTGGCCTTAGAATTAATTGTACACGCACAATCATTTCCTTGCATTGTCATCCTTCATATTTTCCTTACTAATGTTCTTCATGAATATTTGAGCTTGACTAAATCGACCAAGTATTGAAAAGTCAAATCGCTTTGTTCATTTTATTCCACACCATTTTACTTTCCTTGAACGTTTTTGTGTTCTAACAAAAACTCTACATCTTGCATATAGAGACATAGTGGAAAAGTTAGGAATACTAAAGATGCAAGAGTTACATGTTCACATATGTTGATTCATAAAGTGGAGACCTTGGAGACTTTAATTGACTAGTTATCGGGATGATGTTAGGTAGACCAAATCAAACAATCACACCGACGGGGAGGAACATTTATGCAAATCACTGTGCCTTTTTCGAATGAGTGAGCACACAACCGCCTAGAGGTGACTGGAGATGAAATTATTATGTTGGGGTTTCTTAGTTTACAAGTTTTTTGAGATTCTCTAATTCTTTACAAACTTCGATAGATTCTAAAATTAGTTTGGTTTTATGATTTGGATTGTTTGTTCAAATTTAATGATTTGGTTTTGAATTTCAAAAAGAAAAAACAATATATATTCTTTAAAATATTAAGCTCATAAAGTTTATAATGGAAATGTTCAATCAGAAAGATTCACTAGAAATCCACGTTTAATTAAAGATTGTCTCTACTCTCTATAGCTTGATAATGTTAACATATACGAATTCGAGTCCATTAAAAAATGGGCCTCTTCACATATATATCGTATATAGTTCAAAAAGCTCGATAAGAAAATGGGCCTTGTCTATTATAAGATATGTATGGGCCTATATGCAGAACGCAGCTGACAATCGGACATCGAAAACAAAACCCTCACAAAAATGCTCAGCTTCGGTGCTCCGTCCACCACCATCACCGCCTCAACCGCCGTAACTAGCCGTGTTTCTCCGACAACATATTCTCTCCTTCCGTTTACTGTTTCTCCTTTGTCTGATTCTCAGAGAAGTAGCAATTTTTGCTTCCAACAGGTTAAACACTTGAGTTTTCATTTTTTGTTTAAAGTTTTCTACTTCTAACTGAAGAAATGTTTTGTTCGATTCAGCTATTAAGCTGTTCATCACGTTTCAATTGTTATCGAAACAAGGCTACTGCAGAAGCTGCTGAAACCATGGCCGGCTCTATCGCCTCTGCATCTGGTACTGACACCTGAATTTACTTTGATTAGTGCATGTGCATGCAATGCTGCTATACGGATGTTTCATAACACCGAAGGCGTTTTATGGAATTAGGTTTTAGTAGCTTCTATGAACTGTTCAACTTTTGTAAGACCTCTACTCGACCCCTAAAATAGTGACGGATTACATTTCGATTTCATTTAAGTCGTCAATTTCACTGTTAGGGGGGTGGGGGTGGAGTTCTACATCTGGTAATTCATCATTGTTTAGGTTCAAACATCAAATTGGCCTATCAGAATCCATTGAGAACCATCAAGAGAGATAAAACTTACTTTTTTTATGCATGTGGATTTTTTTTTTCAGGAAGTAAGCAGGCGTTAATTTCATTGTCAGACAAGAAGGATCTGGATCTTCTTGCCACTGGACTTCAAGAATTGGGGTGAACTTCTACTCACATTTGCAATATAGATTACAGATTGTTCTTCTTCCATTATATTATTGGACTTACCTTTTTGAAGTCACAATGATAAAGTTCTATGACTTGATCTTCAGATACACAATTGTGTCAACTGGAGGAACAGCATCTGCTCTGGAGAAAGCTGGAATTTCTGTAAGAAAAGTTGAAGAGCTTACCAATTTCCCTGAAATGGTAACTATCCAACAAAAGCATCAGAAAATACATCTTTTCATTTGTATTTGAATTCTAAAATCAATCGCCTTTACAATCTTCACAGCTTGATGGTCGTGTAAAAACTTTACATCCAAATGTACATGGAGGTATTCTTGCTAGAAGAGACCAAAACCATCACATGGAAGCTCTAGACAAGCACAATATCAGTAAGTTATATAGTTAAACATTCATACATTGAATCAGTTATCATATAATAAATCTTGATTCCCCTTTTAGGTACATTTGAACTAGTTGTGGTAAATTTATATCCCTTCTATGAAAAAGTCACTTCCACCAATGGAGTTACATTTGATGATGGAATTGAGAACATTGATATCGGTGGCCCTACAATGATAAGAGCTGCAGCAAAGGTTATTAAAAACATAAACTCAACACAAAATAGTAATACTATATGATATCAACAATAACAATCTCTTTATAAACTTCTTTTTCTTTGAAACAGAATCACAAAGATGTCTTGGTTGTAGTTGACACCCAAGATTACCCTTTAGTTCTACAATTCCTCAAATCCAACAAAGATGACCAACAATTTAGAAGAAAACTCGCATGGAAAGCTTTCCAACATGTTGCTTCTTATGACTCTGCAGTTTCTGAGTGGTTATGGAAACAAACTGAAGAAGGTAAGTAATCTCTTCTATTCCATTCTTCAAATTGAATTCAAGATTCTCCCCCTTTTGGTGTCTTCATCAAAAAGTTTATACTTTTATCCAATTCATCACTTACCCTTCTTAATACTTCTAGATAAATTTCCACCTACATTCACTATCCCACTTTCTCTCAAGAGTTCACTTCGCTATGGTGAAAACCCTCATCAAAAGGCTGCATTTTACACTGATAGCAGCTTATCTGAGTTTAATGGTGGTGGAATTGCAACAGCTATTCAACACCATGGAAAGGTGAGCGAGACTACATATTTCTTTAATGTTCTTGTTGAACTTTTTTTAGTACAATTCGTATAACAAATAACAATATTTTTTTAACTGTTTTGTAATAGGAAATGTCATATAATAACTATTTGGATGCGGATGCAGCTTGGAATTGTGTTTGTGAATTTGAAAAGCCAACTTGTGTTGTTGTAAAACACACAAATCCTTGTGGAGTAGCTTCACGTGATGATCTTATTGAAGCATATAGGTTAGCTGTAAAAGCTGATCCTGTGAGTGCTTTTGGTGGGATTGTAGCCTTCAACAAAGAAGTTGATGAGGTGAAATTTTTTTACCATGCCACGTCATCATCTGCTTCACTATTCTTTTTTGTTACATATTATATAATTACTTATGTGAATTTACAAAAAAAAAAACACTAATACATTGACATATGAAATTATATTAAAAGGCTCTTGCTAGAGATATAAGAGAATTCAGAAGCCCAACAGATGGTGAAACTAGAATGTTCTATGAAATTGTTGTTGCTCCAAGTTATTCCCAAAAAGGTCTTGAAATCCTACGTGGAAAGTCAAAGACTTTGAGGATTCTAGAAGCAAAGAAAAATAAAAGTGGAAAGCTCTCACTTAGACAAGTGGGTGGTGGTTGGTTAGCTCAAGATTCCGATGATTTAACACCCGAAGAAATCAAATTCGATGTTGTTTCCAAGAAGGTTCCGGAAGCTTCCGAGCTTAGTGATGCTAAATTCGCATGGTTGTGTGTCAAACATGTCAAAAGCAATGCAATTGTAATAGCGAAGGTAATCTATTTATTTATTATTTTAAAATTTTGAATTATGTTGATATTCATATTCTAACCATGGTTAGTTTTTACCCGTTTTGTAGGATAATTGTATGTTGGGTATGGGAAGTGGGCAGCCGAATCGTTTGGAGAGTTTAAGGATTGCTTTAAGGAAAGCCGGAGATGAAGTCAAAGGAGCCGCTTTGGCTAGTGATGCCTTTTTCCCATTTGGTAATACATTGTTTGTTTGACAGACTAACTGAAAAGTAAAAGCTAGCTGATAAAGCTAGATGACGAATGTAAAATGACATAAAAGGACATAAGGGGGTATGTAGCGGGAAATGAGGATATAAGGGTAGATTTGGAAAACTTATTGAAAAAGATCAATAAGTCGTCTCAAATAGCTGTTTAGGCTATGTTTGGCGTATTAGCTGAAAATCTAGCTGATAAAAAATAATGTTTGGTAAAAATTATCTGATAAAATATATAAAATGATATAAAAAGACATTTAGGATAATGACAACTAAAAAATAAGAAACTTTTTTAAAAAGCTAGCTTATAAGCTGCTTTTTAGCTTATCAAAATGATAATTTAAAAAAGTTCAAAAAATAAGCTAGCTGTGTCATCCCATCCCAAACTAAAGCTGTGTTTAGTGCGCCACAGCTAGCTTATTTTTCGAGCTTTTTAAGTTGTCATGTTTGGCAAGCTAAAAAGTAGCTTTTTAAAAAGCTACTTAGATTAGCTTTTTAGGAGCTTTTTAGAAAATTTTCAAATATACTTCATAATTAATTATAAAAACACATTCTTTTAAATGTTATTTCATATTTTTCAGCTAGCTTTTCAGTTAATTTTACCAAATGTTATTTTTTATCAGCTAGCTTTTCAGCTATCGGCTAGCTTTTTATTTAACAACTAACTTTTCATCTATCAGCTAGCTTTTTAGCTAGTACGCCAAACATAGCCTAATCCTTAAAAAGCTAGCTGATAAAAAATAATGTTGGGTAAAAATTAACTGAGAAGCTAACTGAAGTATATAAAATGACATTTAGGATAATGAGTTTTCTATAATTAATTAAGGCTATAAGTTATTTTTTGGCTTATCAAATATAACAACTTAAATTGTTTAATTATAATTATTAATCAATTATCTGAAATACTGTTGTAAATGTTTTTATGAACAGCATGGAAAGATGCGGTTGAGGAAGCATGTGAAAGTGGGATTGGTGTAATTGCTGAGCCAGGTGGCAGCATAAGAGATGGCGATGCGATTGATTGTTGTAATAAATATGATGTTTCACTTGTGTTAACTGGTGTGAGGCACTTTCGACATTGAGGGGTAAAAATGTAATTTAAGTGTGTTGACTTGGACCAAGAATCGAAAAGATTTTGGTGTTTTAAGTGTACGAGGCTAAGAGCTGTGTTGAGCTCCATGTACGGGATTTTCTGAAGATGTACTAATCATAATAATGGGTGGATTTTTTTTAATATTTATCTTGTGTTTGTTCATAACATTAAAAATAGTTCCTTTGGCATATATTCTGTAGTGTAAAATAAAAAGGCAATTATTGTTGTTTTAATGTATTATTTAAATCAAATTGTTATTAAAATGCTTTTATGAGAAACACGTAACCAATATGCGGAACTTTAAAGAATGTGAAAGTGACTTAAAGTAAAAATGGAAATGACTAATTTTTCAAAACATTTAGAGTACATTACCTGTTTGGTTCCTGCTGAAAGTAACACTTTTAGTTCATAAGAGTTATTCCCTCCCCTTAATTTTTGTTAAGGTGGAAGGAACTGTTAAGACCTTTTTGTACAATGGGTATTTTGGTCTTTTCATGTAAACATACAAGGATCCTTAACGTGTTCATTCACATGAGAGTATTTTAGTCTTTTCATATATAGATAAAGAACACCAAGAACAAGATGAATATGAAAAATATATGACGACATGAGGGTATTTTGGTCTTTTAATGTAGATGAAGAACATCAAGAACAAGATGAACATGGAGAACATGAAGAATATATGAGGATCCTTGAGTGTATCCCCTTAATAAACAAACGGGTATCCCCTTGAAAAGCAAACACGTAAAAAGTAACCACAAGGAAGATTTGAGTCAATTATCGTCTTAAATATGTGTACTACTGTTCGAACTTTATTATCATTACGACAAAAGATATTCTCAAATAGTTACTAAAAGAAAATTAAAAAAATCCAAAAAATAGAAAGATCATCTTCATGATGGGGACATCATAAACCCATAAAATAGAAATATAAACAACCCACAAAAAATCACTTGCATGAAGAAGGCAACGACAATGCGGGGTGCAAAGGAGGTTACCAGTCTTTGCTTTCTCCGATCGTAGAATGACAAAAAGGAATAAATTAGAAAAGAATACATGTAATGGGAGCTCTCTCTTTGATCAAAACAAGAATAAAAATAGACCGAAAAGACCAAAATACCCACATTTGCATGGTACATGAAAGGTCTTAATGGTTTAGCCTTAACAACGGTTAGGCGAGTGGCCAAAGGTTATGAAATACGTAAATAAGGACTAAGAGTGCAAAAAATGAATCTTATAGACTAAAGGTGTTACTTTCAAAGAACTACAGGGACCAAACAAACAATTTACTCTAAAGTTTATACCCAAAGACAAACTAAAATATAAAGAAAATTTCATAAATAGTCCTTGTGATTTCTAAAAAGTGGCCTGTAGGTGAATGCTATATTGTTGGTTCTTGTGTTTTCAAAACCTTGCACGATTGGTATGCATCCATTTATAGAAAATTTTAGTTATATGCATTCAAAAATAATTTAAAGCCTCAAAATACCAAAGTTATAAATCTTTATTTGTATTAGTAAACAATTAAAGATAGACGTATCATATAACATCCCCATCTTTAGGCAAATTATAAATTAATTATTAAATAATTTAGATAAATATGATAGAGTAAATAATTAGGATTTAATAATTAAAAAGTTTCAATGTGTTATGTAACACCGTGAATTACAAAATAATTTTTCGCAAAATATAAAAACATTTTTCATTTAATTTTCATAAAACATCAAGTTTAAATCTCCAATTCACATCATACAAAATCCCAAGATCACATATCATAAGAATCCCATGCGTGTGTACAGATCAAACCGGCGCCTTCCCACGGTCATCACTAGTACCTGAAACAAACAACACTAACACTGTAAGCACAAAGCTTAGTGAGTTCCCCAAAATACCACACATAACACATATTAGCCACTCGAGGCTATAACTTTGTGGGTCCGTAGACCCTACTCTGTGAACCCACTGGTTCTAACTCTGGGAACCTTCCGGTTCCAACTCTATAAACATGCACAACATAAATCACATAGACATCATGCAGTACAACACATAACATACACATAACATACACATACTCTGTCACATAACTCTGATTACCTACTCAAGGTAAAGTATAGTGAGAAGACTCACCTCATATATCTCGATAACTCGCGAATCCTGAAAATCACTCGTGCTCGATCCTCCGAGCTATAATCCTCCTATAACATCATACATCTCTAATTAACACTTTTACCACTAAGGTTGACTACCCCTATCAAGTCAACACTGGTCAACGGTCAACGGTCAACTTTGACCGGACTCGGCGAGTGCACTAGAGCGACTCGGCGAGTCTATACGTGTTCACCAACTCTCTAGGATTCTCTTTTGACACGTCGAGTACTCCCCTAACTCGACGAGTTCCACCTGGCATGAATCGCGGGGCCACCACGACTCAACTCGCCGAGTCTCAAGAACAACTCGACGAGTTCCAGCTCGACTCAGTCCACCTGTCAACCCTCTCTAACTCTCCCCGACTCACTGAGTCGACCCTTAACTCGGCAAGACCACTCGCTGAGTGGTTAAGGACAAACTTCATGCTACTCGCCGAGTCTGTTCTTCGGACTCGGCGAGTCCATGCCATGCACCAACTCAATCTCACTTCTGAGGTCAGATCCGCTCCAACAACTCATAGATCTGGCCCTCCCAAGCACATTCATCACGTAAAGTTCATGTCTTGGTGCTCATAACACACCCCATGACTCATAAATGGTGTTTTGACCTCAAGCACAAAGACCCCAATCCAAAACCCCCATGGATTCATAAAAAGCTTGGACAAAGGGACACTCTGGACCTCCAAGGGTCCAGATCCAGAACCTAATTCGCTTAAGGGACCAAGGAAGCACTAGATCTAGCCACAAAAGGGCTCAATAAGCCCTAAATCAACATGAACATCAACATAACAGAGAATGGCTCGAAGATAGTACCTCAAACGTGATGTTCTGGACCTCAAATCTTCAGGAAGTGGCTCCTCTTGTTTCCCCTTGGCTATTGCTTCCTTTCCCTTGCTAGATAACACCTCCAAGGTCAATAATGGCTCCTTGACTTACTCCAAACGCTCAAGCTCACTAGGGTTTCACTCAGGGGACTGGTGAGCACAAATGACGACCATAAGGCCCTTTAAATAGGCTCCAAACCCAAGAAATTAGGGTTTCATTAAACAGCGCGGACTCGCCGAGTCCCGGCGCGAACCCGCGTCCAAATCCGCGATCATACTCGGCGAGTCTAGGCTCCAACTCGCCGAGTCTCCTCACAAATCATCAAAAATAAATAAATGAATAATACATGGGAATCCGGGCTGTTACAATTCTCCCCCACTAGAACTAGACTTCGCCCTCGAAGTCTCGCTCCACAAATAACTCTGGATGCTGCTCACGCATCTCACGCTCCGGTTCCCAAGTCATCTCAGACCCCTTCCGATGCTGCCACTGAACCAGAACCAGGGGTACCTCCTTGTTCCTAAGAACCTTGATTTTCTGATCTCTGATGGCCACTGGTCTCTCAGCATAATTCAGGCTCGCATCCACCTGAATATCCTCCAATGGAACCACTGCCGACTCATCGGATATACACTTCCTCAGCTGCGACACATGAAAAGTGTCGTGATCTGCCCCAACTCTGCTGGCAATTCCAAACGATAGGCTACTCGGCCTACCCTTGCGATCACTCGGAAAGGACCAATATATCGAGGCCCCAACTTGCCCCTCTTCCTGAATCGAATCACTCCTTTCCAAGGAGAGACCTTCAGGAGTACAAGGCCGCCGACCTGAAACTCAAGCTCAGACCGGCGTCTGTCTGCATAACTCTTCTGTCGGCTCTGAGCGGTCAACAACCTCTGTCTAACCTGCTGAATCTGCTCTGACGTCTGAAGCACGATCTCTGTATTGCCCATCACCCGCTGTCCAACCTCTCCCCAACAAATGGGGGTCCGACACCTCCTCCCATACAACAGCTCAAAGGGTGGCATACTAATGCTCGAATGATGGCTGTTGTTGTAGGAAAACTCTGCCAAGGGCAAATATGCATCCCAGCTACCCCCGAAATCCAACACACATGCCCGGAGCATGTCCTCGAGCATCTGAATCGTCCGCTCACTCTGACCGTCTGTCTGGGGATGATATGCGGTACTAAAATGCAGCCTAGTACCCAAATCCTCATGAAACTTCTTCTAGAATCTGGAAGTGAAGCGCACATCACGGTCTAAAACAATCGAGATCGGCTCCCCATGCCGAGATACCACTTCCCTCACATACACCTTTGCCAATTTCTCTGCTGAAGAACTCTCACTGATAGCAAGAAAATGAGCGCTCTTCGTCAATCTGTCCACAATCACCCAAATTGCATCAACTCCTCTGGCAGTCCTTGGCAATTTGGTGATGAAATCCATAGTGATCTGTTCCCACTTCCATTCGGGAACCTCCAATGGCTGCAACTTACCATGCGGCCTCTGGTGCTCGGCCTTAACCCTACGGCAGGTCAAGCACCTCTCAACAAACCACGCGACATCCCTCTTCATACAGGGCCGCCAATACTCCTTTCTTAGATCCAAATACATCTTAGTGGCCCCGGATGGATTGAAAATTTCGACCGATGAGCCTCCTCCATCAAAATGGTATGCGTTCCTCCCACAAACGGCACCCAGATACGCCCCTGAAATGTCATAAGCCCCCGACCATCGGTAACGAACTCTGAAACCAAACCAACAACCCATTCCCTCTTCTGCATCTCAGGTTGCACAGCCTCGGCCTGTGCCCCACGAATGGCGTCCAACACTGGAGTTATCACGGTCAATATCAAACATACATCCCGCAACGGGGTGCTCTCCGCCCTGCGGCTCAGTGCATCGGATACCACATTAGCCTTGCCTGGGTGGTACAGGATCTCACAATCATAATCCTTGACCACATCCAACCACCTTCTCTGACGCATATTTAGGTTGGGCTGATCCATCAAATACTTCAAACTCTTATGGTCCGTGTATATCGTACACCGAACCCCATACAAGTAGTGACGCCAAATCTTGAGGGCGAACACCACTGCCCCCAACTCTAGATCATGGGTGGGATATCTCGTCTCATGAGGCTTCAGCTGCCTCGATGCATATGCTATCACATGCCCCCTCTGCATCAACACCGCTCCCAACCCCAAAATCGATGCATCACAGTATACCACAAAGTCCTCCATCCCTTCCGGGAGAGCTAACACCGGGGCTTCGCACAACCTTTGGCGAAGTGTCTCAAAGGAGGCCTGCTGCTCAGGGCCCCATGAAAAAGCAACACCATTCCGGGTCAATCTGGTGAGTGGCACTGCGATCTTGGAGAAATCCTTAATAAACCTCCGATAATACCCTGCCAACCCTAGGAAACTCCTGATCTCGGAGGGTGATCTCGGCACTTCCCAACTCATCACCGCCTCAACCTTGGCCGGATCGACCAATATCCCTTCCTGGTTAACGAGATGTCCTAAGAACTGGACCTCCCGCAACCAGAAATCACACTTGGAGAATTTGGCATAAAGCCTCTCCGACCTCAGAACTCCGAGAACCTCTCTCAAATGCTCCTCATGCTGCTCTCTAGATCTCGAATATACCAGAATGTCGTCGATAAACACAATCACCGACCGATCCAGCATCGGCCTACACACTCGGTTCATGAGATCCATGAACACCGCCGGGGCATTGGTGAGCCCAAAAGGCATCACCACAAACTCATAATGCCCATAACGCGTCCTGAACGCTGTCTTCTGGACGTCCTCATCCCGCACCCTCACCTGATGATATCCAGACCTCAAATCGATCTTGGAGAACCAAAATGCTCCCTGCAACTGATCGAACAAATCGTCGATCCTCGGCAACAGGTAACGGTTCTTGACCGTCAGCTTGTTCAACTCCCGGTAATCAATGCACATCCGGTGTGAACCATCCTTCTTCTTGATGAACAGGATAGGCGCTCCCCACGGCGAGCTGCTCGGCCGAATAAATCTCTTCCCCAACAGCTCCTGAAGCTACGAGGATAACTCTTGCATCTCTGGAGGTGCAAGGCGATAGGGCACCTTAGCGATAGGCGCGGCTCCCGGAACCAAATCGATACTGAACTCCACTTGCCTCACAGGAGGCACACCCGGCAACTCCTCGGGAAATAAATCCGGGAACTCACGCACCACCGGAACCTCCTCTACTGAACTCGGCCTCTCGGAATCCACCCGCGTATCCATCACATACGCCACAAAACCCTTACAGCCCTGCTGTAGACACTGCCTTACCCTAGCGGCCGAACAAAACGCTGATCCTGAACGTGTACCCTCGCCGTACACCGAAAGAACTCCCCCACTAGGATCTCGTATGGTCACCAGCTGATGCTCGCAGTCGATAACCACACCGAATCTACTCAACCAGTCCATGCCCACAATGACACAAACATCACCCATCACAATAGGAACCAGATCAATCGGGAACTCAACACCGAAAATCTCGACTACGCAACCTCGGAGAACCTCCGTGGCATATATCACCCTCTCATCAGCTATGGAAACTCTCAGAGGCCGACTCAACGCCTCACGACTAACACTGATATGCTGACTAAAAGCCAAAGATACAAAAGACCGAATCGCACCCGAACACCAAGGCAGATACAGAATTCACAAGAAAAGTACCTACGCATAACAATACATAAGCATAATATCTCAACATCAAAACAAATACATGAAAGAATACATACCAGCCATGACATCGGGCGCTGCGCGGACCTCCTCCGCGGTCAGCAGAAAGGCTCTCCCTCGTGCCCTCGGCACCTCGGCCTTCACTGAACGACTCTCTATAGCTCTGATGGTGGCAGGGGCAGATCCCTGAGGTGCTCCCTAAGCTGATCCCCGCAACTGCGAACACTCCGCCTTCCGGTGTCCGGTCTGGTTGCAGTGAAAACACACCGCAAACCCCTTGGGGCAGTCCTTGGCCATATGCCCCTCCTTGCCACACTTATAGCAAGATCCCGCTTTGCAGACTCCATCATGACCCTTGCCACACTTCCCACAAGTGCGGCCCTTCTGGCTCCCTGGTTTGGGATCAGCGGGTTTGGCCCGCTTGGCTGCCGGCTGAGACTGTGCCGGTCGCCGATCCCTCCCCTGAGACTCCGCCTCCTCCCTGGCCTGAGTCTCTAGCTCAATCTCCCTCTTCCGGGCATTTGCATGAAGCTCAGCAAATGTCCGGTACGAGGAGTTCGCCGTGAACTCCCAAATGTCTCGCCTCAAAATGATCAAATATCGGCTCATACGTGCCTGCTCAGTGGACACGTGCTTAGGGCAAAACATCGCCCTCTCATGGAACATCCTGGTAATCGCTGTAACTGACTCAGTACCCTGCTTGAGGGTTAGAAACTCCTGGGCCAAACGCTCCCTCTCCACCTGGGGCACGTACTCATCTAGGAACATGGCAGTGAACCTCTCCCAGGTCACTGCCGCAAGCTCAGCAGGCGTAAAATGCGCCGTCACAAACTTCCACCAGTCCTTCGCTCCCAAGCGAAGCTGGTTCAGCGCGAACCGAACCTTCAAATACTCAGGAGATGAGCAAGTGAAGAAACACCCCTCTATATCAGAAATCCACCTCATAGCTGCCACCGAATCCTGGGTCCCATCAAACTCTGGCGGTTTTGTGTTGCTGAACTCTCGGAACAGCAACGCATCACCACCTTGCGGCCTCGCGGCAGCAATAGCCGCGGTGGCCGCTGCAACAGCAGCCTCAGAAAGAGCGGCATAACGCTCGTCAAAGGTCTCAATCAGCGTGGTCTTAATAGACCCGAACATCTCTGGTATCTCTGCCCTGATGGCTGCAGCCACCTCCTCATGGATGATCCGGCGGATCTCCTCATCACTGGTATCACTGCTCTCAGGCATCAAACGTGTCCTCACCATGATCTACCTCTGAAATACAACATACGAAAAATCAGAACCCATTCGAGCATACTCACACTCGACAACTCATTCCTCGATCCTTGGTATTCCAAAGATTCTTACTTGGGCTGTACACCGCTCCGGTGCTTTCAGTAGTACGGGCCCAATACTACTGTCCACACCGTATCAGAATACACCCCAAGTCCTCCTCTTCGGATCCCAAACTCCAAGTACTCTGTCATGCATATGCCACTCTCTAATATATCTCTCATAAGCCCCTCGCTGCTACCTACTCACTCTCAAGCATCTCATAGCAGCTCGCCTCTTCCTAGGCTAAGGCATCACAAATCAGGCCACTCTAGTCCTAATCGGAATACCTAGCCTACTCTAGCATGCGAATACATCATATCAATATCAATATCACATAACATGAGGGTATTTTGGGAAATCACCATTCGGGCGCGGACTGATCGTACACACACTCTGCTCTGCGTTTTTCCAAAATCTTTTACTCTTTTTTTTGAAAATACTTCTCAAATCCTCAGTTTGAGTTCAAATACGTCCGAAGGTGTACTCGAATCCCTCAAACCAAGGCTCTGATACCAACTTGTAACACCGTGAATTTCAAAATAATTTTTCACAAAATATAAAAACATTTTTCATTTAATTTTCATAAAACATCAAGTTTAAATCTCCAATTCACATCATACAAAATCCCAAGATCACATATCATAAAAATCCCATGCGTGTGTACAGATCAAGCCGGCGCCTTCCCACGGTCATCACTAGTACCTGAAACAAACAACACTAACTCTGTAAGCACAAAGCTTAGTGAGTTCCCCAAAATACCACACATAACACATATTAGCCACTCGAGGTTATAACTCTGTGGGTCCGTAGACCCTACTCTGTGAGCCCACTGGTTCTAACTCTGGGAACCTTCCGGTTCCAACTCTATAAACATGCACAACATAAATCACATAGACATCATGCAGTACAACACATAACATACACATACTCTGTCACATAACTCTGATTACCTACTCAAGGTAAAGTATAGTGAGAAGACTCACCTCATATATCTCGATAACTCGCGAATCCTGGAAATCACTCGTGCTAGATCCTCCGAGCTATAATCCTCCTATAACATCATACATCTCTAATTAACACTTTTACCACTAAGGTTGACTACCCCTATCAAGTCAACACTGGTCAACGGTCAACGGTCAACTTTGATCGGACTCGGCGAGTGCACTAGAGCGACTCGGCGAGTCTATACGTGTTCACCAACTCTCTAGGATTCTCTTTTGACACGTCGAGTACTCCCCTGACTCGACGAGTTCCACCTGGCATGAATCGCGGGGCCACCACGACTCAACTCGCCGAGTCTCAAGAACAACTCGGCGAGTTCCAGCTCGACTCAGTCCACCTGTCAACCCTCTCTAACTCTCCCTGACTCACTGAGTCGACCCTTAACTCGGCAAGACCACTCGCTGAGTGGTTAAGGACAAACTTCATGCTACTCGGCGAGTCCATGCCATGCACCAACTCAATCTCACTTCTGAGGTCAGATCCGCTCCAACAACTCATAGATCTGGCCCTCCCAAGCACATTCATCACGTAAAGTTCATGTCTTGGTGCTCATAACACACCCTATGACTCATAAATGGTGTTTTGACCTCAAGCACAAAGACCCCAATCCAAAACCCCCATGGATTCATAAAAAGCTTGGACAAAGGGACACTCTGGACCTCCAAGGGTCCAGATCCAGAACCTAATTCGCTTAAGGGACCAAGGAAGCACTAGATCTAGCCACAAAAGGGCTCAATAAGCCCTAAATCAACATGAACATCAACATAACAGAGAATGGCTCGAAGATAGTACCTCAAACGTGATGTTCTGGACCTCAAATCTTCAGGAAGTGGCCCCTCTTGTTTCCCCTTGGCTATTGCTTCCTTTCCCTTGCTAGATAACACCTCCAAGGTGTTGGATTAATGTCTAAGTCCATAACTATATTTGGTAAGACTTGACCCGACCCGGCATGGTCCATTTGGGTTGCATACCATCATGCACTTGAATGAGAGAAATAAGACACTTATGGTTATTAATATATTATAAGTTCTAGTATATTAATGATAAGAATAATAAGATTATTTAATTAGTATTGATCAAGAATTAATCTAGGATTAATTAAGTGATCAAAAGAAGACTAATTAAATTTATGGGTTGATTGTGTAAATCATCCATACTTGTATAGTGGGCTAATGCTCCATGGATAATCAAGTTGGGCTAAAACCCATAGGATGGTCCATGGATGCTCCATGGTGTATTTGTACCCATGGATCCAAGGAAATGGAAAGCCATGACAATTAAGAGTTTACCCTAATTGTGTAACTATATAAGCATCTTATTATTGAGGAAAAATCGGCCACTAGTAGTATTCAAGAAAGGGCTAGCCGATTTTGGTGAGTGTAGAATTCTCTCAAGTCATTCTAAGTGTTTTGATGATTGTGATTCCATTTGAGGTGTCACACTTGGGGCACTAAGCACTCAAGCTTCATGAAGACTTTCTACATCAAGAGGTATGTATTCTATCTTGTTACATTATTGTTTTGTATGCTAGATTAGGATAATACCTTGGAAGTTCTTATTTGCATGTATAATAGAGAAAACATAGATCCAAGGTATTTAGGGTTGCATGTACACTTAGGAAGTGTTAGAATGCTCAAAACCCAACAGTGGTATCAAAGCCACGGGTTGTTTTCTGTTATATTGATGCAAATATTTTATTTTCAAAGTTGGAAAAGAAAAAAAAAAAACCATGAAGTTTGTCAAATTTTAAGATAATTACTTGTTCTTGTGAAAAATTAATTATTTGTAAAATTTGAATAATTTGCTTTATGAGTTGAATTAGGTCAAATTTAATAAAAGATAAAATAATATGATTATTTTATTAGTTTTAAAAGTTTGATCTAAAAAGTTTTTTTTTTTTTTTTTTTTTTTTTTTTTTTTTTTTTTGAAACCTCCATAAGTTATGGATTTGAAAAGGTTTTAAAAAAAAAATTGATTCAAAGTTTTTTTGGAGTTACAAAATTTGGTGTTAATGTTTTAAAGGATTACATAACTTAAGAATAAGTTATGGATCACCAAAAGTTTTTTGTGTTATCTTGTTTTATGAGTGAATTTGGATTAATGATGAAAATTATGTGATAGTTGGTTTTAATCCAAATTAATCTAAGAATTGATTCAAAAATGTGTTTTTGTAACTTGTCCTCAAGTTATATGAAAAGTCACATTTAAGAATCATAAAACTCATAAAAATTGGCAAATGTTACAAAATGAAGAGTCTAGTTCTAATTAAATGGTTTTATGACTCCATAACTTGTCCTCAAGTTATGGAGGACCAAGAGTCTCTTCATTTAATAAAATAAAATAAAATAAAAAAAAGTGTAACCTTAATTAATTCCATAAGTTATAAAATAAAGAAAAGTTAATTCTTTTATTAGTTTAAAGTCTTCCATAACTTGTCCTCAAGTTATGGAACTTGAAGAGTTTTTGGATTAAAACTACTTTAAACACATAAGTTATGGAATTAATTAGTTTTGAATAGTTTCAAAACTTGCCCTCAAGTTTTGGAATTTGTAAAGTTTTCACTTATGAATACTTTAATTCCAAGTTAGCCCTCAGAATTTTAAAAGTTAAAATTCAACCCTTATACTTTATAATATTATAAGTTAATAATATATATATATATATATATATATATATATATATATATATATATATATATATATATATATATATATATATATATGTATAAGAGTAAAGTCAGTCTTACCGCTAGTACGCCTCATTCACGAAGCCGGTCTATAAGGTGGGTATAAGGTTGTTGCCTATAAAATGGCAACTTAATGGGTGTCCACTCTCACCCACCGCTTGCTTGACTGGTGGAGGGTCGTTAGCCGAACGGGTTTGACAGGACTAGAATTCTCCCTTCATTAAAAGTATTAATGAAAAATACTAAGTAACTAAACTCTTAATAATACCCAATCTTAGTTACTTAGGAAAAATGTGAATAAGGTGCTAATCCATGAAATTACACTTTACACTTTGTCTAAGTCGTTAGTGGAGCGTGTGTGATTAACCGGCACACTAACTTGGACTTAACAAGGTAGGTAAAGGGTGACTTAATATTTATCATAGTATCGATGGAGCGTGTGTGGTTAACCGGCACATCGATTGAGGGGTAATTTATTAAGGGTACCAAGTGATTTGCATGGTTACTTCACACCTTGTTTTGTGATCCTCGGCATCCCAGTCACAAAACCTGAAGGGCACACTCGAGATTGAAACATGCCTTTGAAAAGTTCAATGAATCTCAAAGATCTAGGAGTTTCAAAACCAATTAAAACCTAATAATACATTTCGTTTATCTTGGTGGAAACTGGTGAATCGTCATTCACCTACCTTCAAATATTTTATAGCTTGGATTACGGCATACCTCTTCTAAGTTATAAAATAGTTTGTTGGGTCCTAGCCTTAATATTTCATATTGGGTGTCATATTAAGGACTTTAAATCAACTATCTTGAATATCTCCCAAAAGATGTCTGGTTTAGACACCTATGATCTTCCCAAATCTCTTGAAACAAGGTTTCCTAATGAAGATGATGTCCCATGGATATCATACTTCTTCACCTCTTCAAATTATTCTCCCTAACCCACAAGTTCTTGAAAAGTTTAAGGTCACTCAGGCCCTATTAGGCAAGGCAAGGTCTAGGTGTGGTCACATCTTGGAGATGTAGTCACATATTGACAAGCCGGGAGAGTTGGGTGTCAAAGTCTTGAGAAAGTTGGTGGTTCAACTACTTTCTAAGTCACATAGTGAGTTCTTTTGGAACACCTATGAAAAAGACTATGACAAGACCCTTAATGATCTTATCTATTTGTTAAGATCAACTTCCTAAAACTTTATGGACATTGACAATGATGACATTGGATATCCAGTAAAGCATTCTCTTCCCAATGGAAAGGGATCGGCTATAGTCAACTCGGTTGACCAAATGGTAAAGGGAAAAGCTAAGTCTGTGATAGTCCTGTGTACCATTATCAAAGGGTCCATATGTTTGTATTGCCAAAGAAAGGGCATTGGTTGCGAAGCTGCCAAATTTACCTAAGGATGTTAAAGTCAATAAGTTTGACTCTACTTCAGGTAAAATCCACTATCTAACTCTGTTAAGTTTCTATTCTGAGATTCTTGATACATGATGTGACCGGGTCGCATGGTGATGGTTTAAGAATCAAAGGAAAGTGAAGAAACTTAAAGGAAGAATATGCTGAATCTGATCGCATAGATGGATTTCTATCGCATAGTTTGAAAAATCGGATTCTTGAGCTACTTCTTAGGAGTTATGAGATATTGCTTAGGAATAGATAACAACAAGTTTTCATATGGATTGTAAGGATAGTTTTTCCGCAAAGTTTTAAAATAAAAGGAAATTTTTGATTTTATTTATTTTAAAATATCCTTACAATGGCATCTGTGGAAATTTTTGTTGCTTATAAGATTCCATTAGTAGCAAGAGTGGAAGTATGAAATTGATTCTTTCATTTGTGGTAATGTCTAAATTTACCAAATAAGGAAAGATTCTCATCACCCAAGTTTCAATTGAACCGGAACTTGGAATCATGCAAGTTGTATAGCATGATGAATGAGAACTTTCAAGTTTTGGAAAATTAAGACTAATTACTTGTTCACATGGATGTGTGAGTCAAGTAAAGGACTTAGGGATCGAGTACACATTCTTGTGCACTGATTAAGTCCACCACTAAAGATCGATAAGAAGAATCAAATAAGGCAGAAGGATAAAAGTTTCTCAAATCTGGAAAGATGGGAGAGTACTTTAGTATCAGTTTTGTGATCATCTTAATGGTTAAGAAACCATATCAAAATTAGTTCTCTAAGGAAATCTTAGTGCATTCTTATGACTAAGAAGAGGAACTTGAATTGTTGAAATGGTTAAATCAAGAAGATGAGTCATACTTCGTTCCAATACAAGTCTTAGAGTCATACTCCAAGATTGTCATTTGAGTGACATGTCTTAAAGAAGGTTTAAAACACTTGTCAAATGTAAGAGTAAAAGTTTTCTACTCTTGTACATTTGAAATTGGTAAGTTGTGATGTTTTGGATAAAACAAAGACCAACTTAGGCCAATTGTGTGAAGTGTTTGTCTTGATTAGAATCCACACTATCTTTTGGATATTTGACAAGGGAGTCTTATAGGTCAAGAGGTCAGTGGGAGTCTTAAAAGTCTTGAAAGTCTCAAGAACTAATCAAGAATAAAACCTAAAGTTCTTCACTAGCACACAACTTGAGGTTCATAACCTATCGTGTTGACATATTCTGTGCCCATTCCAGTTAAAGTTGGTTTTGCATATGAGTTCTTAGAGTTCTCAGTTTGTTGCATAACAACTTGGAAGCAATGGCAGGCCCTTGAGCTGCCAGGTGGCAAGAAGTTAAGATTGAGTTCAATCCATATGGTTTTGGATTTGTCATTATCTTTGTCTTGTGATTATGGTTTGACAAATTCATATGGGTAGGAACTCATACACCATATAAATCTAAGTGTCATAAGGTTTCTCTCCGATTCATGAAAGTGATGGTGAGGAAACACTTTCACTAAGTAGATTTTATCTAGATAGCAATTGTGATATTTGCATTCTCAAAGTCGTTAGTGGAGCGCGTGTGGTTAACCGGCACACTAACCTGGACTTGTGAGAAGTGGCAAAAAGGTCTAACCATTATGATTACGGCATACCTCTTCATAATTGTTTAGACTCACAAGTGTGCTATCTAAGGGAAGGTGTATGATTTTGATACAACTTTATCAAAACAATCTAGCATCAGAAATCTGAACTTTGGTCAATGAAGTATTGATTTCTAGAAGTCCAGCTGATTTCTGAGTACATGTCAAAGCTAGTGGGAGCATAAGTGTTATGCTAATAATCATCATGTTAGTGGGAGCATGATAATTATGATAAGTATTGCAAGTTAGCAATGTTAATTATAGAAAACAAAAGTTTCAATTGGGAAAAAGTTGTTTTGCTATAATTAAGGGAGAGGAAATTATGCTTCATCTCAAATCTATAAGCTTAGATCGTGAGGTTTTTATCATTTAGTCAAGGATATATATGAATTTCATGTTGGAATGGCTCAACATAAGGAAATTTTGTATATGGGTCCATTATTTGCGTTCTAAAATTCGATTATGATTACGGCATCCCTTTTCATAATCTGAATTATGAGAACTTGGCAAATTGAAATGGAAATATTATAGCAAAAGACTGGTTTAGTCTTTATGTAAGACATCATGAATCGTGTCCCATATGCTTCGGATATAGGATCGATTACATGTGCTATATTCATCCGTTCTAAAATTTTCCAAATGCCTGGGGCATTAAGAAGGGAAAAGGTTTAGAACTGGATATGACTAAAAGGATTAAACAATTGTCGAGGACAATCTAAGGTTTACCAAAGATTGGTTGCTCAAGGACAATTGGAAGTATAGTGATAATTCTGGAAGGACCATATTGACATAGTCTGTAAGGAGGCAACTCTTGTTCAGAAGTGATAGTCAAAATGGAATCTGGAAATGTTTCAAAGTTAGAATTTTCACTCTGTGTAAGATTAAGGAAACTTAATGCAAGAAGGATGGTTCCAAGGAGTTGATCTCCTTTGGAATGATCTGTAATGTTTGTTGTCAAGTCTTTATGACTTTGTGCATAATCATTACAAGAGGATCAATGCATATAAGTTTAGAATCTGACAGATTCCAGTAAATGGCATGAATTTGGAATTCTTGCATTTGCAGTAAGGATTTGGGAGTGTGAAAAGAGAATCATTGAAGTTATGTTCAATGGATCTAGTTCACAAAGTAAAGATCATAGACAAACATAGTATGCATACTTAGTGTGTGGCATGACTAGTGTTTAGAAAACATAGTGTACATGCTTGGAGCATGGGACAACTATTGTTTTAAATTCAAGATTAAAGTTGATAGCTGAAACAGTATACAATGAATAATGTGTAGTCATATGGTGATAAATAAAAGGTGTTTATTTATGTTCAAAGAGTTGATACCATATTGGATTCAATTATTATTGTGTTTCACTTTGCATGTTTTGACTTCCCGAATAAACTGGGTTATTCTTTCGGAATGACTAAGTTATTCAAACTATCCACAGTCGGTCATATGTTGGAAGTAGATATGAATTAAGACTGTCATGATGGGTTGTAGAGGTCTAAGGTGTTGGACAAGGCTACAACAATCATGAGTGCTCATAAGTTCTGAGTATTGGATTCAACCCGCGCTCATTGGAATCACTTCATGGATTTTATCACGAGTGATCATGAGATGATAATATCTTATATTCTTCAAACCTAGAGATATGAGTTGTTACTATGAGTTGATAGTACATTGATAGCACGAAAACGCATTTGGTAACTCGGTGCTATAAAACGTGCTTTTGTGTATGATTCAACAAGTAGTAGAACAAGCCATATGAGTCGAAGTTTATCCGTTCCTTTTACCTTCGGGATAAAAGCGATATCTGTGGGCCCCTCGATGATTTGATGATGACAAATGGAAGTGCTCGGCCGGGCCAGGACTGATTTGATTTGTTCAATTAGTCAGTTGTCATAAATCGGAAATCGGGAAACAACAAATGGACAGAGAGAATGATTATAATCCATGTCTCAGTCCATATGATATCTAGAATGGAGGAATATATGATCCCTTATCTAATGGACAAGTCATTGACAAAGGTCAGAGTTCATCGACAAGGTCAGAGTTCGACAGAAGCTTTTGAGAGCTACGATTGCCGGTTGGTTCCTGAAGTCATACGCAATAATAGTTTTAGACTTATCCAAGTGGGAGACTGTTGGATTAATGTCTAAGTCCATAACTATATTTGGTAAGACTTGACCCGACCCGGCATGGTCCATTTGGGTTGCATACCATCATGCACTTGAATGAGAGAAATAAGACACTTATGGTTATTAATATATTATAAGTTCTAGTATATTAATGATAAGAATAATAAGATTATTTAATTAGTATTGATCAAGAATTAATCTAGGATTAATTAAGTGATCAAAAGAAGACTAATTAAATTTATGGGTTGATTGTGTAAATCATCCATACTTGTATAGTGGGCTAATGCTCCATGGATAATCAAGTTGGGCTAAAACCCATAGGATGGTCCATGGATGCTCCATGGTGTATTTGTACCCATGGATCCAAGGAAATGGAAAGCCATGACAATTAAGAGTTTACCCTAATTGTGTAACTATATAAGCATCTTATTATTGAGGAAAAATCGGCCACTAGTAGTATTCAAGAAAGGGCTAGCCGATTTTGGTGAGTGTAGAATTCTCTCAAGTCATTCTAAGTGTTTTGATGATTGTGATTCCATTTGAGGTGTCACACTTGGGGCACTAAGCACTCAAGCTTCATGAAGACTTTCTACATCAAGAGGTATGTATTCTATCTTGTTACATTATTGTTTTGTATGCTAGATTAGGATAATACCTTGGAAGTTCTTATTTGCATGTATAATAGAGAAAACATAGATCCAAGGTATTTAGGGTTGCATGTACACTTAGGAAGTGTTAGAATGCTCAAAACCCAACACAAGGTCAATAATGGCTCCTTGACTTACTCCAAACGCTCAAGCTCACTAGGGTTTCACTCAGGGGACTGGTGAGCACAAATGACGGCCATAAGGCCTTTTAAATAGTCTCCAAACCCGAGAAATTAGGGTTTCATTAAACAGCGTGGACTCGCCGAGTCCCGACGCGAACCCGCGTCCAAATCCGTGATCATACTCGGCGAGTCTAGGCTCCAACTCGTCGAGTCTCCTCACAAATCATCAAAAATAAATAAATGAATAATACCTGGGAATCCGGGCTGTTACATGTTAGAAAGCTTAATTTAAGAATTTGAGTTAGGGACTAAAACTATCAAACTCATGAAACTTATGTTGACCTTGTTTTGATTAGTTTTAGGGACTAAATGTTTTGGGATTATGTTAGAAGTCACCAAAATAAGAATTTTAGAAGTTGAATGGTTAATAGTCAAGTGTGGTCAAATTATAAAAGTTAGTTGTCGAAGGGTTTAAGTTGTCAATTGTCAAAAATATTAGAAGATATCATCCCTCACTTTTCGTTACTTGAAGAAAACGATGAGAGAAGGCTAGAAAGAGGATGCCAATTTATATTTTGTACTAGGAGAGGAACTAGAAGGGAATTTGAAGATGAAAGCTAGAATCCTTTCCTTTGAGCTTTAGAAGGCACAATCTTCACTTGTTTCATCTAGAAATTCAAACTAAGGTTTGAAGATTTCCCCAAATCCGAAAATCTATTATGATTTGGATGTTTGTATAGTTTTTTCTAACTAGTTTTACTCATTAGATCATTAATAAATCCCTATTTTACTCTTATATTGCTTTATTTTGAGTTATGATGTCATTTTGAAGCTTTAAACCCTATCAATGGGAGATTTCGACTTCTAACCTTCTTAAATGGAACCGAAGTTAGTTTTTACTTTGTTTTAACTGTTCTAAACTCCTTTTGAACATTAGAATCCATCATTGTTTGATAATTTCACTTGTAGATCTATTTGCGTTTTCAAGTTGAGTTATGGCTTCAATGGAGTTTGCAAGCTTTATTAGAGCGGTTAGTATGGGTAAGTCATCTCATCCCTAAAATCCCCTCTGTTTCACATCAATACCACATCACCCAATGACTATTTTTCTCATTTTTATAATCACGACTGGATGTACAAATACTAAATCCATAATGTACAACCCATAATGCATGAAATAAATGATGGGTTGCATCATGTATGTGATACTCATATTGGGGAAGTTCATCATTTGCGGTACCTAAAGCATGGGGCGGTAATGCCACCTAGGACATCTATTCCCATCCCGAGGGACATACCTACTATCCTTATGACATGATTTAGCTTTTGATATATTAAGACTCATTATAGTATCATAAATTTGATTCGTTAAGTCAATTTGAAACACAATTTTGATACTCTAGGTTATCAAAAGTGTATGTGTGTCCTTTTAAAGATTATATTACATGAAATCAAGCTTTTTGGATGCATAAACTCATCAAATCATCACATTTTTATCTTAGATCATTGGGTAATTATGTTCACAAAAAGGTTATACATAATTATTAAGATATTAACACATAACTAGAACCATTAGAAGTAGTTAGGAAGGATTTGGATTAAGTTTGGATAACCATGGACCAAAAACTGCTTGAAATGTTTATGTTGTAGGCTGACTCGGTCGATTTAGAGGCTAGACATAGATTAACTTGGTCGAGTGACCTCCTACTGAACACCAAAATTTCAATCTTATCCATTTTAGCTCAAACTTCTTCCATAATTTCCTTATTACTTCTTTCATGTTATGTAATGGTTAAAATAAGATAATTATGATTAACATTAATGTTAAGGAGTAATTATAATAAATAAGGTCCCTCACATCTAATAATAGAATTACAAATACTCCAAACCCTAATAAGCTAAAAATTAAAGTTTCTTTTAATAACCCTTTACTTTTGCATGCTTGTTTGGGTCATGCCAATTTTATAACAATGCATCAAATGTCAAAATATAGATTAGTTATAGCTTTTGATATCAATGTAGAAAAATAATGGACTTATATGCTAACAAAAATTACAAAACAACCAATTTATAATATTAATAGAAATAAACTATTTTGGAACTTATACATAGTGGCTTGTATGTTAACAAAAGTTACAAAACAACCAATTTCTAATATTAATAGAAATCAACTACTTTGGAACTTATACATAGTGACTTTTGTGATTTCCACTCTAGTCCATCACTAGGTAATAAAAATTCAATTGTTACTTTTATTGATGATGTCACTCGGGTTTGTTATGTCTATCGTTTACTCGTAAAAGATTAAGCATTGGAAAAATTCTAAATCATTAAAATGAGGTTGAACTACAATTGGGTAGTTTAGTTAAGTGTCTCAGAACTAATTGGGGGCAAGAATACATGGACCCCAATACCTTCAATCAATTGATGTCATTCATGAGACAATGATACCTTACACACCACAACAAAATGACATTGTCGAACGTAAAAAAATGAGTACTTAAAGAGATGGAAAACTTGATGCTTTCCTACTCGAGATTTAGTGAGGGATTTTGGTGTAACACCCCGGTTTTCATGTATTTTCAAATTCATCCCTTGGTTTTAATTTATGTCATTTTGGTCCTTGTCGCGCCCTAGTACGCCGGGCGTACTCATGTCCAAACGAAACCCTAAGTTTTAGGGTTTGAGGGGTATTTAAGCATCCTTATGACTTATTTATCCCCACCTTTTCAGCCTCCAAAGTCTTAGAGTCGTCCCTTGCAAAACCCTAGTGTGACATCCCCAAAATCTCGGCCAGAAAAGACCGTTTTTCATTTATGCTTTAAAAATATTTTCAGAGTAAATCCTTTTGATTTGAAAGAGTTGCGGAATTTGTTCCCAAAAACAAAACATGATAAAACAATGTTTACCAAAGCATTTCATAAAAGAAATGTATTTTTCATTATATAATCAAAACTCGGGGTGTCATGTTCCGATACAGACCAATAAGCATAAACGATAACATCACAAGTCATTCAACAAATATATACATATACAGACTTGCAATCAAAACAACTGATGGTTCATCCATCTCATGCCCTCGTGCCACTTCCTGTAATACAAATAAAACTGAGTGGGTCAGGCTTGGGAGCCTGGTGAGCATATAGGGTTTTCAAACCACAATAAATAATCGTATTTAATTTTCACCAACCAACAATAACCCAATTACCCATTCCCGTTATTCTCACTTTATGTCCCTAAAACAACTAACACAAGGGACCTAGTCTAAGAATATTTCATCGGGGCGACAACACATGCTTCGGGGGTACCTCAGCAATATAAGTCAAATAAGGCAACCATGAGGGGGATGGAGTACAGCGAATGAACACCCAAGTTCATTAACACCTACAGGTGGCGAACCTGCTAATGTTCCACAAGACTGTCTAGACTAGCCAGTGGTCGTCATCTAAACTCCGCTAGATGACTAAATCAAACAACAACGAGGCCTCTCATCTGTTTATTACACACCAACTATCTACCCATGTTCTACCCAACATATTAGTAGATAAAATATACATTTTTATACATAGTTTAAAAAACTGTATAGCATGCTTTAATCAACACATAATCCACATAACAGATGAGGCGCACACACACACATAACCCGTATTTCATAGAGAATATACATTCACACATATAACCACAAAATATATACACGTAGCACGTATTTTATATTAAATACTTCATAATATTGCGTTGGAAAGAAAATAACTACACACTCACCTGATCAGAAGATGATCCGACAGCACTACGGCTTATAGAAGCAGCGTCTCTCCGTAGATCTGGAAGATCTTCACAAAAACCGGGCTCCTCGCGGGCAGGGCTTCGGCTCGGGAATAACGCTCTTCAGGATTCTCGGGGCTTCGGATCTCGCTTCGGGGCTCGGGAATAATACCGAGGCTTCGGGGTACAATCGGCACGCAAAACGAGGCAAAGGACTAGAGAGAAGGAAAAAATTTTGAATGAGGAATGAGCTGCCTTCGGATCCCCTTTTATAGTGTTGGACCCTCGCACGTACGCGGGGCGTACGCCTCGGGGGTCGTCAGCGCTTACGTCATCGGCCCTCATACGTCATTGCATACGACTTCGGAATACTCGAGTGCCCTTCGCTGTACGCGGGGCGTACAGCAGTACGCGGCGCGTACTTCGGATAGACCACCTAACCCTTCTTCGGATAATATCGGAGGATAAATAAAAATAAATATTAAATATTTATTAAACTTCAAAAATTCATATCTCCTTCATGTGAACTCCGTTTTCGACGTTCTTTATATCCACGCGAAGGTGAGACTACGCTCTACAACTTTCGTTTAGACTCTGTCGGCTCATTTTGAATTTTATTATTATTAATGTAACAACCCGTTATCCCGGGCATTATAAACCGAGTCTTGTACCCCCTTTTGAATGTAATGGGAATATCATCGATAAATGAATTGTTCAAAAGCTCTGATTTGGAGCACGCTATGTGGTAGATATCGTCTTAAAGGTTCCAAATAAATAAAGAAACACTAAAATCTGAGTTATGGCGAAGAAGCTATGACCATTCTAAGATTTCTGTCAAAACCGACAACACCGATCAAACGAAAAACGCAAAGTTTCAATACGATAACATTTAGCCTTAGGTATCTAAATGAAAGTCATAGATAACATTAAACCGTGAGCGTACACAAAAAGAACGTCCAAATCTGACTTCGCATGAGGAAGTTATGATTTTTCAAAGAAATTCCTTAAAAACGATTAGTTATAAAATAAATAATAAAAATAATTTTGGAATTTGCCAACGGAGTCTAAACGAAAGTTGTAGATCGTAGTCTCACCTACGCGTGGATATAAAGACCATCGAAAACGGAGTTCGTATGAAGAAGATATGGATTTTTGAAGTTTATTAAATAAATTAATTATTTATTTAATTCAAAATTCGGATATTATCCGAAGAGGAGTCAGCGTCCTTCTCCGAAGTACGCGCTGCGTACTCCTGTACGCCCCGCGTAACCGAGAGGATTGGCCTCGGATCGTCCACGTCGCCATATCCGAGGAAGCCGACCCGTCCGACCCGTCCGACCCGTCCGACCCGACGTCCCATCCGACCCGGCGTCCCATCCGACCCACCTCCCCAACAACCCGTCCCATCCGACCCGATAACCCAAGAACCCGTCCCATCCGAACCGAGGCAGTCGAGGCTTCGGTCATGCATGACGTACGCGTACGCAGCGCGTACAAGCGTACGCCCCGCGTACCGAGGCAGACCTGCCTTCCTATAAATAGAATGCGAGGGTTTCCAAAGAAAGGGTTCATTTCTCTTCTCTCTCTCTCAGCATTTCCTCGTTTTCCGTGCCCCTTCAAACCCGAAGCTCTGGTCTTTTTGGCTCGAGTCCCGGAGGTCGTTCTTACTCCCGAGATTCCCGAGATTTCCGAGGAAAATCCATTTCCCGAGACGAAACTCTGCCGTCTTTCCATCACGCTATCTTCAAGCTGTCAGGTGAGTTCATATCCCCTTTGAACACTCTTTAAATACATTTTAAATGTTTTATACTCTTTTTGGGGAGGAATACAAGTTAACACATGACTAAATTTGTGTGAAACATTAACCTTTTGATGTACTTTTCATACTGTTGTTTTAACTATCTTGTGAAGTTATTATGATACAAAACCCCTCACAATACAGCTTTACCCTCTTGGGATATAATATGTTTATAAATAGAAATATGTTTTATTTATACGTTTACATACAAATACATCATATCAAGGGTAACATTCTTTACTAAGTCATTTCATGCATTCAAGGAACTTATGATTATGCTTTGTCAAACATTGTGAAAGAGGTTAAACCTTGCATACAAACTACTACCTTATTACGGACTTAGTTGAGAATCCATGAGTCGTGTATATCTTCAAACGTTACTTTCTTTATTAGAAAATAATGCTACAAGTCCTGTCTATAACCAGAGTCTCCCGTTCGGAGAACGTGTCAAATGTGTATAGATCTATACGGGAAGTCATGATCCCGCGCCCTGACTGTTAGCTACAGTCCGTCTTTTGGGGTGACAGTTGTCATAACGCTACGACGCTTGAAGAACGTCGCTACAGGCATATTATGTTTAGTATGGTTATAAAACTCATCGGATATACAATTATTATGGTATTATGCTTTTATGAACGAGTAGTCATTAAAACTATTCTTCATCTAATAAGTGCTATCTTCGTATAGCTTTACTATGTAAAACTATGTCACAACTTACAAGCACGTCGCTTGCTTGCGATTTTCGGTCTTAGAGACTGCCAGTTATGTCAGGGAAATAAGGGTTTTTCCTGTATACAAACCAAACAACTAATAGGAAAATAAGGGATTTTCTCGGTACAATTAGTTGCAATTTACATCACGAACATTCATATGCATTGCATACTGTTATAAGAAAATAAGGGTTTTTCTGGAAAACATACAAGCACTTTCGAATGGCATACATTTTCTCAAAACACCACTTATGAACTCACCAACTTAAATGTTGACACTTTTTCTTTAAAATAACTTGTATTCTCAGGAAACCGCTAGACCAGGTAGCAACTACTTTTGAAGACTAACGCGCTGGCGTTAGTAACATATTTTGGATCACCATATTGTATTTGATTTCTTTTGTAAACATGTAACATATACAATCATGTAAACTTTTCAAATATATTTATATTATGGTGGTGTGTACTTTCCTTTCTATGAACTGTTATGATACTGAATATGATGTCCTCCGCCCCCGAACGTTTCCGCCGTTCTGGTTTGGGGGTGTGACAGATTGGTATCAGAGCATTGTTTATAGGGAATTAAGTATATCAAAACCATTTCTTTTTGTTATACAACTATAAACTCAACTGGGTAAAAACACTCTGAGTAAGATTCGTACTTTTAAAAATAAAATTTTTATTTAGTTTTTGTAAAGTAGGCATGCATTCATTGCACATCAACAACATGGTCAGTATCATAATTAAAACAACGTTGAAGTATTATATATCAGTTGTGCAGTGCAGGTATGCCTTGGGACATGTAATCGGAACTGGGAAGGATATAGCCTGATCAACTATATTTGTCCAAGAGCCGACTAAACATATGCCAAGGAGTGTCTGTAATGGACAACAAATTTTTTTTTAAATTTCCAAAAGCATAAAGAATATTGAGGGTGTATTCGGGTGCCGTCAACCATTAAACTCGAGAGTAAGTTTCACGTGCTCTAACTTATAGTAAACTTTTAACCCTATTCTCGTACAGTCTAAATGGCGGGATTCCATCACCCTAATGACCCCTACTACCCCAACCAAGGTAATGGTGGATGGATCGAAGCAGATTCTGAAGAAGACGAAGAGCCTATAAATGTGGAGGCAGGGGACGACTCTGGTACGGATTCGGAGCCAGAAATTATAAATCCACCAGTTCTACAACCTCCTGTCCACGTGAGAAATTTCCAAGGACCCACTCCAGTGTGGGGAAGTCACCTCCATCATTGGAGCCAACAACAAAGCTTACGCCCTCCTTATGGCATGTGCCGAGACTTCTATGACGTGAGAGGCGGGGGATCAGCCGATCGCGCACTTCCGGTCATGGTTGGCAAACTCGCCAACCAGTGCTATCAATCTGGAGTGCAAGCCAACCGAATCCGAGAGATCAATGTGGATGTGCAAATTCACACGGCCGATATCAACCGCCTAGAGTTGATGCAGAACGACATCCACATTCGCGCCGAAGCGTTTCAAGCACAAGCAAACGCGGCCTTCGCAGAATTAAGAGAACAACAGGCTGCGTTTGACAGACGCCTCATGGAGTCGAAGCAGTCCGACTCAGAGTCGAGCTCTAAACGCAAGGCGCACCGCAAGTAGTACTTGCCCAACTCTCAAATTTTGTTATAAACTAGGACTTCGGATAAAAGTATTACTTCCTTTAAAAATTTTCCGTAACCGGAGGCCTTTAGAGAGGCCAAGGAATTTTGTCTAGACCCCGCTGTAACACAACTATATGTTTAATATATAAGGGTATACCGCTTTTCTTACCGTTGTTAATCTTGCGCAAGTAGTTCGATTCATTGGTGCATCTATTCAAACTTTACCTTCAAGCTTAAAATATTGTGTCAATTAAACTCAACTTCCTAGAACTGTTAGAAGTTCATTCAGTATCATTCAACTTTGAACTGCCAAAACTTATAATTTTCTTCCATATTTTTCTTTTGGCAGCAAGATGCCTCCTCGTCCAAACTTAAGGCCCAGGCCGGGCACGGCACCACCACCACCTCCACCACCAGCTTATGATCCGGCCATGGTTCAGGCTGCTATCACAGCAGCGGTAACCGCAGCTCTCTCGCAAATAAACTCCCAAGGGAATGGAGGGGCGGGAAGCAGCACGAATCATCCAAATCATGGCACTGGTCATGGCCAAGGAAGAGAATGTACCTACAAGGAGTTCTCTAACGCTAAACCAAAAACTTTTAATGGAACAGGAGGAGTCATTGCACTAATGCAATGGTTCGAAAAGACCGAAACGGTCTTCGAGATCTGCTCGTGCCAAGAAACAAGCAAGGTTAAGTTCGCTGCTTGCACCTTCATAGATCGAGCCCTCACTTGGTGGAAAAGCCATGTGAACTCAGTGACGCTCACTGTCGCTAACGCCATGAGTTGGGAAGAACTGAAGGTACTACTACTGGAAGAATACTGCCCAAGGGGTGAAGTGCAAAAGCTTGAGCAGGAACTCTGGAATTTGAAAATGGTCGGGTCTGACCTAGTCACTTACATAGCTAGGTTCAACGATCTCGCTGCTTTGTGCCCTACCATGGTCAACCCAGAATCAAAGAAGGTCGAAAGGTACATTTGGGGGTTGTCACCCCAGATTCAAGGGCATGTCCTAGCCTCCAACCCTATCACCTACAACAGCGCTAAACGCCTGGCGCAACGACTCATCGATCACGGAGCGAAACAGATTACCATCACAACAGCCGCAAATCCACCTAGGGAGGCTCAGGGACAGAGTAGGCCTTGGAACAAGAGGAGGGGACAAATCCTCCAGGAGAACCCCAAGAAACAACAAGTGATAGCGACCCACGCTATTACTGTACCTACCAACTCTGCCCCCACAAGTTCATACAATGGAAAGCTACCGAAATGTAACCAGTGCAACTTCCACCATCACGGTCTCTGTCATGGCCTTCAATGCACCAGGTGCAATAAGAAGGGTCATACAGCCCGCTATTGCAAGGAGCCAACCCAACAATCCGCCCCCACTGCTAATACCGGAGTAAGCCGCGCTTGCTTTGAGTGCGGGAGCACAGGGCACTACCGCAAGGACTGCCCGAAGGCAAACAACAGGAATACCGGCGGAAGAGGCCGAGTTTTCGCAATGGGACAAGATGAAGCCATTGCGGACCCTACTGTTGTTACGGGTACGTTTCTTCTCGATAACTCGTATGCATGCATTTTGTTTGATAGTGGAGCAGAAAGGAGCTTTGTGAGTCACGTCTTTAAAAGCATGCTAAAACCAATACCACAATCATTAAGTGAACCGTTCATAGTAGAAATGGCCAACGGGAAAACTGAAGGCACTAAAGAGATATACTTAAACTGCACCCTAACTCTAAACGATAATCCCTTTCAAATCAACCTCATGCCAGTCTCGATTAAGAGTTTCGATGTCATCATTGGCATGGATTGGCTGAGTTCACATCGTGCGGACATTCTATGTTACGATAAGGCCGTTCGCCTTAATCTGCCAGCCGGCGAAACCTTCCTTGTCTTGGGCGACAAACCTAGTACCACTCTTAGAATCATCTCAAGTATCCAAGCTCAGAAGCACTTACGAAAGGAGTGTCGCGCATTTCTTGCACATGTTGTAGACGTGAAACGCGAAGTCCGGGACATCAAGGATGTGCCCGACGTATGCGATTTTCCCGATGTATTTCCCGAGGACCTTCCAGGGATACCACCCGTAAGACAAGTCGAATTCAGAATCGATCTGATTCCCGGAGCTACCCCAGTAGCCAAAGCACCCTATCGATTAGCCCCGGCAGAGATGCAGGAGCTATCCAGTCAACTGAATGAACTACTGGGAAAAGGATTCATCAGACCGAGCTTCTCACCATGGGGAGCACCCGTGTTGTTTGTGAAAAAGAAAGATGGATCGTTCAGAATGTGCATCGACTACAGAGAACTCAACAAACTGACGGTCAAGAATCGTTATCCTCTACCGCGCATAGATGATCTATTCGACCAACTGCAAGGGGCGAACTATTTTTCTAAGATTGATCTGAGGTCCGGGTATCACCAGTTACGAGTGCTAGAGGAGGATGTGCCGAAGACCGCCTTCCGAACTCGTTACGGACATTACGAGTTCGTGGTGATGCCATTCGGATTGACCAATGCGCCCGCAGTCTTCATGGATCTGATGAATAGAGTATGCCGACCTTACTTGGATCAGTTCGTCATCGTTTTCATTGACGACATCCTGATCTACTCCCGAAGTAAGAAAGAGCATGGCGATCATCTGCGACAAGTTCTAGGGATATTACGAAAAGAGAAACTTTATGCGAAGTTCTCGAAATGTGAATTTTGGATCCGAAGAGTCGAATTCTTAGGACACGTGGTAAGCGAAGAGGGAATCCACGTGGACCCATCCAAAATTAAGGCCATTGAGAACTGGTCAGCACCGAAGACTCCCACAGAAATTCGCCAATTTCTAGGTCTCGCTGGCTACTACCGCAGGTTCATTCAGAACTTCTCACGAATAGCGAAGCCTCTTACAACCCTAACCCAGAAAGGTGTGGCCTTTGACTGGGAAGAGAAACAAGAAAGAGCGTTCCAAACGCTCAAACGAGCCTTGTGCACCGCACCAATACTATCCCTTCCCGAAGGAATAGAAGACTTCGTAGTTTATTGCGATGCATCAAACCAAGGACTCGGATGTGTTCTGATGCAGCGAGGTAAGGTCATCGCCTACGCCTCGAGACAGTTGAAAACACATGAGGTTAACTACACGACCCACGATCTTGAGCTAGGAGCAGTAGTGTTTGCCCTGAAGATCTGGAGACATTACTTGTATGGAACGAAGAGCACTATCTTTACCGACCACAAGAGCTTACAACACATTTTCGATCAGAAGGAGCTCAACATGAGACAACGGCGATGGGTCGAGCTACTCAGTGATTACGAATGCGATATTCGCTATCATCCGGGAAAAGCAAACGTCGTAGCCGATGCCCTTAGTCGAAAGGAGTACTCAGGCCGGAGAGTGAAGTCATTAGCTATGTCGATCCATTCGCACCTATCAACGCAAGTCAAGGAAGCTCAATTAGAGGCCTTGAAACCCGAAAACGTGGCAGGTGAGGCCCTTAGGGGAATGGACAAGAACTTAGAAATCAAGAGTGACGGAGCACGCTACCTCATGAACCGGATCTGGACACCAAAGTTTGGAGGATTCAGAGAGGTAGTTATGAGCGAGGCACACAGGACCCCATACTCCGTACACCCAGGGTCAGACAAGATGTATCTAGATCTCAAGCAACTTTACTGGTGGCCAAACATGAAAGCGGAGATCGCTACGTACGTGGGCAAGTGTTTAACTTGCGCCAAAATAAAAATAGAACACCAAAAACCCTCAGGCCTACTCCAACAACCTGAAATACCTGAGTGGAAATGGGAGCAGATTTCCATGGACTTCATAACCAAACTGCCCAAAACTCAGAATGGCCAAGATACTATTTGGGTAATCGTCGACAGATTAACCAAGTCAGCCCATTTCTTACCTATCAAGGAAACCGATAGGATGGAAAAACTATCAAGAACCTACATCCGGGAGATCGTACGACTTCATGGAGTACCAATGTCCATCATCTCAGATAGAGACAGCAGGTTCACTTCCAGATTTTGGCAATCACTGCAAAAATCCCTGGGAACAAGGTTGGACATGAGTACAACATACCACCCTCAAACTGACGGACAGAGTGAGAGGACGATCCAAACCTTGGAAGACATGTTGCGAGCATGTGTAATCGACTTTGGCAAGGCATGGGATATTCACTTGCCTTTGGTCGAGTTCTCTTATAACAATAGTTATCATACTAGCATCAAGACCGCCCCGTTCGAAGCCCTTTACGGCCGTAAGTGCAGATCACCCCTGTGCTGGACGGAAGTGGGCGACACCCAATTGGCAAAAGGTCTAGTCACTAAAAGCACCCTCACTGGTCCGGAGATCATCAGAGAAACTACTGAAAAGATCGTGCAAATACGAGAGCGACTGAAATCCTCGAGGGATAGACAAAAGAGCTACGCCGACAAAAGACGTAAACCATTGGAATTCCAGACTGGCGATCGGGTACTACTGAAAGTCTCACCCTGGAAGGGAATGATACGCTTTGGAAAGCGTGGGAAGCTGAATCCTAGGTACATTGGACCCTTCGAAATCATTTCAAGGGTTGGTCCCGTAGCCTACAAACTCCAACTTCCAATAGAGCTTAACAAAGTACATCCAGTATTCCACGTATCAAACCTGAAGAAGTGTCTGTCCGACGAAACACTTGTCATTCCACTCGATGAGATCGAGCTAAATGAAAATCTTAACTTTGTGGAAGAACCCGTCGAGATCATGGATAAGGAAATTAAACGAACTAAACAGAGTCGCATTCCAATAGTAAAGGTTCGATGGAATGCTAAGAGAGGACCCGAATTCACATGGGAACGGGAAGACCAAATGCTACAGAAGTATCCGCATCTCTTCCTCAGCCCCTAAAACTCTTACCTTGTATTAAATTTCGGGACGAAATTCCGTTTAACGGGGGGATGATGTAACAACCCGTTATCCCGGGCATTATAAACCGAGTCTTGTACCCCCTTTTGAATGTAATGGGAATATCATCGATAAATGAATTGTTCAAAAGCTCTGATTTGGAGCACGCTATGTGGTAGATATCGTCTTAAAGGTTCCAAATAAATAAAGAAACACTAAAATCTGAGTTATGGCGAAGAAGCTATGACCATTCTAAGATTTCTGTCAAAACCGACAACACCGATCAAACGAAAAACGCAAAGTTTCAATACGATAACATTTAGCCTTAGGTATCTAAATGAAAGTCATAGATAACATTAAACCGTGAGCGTACACAAAAAGAACGTCCAAATCTGACTTCGCATGAGGAAGTTATGATTTTTCAAAGAAATTCCTTAAAAACGATTAGTTATAAAATAAATAATAAAAATAATTTTGGAATTTGCCAACGGAGTCTAAACGAAAGTTGTAGATCGTAGTCTCACCTACGCGTGGATATAAAGACCATCGAAAACGGAGTTCGTATGAAGAAGATATGGATTTTTGAAGTTTATTAAATAAATTAATTATTTATTTAATTCAAAATTCGGATATTATCCGAAGAGGAGTCAGCGTCCTTCTCCGAAGTACGCGCTGCGTACTCCTGTACGCCCCGCGTAACCGAGAGGATTGGCCTCGGATCGTCCACGTCGCCATATCCGAGGAAGCCGACCCGTCCGACCCGTCCGACCCGTCCGACCCGACGTCCCATCCGACCCGGCGTCCCATCCGACCCACCTCCCCAACAACCCGTCCCATCCGACCCGATAACCCAAGAACCCGTCCCATCCGAACCGAGGCAGTCGAGGCTTCGGTCATGCATGACGTACGCGTACGCAGCGCGTACAAGCGTACGCCCCGCGTACCGAGGCAGACCTGCCTTCCTATAAATAGAATGCGAGGGTTTCCAAAGAAAGGGTTCATTTCTCTTCTCTCTCTCTCTCAGCATTTCCTCGTTTTCCGTGCCCCTTCAAACCCGAAGCTCTGGTCTTTTTGGCTCGAGTCCCGGAGGTCGTTCTTACTCCCGAGATTCCCGAGATTTCCGAGGAAAATCCATTTCCCGAGACGAAACTCTGCCGTCTTTCCATCACGCTATCTTCAAGCTGTCAGGTGAGTTCATATCCCCTTTGAACACTCTTTAAATACATTTTAAATGTTTTATACTCTTTTTGGGGAGGAATACAAGTTAACACATGACTAAATTTGTGTGAAACATTAACCTTTTGATGTACTTTTCATACTGTTGTTTTAACTATCTTGTGAAGTTATTATGATACAAAACCCCTCACAATACAGCTTTACCCTCTTGGGATATAATATGTTTATAAATAGAAATATGTTTTATTTATACGTTTACATACAAATACATCATATCAAGGGTAACATTCTTTACTAAGTCATTTCATGCATTCAAGGAACTTATGATTATGCTTTGTCAAACATTGTGAAAGAGGTTAAACCTTGCATACAAACTACTACCTTATTACGGACTTAGTTGAGAATCCATGAGTCGTGTATATCTTCAAACGTTACTTTCTTTATTAGAAAATAATGCTACAAGTCCTGTCTATAACCAGAGTCTCCCGTTCGGAGAACGTGTCAAATGTGTATAGATCTATACGGGAAGTCATGATCCCGCGCCCTGACTGTTAGCTACAGTCCGTCTTTTGGGGTGACAGTTGTCATAACGCTACGACGCTTGAAGAACGTCGCTACAGGCATATTATGTTTAGTATGGTTATAAAACTCATCGGATATACAATTATTATGGTATTATGCTTTTATGAACGAGTAGTCATTAAAACTATTCTTCATCTAATAAGTGCTATCTTCGTATAGCTTTACTATGTAAAACTATGTCACAACTTACAAGCACGTCGCTTGCTTGCGATTTTCGGTCTTAGAGACTGCCAGTTATGTCAGGGAAATAAGGGTTTTTCCTGTATACAAACCAAACAACTAATAGGAAAATAAGGGATTTTCTCGGTACAATTAGTTGCAATTTACATCACGAACATTCATATGCATTGCATACTGTTATAAGAAAATAAGGGTTTTTCTGGAAAACATACAAGCACTTTCGAATGGCATACATTTTCTCAAAACACCACTTATGAACTCACCAACTTAAATGTTGACACTTTTTCTTTAAAATAACTTGTATTCTCAGGAAACCGCTAGACCAGGTAGCAACTACTTTTGAAGACTAACGCGCTGGCGTTAGTAACATATTTTGGATCACCATATTGTATTTGATTTCTTTTGTAAACATGTAACATATACAATCATGTAAACTTTTCAAATATATTTATATTATGGTGGTGTGTACTTTCCTTTCTATGAACTGTTATGATACTGAATATGATGTCCTCCGCCCCCGAACGTTTCCGCCGTTCTGGTTTGGGGGTGTGACAGATTGGTATCAGAGCATTGTTTATAGGGAATTAAGTATATCAAAACCATTTCTTTTTGTTATACAACTATAAACTCAACTGGGTAAAAACACTCTGAGTAAGATTCGTACTTTTAAAAATAAAATTTTTATTTAGTTTTTGTAAAGTAGGCATGCATTCATTGCACATCAACAACATGGTCAGTATCATAATTAAAACAACGTTGAAGTATTATATATCAGTTGTGCAGTGCAGGTATGCCTTGGGACATGTAATCGGAACTGGGAAGGATATAGCCTGATCAACTATATTTGTCCAAGAGCCGACTAAACATATGCCAAGGAGTGTCTGTAATGGACAACAAATTTTTTTTTAAATTTCCAAAAGCATAAAGAATATTGAGGGTGTATTCGGGTGCCGTCAACCATTAAACTCGAGAGTAAGTTTCACGTGCTCTAACTTATAGTAAACTTTTAACCCTATTCTCGTACAGTCTAAATGGCGGGATTCCATCACCCTAATGACCCCTACTACCCCAACCAAGGTAATGGTGGATGGATCGAAGCAGATTCTGAAGAAGACGAAGAGCCTATAAATGTGGAGGCAGGGGACGACTCTGGTACGGATTCGGAGCCAGAAATTATAAATCCACCAGTTCTACAACCTCCTGTCCACGTGAGAAATTTCCAAGGACCCACTCCAGTGTGGGGAAGTCACCTCCATCATTGGAGCCAACAACAAAGCTTACGCCCTCCTTATGGCATGTGCCGAGACTTCTATGACGTGAGAGGCGGGGGATCAGCCGATCGCGCACTTCCGGTCATGGTTGGCAAACTCGCCAACCAGTGCTATCAATCTGGAGTGCAAGCCAACCGAATCCGAGAGATCAATGTGGATGTGCAAATTCACACGGCCGATATCAACCGCCTAGAGTTGATGCAGAACGACATCCACATTCGCGCCGAAGCGTTTCAAGCACAAGCAAACGCGGCCTTCGCAGAATTAAGAGAACAACAGGCTGCGTTTGACAGACGCCTCATGGAGTCGAAGCAGTCCGACTCAGAGTCGAGCTCTAAACGCAAGGCGCACCGCAAGTAGTACTTGCCCAACTCTCAAATTTTGTTATAAACTAGGACTTCGGATAAAAGTATTACTTCCTTTAAAAATTTTCCGTAACCGGAGGCCTTTAGAGAGGCCAAGGAATTTTGTCTAGACCCCGCTGTAACACAACTATATGTTTAATATATAAGGGTATACCGCTTTTCTTACCGTTGTTAATCTTGCGCAAGTAGTTCGATTCATTGGTGCATCTATTCAAACTTTACCTTCAAGCTTAAAATATTGTGTCAATTAAACTCAACTTCCTAGAACTGTTAGAAGTTCATTCAGTATCATTCAACTTTGAACTGCCAAAACTTATAATTTTCTTCCATATTTTTCTTTTGGCAGCAAGATGCCTCCTCGTCCAAACTTAAGGCCCAGGCCGGGCACGGCACCACCACCACCTCCACCACCAGCTTATGATCCGGCCATGGTTCAGGCTGCTATCACAGCAGCGGTAACCGCAGCTCTCTCGCAAATAAACTCCCAAGGGAATGGAGGGGCGGGAAGCAGCACGAATCATCCAAATCATGGCACTGGTCATGGCCAAGGAAGAGAATGTACCTACAAGGAGTTCTCTAACGCTAAACCAAAAACTTTTAATGGAACAGGAGGAGTCATTGCACTAATGCAATGGTTCGAAAAGACCGAAACGGTCTTCGAGATCTGCTCGTGCCAAGAAACAAGCAAGGTTAAGTTCGCTGCTTGCACCTTCATAGATCGAGCCCTCACTTGGTGGAAAAGCCATGTGAACTCAGTGACGCTCACTGTCGCTAACGCCATGAGTTGGGAAGAACTGAAGGTACTACTACTGGAAGAATACTGCCCAAGGGGTGAAGTGCAAAAGCTTGAGCAGGAACTCTGGAATTTGAAAATGGTCGGGTCTGACCTAGTCACTTACATAGCTAGGTTCAACGATCTCGCTGCTTTGTGCCCTACCATGGTCAACCCAGAATCAAAGAAGGTCGAAAGGTACATTTGGGGGTTGTCACCCCAGATTCAAGGGCATGTCCTAGCCTCCAACCCTATCACCTACAACAGCGCTAAACGCCTGGCGCAACGACTCATCGATCACGGAGCGAAACAGATTACCATCACAACAGCCGCAAATCCACCTAGGGAGGCTCAGGGACAGAGTAGGCCTTGGAACAAGAGGAGGGGACAAATCCTCCAGGAGAACCCCAAGAAACAACAAGTGATAGCGACCCACGCTATTACTGTACCTACCAACTCTGCCCCCACAAGTTCATACAATGGAAAGCTACCGAAATGTAACCAGTGCAACTTCCACCATCACGGTCTCTGTCATGGCCTTCAATGCACCAGGTGCAATAAGAAGGGTCATACAGCCCGCTATTGCAAGGAGCCAACCCAACAATCCGCCCCCACTGCTAATACCGGAGTAAGCCGCGCTTGCTTTGAGTGCGGGAGCACAGGGCACTACCGCAAGGACTGCCCGAAGGCAAACAACAGGAATACCGGCGGAAGAGGCCGAGTTTTCGCAATGGGACAAGATGAAGCCATTGCGGACCCTACTGTTGTTACGGGTACGTTTCTTCTCGATAACTCGTATGCATGCATTTTGTTTGATAGTGGAGCAGAAAGGAGCTTTGTGAGTCACGTCTTTAAAAGCATGCTAAAACCAATACCACAATCATTAAGTGAACCGTTCATAGTAGAAATGGCCAACGGGAAAACTGAAGGCACTAAAGAGATATACTTAAACTGCACCCTAACTCTAAACGATAATCCCTTTCAAATCAACCTCATGCCAGTCTCGATTAAGAGTTTCGATGTCATCATTGGCATGGATTGGCTGAGTTCACATCGTGCGGACATTCTATGTTACGATAAGGCCGTTCGCCTTAATCTGCCAGCCGGCGAAACCTTCCTTGTCTTGGGCGACAAACCTAGTACCACTCTTAGAATCATCTCAAGTATCCAAGCTCAGAAGCACTTACGAAAGGAGTGTCGCGCATTTCTTGCACATGTTGTAGACGTGAAACGCGAAGTCCGGGACATCAAGGATGTGCCCGACGTATGCGATTTTCCCGATGTATTTCCCGAGGACCTTCCAGGGATACCACCCGTAAGACAAGTCGAATTCAGAATCGATCTGATTCCCGGAGCTACCCCAGTAGCCAAAGCACCCTATCGATTAGCCCCGGCAGAGATGCAGGAGCTATCCAGTCAACTGAATGAACTACTGGGAAAAGGATTCATCAGACCGAGCTTCTCACCATGGGGAGCACCCGTGTTGTTTGTGAAAAAGAAAGATGGATCGTTCAGAATGTGCATCGACTACAGAGAACTCAACAAACTGACGGTCAAGAATCGTTATCCTCTACCGCGCATAGATGATCTATTCGACCAACTGCAAGGGGCGAACTATTTTTCTAAGATTGATCTGAGGTCCGGGTATCACCAGTTACGAGTGCTAGAGGAGGATGTGCCGAAGACCGCCTTCCGAACTCGTTACGGACATTACGAGTTCGTGGTGATGCCATTCGGATTGACCAATGCGCCCGCAGTCTTCATGGATCTGATGAATAGAGTATGCCGACCTTACTTGGATCAGTTCGTCATCGTTTTCATTGACGACATCCTGATCTACTCCCGAAGTAAGAAAGAGCATGGCGATCATCTGCGACAAGTTCTAGGGATATTACGAAAAGAGAAACTTTATGCGAAGTTCTCGAAATGTGAATTTTGGATCCGAAGAGTCGAATTCTTAGGACACGTGGTAAGCGAAGAGGGAATCCACGTGGACCCATCCAAAATTAAGGCCATTGAGAACTGGTCAGCACCGAAGACTCCCACAGAAATTCGCCAATTTCTAGGTCTCGCTGGCTACTACCGCAGGTTCATTCAGAACTTCTCACGAATAGCGAAGCCTCTTACAACCCTAACCCAGTAAGGTGTGACCTTTGACTGGGAAGAGAAACAAGAAAGAGCGTTCCAAACGCTCAAACGAGCCTTGTGCACCGCACCAATACTATCCCTTCCCGAAGGAATAGAAGACTTCGTAGTTTATTGCGATGCATCAAACCAAGGACTCGGATGTGTTCTGATGCAGCGAGGTAAGGTCATCGCCTACGCCTCGAGACAGTTGAAAACACATGAGGTTAACTACACGACCCACGATCTTGAGCTAGGAGCAGTAGTGTTTGCCCTGAAGTGGGCGACACCCAATTGGCAAAAGGTCTAGTCACTAAAAGCACCCTCACTGGTCCGGAGATCATCAGAGAAACTACTGAAAAGATCGTGCAAATACGAGAGCGACTGAAATCCTCGAGGGATAGACAAAAGAGCTACGCCGACAAAAGACGTAAACCATTGGAATTCCAGACTGGCGATCGGGTACTACTGAAAGTCTCACCCTGGAAGGGAATGATACGCTTTGGAAAGCGTGGGAAGCTGAATCCTAGGTACATTGGACCCTTCGAAATCATTTCAAGGGTTGGTCCCGTAGCCTACAAACTCCAACTTCCAATAGAGCTTAACAAAGTACATCCAGTATTCCACGTATCAAACCTGAAGAAGTGTCTGTCCGACGAAACACTTGTCATTCCACTCGATGAGATCGAGCTAAATGAAAATCTTAACTTTGTGGAAGAACCCGTCGAGATCATGGATAAGGAAATTAAACGAACTAAACAGAGTCGCATTCCAATAGTAAAGGTTCGATGGAATGCTAAGAGAGGACCCGAATTCACATGGGAACGGGAAGACCAAATGCTACAGAAGTATCCGCATCTCTTCCTCAGCCCCTAAAACTCTTACCTTGTATTAAATTTCGGGACGAAATTCCGTTTAACGGGGGGATGATGTAACAACCCGTTATCCCGGGCATTATAAACCGAGTCTTGTACCCCCTTTTGAATGTAATGGGAATATCATCGATAAATGAATTGTTCAAAAGCTCTGATTTGGAGCACGCTATGTGGTAGATATCGTCTTAAAGGTTCCAAATAAATAAAGAAACACTAAAATCTGAGTTATGGCGAAGAAGCTATGACCATTCTAAGATTTCTGTCAAAACCGACAACACCGATCAAACGAAAAACGCAAAGTTTCAATACGATAACATTTAGCCTTAGGTATCTAAATGAAAGTCATAGATAACATTAAACCGTGAGCGTACACAAAAAGAACGTCCAAATCTGACTTCGCATGAGGAAGTTATGATTTTTCAAAGAAATTCCTTAAAAACGATTAGTTATAAAATAAATAATAAAAATAATTTTGGAATTTGCCAACGGAGTCTAAACGAAAGTTGTAGATCGTAGTCTCACCTACGCGTGGATATAAAGACCATCGAAAACGGAGTTCGTATGAAGAAGATATGGATTTTTGAAGTTTATTAAATAAATTAATTATTTATTTAATTCAAAATTCGGATATTATCCGAAGAGGAGTCAGCGTCCTTCTCCGAAGTACGCGCTGCGTACTCCTGTACGCCCCGCGTAACCGAGAGGATTGGCCTCGGATCGTCCACGTCGCCATATCCGAGGAAGCCGACCCGTCCGACCCGTCCGACCCGTCCGACCCGACGTCCCATCCGACCCGGCGTCCCATCCGACCCACCTCCCCAACAACCCGTCCCATCCGACCCGATAACCCAAGAACCCGTCCCATCCGAACCGAGGCAGTCGAGGCTTCGGTCATGCATGACGTACGCGTACGCAGCGCGTACAAGCGTACGCCCCGCGTACCGAGGCAGACCTGCCTTCCTATAAATAGAATGCGAGGGTTTCCAAAGAAAGGGTTCATTTCTCTTCTCTCTCTCTCTCAGCATTTCCTCGTTTTCCGTGCCCCTTCAAACCCGAAGCTCTGGTCTTTTTGGCTCGAGTCCCGGAGGTCGTTCTTACTCCCGAGATTCCCGAGATTTCCGAGGAAAATCCATTTCCCGAGACGAAACTCTGCCGTCTTTCCATCACGCTATCTTCAAGCTGTCAGGTGAGTTCATATCCCCTTTGAACACTCTTTAAATACATTTTAAATGTTTTATACTCTTTTTGGGGAGGAATACAAGTTAACACATGACTAAATTTGTGTGAAACATTAACCTTTTGATGTACTTTTCATACTGTTGTTTTAACTATCTTGTGAAGTTATTATGATACAAAACCCCTCACAATACAGCTTTACCCTCTTGGGATATAATATGTTTATAAATAGAAATATGTTTTATTTATACGTTTACATACAAATACATCATATCAAGGGTAACATTCTTTACTAAGTCATTTCATGCATTCAAGGAACTTATGATTATGCTTTGTCAAACATTGTGAAAGAGGTTAAACCTTGCATACAAACTACTACCTTATTACGGACTTAGTTGAGAATCCATGAGTCGTGTATATCTTCAAACGTTACTTTCTTTATTAGAAAATAATGCTACAAGTCCTGTCTATAACCAGAGTCTCCCGTTCGGAGAACGTGTCAAATGTGTATAGATCTATACGGGAAGTCATGATCCCGCGCCCTGACTGTTAGCTACAGTCCGTCTTTTGGGGTGACAGTTGTCATAACGCTACGACGCTTGAAGAACGTCGCTACAGGCATATTATGTTTAGTATGGTTATAAAACTCATCGGATATACAATTATTATGGTATTATGCTTTTATGAACGAGTAGTCATTAAAACTATTCTTCATCTAATAAGTGCTATCTTCGTATAGCTTTACTATGTAAAACTATGTCACAACTTACAAGCACGTCGCTTGCTTGCGATTTTCGGTCTTAGAGACTGCCAGTTATGTCAGGGAAATAAGGGTTTTTCCTGTATACAAACCAAACAACTAATAGGAAAATAAGGGATTTTCTCGGTACAATTAGTTGCAATTTACATCACGAACATTCATATGCATTGCATACTGTTATAAGAAAATAAGGGTTTTTCTGGAAAACATACAAGCACTTTCGAATGGCATACATTTTCTCAAAACACCACTTATGAACTCACCAACTTAAATGTTGACACTTTTTCTTTAAAATAACTTGTATTCTCAGGAAACCGCTAGACCAGGTAGCAACTACTTTTGAAGACTAACGCGCTGGCGTTAGTAACATATTTTGGATCACCATATTGTATTTGATTTCTTTTGTAAACATGTAACATATACAATCATGTAAACTTTTCAAATATATTTATATTATGGTGGTGTGTACTTTCCTTTCTATGAACTGTTATGATACTGAATATGATGTCCTCCGCCCCCGAACGTTTCCGCCGTTCTGGTTTGGGGGTGTGACAATTAATTATTTTTAGGAGGCTCGGACAGGAAAACTTCGTTATAAAATCATAACTTCTTCGTCCGACGTCCGTTCTCGCCTATCTTTTCATCGTTTCGCTACTAACAACGAGATCTTCGATTCTCATTTAGATTGTTTCGGCTAAAAACCGCTCGATCTCAAATCGAGTATTCGGGCTGCATACTGCCACGTCGAAACTTCAGAAAACCATAACTTCCTCATACGAAGTTAGATTTGGGCGTTCCTTTTATGCACGCTCTCGGTTTAACGAAATCTACGACTTTCGTTTAGATCGCTAAGGCTAAATATCGCTCTATCTTAAATTCATATTTTACGTCACTCGGCGTCGTGCCGGTTCTGTCGCGAAACTTCGACAGGTCATAACTTCTTCGTTATAACTCGGATTTTGGCATTCCTTATATCTCCGGAATCCTTGTTTCAACCACTACAACTTTATGCAAAGATATCGGACATATATAATACTTTAATTTTGACGCTTATTTTATTCTTAATTCATTAAATTATAATAATTAAGAACACACACATAAATCACATAATTCACATAATTCACAAATAATACATTTTTATTATTTCAAATTGGGGTTACAAAGGTTAACCTAGACTATTACATTGCTAAAAATGGCAAGCCCAGAAACACAGGCGTTACAATTCTCTCCACCTTAGAATGATTCCGTCCTTGGAATCACACATCAACAAACAAATGCGGATAGCGACTCAACATGTCACTCTCCGTCTCCTAGGTGAGATTCGGCCCATTCGTGTGTTTCCATCGGACAAGCACTAACCCAACCATTTTTCGTCGCAACTTCTTAGTCTTTCGGTCAACAATTGCCTCTGGTTCTTCAATCAACCTTTTGTTCTCATCAATTCTCAATTTAGAAATTGGAATTATGTCGGGAACTTCTCCCGTGAACTTCCTCAAATAACACACATGAAAAGTGTTGTGAATTCCATTCAGTTCTTCGGGTAATTCGAGCTTGTAAGCTTGGTTCCCAATCCTCTGAAGAACTTTAAACGGTCCAATAAACCTTGGACTCAACTTTCCCCTTTTACCAAATCTTATAAGTCCCTTCCATGGCGAGACTTTAAGCAAAACCGAATCTCCAATCTCAAAAGTCATCGGTCTTCGCTTCTTGTCAGCATAGCTCTTTTGACGATCTTGAGCTGCTAACATTCTTTCTCTAATTATTTTCAACTTTTCAGCAGTTTGATGAACCATCTCCGGTCCCATAAACTGCTTTTCCCCAGCCTCAAGCCAACAAGACGGCGTACGACACTTTTGTCCATACAAAGCTTGATAATGTGCCATCTTAATGCTCGAGTGAAAACTATTATTGTAGGAAAAATCTACCAAGGGTAAGTGTTCATCCCAATTACCTAGGAATTCCAAGGTACATGCTCTAAGCATATCTTCAAGTGTTTGTATCGTTCTTTCACTCTGACCATCAGTCTGCGGATGGTAAGCTGTGCTTAAACATAACTTGGTACCCATTTCCTCTTGTAGACTTTTCCAAAACCTTGAGGTGAAACGGCTATCACGATCCGATACAATCGTTAACGGAACACCGTGAAGCCTCACAATTTCCTTCACGTAAGAATTCGCAAGCTTTTCCATAGACCATTTCTCCTTGGCTGCTATGAAATGCGCACTCTTAGTGAATCGATCAACGACCACCCAAATCATATCGTGACCATTCTTTGTTCTGGGCAGTTTAGTGACAAAGTCCATAGCAATGTCTTCCCACTTACCCATAGGCACAGGCAATGGTTCTAAACTCCCGTAAGGTTTCTGATGTTGTGTCTTGACTCTCGCACAAGTCACACACTCAGCCACATACTTTGCAACATCAAGCTTCATCGTCGGCCACCAGTAGTAGGGTTTCAGGTCCCTATACATTTTAGTGCTACCAGGATGAATCGAGTACATGGTTTTGTGAGCTTCTTCCATCAGAAGATCTCTGACTCCTTCTGTCTTAGGTACCCAAATACGATCTTGGAATACCTTCAGTTCATGACCGTTAGTATCAAACACCAACGTTTTACCCAAACGTTCCTCCTTTCGGTCATTTTTCTCAGAAGCTTCGCTTTGAGCTTTCTTTATACTCTCCACAATTGTCGAGACAACTTCAATTCTCAACGCTCTTGGCCTTTTCCTTTCAAGATTGACCTTCCGACTGAGAGCATCAGCAACAACATTAGCTTTACCGGGGTGGTAAAGTATCTCACAGTCGTTGTCTTTAAGTAATTCTAGCCAGCGTCGTTGCCTCATATTCAATTCCTTCTGATTAAAGAGATATTGGAGACTCTTATGATCAGTGAAAAGTTTGCACTTCGTGCCATAGAGGTAATGCCTCCATATTTTCAGAGCGAAAACTACCGCTGCCAACTCCAAATCATGAGTCGGGTAATTCTTTTCATGCTCTTTCAGCTGTCGAGACGCATATGCTATCACCTTTTCTCTTTGGGTCAAAACACAACCCAATCCAACCCCATACACATCGCTATAAACGGCGAAGTCTTCAACTCCATCGGGTAGAGAAAGTATCGGTGCCTCGCATAGCTTCTTCTTTAACTTCTCGAATGCTTCTTTATGCTTATCACTCCAAGCATAAGTGGCTCCTTTGTGGGTCAAAGCTGTTAATGGACTAGCGATCGAAGAAAAGCCTTGGATAAACCTTCGGTAATATCCGGCTAATCCTAAAAAGCTTCGAATCTTTGTAGGACTTTTCGGTTGTTCCCACTTCATCACAGCTTCGATCTTCGCTGGATCAACCATTATCCCTTCTTGGTTGACCACATGACCCAAGAATTGGACTTCACGAATCCAAAAATCACATTTGGAGAACTTCGCATACAGCTTCTCCTGCTTCAAAACTTTTAACACTTCTCGCAAGTGTCTGCCATGCTCCTCCTGGCTTTTCGAGTAAATCAGAATGTCGTCCATGAACACTATCACAGATTTATCAAGGAATGGATTACAAACCCTATTCATCAAATCCATGAACGCTGCCGGAGCATTGGTTAGTCCAAACGACATAACCAAGAACTCGTAGTGTCCATATCTAGTTCTGAATGCAGTCTTCTCGATATCTTGCTCTCTTACTTTTAGCTGATGATATCCTGACCTTAGATCGATCTTCGAGAAATAGATCGAACCTTGCAATTGATCAAATAGGTCATCAATCCTCGGCAACGGATATCTATTCTTTATTTTTGCCTTACTCAGCTCTCTATAATCGATGCACATTCTCATACTTCCATCTTTCTTCTTCACGAACAACACCGGAGCTCCCCAGGGCGATGAACTAGGTCTAATGAAACCTTTGTCCAATAACTCCTGAAGTTGCATCATTAGCTCCTTCATCTCCGTCGGTGCTAATCGATAAGGTGCTTTTGCTATTGGCGTGGTTGCTGGTAACAAGTCTATTCTGAACTCCACTTGTCTATCAGGTGGTAATCCAGGAAGATCTTCGAGAAATACTTCCGGATAATCACACACCACGGGAATACTTTGCATCACCTTCTTTTCCTTCTTAGCATCAATCACGAATGCTAAATATGATGTACATCCCTTGGTCAAACACTTTCTGGCTTTCATTAGGGAAATGATTCCAGAATTCAGTCGCCGTTTGTCCCCATACACCATAAACGAATCTTTCCCAGGCGGATTTACTTTAACTATCTTCTTCTTGCACAAAATTTCGGCATCATTGGCGCTAAGCCAATCCATTCCCAAAACGATGTCGAAACCATTAAGCTCGATAGGCAATAATTCCTCGTGAAACTTATTCCCATTCAGATCAATTAAGATGTCTTTCATACGATGGCTAACAGGTACAAACTTGCCACTAGCTACTTCGACTAATAAAGCATCATCTAGTCTATCAATAGGCAAAGCTAGCTTTCTACCAAACTCATGCGAAATAAAGGAGTAGTTGGCTCCAGAATCAAACAAAATTTGAGCAGGTAAATCATTTACAAGAAAGGTACCTGAAGCAACATCAGCTTCATCTTTAGCAGCTTCGAGTGTCATCTGGAAGGCTCTCGCCTTCGGCTTTGGTGGAATGTTGGGCCTAGCTGCCTCCTTCTTCTTCGGACAGTCTTTCAAAATATGCCCCTCTTCATTGCAACCAAAACACATCCTTTTGTTGTTCGGACTTTCATTGGCAAAATGTCCAACCTTCCCACACTTGTAGCAGGTCACATCCTCGCTACATTTCCCAAAGTGCTTTTTCTTACACTTATCACACCACTTCGCTTTGCCTCCTTTTCCTCCAAACTTTTTCGAATCAGATTTCGAAAATTTGCTTTTCTTACCGGAACCAGATGTTCCCTCAAACTTTCTTTTCTCACCAACCTCAACCTTGTCGGTGGTTCTTCCCTTTATCATGTTCTTAACAGACTTGGCAGCCTAGATAGCTGCCTCTAGAGTAAGTGCTTGACGTACTGGCACCTCGTACTCCCATGGGAGTCCCTTCGCATACCGGTCCACCTTTGTCAGCTCATCCGGAACGATGCGCAAGGCAAACTCCATCTTATCGGTGAAGCTATTGGTGTATTCATCAACTGACATGCTGCCTTTTGTCAATGTCAGGAACTTGTTCTCCAACTCCAACAAATTTTGAGCCGAGCAGAACTTGCGCTTGAACTGCACCAAGAACTCTGCCAATGACAATTGCAGTGGCTCATTAGGGCTCAACGTCTTCCCTAGAGTGTTCCACCAACGAACGGCTCCACCTCGGAACTGACGCACTGCATAGATAGTCTGCAACTTGCCTCTGCAGCCACAAGTCACGAAGGCTAACTCCATTTCGGAGATCCAATCTATAACCCCAATCGGATCCTCCTTTCCATTGAAGGTAGATGGTTTGCAAGTTAGAAAATCCTTGTACTTGCATCCCATTCCATCATTCCTTCCATCACGGTTATCTTGCCTAACTATCGGTGGGTTGGCTTGACCAATAGACCCACTGAAGTTTCCACCTTCCGAGTGCCCTTCATTTAATTCAGGCTCCTCCACACGAATTGACAGTTCTTCAAGATGCTGCTGAAGCAACCGTCTAGTTTCATCCATCTGACGATCCAACATCATCTGAATCATCATTTGCACACCAGCCATGGTTATTGGCTCGGGTGCTGCTGCTACGACAGGTACTTGCTCAATCACTGGTGGTTGATTCCTGTTTTCGTCAGCATTTCCAACTCCACTTCTTGTTCTCATCATTTTGATTTACACACCGAATAAGGTGAAATTAGATCCTCAATCATGGTAGATATTCAAATCATCCTTATCGCTCCGAAACGTTTACATGCTAGTTCTAATATCGTAGACGTACGCTTAGAATCCTACACACATAAGGTTTCTAGATCCGGTCGGCAACAGACCATAGATCCGAACAAATAATATCATATATGGCAACATATAACATTTAGCACATAAAGCATTTTAGGCAACTTTCCTAAAATAAACCAGTGCTCGTGTCTAAAACACAACAGACACACATCTCGAAATTCCACTTAGCATTCTAAGTTTAAGTCTAGAAATCCTACAAATTCCTAGTTCGCTTAAACTAATGCTCTGATACCAACTGTGACATCCCCAAAATCTCGGCCAGAAAAGACCGTTTTTCATTTATGCTTTAAAAATATTTTCAGAGTAAATCCTTTTGATTTGAAAGAGTTGCGGAATTTGTTCCCAAAAACAAAACATGATAAAACAATGTTTACCAAAGCATTTCATAAAAGAAATGTATTTTTCATTATATAATCAAAACTCGGGGTGTCATGTTCCGATACAGACCAATAAGCATAAACGATAACATCACAAGTCATTCAACAAATATATACATATACAGACTTGCAATCAAAACAACTGATGGTTCATCCATCTCATGCCCTCGTGCCACTTCCTGTAATACAAATAAAACTGAGTGGGTCAGGCTTGGGAACCTGGTGAGCATATAGGGTTTTCAAACCACAATAAATAATCATATTTAATTTTCACCAACCAACAATAACCCAATTACCCATTCCCGTTATTCTCACTTTATGTCCCTAAAACAACTAACACAAGGGACCTAGTCTAAGAATATTTCATCGGGGCGACAACACATGCTTCGGGGGTACCTCAGCAATATAAGTCAAATAAGGCAACCATGAGGGGGATGGAGTACAGCGAATGAACACCCAAGTTCATTAACACCTACAGGTGGCGAACCTGCTAATGTTCCACAAGACTGTCTAGACTAGCCAGTGGTCGTCATCTAAACTCCGCTAGATGACTAAATCAAACAACAACGAGGCCTCTCATCTGTTTATTACACACCAACTATCTACCCATGTTCTACCCAACATATTAGTAGATAAAATATACATTTTTATACATAGTTTAAAAAACTGTATAGCATGCTTTAATCAACACATAATCCACATAACAGATGAGGCGCACACACACACATAACCCGTATTTCATAGAGAATATACATTCACACATATAACCACAAAATATATACACGTAGCACGTATTTTATATTAAATACTTCATAATATTGCGTTGGAAAGAAAATAACTACACACTCACCTGATCAGAAGATGATCCGACAACACTACGGCTTATAGAAGCAGCGTCTCTCCGTAGATCTGGAAGATCTTCACAAAAACTGGGCTCCTCGCGGGCAGGGCTTCGGCTCGGGAATAACGCTCTTCAGGATTCTCGGGGCTTCGGATCTCGCTTCGGGGCTCGGGAATAATACCGGGGCTTCGGGGTACAATCGGCACGCAAAACGAGGCAAAGGACTAGAGAGAAGGAAAAATTTTTGAATGAGGAATGAGCTGCCTTCGGATCCCCTTTTATAGTGTTGGACCCTCGCACGTACGCGGGGCGTACGCCTCGGGGGTCGTCAGCGCTTACGTCATCGGCCCTCATACGTCATTGCATACGACTTCGGAATACTCGAGTGCCCTTCGCTGTACGCGGGGCGTACAGCAGTACGCGGCGCGTACTTCGGATAGACCGCCTAACCCTTCTTCGGATAATATCGGAGGATAAATAAAAATAAATATTAAATATTTATTAAACTTCAAAAATTCATATCTCCTTCATGTGAACTCCGTTTTCGACGTTCTTTATATCCACGCGAAGGTGAGACTACACTCTACAACTTTCGTTTAGACTCCGTTGGCTCATTTTGACTTTTATTATTATTAATTATTTTTAGGAGGCTCGGACAGGAAAACTTCGTTATAAAATCATAACTTCTTCGTCCGACGTCCGTTCTCGCCTATCTTTTCATCGTTTCGCTACTAACAACGAGATCTTCGATTCTCATTTAGATTGTTTCGGCTAAAAACCGCTCGATCTCAAATCGAGTATTCGGGCTGCATACTGCCACGTCGAAACTTCAGAAAATCATAACTTCCTCATACAAAGTCAGATTTGGGCGTTCCTTTTATGCACGCTCTCGGTTTAACGAAATCTACGACTTTCGTTTGATCGCTAAGGCTAACTATCGCTCTATCTTAAATTCATATTTTACGTCACTCGACATCGTGCCGGTTCTGTCGCGAAACTTCGACAGGTCATAACTTCTTCGTTATAACTCGGATTTTGGCATTCCTTATATCTCCAGAATCCTTGTTTCAACCACTACAACTTGATGCAAAGATATCGGGCATATATAATACTTTAATTTTGACGCTTATTTTATTCTTAATTCATTAAATTATAATAATTAAGAACACACACACATAAATCACATAATTCACATAATTCACAAATAATACATTTTTATTATTTCAAATTGGGGTTACAAAGGTTAACCTAGACTATTACATTGCTAAAAATGGCAAGCCCAAAAACACAGGCGTTACACCTAGTCCCTCAAGTATGTGTTTGAGCTAAAAAGTATGTTTTGGTGTGCTTAAGGAAGAAGGTGTTGCATCAAGGAGCACAGTAGTGGAAGCAAGCTTGTGGATCTTGGATCATTACCTTCGTGAGAATCTCCACAAGGTAAAAAGTCTTCACCTTGATGCTTTGTTTGCTTGGATCTTATTTTGGTAAACTTATGTTGTTCTTTTTGTCTCAAAAGTCCCATTTCATGCATGTTTGGTTTTAAGACGTTTTGAGTTGTCATTCTAGACCCTAGGAAGGGTCCTAAGCCATAAAAATGAGGCCCCTTTAGCTAGTTTGGCTCCATGTATCTTGTAGAAGGTCTTAATGGATTAAGACCTTGTGTTAAGGACTTTATCGACGTGTAGGGTCATAAAGTTGGAAACTTTATGACCCTAATATGCCTCTGGACCTTGGATTTGAAGCGTGAGCTTAAGTGCTAAAGCCATTAAGCACTTAATGAAGAAATCGGGGTTGCGAGGGTACGCCCCGCGTAACTTGGTGTATGCCCCGCAAACCCGGTCAGCCATCCAGATGGTGTTTTTTTTGCGAAGCTTCGTGTATGCTGAGCATACCTCCGGAGTACGCTCCGTGTACTCATATGGGTCAGCCCATGTTGAGTTAACCCGGTTGGGTTGACTTAATGGGTTTATTGGTTTTGACCAGTTGAATTTGACTTTGAGCAAGTTTGACCAAGTTTGAATTTGAGGGTATTTTAGGATTTTGATGGAATTGGTCACTTGGCGGTTGTAGGCATTGAGTAGAGAGTTGAGATTTGGAGTCGAGACTTATCAGTTCTGTTTAGCTTGTGAGGTGAGTTTTCCTCACTATACTTTCGGGTCGAAGGCACCAAGTCCGGTGTAGGGTTCAAAGTACTCCATGGATTATCATAATGTGCCCCTTGATGAAGTGTAGGTTAAAAGCCCAAGATTTGTCTTATTCCCTATATATTGTCATGTATTATTCATAATTAGGGTTAAGAGAGGCAAAATGTAGCCGCCAAACATAATGAGGTTTCTTAGGTAGAGTTAGATTCTTTAGTCCATTCTGAAAGTGTAATTCATTCCTTATGTTCTTGAATAAATGGATTAATCATTCTACATATCTTCATAATTGTGTTCGTTCTTATTTTCCGCATTTTATTCATCAAATCGTAATTAGGGTTTTGAACTAACAAGTGGTATCAGAGCGGGTCTTTGAAGATCTATTGATTTTTGAAGTATCGGTTTTTGATTTGATGGTTTTCTGCACAAGTTATTGAAGATTTTTGGTGTTTTAGCGTTTTGGAATCAAGATTTTTGTTCGATCTACTGTTCATGGAGACTTATGTATTCGGTTACTGTTCATCTGGGTAATTTTCCTTTAATCCGATTCGTATTTTTTCATTGGATCTGATCAATTGTTTGATACAAAATCAATCTATAAAATCTCTTTTGATCTGGCCCAATGATTTGTTGCTTATTACTATTCACTGATCCGATTGTTCAAGCCCTAATTTTTTTTGTTTATACTTCCTCATTCCAGTTACTCGTTATTATCATCCGTCGTCGACAATATAATCTTCAAACAAGGGTTTCTCATTCATGTTTAAGGGGGTGTTTGGGATGGCTTAAAAAATGACTTTTTGACTTTTGACTTTTCCAAAAAGTTAAAAATTCTAAAAGATGTTTGATATTTGCAAAAGAACTTTTGAAAATAACATTTTGGCAAAAGGAATTAGTGGTTTTCCAAAAGTCAAGAAATAATGACTTTTTGTGACTTTTGCCTTCTTACAAGTTAAATTACATTCAAAAGTCAAAAAATATTTGGCAAACACTTTTTAAAACTAACTTTTGACTTTTACTGCCTTAAAAGTTAAAATCAAAAAGTTCTTTTGCAAAAAGAGCTTTTCACCTTGAAAAGCAGTCCCAAACACCCCCTAAATCAATTGATTTGTGTTTGAGATTCGATTCGTTCATTGAGATTTATATGTTTTCTTCAATTTCTGATTTGATTCAATGTTTGATGACCGGATCTGAAAATCGATTGTGATGTTTTGTACATTAAACTGTTCTTGTTTGCAAATTTAGTCTCATCTATCTTACGTTTGTTCAAAATCGAACCAACTGGAGAAGATTTCTTGTTCTAATTTGTTGCAATTAGTTGTTTCATGGATTTTTGAGATTTGTTGGTTTTGTGATTGACAACATGAGTCTAGATGACGAAGAACAAATGAAGGTTGATTGAATGTGTTGTTTGATCTGGTACTCGACTCGTTTAGCACGGAAATTGTGTTGAGGAAAATTAGCTCTGTTGTTTGGTGTTAATTGTTGTCGATGGTCAAAAGTCAAAATCAGAATTGTGAATTTTTTTTTTGTGTGAACGGACTCCCTGCCAACTTAATCGGAATCGTAATTTGGATTCGCAATCGGACGTGTGATGTTCGGAATGTATGAAATCGGAATTGGAACTCAATCGGAATGATTTGAGCAATGTTCTTGGTGGTCAATGCTAAAAGTCAAAATTGGTGTGATTGGCCTTACCTGCGAACGATCTAAGAATCAGAGTTGGAAATCTGTGCTCGCACTCATATCCCCTACGAACGTCAAAGTTAAGATAGGATTCAGAACCGACTGTTCGCTGTTGGGATGTTCTTCGGAGTTTGGATTCGGAGTTGCTATCAGAAGTATGGTCGGTTGATTCGGAACGAATAGTCTCGGAATCGGAATTGAGACCGGACTCAGATTCGTAACTCACATCTTCTTCAGAAACAAACTGGGTGCTCGGAACCAATACATTCGGAGTTCTCTGCTGTTCGCGATCATTTGATGTTCGGAGTTGGTATTCAGTCCATCGGAGTGAGCTGTGTTCGTTTATCAGGGGCATTTGGGGGAAGAAAACTACATATTTACGCACTTGGTCCCTAGATATTTGACAAAGTGACAGTTTTCATCCCTATTCCGAAATTATTACAAATCAAAGGGATAATGATGCAGAATTACCTTTTCAGTCCCAGACTTTCAGCAATGTGACAGTTTCTGCCCAATATTCAGAATTGTTTGCAAATTTAAGGGCTGATGAACATTCTTTGGTTTTTAATGCACATATTTTTTCGTGAACGGTATATATGAGATTCTAACAAGTCTTGGCAGTTCGGAAAGTCGTTTTTCACGATAACGTAATTTTTTTTCGACTTTTCGAATTTTAAACTTCAATGTTTATTTCATTTTGTCACATGAGAGCATAGTATTTGTTTAGGGATGAGCATATGGACCGGAGAACCGGACGGAACCGGAACCGGTACCGGAACCAGCACCCGATGGAACCGGTCGGGCCGGGACCGATACCATAATTTCATCGATTTTTGGAACCGGGAACCAGTAAGAACCGGCCCAAAACTGGGAACCGGACCGGATAAACTTAAAAAAAAATTGTGGCTTTTTGTCGTTTGGAGTTCTAGTTTGGACATAAAAAAAGTGACCGTAAAAACAATCCCATGGAATAACCCATATAACAAAAGACAACTTAGATGCAATCAACCATTGACCGATACCCTTTGCATTTGCTTTGTTTTAGGTTGCATCGAAATAACAAGAAACAGGGATTGAAGCCATCAAGCCAATGTCATCATTACATATTGATAAAGACCTTTATATCAACCAACATCACCAATAATTAATTCAAGTAGTTAAGCAAGCGTTGGAGAATTCATATTAAACACAAAAGATTAACTTATTTGGTACAATTCTAAATTCTGATACCAATTGCACAACATAACTTTTAATAAAAAATTAGAGAATAGAGACATGAATCAAGAAAACCTTAGATCCTATCATTCGGATATTTAACAAAAACAAACAAAATACAATAATATTTATCCATGTATATGTATATACTCAATGCATTCATGTTATTGATCTTCGAGCTTATAATAACTGGACATAAACCGAAATGTTGCTATTTCTCGAAGACCGGTTCCAAAATCGAAAACCTGACAAAAACCGGACCCAGAACCGGAACCGGTAGTACAACTGGGCTGGTTCAGTTCTAGATTTTGGCCGAAGCCGGTTCCCGGGTCGGGATGGTTCCGGCCGGTTCGGTCCTTTTGCTCATCCCTATATTTGTTTATCCATTCAACTTCATTCTCATGACCATTTGAATGTTTTATAATCACGTTTTTTATTATAAATTGGGGAGAATTTGATATGACCATTCGAAATTGGATTGTGACTTTTCAAATTTGAGGATTTTTGATGAAACTTGTGGTAGTAATATGAAGGTAGCTTTTACAGAAGAAGTCTTCATCGATCTCATCTAAAGCTTTTACAGAAGTAGTTCTTCATCGAGCTCGTCTAAAGCCTTGATATTTCTCCGACTTCTAGTATTTTCTCGATCAAGTGGCGTTACGAATCTTAAATTTGGATTGTTACATGATATTTTTGGTGGCTTTTATAATTAGCTTATTTAAAGATCATTGTGACTTGGAGGGGGAGTTCTTCAAAGACAAGAAGCGATTTTGTTTCATAATTCTGAAATGGGTTTTTATGACGGGTTTGGCTTTCTTGAAGATCTTTGGGATTACATTAGAAACTGAAGTTTAAAAACATTACTTCAGTGCTTGGTTTATATATATATATATATATATATATATATATATATATATATATATATATCCTAGAACCTGTTTTTGAAGACTATTGAAGAATCAAGATACGTGGATCACTTTTGATATTCCTCGTCGCGAGATCTTTTCTTATTTGCTAGATGATTGTTTTGGAAGTTGAAGCCTTGTCATCCATTCCATACTTTGAGGGGGAGAATGTAGGGTTCAAAGTACTCCATGGATTATGGCAATGGCCCCCCTTGATGAAGTGTAGGTTAAAAGCCCAAGATTTGTCTTATTCCCTATATATTGTCATGTATTATTCATAATTAGGGTTAAGATTGAGGCAAAATGTAGCCGCCAAACATAATGAAGTTTCTTACGTAGAGTTAGATTCTTTAGTCTATTCTGAAAGTGAAATTTATTCCTCATGTTCTTGAATAAATCGGCTGATCATTCGGCATATCTTCATAATTGTGTTCGTTCTTATTTTCCTCATTTTATTCATCAAATCGTAATTAGGATTTTGACCTAACATCCGACCCATTGGTTTGATAAATTGATATTGTTGATATGATGAGTATGGAATAGATATGCATGCTAGTTTTGATATGCTAGTCTGGTAGATCTGTAGGATAACCTGTGATATTGTCTGTTTATTTGTATATGATATTATCTGTCATATATTGACATATTCTGTGAATTAGGTTGAGGTTGTGCTATTTCGTGTTGCAGCCAACAAACAGGGAGGGCATGCTAGACTCATACTGAGGGTTCATGAGCATTCCATATAAGAGTTGAGGGTCGGGAAGGGCATTCCAGACTTGTACTGAGGGTTTAGTAGTATTCAATCCAAGGACTGATTAGGCCGAGGAGCAAGCTAGTCATAAGCTGTGGGCCCCAGGGCAAGCCATACTTATGTTGTGGGCTCAGGGAGCAAGCCAGATATAAGCTATGGGCCAAGGGCAAGTCAGACTTATGCTGTGAGCTCAGGGGTAATCCAGTTTGTTAGCTGTGGATCCATTGCATGATGTTATTGTATATGTGCTATTTGTTTATGTATTGGTATTTTACGGGAACTCACTAAGCATGCTTACAGTTTTGGATTATGTTTCAGGTACATCAGATGATCGTGGGAAGGTGAAGGCGTGATCGTCCACCTCCTCGAGTTTTGTTTTATGATTTTATAAATACTCTGATATTAAACCTGTTTTGAAAACTATTTGTAAACAATGATGATTTATGGGTTGTTTTAAAAGCTTAATTTTTTCATGAATTTTATAGATGTTACATTTGGGGAGTGTATACGTTAACGACCTGCTATGTTCTAATAAAATATATTTAAATAAAAAGAACGAAACAACCCCATATGAACTTTGGTATGTAGAAGAAAACTCTAAATTTGAACTATTTTTGTGTATGGGGTTGTCAGGTTGTTGCAAAATTGTCCGATCCCAAAATGGGAAATTTGTGAGAACATGGAATATATTGTATTTTCATTGGATATACATAAAATTCAAAGGATTATAAGTGATATGTAATGAAACATAATGATTTAGTGTCGGTAAATATCGTAATTTAGTCGTAGGATGTGATTTGTGATGAAATACATTTTCATCATTTCTGGGGCCTAAGGATATGATTATGAACATCGATGAAGTCTAAAATTTAGCATATTTGAATAGCTAGTTGATCCAGAACCGTATCAGGTCAGAAAAATAAAACAAGGCCGCATTGCCAAAAATTTTGGTCCCAAATATAAAATTCATTTGGAAGTAGGTTCAAGGGATGAACTTGGAATTTAATAGTATTGTTGGTAGAATATTTATGATGATCCAAAGAGGCGATGGAGTTCGAGATATTTTCGTTTTGAAAGAAGCAATTGATGATGAAATTTCTTCTATTCTTGAGAATAACACTTGGATGTTATTAGATTTGCTCCAGGTTCTAGACTACTTTGTTGATAACGAATCTTAAAAAAGAATATGAAAGTTTGTGGGACCACTGATAAGTTTAAGGTCTGATTGGTCATTCAAGTGTTTAGGAAAAAACCAAGAATTGACTATTTTTGGAATACATGATTTAGTAGCTCAAATTTCAACCATTAGATCGTTGATCGCCTTGGCGGCTATTCATAATATAATTATTCATCAATTTAATGTACAAAAAGCCTATTAAATGGTGATCTTGATGTAGACTTTTACATGAAACAACCTGAAGGTTTTGGTATGCATGATAACGAGCATAAGGTGTGTAAACTTACAAAATATTTGTATGTGTCACACCCCCAAACCGGAACGGCGGAAACGTTCGGGGGCGGATGACTTCATGTGGTAACGTAACAAATGAATACATAGTATAGAAAGCAATACAACCATCATATATATAATTGAAAGTTTACATTGTTAAAAGGTACATGTTCAAAACCAATTACAATATGATGTCAAAATATGAATTTAAACTGGCGCCGCAGCCTCCCTTCTTCAAAAGCTGTTTGTTACCTGTAATTACTGAATCCCTGTGACATACAAGTAGTTTTGAAAGAGTAGATCAGCATTTAAGCTGGTGAGTTTCATAAGTATTAAATGACAATGTTTGTATGAGATGAAATGCTTTGTTCTTGTATGTTTGTTACTAGAAAATCCTATATTTTCTACTAGTATAAATGTAGCCTTTTATCAAGACCAATGTTTGTTTCTAGAAAATGTATGTACGTATAAAATTTCCAATACGTCTAAAAAACCCCGTAAATCAATGTGTTTTCAATACTCCATGTGAGTTTTATAACCATGCTATTGACTAGAAATGCCTATACACAACGTTCTTCAAGCGTTGGAATGTTCTGACGTTTGTCACCCCAAATGGTGGACTGTAGCTAACAGTCAGGGCGTGGGTTGTCAAAACCGTATAGATCTATACACAAACACCATGCTCCCCCTCCAAGGGATTTTGGTATATAATACAGGACTTGAAATGTGTACTCAAACGTACGTGAAGTTATTGTCTCACAAAATTTAGTATATAACTGATTTACGTACGAAAATGTTCATTAGTTCTTGTATGTGAAAGTAAACTTCTTGAAATAGTGTTTCTAGTATGTAAAAGTTCGTAATGTTCTTGTAAAACTATACCTATTATAGTTTTCTAAAAGTGTGTCTCATTTGTATAGAAATCCCTAGTAAAAATGCTCACTTTTTATTGAAAGTTATAGTTTTTATAGTACCAAGATGAACACATATACATATATAACCACATTTTTCATTTCCAAAAATATGATGTTATCGTGATATATTTTGCATACGAAAGTTTCCCTATAATAGTTATAAATCACATATGATTCCGTTGATAAAAGTGTATAATGAAACTTTATATAACACACGATAATAGTCGTGTGTTTTACTTGTATTCCCCCATTAAAAACATATAAAAGTATTTATAAAACATTTAAAAGTGTGGATTATAAGGGTATGAACTCACTTGAAAGATCGAAGAAAGGAGAGATGAAAACCGAGCAGAACTTCGACTCGGGAAAGCGGATTTTCTCGGGATTCTCGGGAATCTCGAGAGCAAAAACGACCTTCGGGACTTGAGCAAAGTGACCGGGGCTTCGGGTTAGCATGGGCACGGAAAACAAGGCAACAACGCAAGAGAAATGAGAGAGAATGACCCTTTTCTTCGGAACCCTCGCATCCCTTTTATAGGGGGTGGGAACCGCCTCGGTACGCTGGGCGTACGCGTGCGTCATGCGTGACCGCTTCCTCGACTGCCTCGGACCTTCGGATGGGACGGGGCATAGCCTCGCATAGGGCACGACGTGGACGATCTGAAGCCTAGGCCTTGAGTACGCTGGGCATAACTCGGATAGACTTGCTGACTCTTCCTTCGGATAATACCGAGATTAAATAATAAAATTTATATTTTATTTATTTAATAAACTTCTAAAATTCATATCTTCTTCATACAAACTCCGTTTTCGACGTTCTTTATATCCACGCGTAGGTGAGACTACGCTCTACAACTTTCGTTTAGATTCCGTCAGCAAATTTTGAAATTATTTTTATTATTTATTTTTAAAAGGTCGCGGTAAGAACATTTTGTTAGAAATTCATAACTTCTTTATCTGACGTCTGTTTTTGCCTGACTTTTTACCGCTGAAATACCATTGTTGAGACCTTCGATTCTCGTTTAGGTCATTCCAGCCAAAAGTCGCTCGATCTCCGATTCGAGTTTTTAGCTGTCTGTCGCTAAGCCGAACTTGGAAAAATCATAACTTCAATATACGAAGTCGGATTGGGGCGTTCTTTTTACGTACGATCATGGTTTAATGACATCAAACATAGTAGGTAATTAAATACAAACTTTTTGGACATTTTATTTTCGAAGTTAATTTCATTATCTCAAAAGTGGTTACAATACTTGACTTTTTAGGTCATTACATAGAGTTGAAATATCGGGTTGTCACATCATCCCCCCGTTAGAGGGAATTTCATCCCAAAATTTAAAGTAGTAAAGATACTAGTAAATTAGAGAAAAAGATGAGGGTGCTTTTGTTTCATCTGATCTTCGCGTTCCCATGTGAATTCAGGTCCTCGCTTGGCGTTCCAGTGAACCTTCACGATGGGTATGCGACTTTGTTTCGTTTGTTTGACCTCTCGGTCCATGATTTCTACCAGTTCTTCCACAAAGTTGAGGCTCTCGTTGATCTCGATCTCGTCGAGTGGAATAACAAGAGTCTCATCGGACATACACTTTTTCAAGTTCGAGACATGGAAGGTTGGATGTATGTTACTAAGTTCACGCGGTAGATTAAGCTTGTAAGCCACAGGGCCGATTCTGGCAAGAATCTCGAAAGGCCCTACGTATCTTGGATTTAGTTTCCCACGCTTTCCAAAGCGTATTAAGCCCTTCCACGGTGAGACCTTCAATAAAATGCGGTCTCCCACCTGGAATTCCAAAGGTTTCCTCCTTTGGTCAGCGTAGCTTTTCTGTCGGTCTCTAGAGACTTTCAACCATTCACAAATTCGAACGATCTTCTCTGTCGTTTCCCGTATGATTTCCGGACCGGTGAGAGTGCTTTTAGGAACTTGTCCTTTAGCTAAATAGGTGTCGCCAACTTCATCCAGCACAGAGGGGACCTGCACTTTCGACCATAAAGGGCTTCAAACGGAGCAGCCTTTATGCTTGTATGATAACTATTGTTGTATGAAAATTCGACAAGGGGTAAATGGATATCCCATGCCTTTCCAAAGTCAATCACACAGGCTCTTAGCATATCTTCCAAAGTTTGTATCGTTCTCTCACTTTGCCCGTCTGTTTGTGGGTGGTAGGCTGTACTCATGTCTAGCCTAGTCCCCAGAGAACTTAGTAGTGACTGCCAGAATCTTGAAGTGAATCTACTATCTCTATCGGAGATAATGGATATCGGAACACCATGCAGTCGCACTATTTCCCTTATGTAAGTTCTTGTAAGCTTTTCCATCTTGTCAGTCTCCTTGATTGGTAGGAAATGCACGGATTTGGTCAATCTGTCGATGATCACCCATATGGTATCGAGTCCACCCGTCGTCTTGGGCAACTTGGTTATGAAGTCCATAGTAATCCGTTCCCATTTCCATTCTGGTATCTCCGGTTGTTGTAGTAATCCTGACGGTTTCTGATACTCAACCTTAACCTTAGCGCAAGTAAGGCATTTACTTACGAAGGTAGCAATTTCTGCTTTCATGTTAGGCCACCAGTACAGTTTCTTAAGATCCAGATACATTTTATCTGAACCTGGGTGAACGGAATATCTCGTGTTGTGTGCTTCGGTCATGACTACGTCTCTGAAACCACCATGTTTCGGTGTCCAGATTCGGTCCATGAGATAGTATGCTCCGCCACACTTGATTTCTAGATTCTTTTCCATTCCTCTCAGGGATTCACCCGCCATATTTTCAGGTTGTAAAGCTTCCAGCTGAGCTTCCTTAATTTGTGTGGATAAGTGGGAATGGATAGTCATAGTCAGAGATTTGACTCTCCAACCAGTGTATTCTTTTCGACTGAGGGCGTCAGCTACCATGTTGGCCTTGCCAGGATGATAACGAATTTCACATTCGTAGTCATTGAGTAACTCGACCCATCGTCGTTGTCGCATGTTGAGCTCCTTCTGATCAAAAATGTGTTGAAGGCTCTTGTGATCGGTGAAAATAGTACTCTTTGTTCCGTACAAGTAGTGTCTCCAGATCTTCAGAGCAAATACCACTGCTCCTAACTCAAGATCGTGTGTCGTATAGTTCACTTCATGTGTCTTAAGCTGTCGGGAGGCATAAGCAATAACTTTCCCTCTCTGCATAAGAATACAACCAAGTCCTTGGTTTGATGCAACGCAATACACTACAAAATCTTCTATCCCTTCGGGAAGGATAGTATCGGTGCGGTGCATAAGGCCTGTTTCAGTGTTTGGAACGCCTTCTCTTGTTTCGCTTCCCAGTCAAAGGCCACGCCTTTCTGGGTTAATGTAGTATGAGGTTTCGCAATGCTAGAGAAGTTCTTTATGAATCTGCGATAGTAGCCAGCGAGACCTAGAAATTGGCGAATCTCTGTAGGTGTCTTTGGTGCCGACCAGTTCTCAATGGCCTTAATTTTGGAGGGGTCCACATGTATCCCCTTCTCGCTAACAACGTGGCCCAAAAATTCGACTCTTCGAATCCAAAATCCGCATTTAGAGAACTTCGCATAGAGCTTCTCCGATCGCAATGTTTCTAAGACTTTTCGTAGGTGCTGACTATGCTCTTCCTTACTTCGGGAGTAGATAAGTATATCATCGATGAAGACGATGACAAACTGATCTAAGTAAGGATGACACACCTTATTCAATAGGTCCATGAATACTGCTGGTGCGTTGGTTAATCCGAACTACATCACTACAAATTCGTAGTGTCCATAACGAGTTCGGAAGGCTGTCTTGGGAATATCATCCTCTAGTACTCGTAATTGGTGATATCCGGATCGTAGATCTATCTTCGAGAAGTAGTTTGCTCCTTGAAGTTGATCAAATAGGTCGTCAATGCGGGGTAGAGGATAACGATTTTTGACAGTAAGTTTGTTCAGTTCTCTGTAGTCGATGCACATGCGGAACGATCTGTCTTTCTTCTTCACAAACATGACTGGTGCTCCCCAAGGTGAGAAACTTGGTCTTATGAATCCTTTTTGATGGAGTTCGTTAAGCTGACTGGAAAGTTCTTGCATCTCTGCTGGTGCCAGACGATAAGGCGTTTCGCTACTAGGGTAGCCCCTGGAACTAAGTCGATTCTGAACTCGACTTTGGCGTTGTGGTGGTAATCCCGATAGTTCTTCTGGAAAGATATCGGGAAAGTCGCGTACTTCTGGAATGTTCTTGATGTCCTTCAATTCCTGACTCGTATCGACGATGTGTGCAAGGAATGCTTGACAATCCTTCCGCAAACACTTTCGAGCTTGGATGCACGAAATGATGCGAAGGTTTGTACTTGATTTGTCGCCGTAAACCACTAATGTTTCATTGTTAGGGAGATTAAGACGAACTGCTTTCTCAAAGCACATGATGTCGACACGAAGAAGACTTAACCAATCCATGCCGACTATGACGTCGAAACTTTTAATTTGGACCGGCATGAGGTTGATTGGGAAAGAATGACCGTCTAATGTTAATGTACAGTCCATGTATATGCACTTAGTGTTTTCCGTTAATCCGTTTGCCATTTCTATAGTGAATGATTTTTCTAACTTGCTAGGTTTACGTTTAAGTAAGTGAATAAAGTTTTGACTCACAAAGCTTCTCTCCGCTCCACTATCGAATAGTATGCATGCATATGAATTATCGAGAAGGAACGTACCAGCAACTACAGTCGGATCAGCTACGGCTTCATCGTGGCCTATAGCCAAAACTCGTCCCACCCCGCCGGTATTTGCTGCCTTTGGGCAGTTTCTCTTGTAGTGGACCACCTCGCCACAACCGTAGCAAGTTTGGCCTACACCAGCGTTGGGAACTTGAGTGATCGGCTTTGCAGGATTCTTGCAGAAACGGACAGTGTGTCCCTTTCTGTTGCAGTTGGAGCACTGCATTTTCCGACAAGGTCCATGATGGCGGTAAGTGCATTTGGTGCACTTTGGAAGGTTACCCCCATAAGGCTTTGTTGGGTAGGGATTTGTAGGAGCAGTAGTAGGTACAGTAGCAGCATTTACTGAAACCAGTTGTTGTTTCTTCGCGGATTCTTTGGAAGACCCACCCTTCCCTTTATTCCATACTCTCTTCCTGTTATTGTTGTTGTTGTTTCCCTTCTGTGGTTCTGGTGCAGAAACTGTTGAGTTCTAATGATGCCCGTAATCAACAAGAGATTGTGCCAGTTCCTTGGCACTTTCAAAAGTGTCAGGTTTTGAAGCTAACACGCTTGACTGAATTTGGGGCGACAGTCCCCAAATGTATCTCTCTATTTTCTTGCTCTCAGGAGCAATCATATATGGGCAAAGGATTGCCAGATCGCAGAATCTGTTGGTATAAGTTGCTATGTCGGTACCAAGCATTCCAAGGGTCCAGAGTTCGTTTTCGAGCTTTTGAATCTCTCCTCGTGGACAGTATTCTCTCATCAGCATGATTTTTAAGCTCTCCCAGCTTATGGAATTTGCCACTATCAGAGTAAGTACCTTAATGTGGCCATTCTACCAAGTTAAAGCTCTATTAGTAAGTGTGAAGGTGGCAAACTTAACTTTGTTGTGCTCGGGACATGAGCAGATTTCAAAGACTGACTCTGTCCTTTCAATCCACTGCCTCAAAATCATCACACCACCGGTCCCATTAAACATCCAGGGTTTGGCATTCGTAAAGTCTTTATAGGTGCATTCTCGGGGTTGCCCATGACTCTCGCCATGGTTGGAAGGAGGCGTGCCAATTCTCGAACCTGTAGTAACAGGGGTATTGATTTGTGACATGGCAGCTACCACAGCTGCTGTGACTGCTGCTTGGAACATGGCAGCATCAAATTGAGGAGGTGGAGGTGGTGGTATAGGTGCTTCCCCACCGTTGTTTCGTCTCAGGTTCCTATGCGGAGGTATCCTTCAACTATAGGTTAAAAAGATAAAGATAAGAATTCCATGGCATAGAAAATTTGTGTGTCTCATGAACTAAATTGCTATAGTTCAACAACAGATGATAGTATGAGTTTCAAACATAGAAGAATGAAAGTTATTTGTAAGACTGGAAATATGAAACAAACATTCGGTTTCTCCATAAATTTTTAAGGATTGAATGAAATACTCCACGTAGTAATAATAGTGCCACTTATATTAATATAATAGTTGATACAATGATCATGAAAATTTGACCCATATAAGGGTCTCCAGTTACAAAGTTTAAGAAAATTAAAAACTTTTAGCCGAGGTCCTAACTTATAACAAAATTTGAGATTTTGGCAAGCACTACTTGCGACGTAGGTTGCGCTTGGAGCTTGACTCCGCATCCGATTGCTTTGATTCCATTAGACGCCTATCAAAGGCGGCTTGCTGTTCCCTCAATTCGGCGAGGGCTGCAATCATTTGTGCTTGGAATGCCTCGGTTTGGAGTTGGGCATTGTCCTGAATTCTATCCAGCCTACAGATGTCGGAAGTGTGAGCCTGTACTTCCACGTTGACTTCCCGAATCCGGCTAGCTTGAACTCCGGATTGGTAGGACTGATTGGCTAGTTTGCCCATCATTACTGGGAGTGCCCGATCAGCCGAACCTCCGCTGCGTACATCGTAGAAGTCTCGGCACATGCCGTAGGGAGGGCGTAGGTTTTGTTGTTGGCTCCAATGGTGGAGGTGACTTCCCCAGACGGGAGTCGGTCCTTGAAAGTTCCTTACGAAGACAGGAGGTTGTGCGGGTGGTGCGTTGATCACTTCCGGCTCTGATTCGGTACCGGAGTCATCATTCAATTCTATGGGTTCTTCGTCCTCCTCGGGATCCTCTTCGATCCATCCCCCGTTGCCTTGGTTGGGATAGTAGGGGTTACTGGGGTGATGAAATCCAGCCATTTGACTGTACGAGAATAGGGTTATAAGAATTTGATAAAGTTGGAACATGTAAGACTAAACATGTAAGTTAAACTAGTTTATGTAGCAAATACTCCTATAGTATTTAAATTCTTGTGTTTAACCCTTGTGATGTTTTTGGTAAGTTTTGACTTGTTGCTCACTACGAGCATTCCTCGATATACATTGGTCCAATCTCGGGCAAATATAGTTGATCACGCTATATTTGTCCCAAATCTGATTACATATATCGAGTCATAATCGTAGTGTCTAACTTGTCTAAATACTTGTTGTATAGTTAATAATCATGAAAATAATTTGTTATATGCATGTATTTGTACTTAAATGAACTAACATTTTAAGTTAAACGAAACGTGGCTTAGGCGTAAAACAAAAAATGTTTTGTCAGAGAGTATTAGTCCCTTAAGCATTTATAGTTTGTATATCTTATGTGGTTCGATATACTTAGTTCACTATAAACATTGCTCTGATACCAATCTGTCACACCCCCAAACCGGAACAGCAGAAACGTTCGGGGGCGGATGACTTCATGTGGTAACGTAACAAATGAATACATAGTAAAGAAAGAAATACAACCATCATATATATAATTGAAAGTTTACATTGTTAAAAGGTACATGTTCAAAAACAATTACAATATGATGTCAAAATATGAATTTAAACTGGCGCCGCAGCGTCCCTTCTTCAAAAGCTGTTTGTTACTTGTAATTACTGAATCCTTGGGACATACAAGTAGTTTTCAAAGAGTAGATCAGCATTTAAGCTGGTGAGTTTCATAAGTATTAAATGACAATGTTTGTATGAGATGAAATGCTTTGTTCTTGTATGTTTGTTACTAGAAAATCCTATATTTTCTACTAGTATAAATGTAGCCTTTTATCAAGACCAATGTTTGTTTCTAGAAAATGTAAGTACATATAAAATTTCCAATACGTCTGAAAAACCCCGTAAATCAATGTGTTTTCAATACTCCATGTGAGTTTTATAACCATGCTATTGACTAGAAATGCCTATACACAACGTTCTTCAAGCGTTGGAATGTTCTGACGTTTGTCACCCCAAATGGTGGACTGTAGCTAACAGTCAGGGCGTGGGTTGTCAAGCCCGTATAGATCTATACACAAACACCATGCTCCCCCTCCAAGGGATTTTGGTATATAATACAGGACTTGAAATGCGTACTCAAACGTACGTGAAGTTATTGTCTCACAAAATTTAGTATAAAACCGATTTACGTACGAAAATGTTCATTAGTTCTTGTATGTGAAAGTAAACTTCTTGAGATAGTGTTTCTAGTATGTAAAAGTTCGTAATGTTCTCGTAAAACTATACCTATTATAGTTTTCTAAAAGTGTGTCTCATTTGTATAGAAATCCCTAGCAAAAATGCTCACTTTTTATTGAAAGTTATAGTTTTTATAGTACCAAGATGAGCACATATACATATATAACCACATTTTTCATTTCCAAAAATATGATGTTATCGTGATATATTTTGCATACGAAAGTTTCCCTATAATAGTTATAAATCACATATGATTCCGTTGATAAAAGTGTATAATGAAACTTTATATAACACACGATAATAGTCGTGTGTTTTACTTGTATTCCCCCATTAAAAACATATAAAAGTATTTATAAAACATTTAAAAGTGTGGATTATAAGGGTATGAAATCACTTGAAAGATCGAAGAAAGGAGAGATGAAAACCGAGCAGAACTTCGACTCGGGAAAGCGGATTTTCTCGGGATTCTCGGGATTCTCGGGAATCTCGAGAGCAAAAACGACCTTTGGGACTTGAGCAAAGTGACCGGGGATTCGGGTTAGCATGGGCACGGAAAACGAGGAAACAACGCAAGAGAAATGAGAGAGAATGGCCCTTTTCTTCGGAACCCTCGCATCCCTTTTATAGGGGGTAGGAACCGCCTCGGTACGCTGGGCGTACGCGTGCGTCATCCGTGACCGCTTCCTTGACTGCCTCAGACCTTCGGATGGGACGGGGCATAGCCTCGCATAGGGTGCGACGTGGACGATTTGAAGCCTAGGCCTTGAGTATGCTGGGCGTACGCCTGTACGCTGGGCGTAACTCGGATAGACTTGCTGACTCTTCCTTCGGATAATACCGAGATTAAATAATAAAATTTATATTTTATTTATTTAATAAACTTTTAAAAGTCATATCTTCTTCATACGAACTCCGTTTTCGACGTTCTTTATATCCACGCATAGGTGAGACTACGCTCTACAACTTTCGTTTAGATTCCGTCGACAAATTTTCAAATTATTTATTTTTAAAAGGTCGCGGTAAGAACATTTCGTTGGAAATTCATAACTTCTTTATCTGACGTCTGTTTTTGCCAGAATTTTTACCGTTGAAATACCATTGTCGAGACCTTCGATTCTCATTTAGGTCATTCCGGCCAAAAGTCGCTCGATCTCCGATTCGAGTTTTTAGCTGTCTGTCGCTAAGCCGAACTTGGAAAAATCATAACTTCAATATACGAAGTCGGATTTGGGCGTTCTTTTTACGTACGATCACGGTTTAATGACATCAAACATAGTAGGTAATTAAATACAAACTTTTTGGACATTTTATTTTCGAAGTTAATTTCATTATCTAAAAAGTGGTTACAATACTTGACTTTTTAGGTCATTACATAGAGTTGAAATATCGGGTTGTCACAGTATGTGATGAAAAAAGTTCCTAAATAATAACATCAAAAGTTTTATGAAGTAATTTTGTCAATTGTTTTGGCTTTAACTCAATGTGAAAAATGTGTTTGTAGTAGATTTTATGCTACTGGTTTGGGTGTCATCATTTGTTAGATAACATGTTGGATTTTGGTATCGAGCAAAATCAACTAAATAAAACTAAGAAATTGTGTCATATAGATTTTCCATGAAGGACATGGAGGATGCTGATATAATTCTTGGAATTAGGATTACACGGGTTAACAAAGAGATTGTTATTAAGCATTCACATACATTGAGAAAATTCTCAATACGTTTAATTATGATAATTTGTCTCCAGTGAACCTACCTATGATTCCAAGTGTAAATTTGATGATGAATATAGAAAATCGTATTTTCACAATTGGAATACTCCAAGGCTATTGGTTGCTTTATGTATATTGTAATAAGAACTATGCTTGATATTGCTTTTGTTGTAGGAAAACTAGGTATGTGTATTAGTAATATTAGCACTCAACATTGATAAGAAACTCAAAGAATATTTGAATATTCAAAAGGAACCATTAATTAAGGTTTAATCTACTTCATATATCCTTCTTATTTAGAAGGGTATTCAGATGCAAGTTGGATATCCAACATATACGATCATTCTTTTACTAGTGATGAGGTGTTCTTGATTTGTGGAGGTGCCATTTCTTGGGAATCCAAGAGCCAAAATTGTATTAAAAACTCAACAATAAAATTGTTGGTCCCAATCCCAAATACTTGTATATGAAACTAAAAAGAGAACAAAAGAATACAAAAGTATCACAAATATATCTTTCACCAAGAAAGAATGTTATCACTAAGAGAACGAGGTGCACAAAGCAAATGACACTAAGACGTCACAAAGACCTAATTCGGGTTTTACAATAATACATGAATATATACTAATCTATTATAGTGAATCCCTTCAATCAAGGGATTGTATATAATCTACGTATAAAACAATCTAGTATATAAGGAATGGATCAGATAAGATCTTCTTTAGATTCGAATATCAGCACCAACACATCAAACGTTGATCAGAGCATCAAATTTAGGGAGTCTTGCTGATCAGGGCATCAACGTCAACGCCAGGTAGATAAACTTTAGCTTTAACATCTGGGTTTCACCAGCGTATCACCTTATCAGTGTGTCATCAATCTATAACCATCAACGTTTGGATATATTGATCAGTCTTCAGTAGATGGTGTCTTCATGCCTTTGCTGCTGATAGAGTCTTCAGGGTCTCTCAGTTATCAGGGGATGTTCTTCAGTCTTCGATATATGAACTTCCATTAACATATCTTCATATTAACTAACTAACTATAACTATAGTGTATATATTTTGCATCATCAAATCTATACAATTGAGTGACCCAATCGGAATATGATATTTGTTGCATTAGTTTCCACCAGGAAAGAACTAGAGTGGCTAAAAAAATTGGTGTATGAGATTTCATTGCGGGCAAAGCCAATATATGATGGTGTTGTCACTTTGGCTAAAGCATATAACCATGTTTATAAAGGCAAATATAGACATTTGGGTGTTATACATAGGATAATTGGAGAATTAATCATTATTGGTATAATGTATGTTGACATTGTTAGCACACACTAAATTTTGATAGACTCTTTGATTAAAGGTCTAACAAGATATTTAGTGCACAAGTACGCAATTAGGATGAGATTTGTAACACCCCATTTTACTCTAGCTATTGATTGTAATACAATACAAAATTAAGATATACTATTATTAAGCCAAAATAATCATCATAGACTCGTAGAATACACCGATACGATTTCCGTAGATATATAGAACGCATAAATCCAATTTCTTATGAAGAAGTTATACTTCTTCAAAGTTTCACGATTAAATCGGCATGACTCTGCGTATCAAAAAAGTAAAATTTTGATATATTACTTTTTTAGCCTAAGTGATCTAAACAAAAATCGTATTAGTTGTTAAACCGAGAGCATGTATATAAAGAATGTCTAAATTTGACTTCATTAGAGGAAGTTATGATTTTTCTAAGATTCGACATAACAATGTACAACTCAAAAATCGAATTTTAGATCGGTCTATTTTTAGCCAACACAATCTAAACAAAAATTAAATATCTCATTAATAGGAGTTCAACGATATAAAGACAATAGAAAACAGACTCTATATAAGAAAGTTATTCATTTTATACGGGCTTTAACAGTCTAAGCCTGTGTGAAAAAATAAAGTCAAAATTAGCCGACAAATTCTAAACGAAAGTTGTAGATCTTGTCGGGAGCTTTCCATGGATATAAAGAACATAAAAACAGAGCTCATATGAAGAATTTATGTAATTTTGAAAAGCAGAAAACGCCATGCACGCATACACGTCGCACATAGCTTGTGCCCGAAGTCAGCAATGCAACCCCACCCTTCTTGGACACGTTTTAGTCAACCTGAGGAGCCACGTCACCCTAGTGCACGATGCACATGCCTGGGGGCATGGCACACAAATAGTTTTCTCACCTATAAATAGTGTGCTCCGTATATGCTCCATCCTCCACACCCCTACACTACTTTTTCTCTAGAGTATTCCTTACTTTTAACCCATTTCCTTAGATTTTTGTACTATGGCGAAGCCTTGCGAAACCCCTGAGTACTCATCTGAGTTGTAGTCTTTGAGTAGGAGATCCCGAGTCAGTATTCTTCCCGGTTAGATCCCAATTCTCATAAATAGTACTCTCTAAGAGAGCTACACTTACTCTTCCTCCATGTAATTTATAATTATAGTTATAAATCATTACTAGGAACCTATAATTAAGATTTATCAATAATTCGCAGTCATTATATTGATTGATCTACTTACGGAAGAGGTGACTAGAATGGTCACATTGGCTTGGTTGTTGGATTTCAGAAAGTGAAACGACCCAAAAATACGACCCAAAAATTTCGTTTTTAATACCATCAAAACTATAATCAGAGTATCATATAGATAAACCATGCGTGATATGTCCCAGAAGATAATAAAGTACTGTGCGGAAAATGTAACATGCTATATCCAAAACAACAACTAAATCAAAACCAACTAAAGCTGAAACGGTGGTGTGTGCGATGCCGTCATCCAGAGCTCTTCCCTTTGCTTGCGGAAGTACCTGAAACCAAAACTGAAACTGTAAGCATGAAGCTTAGTGAGCTCCCCCAACTTACCACATACCATACAACAACATATAAACACATATTGGGCCTTGCCCACTGCATCGGGTCGGGACCCGGAAAACTGCATCGGACCGAAGTCCGGAACTGACTGGGACCTTGTCCCCTGCATCGGACCGAAGTCCGGAACTAACTGCATCGGACCGAAGTCCGGAACTGACTGCATCGGACCGAAGTCCGGAACTAACTGCATCGGACCGAAGTCCGAAACTAACTGGGACCGTGTCCCCTGCATCGGACCGAGGTCCGGGACTGACTGCACATAGTATAGCATATCATAACAATTTATACTGCATACTGCATCGGGCCGTGGCCCGGAACATAACACATACACATAGCACATAAAACATGTCTGAACCACGAAGGCATCAACATACTAACTACTACATCGGACCGAAGTCTGGAAACTACTATTAACTGGACGGGCCGGCATTGTGGCCTTAGACCCGCCCCTACGGGAAGGAAACTCACCTCGTAAGCTAGCGGATGAGAGTGCGGCTCGGAAAGCTAACGGCTGCTGCTCCTGAATCTCCTCGGCTACAATTCCATAAACACACTCAATCAATTACTAGCACTACACTCAGGGTAAAATGACTCTTTTACCCTTGGTCAAAGTTGACTTACTCAGGGCTGACTCGCCGAGTCGGGATACCCGACTCGCCGAGTCCTAGACTCTCCGCTCAACTCTTACCAGCTGTCACTCGTCGAGTGTGGCATCGACTCGACGAGTATCCTCTGGATCCAAAAACTCAGATGATCTTCATCCGACTCGCCGAGTCAGATGAACAGACTCGACGAGTTGTTCTTAATCCTCAAGGAGATTGCCTTGGACTCGCCGAGTTGTATGAACAACTCGCCGAGTCCCTCCATTACTGAGTCTACTCTTAACTCGCTGAGTCCACTCCCTAACTCACCTCGGACACTCGACACTGAAGAAACTGAAGAATTCGGGACTCGCGACCTGACTCGTCGAGTCGTTCCTCCGACTCGCCGAGTCGCCGCCATGCAACATATTTTTACTCGATTTCTCTTGAATCCAACACATGCAAATGATAGATCTAGGTCCATTAAGCTGTTTTACCACGTAAAGTTTCCAACTTTACGTGCACAACCACATGAATGAGGGAAATAAGACTAAAATATGCACAATAAGGGTAGATCCATGGCTAATAAGCAATGTAACTCCAAAAAGACAGTGGATCTGGACTCTTCAACACCCCAACACTCAGATCCAAAGGTATATCGGCTCAATAACACAATCAAGCAAGCATAAAGCTTGGATCAAGCATCAAATAGCCCTTAAAAGAGCTCTAATGGAAGTTTAAGCATGAAACCAGAAGAGAACTCCGAAAATACCTCAATAAGTTCACACTTGGTCTTGGATCTTGGCACTAGAACTCGTTTCCTTGCTTCCTTCTTCTTCTCCTTCTTCACCCCTTCACAAAATGGAACAAGATCACTTATAAGCTCACAAGAGGAAGGTTTAGGGTTTCTCTCAGTGCTCTCAGGGGGAAAGTGACGAGATGGAGGCTATAATGGGGTTTAAATAGTGAGCAAACCCGGGGAGTTAGGGTTTCACCCAGACGGACGGACTCGCCGAGTCCAGGATATGGACTCGCCGAGTCGCCGGCTCCCGCGTGCACAAGATGCGCGTCCTGACTCGGCGAGTCAGGCTAGAACTCGCCGAGTCCCTCTTGAAAACTTAGCCCAAATCAAATTAATTAACATACCGGAAACGGGTCGTTACAATTCTCCCCCACTTGTTTCAGACTTCGTCCTCGAAGTCTGCTACGGCTGGACCTGCGAATAACTCCGGGTAGTGCATTCTCATTTCTTCTTCAGCCTCCCATGTCCATTCAGACCCCTTCCGATGCTGCCACTGCACCTTTACCAGCTGAATTACCTTGTTCCTCAAGGTCTTGGTCTTCCGTTCCAAAATTGCTATCGGCTTCTCGATATAATTCAAGCCGCTATCGACCTGGATATCCTCCAAGGGAACGACCGCTGTCTCGTCCACTAGACACTTCCTCAACTGCGACACGTGGAAGGTGTTGTGTATCAAACTGAGCTCCGCAGGAAGATCTAACCGGTAAGCAACCCGACCCACCCGGGCCAAAACCCTGAAAGGACCAATAAATCTGGGGCCCAATTTGCCCCTCTTCCGGAACCTGATGACACCTTTCCAAGGTGAGACTTTCAGAAGAACCATGTCTCCTACCTGGAACTCCAAGTCTGAACGCCTCTTGTCGGCGTAGCTCTTCTGCCGACTCTGCGCAGTCTGCAGTCTACTACGGACCTGCTGGATCAGTTCCGTCGTCTTGAGCACCACTTCAGTGCTCCCCATAACCCGCTGACCGACCTCGCCCCAACAAATCGGGGTCCTGCACTTCCTGCCATATAACATCTCAAAAGGAGGTCGATCAATGCTCGCATGATAGCTGTTGTTATACGAGAATTCCGCTAAAGGAAGATACGTATCCCAACAGCCCCCAAAATCCAGGACGCATGCCCTAAGCATGTACTCGAGAGTCTGAATCGTCCTCTCGCTCTGCCCGTCAGTCTGAGGATGAAAAGCGGTGCTGAAATGGAGACGAGTACCCATCTCGTCGTGAAACCGTTTCCAGAATCTAGACGTGAAGCGAACATCTCGGTCCGACACTACCGATATCGGCACTCCATGACGTGCCACAATCTCTCGCACATAGATATCGGCTAACCTTTCCGCCGATATACTCTCCTGGATCGGAATAAAATGGGCACTCTTCGTCAGCCGATCCACCACTACCCATATCGAATCTACTCCACGTGCGGTCCTGGGAAGTTTGGTGATAAAATCCATGGTGATGTCCTCCCATTTCCACACGGGAATATCCAACGGCTGCATCTTGCCGTGAGGTCTCTGGTGCTCCGCCTTGACCTTCTGGCAGGTCAAGCACCTCTCAACGTACCAAGCGACGTCCCGCTTCATGCAGGGCCACCAATAATCAGGTCGAAGATCTCGATACATCTTCGTCGCCCCTGGATGGATAGAAAATCGAGACTTATGAGCCTCATCCATCAATACCTACCGTACCCCACCCCAGTACGGTACCCACACCCTACCATGAAGCGTCATCAAACCCCGACTGTCGTAGTCGAACGAAGCTACTCGACCCACTATCCTCTCGCACTTCTGCCTCTCCTCCTTGAGACCCTCCATCTGAGCCTCCTTGATCCGCTCCAACAAAGGAGTGATTACCGTCATCCTCATACACAAATCCCTGATAGGGGCCGCCGACACCTTGCGGCTCAGGGCATCGGCCACCACGTTGGCCTTCCCTGGATGATACAGGATCTCACAGTCATAGTCCTTCAGCACGTCCAACCATCTCCTCTGTCTCATATTCAAACTCGGCTGATCCATAAGGTATCGTAAACTCTTGTGGTCCGTGTAGATAGTACAGCGGACCCCATACAGGTAATGCCTCCAAATCTTGAGGGCAAATACAACTGCCCCCAACTCCAAGTTGTGGGTAGGATAATTAGCCTCGTGAGGCTTCAACTGTCTCGAAGCATAAGCCACCACATGGCCTCGCTGCATCAACACTGCTCCCATACCCGTGATCGAAGCATCACAATAGACCACGAAATCCTCAACACCCTCTGGCAAGGTAAGGATCGGAGCCTCGCACAATCTCTGCCTGAGAGTCTCGAACGCCGCCTGCTGCTCAGGCCCCCAACGAAAAACTACCGACTTCTTGGTTAGTCGGGTGAGCGGCACTGCTATCTTGGAGAAATCCTGAATAAACCTCCGGTAATACCCTGCCAATCCTAGGAAGCTCCGAAATTCAGATGGAGACCTCGGGACCTCCCACTGCATCACGGCCTCAATCTTGGCCGGGTCAACCAAAATACCCTTCTGATTAACGAGATGCCCAAGAAACTGCACCTCGCGTAACCAGAACTCGCACTTGGAGAACTTAGCGAACAGTCTCTCCCTCCTCAAAGTCTCCAACACCTCCCGCAGGTGCTCCTCGTGCTGACCCTGCGTCTTGGAATACACCAAGATGTCATCGATGAACACTATCACTGACCGATCCAGCATCGGCCTACACACGCGGTTCATGAGATCCATGAACGCGGCTGGGGCATTGGTGAGCCCAAATGGCATCACCACAAACTCATAATGACCATACCGGGTCCTGAAAGCAGTCTTCTGTACATCCTCATCCCTGACCCTCATCTGGTGGTAACCGGAGCGTAGGTCGATCTTGGAGAACCAAGACGCTCCCTGGAGCTGATCAAACAAGTCATCTATCCTCGGAAGTGGGTAACGGTTCTTCACCGTTACCTTGTTCAACTCCCGGTAATCAATACACATCCGATGCGACCCGTCTTTCTTCCTCACAAATAAGATCGGAGCTCCCCAAGGCGAACTGCTCGGTCGAATGAAACCCTTGTCTAACAGCTCCTGAAGCTGTGTAGACAACTCCTGCATCTCAGGGGGAGCAAGTCGATATGGTGCTTTGGCTATCGGAGCCGCACCAGGAACCAGGTCGATCCTGAACTCAACCTGCCTCTCAGGAGGTATCCCCGGCAAATCCTCGGGAAACACATCCGGGTAATCTCGAACAATAGGAACATCATCGATCGTCGTCTTGCCCTTATCCCGGGCATCCAAGACGTAGGCTACGTAACCGGCGCAACCCTGCTGAACGTAGCGTCTCGCCCTAGCGGCAGAGCAGAAGGTCAACCCTCGCTGGGGCCTCTCGCCCTGAACCACTATCTCTCCCCCACTGGGAGTGCGAACCCTCACTAGCTGAAGCTCACAATCAATCACCGCCCCATTGGGGCTTAGCCAATCCATTCCCACAATAACTTTATTCCCGCGCAGGGGAATCGGAACCAAATCCACTGGAAACTGCTCCTCAAATATCTGAAGGGAACACCCTCTATATACTTTGTCGACCCTCACGGTCCTATCATCTGCTATCTCCACCTCTAACGGACAATCCAGTTCCCCCGGAGCTCTGCTAAATCTCTTGCTAAGCGCAAGCGATACAAATGATCGGGTGGCCCCCGAGTCAAACAATACCAAAGCAGGGATGCCGTTCACCGAGAACGACCCTAAATAAAGCGTACCATCAAATAATATTCAAACGATATAATAATAATTAAGAGATGAAAGAAATATACATACCCGTCACCACATCAGGAGTCGCTCGCGCCTCCTCTGCTGTCATCTGAAATGCCCTGCTCTTCGCCACCGGCGCATCAGCTCGGCCCTGACGGCCATCCGTGATCCTCAAAGTAGCAGGGGCGGGTGCATGCACCTTCCCTGCTGCAGCTAAACTGGGACACTGGGACCTTTTGTGTCCCCTCTGATTGCACTGAAAGCAAATCAGATCCGATGCTGTAACCGTAGTGGCAGGGGCCGTACAATCCCTACTCATATGCCCGATCCGTCCGCACTTGTAGCAGCCGGAACTCCCTGCCTTGCACGCCCCCTCGTGCAACCTCCCACACTTGCCACATCGACCGTGGCTCTGCTGACCCCTGGACCTGTGATCTGAAACCTTGGGCTTTTTTCCCACACTGCCTGCACCCGAAACCGCCTCCGGTTTCCTCTTCCTCTCCATCTCGAGATCAATCTCCCTCTCTCTGGCTCTAGCAATCATGTCGTCCAGTGTTTTGCAACTGGACCGGCTCACAAACATACGAATGTCGCTCCGCAACATCTCGTGATAACGGGCCTTCTTCATCTCCTCGTCTGCTGCATACTGAGGAACAAGAAGGGCCCGCTCCCTGAACTTGGCGGTGATCTCCGCCACTGTCTCGGTAGTCTGGGTAAGATCCTGGAACTCCCTGGCTAACTGTTGCACCTCAATGACCGGTGCGAACTCCGCTCTGAACCTGGTAGAAAAATCAGCCCAGGTCATGGCATCCAATGCCGCATCATCCCCGATGGTATGTCCTACCTCCTCCCACCAGTCACGTGCCCTGTCCTTCAGGAGACAGGACGCCAATCTGACCTTGTCCCCCTCGGGACATCTGCTAGTGCGGAACGCGTTGGCCACATCCGCCAACCACCTGGTACTCGCTATGGGGTCCCGTGCCCCGTGGTAGTCAGGAGCCCCGCACGCCCTGAACTCCCTGAAAGTGAGTGTGCGCGACCCCATCACGGCCGCCATCTCAGTACGGAAGGTACTCAGTCTCTCATCCATCATCTCCAAAATGCCCTCCTTGATCGAACCGAAGATTACAGGAGTCTGCTCAAGTATGATGCGAGTAATCTCAGAAGAAAGGAACTCTCTGGTCTGCTCATCCATCTGTCCGACCTCCGGGTCGGATCCCGATCCTGATCCTCCTCCGGCATCTGAACTGCCGGCTGCTGGCCTCGGACGCAAAACTACCATTCTGAAACATATCATAGCAACATCAGAACATTGAAATATTTCAAGGGATCATAATACGACTACTAGCTTCCTGGTCTAATCTTGGCCTTCCTTGATTCGAGTACGGATCCTCTGTTTCCAGTAGTATGGGCCCCTACTACCTTCCACATCTATCCGTACTTTCCTCAAGAACTGCCTCGACTTCCCCAAGTCACTTCTACCGCTGCTATTTTCTGCTACTCTCACCCTAGGCTTGCCCTAGAGAAAACTCGAGCTCAATACGACTGGTCCTCAGCTGCTGTAGGTCTCCTTGCACTGCCAGTTAGCCATCACCTGAACACCATCACATGTGATGAGGGTCGGATAATCCTTCAAGTAAAAGATCCGTCCCTACAACGGTTGGACTCAAACAAGAGCTGCGCAGTAGGGCCAGTTCCAGCACTCTGGGATTATTCAAACCTGATTACATGTGGTGTGACGTGTCCACCTAATGGCTAACTCCCATTACTCGGAATCCCACTAAGCACAAAGCAAGCAGCATTCGGACAAGGGAAACAGACTCACGCAAGCTATTCTTATAACAAGAAATTGCACTAGCATAGGATGCTAAGCTCACACTATCAGGCATAACCTAAACAGGCTATCCTACTGCTGTCCACTCAATTCTAGCATGCAATATTCATAGAGCTGTAACACATAAGCAGGCACATAAGGCATTCTCCTACACCCTTAGCCCTATTCTAGCATGCTGTTCTACTAAACTGAAATTGAACAAATAACTTGTATGGGTAATTTGGGAGTACTTACTTGAGCTCGGTTGACCGCATGCACACACCTCTTATCTTAAAACAATTCTTTTCCTTCTAAGTGTTCTCAAAATTCTTTTGAAAAAACATTTTATTAAAAATCTTTTATTTCCCCTTAGTTTGAGTTCAGATACACCCGAGAGTGTATCCGAATCCCTCAAACCAGGGCTCTGATACCAACTTGAAACGACCCAAAAATACGACCCAAAAATTTCGTTTTTAATACCATCAAAACTATAATCAGAGTATCATATAGATAAACCATGCGTGATATGTCCCAAAAGATAATAAAGTACTGTGCGGAAAATGTAACATGCTATATCCAAAACAACAACTAAATCAAAACCAACTAAAGCTGAAACGGTGGTGTGTGCGATGCCGTCATCCAGAGCTCTTCCCTTTGCTTGCGGAAGTACCTGAAACCAAAACTGAAACTGTAAGCATGAAGCTTAGTGAGCTCCCCCAACTTACCACATACCATACAACAACATATAAACACATATTGGGCCTTGCCCACTGCATCGGGTCGGGACCCGGAAAACTGCATCGGACCGAAGTCCGGAACTGACTGGGACCTTGTCCCCTGCATCGGACCGAAGTCCGGAACTGACTGCATCGGATCGAAGTCCGGAACTGACTGCATCGGACCGAAGTCCGGAACTAACTGGGACCGTGTCCCCTGCATCGGACCGAGGTCCGGGACTGACTGCACATAGTATAGCATATCATAACAATTTATACTGCATACTGCATCGGGCCGTGGCCCGGAACATAACACATACACATAGCACATAAAACATGTCTGAACCACGAAGGCATCAACATACTAACTACTACATCGGACCGAAGTCTGGAAACTACTATTAACTGGACGGGCCGGCATTGTGGCCTTAGACCCGCCCCTACGGGAAGGAAACTCACCTCGTAAGCTAGCGGATGAGAGTGCGGCTCGGAAAGCTAACGGCTGCTGCTCCTGAATCTCCTCGGCTACAATTCCATAAACACACTCAATCAATTACTAGCACTACACTCAGGGTAAAATGACTCTTTTACCCTTGGTCAAAGTTGACTTACTCAGGGCTGACTCGCCGAGTCGGGATACCCGACTCGCCGAGTCCTAGACTCTCCGCTCAACTCTTACCAGCTGTCACTCGTCGAGTGTGGCATCGACTCGACGAGTATCCTCTGGATCCAAAAACTCAGATGATCTTCATCCGACTCGCCGAGTCAGATGAACAGACTCGACGAGTTGTTCTTAATCCTCAAGGAGATTGCCTTGGACTCGCCGAGTTGTATGAACAACTCGCCGAGTCCCTCCATTACTGAGTCTACTCTTAACTCGCTGAGTCCACTCCCTAACTCACCTCGGACACTCGACACTGAAGAAACTGAAGAATTCGGGACTCGCGACCTGACTCGTCGAGTCGTTCCTCCGACTCGCCGAGTCGCCGCCATGCAACATATTTTTACTCGATTTCTCTTGAATACAACACATGCAAATGATAGATCTAGGTCCATTAAGCTGTTTTACCACGTAAAGTTTCCAACTTTACGTGCACAACCACATGAATGAGGGAAATAAGACTAAAATATGCACAATAAGGGTAGATCCATGGCTAATAAGCAATGTAACTCCAAAAAGACAGTGGATCTGGACTCTTCAACACCCCAACACTCAGATCCAAAGGTATATCGGCTCAATAACACAATCAAGCAAGCATAAAGCTTGGATCAAGCATCAAATAGCCCTTAAAAGAGCTCTAATGGAAGTTTAAGCATGAAACCAGAAGAGAACTCCGAAAATACCTCAATAAGTTCACACTTGGTCTTGGATCTTGGCACTAGAACTCGTTTCCTTGCTTCCTTCTTCTTCTCCTTCTTCACCCCTTCACAAAATGGAACAAGATCACTTATAAGCTCACAAGAGGAAGGTTTAGGGTTTCTCTCAGTGCTCTCAGGGGGAAAGTGACGAGATGGAGGCTATAATGGGGTTTAAATAGTGAGCAAACCCGGGGAGTTAGGGTTTCACCCAGACGGACGGACTCGCCGAGTCCAGGATATGGACTCGCCGAGTCGCCGGCTCCCGCGTGCACAAGATGCGCGTCCTGACTCGGCGAGTCAGGCTAGAACTCGCCGAGTCCCTCTTGAAAACTTAGCCCAAATCAAATTAATTAACATACCGGAAACGGGTCGTTACAATTCTCCCCCACTTGTTTCAGACTTCGTCCTCGAAGTCTGCTACGGCTGGACCTGCGAATAACTCCGGGTAGTGCGTTCTCATTTCTTCTTCAGCCTCCCATGTCCATTCAGACCCCTTCCGATGCTGCCACTGCACCTTTACCAGCTGAATTACCTTGTTCCTCAAGGTCTTGGTCTTCCGTTCCAAAATTGCTATCGGCTTCTCGATATAATTCAAGCCGCTATCGACCTGGATATCCTCCAAGGGAACGACCGCTGTCTCGTCCACTAGACACTTCCTCAACTGCGACACGTGGAAGGTGTTGTGTATCAAACTGAGCTCCGCAGGAAGATCTAACCGGTAAGCAACCCGACCCACCCGGGCCAAAACCCTGAAAGGACCAATAAATCTGGGGCCCAATTTGCCCCTCTTCCGGAACCTGATGACACCTTTCCAAGGTGAGACTTTCAGAAGAACCATGTCTCCTACCTGGAACTCCAAGTCTGAACGCCTCTTGTCGGCGTAGCTCTTCTGCCGACTCTGCGCAGTCTGCAGTCTACTACGGACCTGCTGGATCAGTTCCGTCGTCTTGAGCACCACTTCAGTGCTCCCCATAACCCGCTGACCGACCTCGCCCCAACAAATCGGGGTCCTGCACTTCCTGCCATATAACATCTCAAAAGGAGGTCGATCAATGCTCGCATGATAGCTGTTGTTATACGAGAATTCCGCTAAAGGAAGATACGTATCCCAACAGCCCCCAAAATCCAGGACGCATGCCCTAAGCATGTCCTCGAGAGTCTGAATCGTCATCTCGCTCTGCCCGTCAGTCTGAGGATGAAAAGCGGTGCTGAAATGGAGACGAGTACCCATCTCGTCGTGAAACCGCTTCCAGAATCTAGACGTGAAGCGAACATCTCGGTCCGACACTACCGATACCGGCACTCCATGACGTGCCACAATCTCTCGCACATAGATATCGGCTAACCTTTCCGCCGATATACTCTCCTGGATCGGAATAAAATGGGCACTCTTCGTCAGCCGATCCACCACTACCCATATCGAATCTACTCCACGTGCGGTCCTGGGAAGTTTGGTGATAAAATCCATGGTGATGTCCTCCCATTTCCACACGGGAATATCCAACGGCTGCATCTTGCCGTGAGGTCTCTGGTGCTCCGCCTTGACCTTCCGGCAGGTCAAGCACCTCTCAACGTACCAAGCGACGTCCCGCTTCATGCAGGGCCACCAATAATCAGGTCGAAGATCTCGATACATCTTCGTCGCCCCTGGATGGATAGAAAATCGAGACTTATGAGCCTCATCCATCAATACCTGCCGTACCCCACCCCAGTACGGTACCCACACCCTACCATGAAGCGTCATCAAACCCCGACTGTCGTAGTCGAACAAAGCTACTCGACCCACTATCCTCTCGCACTTCTGCCTCTCCTCCTTGAGACCCTCCATCTGAGCCTCCTTGATCCGCTCCAACAAAGGAGTGATTACCGTCATCCTCATACACAAATCCCTGATAGGGGCCGCCGACACCTTGCGGCTCAGGGCATCGGCCACCACGTTGGCCTTCCCTGGATGATACAGGATCTCACAGTCATAGTCCTTCAGCACGTCCAACCATCTCCTCTGTCTCATATTCAAACTCGGCTGATCCATAAGGTATCGTAAACTCTTGTGGTCCGTGTAGATAGTACAGCGGACCCCATACAGGTAATGCCTCCAAATCTTGAGGGCAAATACAACTGCCCCCAACTCCAAGTCGTGGGTAGGATAATTAGCCTCGTGAGGCTTCAACTGTCTCGAAGCATAAGCCACCACATGGCCTCGCTGCATCAACACTGCTCCCATACCCGTGATCGAAGCATCACAATAGACCACGAAATCCTCAACACCCTCTGGCAAGGTAAGGATCGGAGCCTCGCACAATCTCTGCCTGAGAGTCTCGAACGCCGCCTGCTGCTCAGGCCCCCAACGAAAAACTACCGACCTCTTGGTTAGTCGGGTGAGCGGCACTGCTATCTTGGAGAAATCCTGAATAAACCTCCGGTAATACCCTGCCAATCCTAGGAAGCTCCGAATTTCAGATGGAGACCTCGGGACCTCCCACTGCATCACGGCCTCAATCTTGGCCGGGTCAACCAAAATACCCTTCTGATTAACGAGATGCCCAAGAAACTGCACCTCGCGTAACCAGAACTCGCACTTGGAGAACTTAGCGAACAGTCTCTCCCTCCTCAAAGTCTCCAACACCTCCCGCAGGTGCTCCTCGTGCTGACCCTGCGTCTTGGAATACACCAAGATGTCATCGATGAACACTATCACTGACCGATCCAGCATCGGCCTACACACGCGGTTCATGAGATCCATGAACGCGGCTGGGGAATTGGTGAGCCCAAATGGCATCACCACAAACTCATAATGACCATACCGGGTCCTGAAAGCAGTCTTCTGTACATCCTCATCCCTGACCCTCATCTGGTGGTAACCGGAGCGTAGGTCGATCTTGGAGAACCAAGACGCTCCCTGGAGCTGATCAAACAAGTCATCTATCCTCGGAAGTGGGTAACGGTTCTTCACCGTTACCTTGTTCAACTCCCGGTAATCAATACACATCCGATGCGACCCGTCTTTCTTCCTCACAAATAAGATCGGAGCTCCCCAAGGCGAACTGCTCGGTCGAATGAAACCCTTGTCTAACAGCTCCTGAAGCTGTGTAGACAACTCCTGCATCTCAGGGGGAGCAAGTCGATATGGTGCTTTGGCTATCGGAGCCGCACCAGGAACCAGGTCGATCCTGAACTCAACCTGCCTTTCAGGAGGTATCCCCGGCAAATCCTCGGGAAACACATCCGGGTAATCTCGAACAATAGGAACATCATCGATCGTCGTCTTGCCCTTATCCCGGGCATCCAAGACGTAGGCTACGTAACCGGCGCAACCCTGCTGAACGTAGCGTCTCGCCCTAGCGGCAGAGCAGAAGGTCAACCCTCGCTGGGGCCTCTCGCCCTGAACCACTATCTCTCCCCCACTGGGAGTGCGAACCCTCACTAGCTGAAGCTCACAATCAATCACCGCCCCATTGGGGCTTAGCCAATCCATTCCCACAATAACTTTATTCCCGCGCAGGGGAATCGGAACCAAATCCACTGGAAACTGCTCCTCAAATATCTGAAGGGAACACCCTCTATATACTTTGTCGACCCTCACGGTCCTATCATCTGCTATCTCCACCTCTAACGGACAATCCAGTTCCCCCGGAGCTCTGCTAAATCTCTTGCTAAGCGCAAGCGATACAAATGATCGGGTGGCCCCCGAGTCAAACAATACCAAAGCAGGGATGCCGTTCACCGAGAACGACCCTAAATAAAGCGTACCATCAAATAATATTCAAACGATATAATAATAATTAAGAGATGAAAGAAATATACATACCCGTCACCACATCAGGAGTCGCTCGCGCCTCCTCTGCTGTCATCTGAAATGCCCTGCTCTTCGCCACCGGCGCATCAGCTCAGCCCTGACGGCCATCCGTGATCCTCAAAGTAGCAGGGGCGGGTGCATGCACCTTCCCTGCTGCAGCTAAACTGGGACACTTGGACCTTTTGTGTCCCCTCTGATTGCACTGAAAGCAAATCAGATCCGATGCTGTAACCGTAGTGGCAGGGGCCGTACAATCCCTACTCATATGCCCGATCCGTCCGCACTTGTAGCAGCCGGAACTCCCTGCCTTGCACGCCCCCTCGTGCAACCTCCCACACTTGCCACATCGACCGTGGCTCTGCTGACCCCTGGACCTGTGATCTGAAACCTTGGGCTTTTTGCCCACACTGCCTGCACCCGAAACCGCCTCCGGTTTCCTCTTCCTCTCCATCTCGAGATCAATCTCCCTCTCTCTGGCTCTAGCAATCATGTCGTCCAGTGTTTTGCAACTGGACCGGCTCACAAACATACGAATGTCGCTCCGTAACATCTCGTGATAACGGGCCTTCTTCATCTCCTCGTCTGCTGCATACTGAGGAACAAGAAGGGCCCGCTCCCTGAACTTGGCGGTGATCTCCGCCACTGTCTCGGTAGTCTGGGTAAGATCCTGGAACTCCCTGGCTAACTGTTGCACCTCAATGACCGGTGCGAACTCCGCTCTGAACCTGGTAGAAAAATCAGCCCAGGTCATGGCATCCAATGCCGCATCATCCCCGATGGTATGTCCTACCTCCTCCCACCAGTCACGTGCCCTGTCCTTCAGGAGACAGGACGCCAATCTGACCTTGTCCCCCTCGGGACATCTGCTAGTGCGGAACGCGTTGGCCACATTCGCCAACCACCTGGTACTCGCTATGGGGTCCCGTGCCCCGTGGTAGTCAGGAGCCCCGCACGCCCTGAACTCCCTGAAAGTGAGTGTGCGCGACCCCATCACGGCCGCCATCTCAGTACGGAAGGTACTCAGTCTCTCATCCATCATCTCCAAAATGCCCTCCTTGATCGAACCGAAGATTACAGGAGTCTGCTCAAGTATGATGCGAGTAATCTCAGAAGAAAGGAACTCTCTGGTCTGCTCATCCATCTGTCCGACCTCCGGGTCGGATCCCGATCCTGATCCTCCTCCGGCATCTGAACTGCCGGCTGCTGGCCTCGGACGCAAAACTACCATTCTGAAACATATCATAGCAACATCAGAACATTGAAATATTTCAAGGGATCATAATACGACTACTAGCTTCCTGGTCTAATCTTGGCCTTCCTTGATTCGAGTACGGATCCTCTGTTTCCAGTAGTATGGGCCCCTACTACCTTCCACATCTATCCGTACTTTCCTCAAGAACTGCCTCGACTTCCCCAAGTCACTTCTACCGCTGCTATTTTCTGCTACTCTCACCCTAGGCTTGCCCTAGAGAAAACTCGAGCTCAATACGACTGGTCCTCAGCTGCTGTAGGTCTCCTTGCACTGCCAGTTAGCCATCACCTGAACACCATCACATGTGATGAGGGTCGGATAATCCTTCAAGTAAAAGATCCGTCCCTACAACGGTTGGACTCAAACAAGAGCTGCGCAGTAGGGCCAGTTCCAGCACTCTGGGATTATTCAAACCTGATTACATGTGGTGTGACGTGTCCACCTAATGGCTAACTCCCATTACTCGGAATCCCACTAAGCACAAAGCAAGCAGCATTCGGACAAGGGAAACAGACTCACGCAAGCTATTCTTATAACAAGAAATTGCACTAGCATAGGATGCTAAGCTCACACTATCAGGCATAACCTAAACAGGCTATCCTACTGCTGTCCACTCAATTCTAGCATGCAATATTCATAGAGCTGTAACACATAAGCAGGCACATAAGGCATTCTCCTACACCCTTAGCCCTATTCTAGCATGCTGTTCTACTAAACTGAAATTGAACAAATAACTTGTATGGGTAATTTGGGAGTACTTACTTGAGCTCGGTTGACCGCATGCACACACCTCTTATCTTAAAACAATTCTTTTCCTTCTAAGTGTTCTCAAAATTCTTTTGAAAAAACATTTTATTAAAAATCTTTTATTTCCCCTTAGTTTGAGTTCAGATACACCCGAGAGTGTATCCGAATCCCTCAAACCAGGGCTCTGATACCAACTTGAAACGACCCAAAAATACGACCCAAAAATTTCGTTTTTAATACCATCAAAACTATAATCAGAGTATCATATAGATAAACCATGCGTGATATGTCCCAAAAGATAATAAAGTACTGTGCGGAAAATGTAACATGCTATATCCAAAACAACAACTAAATCAAAACCAACTAAAGCTGAAACGGTGGTGTGTGCGATGCCGTCATCCAGAGCTCTTCCCTTTGCTTGCGGAAGTACCTGAAACCAAAACTGAAACTGTAAGCATGAAGCTTAGTGAGCTCCCCCAACTTACCACATACCATACAACAACATATAAACACATATTGGGCCTTGCCCACTGCATCGGGTCGGGACCCGGAAAACTGCATCGGACCGAAGTCCGGAACTGACTGGGACCTTGTCCCCTGCATCGGACCGAAGTCCGGAACTAACTGCATCGGACCGAAGTCCGGAACTGACTGCATCGGACCGAAGTCCGGAACTAACTGCATCGGACCGAAGTCCGGAACTAACTGGGACCGTGTCCCCTGCATCGGACCGAGGTCCGGGACTGACTGCACATAGTATAGCATATCATAACAATTTATACTGCATACTGCATCGGGCCGTGGCCCGGAACATAACACATACACATAGCACATAAAACATGTCTGAACCACGAAGGCATCAACATACTAACTACTACATCGGACCGAAGTCTGGAAACTACTATTAACTGGACGGGCCGGCATTGTGGCCTTAGACCCGCCCCTACGGGAAGGAAACTCACCTCGTAAGCTAGCGGATGAGAGTGCGGCTCGGAAAGCTAACGGCTGCTGCTCCTGAATCTCCTCGGCTACAATTCCATAAACACACTCAATCAATTACTAGCACTACACTCAGGGTAAAATGACTCTTTTACCCTTGGTCAAAGTTGACTTACTCAGGGCTGACTCGCCGAGTCGGGATACCCGACTCGCCGAGTCCTAGACTCTCCGCTCAACTCTTACCAGCTGTCACTCGTCGAGTGTGGCATCGACTCGACGAGTATCCTCTGGATCCAAAAACTCAGATGATCTTCATCCGACTCGCCGAGTCAGATGAACAGACTCGACGAGTTGTTCTTAATCCTCAAGGAGATTGCCTTGGACTCGCCGAGTTGTATGAACAACTCGCCGAGTCCCTCCATTACTGAGTCTACTCTTAACTCGCTGAGTCCACTCCCTAACTCACCTCGGACACTCGACACTGAAGAAACTGAAGAATTCGGGACTCGCGACCTGACTCGTCGAGTCGTTCCTCCGACTCGCCGAGTCGCCGCCATGCAACATATTTTTACTCGATTTCTCTTGAATCCAACACATGCAAATGATAGATCTAGGTCCATTAAGCTGTTTTACCACGTAAAGTTTCCAACTTTACGTGCACAACCACATGAATGAGGGAAATAAGACTAAAATATGCACAATAAGGGTAGATCCATGGCTAATAAGCAATGTAACTCCAAAAAGACAGTGGATCTGGACTCTTCAACACCCCAACACTCAAATCCAAAGGTATATCGGCTCAATAACACAATCAAGCAAGCATAAAGCTTGGATCAAGCATCAAATAGCCCTTAAAAGAGCTCTAATGGAAGTTTAAGCATGAAACCAGAAGAGAACTCCGAAAATACCTCAATAAGTTCACACTTGGTCTTGGATCTTGGCACTAGAACTCGTTTCCTTGCTTCCTTCTTCTTCTCCTTCTTCACCCCTTCACAAAATGGAACAAGATCACTTATAAGCTCACAAGAGGAAGGTTTAGGGTTTCTCTCAGTGCTCTCAGGGGGAAAGTGACGAGATGGAGGCTATAATGGGGTTTAAATAGTGAGCAAACCCGGGGAGTTAGGGTTTCACCCAGACGGACGGACTCGCCGAGTCCAGGATATGGACTCGCCGAGTCGCCGGCTCCCGCGTGCACAAGATGCGCGTCCTGACTCGGCGAGTCAGGCTAGAACTCGCCGAGTCCCTCTTGAAAACTTAGCCCAAATCAAATTAATTAACATACCGGAAACGGGTCGTTACAATTCTCCCCCACTTGTTTCAGACTTCGTCCTCGAAGTCTGCTACGGCTGGACCTGCGAATAACTCCGGGTAGTGCGTTCTCATTTCTTCTTCAGCCTCCCATGTCCATTCAGACCCCTTCCGATGCTGCCACTGCACCTTTACCAGCTGAATTACCTTGTTCCTCAAGGTCTTGGTCTTCCGTTCCAAAATTGTCACAACTGTGAATTTTAAGCTATGTAATCTATACATTCAAGTTAATGTGAATCAAAAACTTTAATCAAATACAAGATACAAGTACTATAGATAGTCATCAAACAATTGGAGACCCTAGAAGTTTTGGTTAAGTCCATTTTGGACTAAGACTTCCTTATTGGATCCAAATGAATCAATAAGCTTCCAATTAGACTATCATGGGCTTAGGACCCTAATTGGGCTCTAATTGGACCCACATTCGTTTATTCCAATATTTTGGGCTAGGTAGAACCTAGAAGGAAATAAAACACAAGTTTGATCCATAATTTAACCTAACCTAGCTTAATAAAGCATAAAAATCACAATTTTATTTTATAAGTCCAATAAATACCCTAAACTACCTCTAATGTTGGGCTTAGGGGCAAAAGCCCAAATTTTTCCTCTTTCCCCTTCATATTCTCGGCCCAAGGCCCAAATCCAAGGGAGGTTGACTTTGGTTGCCACCTCACTATTATCTAATGGATTTCTAGGCACATATCACATACCTCCATGCATGTATCACTTCAAGAGTCACTTCTTTTCTCTCTTCTCTTCTTGTTTGGCCGAGAGCATCATCACACACACCAAAAATATCTCAACTTTCTCTCTAGAACACACAAGAACTCTCCTTCCTCCCCTCTCCAAAAATCTCGAAATTTAGGGACTTTCCAAGAGGATTTTGCAAGTAAATCATCATCTAAGGTAAGATTATGCATAAATCTATGGTTTAAATTCTTTGGTTATCAAAATCCTACCCTAATCTATACAAAAATCGTGATCTTACACCCTAGAATCATCTCAAAACTCAAGATCTTCATCAAAGGGAGCCAAGGCCAAAAATCACTTCATTTCTCTCCCATTTTCTTCCAAAAACCGAGTCAACACCCCAAGGTGAGATTCATACCCCTATTTTCTGTTTTTATGAGTTTTTGTGGGAGGGGAATACAAGTGAAAGTGTAGATCTATATGTATTTGTATGCCTTGTATGATTTCCATGCTTATATGTATGCTTTTATGTGTTTTTATGTTGGATCTAGCCTTAAAACTCATCAAAACCGAGATATATCTTGTGTTAAATGATTTTAGCTTCAAATATATTTCTAAACACAAAGAGCTTCAAGAAAAATGGCTAAGTGGGTTAGTGATAATTTTCTTTGGGTTAAAAACACAAATTTTGGGCCTAAAATGTGAAAAATGCAAAAATAAGGGCCCAAATTGACATTTCACAGATTCTGATGGATGAAGTGTGCCAAAACAGTTTCTATAAATAAATTTCTGGAAATATACTCATTTGGGGGATTAAAAACATAAATTTCAAGCTTATTGGGCTAAAAATGAAAATTTCGGCCCAATAAGGCCCATTATGCGAATTTTCCTGTTTTGGAGGGCCAAAACTGTAACTTTCTGTAAAACAGTGGACTATAAGTGTTCCAAATCCTTTTCAAAGGTTTAAAATGCTTTTTAAATTTAAAAAGGACCAAAGTTGCAAAAATTTTCCATTTTGGGCCAAAATTGTCAAAATTGCGAAAAGATGGGCTAAACCGAGAAAAACTGCATTTTCAGGGACTTAAACTGTTTTCTTTGAAAAATATGCTGGAAAATATTAATTTCAATAATTTTTGGTGTTAAAATGTCAAGAAAAATAGTTTAAGGACCAAACCGGGAAATATTTAATAAAAGGGTTGAAAATGTAAATTTTACAATTAATGAGAGGCTGAAAACAGAAATATTCCAAGGCTGATTCAATGTGTACAATTTGATCAAATAATGACACCTCGACTATCAACGAAATACAACTCATTACAATACCAAAAGTCGTTGTTAAACGAATTGGCTCGGTCTCGAGCCAATGCAAATCTACAACTACTAACTCCTTGATACATACAAATAATGATTGGTAATACATATACATACGAGTGTGCACAGACGTCTACGCACCATCTTCGGGCCCCAAAAGTGTAAAATCTTGTTTGTTGGGCCTAGCTAGCCCAATGACCTGATCTTAAGGCCCGAAGACATTTTTTTTCTACGAAGTGTTGAGTTTCACCGACTTGGCACAACGTAGGGTGACTTTCAATGGCTTGTACCACTGGTCCCCAAGGGTCCATGGTATTGCTAGAAAAGTCTACACATTTTACGAGGCGGGTCGGGGACCCCTCGCACGCATATTTTCCCCAGCCGGTTAATGGAGTTACCGGGGTCTTCGTGACCTCTTTCTCTTCGGATGTGGGACTACACATAGTCCGGGCGATTGGATAACGTGATTAGTATGGACGACGCCTTCGGGTTCGTTAGTATAACTACAAACTGGGCGTTTGTGTAATGCGGGTTTGTAGTAAATAATCAATGCTCGAGAACCTTCCAACGTCGCTTGGGACCGATACTGCTATTTTTATAATGTTTTCAACGCAACTTAATGGATTCCAAAAGAGCTAGGGGAACATCGGGTTTCCCTAGGGTTTTTATCACATACAGATTTGAAACGCATACATCTTAAATGAACATTTTTTTTAGTATAGAAACAAACAGGCATACCTATGGATCTTCACAAACGTTTTCGAAAGCTTTTCTTTTCAGAAAATATCGGATTTTCTGGTGGTTTTTCAAGAAATATAAACATTCGATTTCAAACACTACTTATGAACTCACCAACATTTCATATGTTGACGTTTTTTTTTAAAATACTTGTATTCTCAGGGAACCAGTGAATCAAGGGAAATCATACTCAGTGACGGTTGCAGTTTATTTTTGAATGAACCAAACAACATTAATTTTTGGAAATGTAATGTCTTAAACAATGTATGACATGTAAACACTACTGGTTGTACTATGTTGATGAATGGTGACGAATGTTGTTTCGTTTCATATATATTCAATGTTATGGTATTCAATTGAGTCACGACAGCCCCCGGACGTTTCCGCCATCTGGTTCGGGGGTGTGACAGGTTGGTATCAGAGCTTTGTTTATAGTGAACTAGCATGTCGAGCCATACATTGATATGCAACTATAAACCAAAAAGAGGGACTAACATAACTCTGAACAAAACAAATGAATAAAATACACTTGCCTGCATTAGGAGTAAGGACCTAACGCTGAATCAAACACCATAATACTGGTATCTCAGTTAATTCGGGACTGTTCTTAGTGATACCAAGGAGTGAATGTAGCCTGATCAACTACATTCTCTCCAAGGTAAAACTAACACATGTCTTGATGAGATCGGAATAGCCAGGGAACCTAAAAATTTTACCCTATATCACCCAAAAAGAGAATATTTGCTTAGTCTGTGTAATAGTCATAGTACCCTAGGAATAATGTAGCAAAATTACGTACTCACGCAGACAGCATGGCTGGTTTTCATCATCCTGGAGACCCCTACTTCCCTAATCAGGGAAACAACGGGTGGCTGGAGGAGGAAGAGGAGCCTGAGGAAGAGCCTGAAGAAGAACCTGAGGAGGACCCCGAAGAGGAATCTGACGGGGAACCGGAGGCGGAAGTCGAGGGCGAGCCTATCGAACCCGAAGAAGACGAAGAACCTTTCGAAGAGGAGCTCGATGACAGCGAAGGGGGTGATTCGGATGCAGAGTCCGAGGTCATCGACCCCCCTTACCCGATCAGGGTGCCTGCTTATCGTGTGGGACCCACTGGACCTACCCCTCCTTGGGGCATGGATCTTTGGAGATGGAGCAGACATCAGGGACAGCGACCCCCGTTTGGCATGTCACGCGAGTTCTTTGACTTGAGGGACGGAGGACCGGCCGACCGAGCCCTACCAGTCATGGTGAGACGGTTACGGGACACCGGCGACCTTGCTCAGGACACTGCTGATCAAGTACGCCGGTTGTGGACTAGAGTCGAGCGTGCGGAGCAGGAGACACGTGACGTCCTCCGGGAGTTTCACATGAGGCAGGTAAGGTGGGAATCTCGACTTCAGGATGCAGAACGCCTAGTGGCTCGTCTTCAGGGAGCATCCACATCTTCGGCGCCACCTCCTGACGCAGCTCATCGCGGTTAGGGATAGACCTATCGTAGTAGGATATTAGTAACTATGTTATGTACTCCGGCTCTATGTTTAAGTGACTACACTACTCATGGAGCCGTTATGCTGTCGGATTAGTGTTACTTATGTATGCTCCTACGAGCAAATTTTCTTGTACTAAACACGGATAATATTAATAAACTTTTGTGTGTTTTGCTATGATATTCTCAGTTGTTAACTTGTTATGTGTTGAGGTGTTATTGTATGCTTGATGATAGTAATGCTTAGGTTCGTACCCTACACCTAGTTAGTAGGATCACAACCTCACCGAAACCACGTACACTCAACCTCTTTCCGTTTCATGACAGAAAGATGCCTCGCCCAGCTACTCGCGGAAATCCCGAACCAACCCCGCCGGAAGTTGACTCCACTGCTTTCCAGGCAGCCGTGTCTGCTGCAGTCACAGCGGCTATGGCACAACTTCACCGAGGGAACAACGGAGGAGGTAACGGACAAGGATCCGGAAGTTCGAACAACGGGACGAACCAAGGACTCACTAAAACGTGCACCTACAAGGATTTTGCGAACGCTAAACCCCGAACTTTCAACGGTACCGGAGGAGTGATCGCCCTAAAGCGATGGATCGAGAAGGTAGAGTCGGTATTCGAGATATGCGAGTGCCCCGAGCAAATGAAAGTGAAGTTCGCGGCCTGCACTTTTGTGGACCAAGCACTCACTTGGTGGAATGGGCATGTGGAAGCTATGACACTCCCTGTCGCCAACTCTATTCCCTGGGCAGAGATGAAAGAGATGTTGACGGCTGAGTACTGCCCCCGAGGCGAAATACAGAAGATGGAGCAGGAACTATGGAATCTCACGGTGCAGAATGGGAACATCGATGCTTACATATCGAGATTCAGCGAACTATCTCTGTTGTGCCCGGGTATGATCACATCAGAGGGGAAGAAGATTGAACGATTCATTTGGGGATTGACATCCCCCATTCAAGGGAATGTGATAGCTGCGAACCCTGAAACTTTTGACAGTGCGAAGAGATTGGCAAAGAGGCTGTATGATCATAACCACAAAAAGGGCGAGAAACCGGTAGAGACTGAGAAGAAGAAGGAGAGTGATGGTAAGAAAGGATGGAACAACAAGAGGAAGGGGCGTCAAGGTCCCGAGACCTCTAAAAAGCAGCAAACGGTGGCAGTTCACGCTGTCACTGCGCCGGTACCAGTCGCATCACATGCTCCAGCCTCAGCTGCTTCAAATACTTCAAGACCCTATTCCGGCACTCATCCCAAATGCAACAAGTGCGGTTTCCATCACCAAGGAGAATGTAGGGAGTTCCATTGCACCAGTTGCAACCGAAGGGGACACACTGCAAAGTTCTGCAGGACTTATCCTTCTCAGAACCAGAGTCAGGGAAACAACCAGAACAACAACAACAATCACCGCAACATCAACAACACCAATGCCGGCGGCAACAACGCAGGGCCTAGCCACACCTGTTTCGGGTGTGGAAGGACGGGACATTTCCGTCGAGATTGCCCTAACAACAACAACAACTCCGGAAACAGAGGAACAGGAAGAATGCTGACTATGGGTCAGAGTGATGCAGTTCAAGATCCCGCAGTTGTGACCGGTACGTTTCTCCTAAACCACACTTATGCATGCATCTTATTTGATACCGGAGCGGAGCGAAGTTTCGTAAGCGAGAAGTTTAAACATTTACTAAAACAACAACCCCAGAAGCTAAATGAAACCTATACGGTGGAAATGGCCAATGGGAAAACCGAATCCACTAGGGAGATCTACATCGGATGTACCCTAACCCTTAACCAGCACGTCTTTCGAATAGACCTAATGCCAGTATCAATTAGGAGTTTCGATGTGATTATCGGCATGGATTGGTTAAGCCCCCACCATGCTGAGATTATGTGCCACGAGAAGGCCGTTCGCCTTCGTCTCCCAAATCACGAAACCCTAGCAATTTACGGAGACAAACCCAGTACGAATCTCCGCCTCATCTCGTGCATCAAAGCGCAAAAACACTTGCGAAAGAACAATTTGGCATTCTTGGCTCACATAGTGGACAAGACCAAAGAAGAAACTAACATCCAAGACATTCCGGTAGCGTGTGAATATCCGGACGTGTTTCCCGAAGATCTTCCAGGAGTACCCCCAGAGAGACAGGTTGAATTCCGAATCGACCTCGTTCCAGGAGCAACTCCCCTCGCTAAATCACCATATCGACTGGCTCCTGCTGAAATGCAGGAATTGTCCAGCCAACTCAGTGAGCTTCTGGACAAGGGATTTATCCGACCTAGCTACTCGCCATGGGGAGCTCCGGTGCTCTTTGTCAAAAAGAAGGACGGATCTTTCAGAATGTGCATCGATTACAGAGAGTTGAATAAACTCACTGTTAAAAACCGCTACCCACTCCCACGAATCGATGATCTATTCGACCAGCTCCAAGGAGCTAGCTATTTTTCTAAAATAGATCTACGGTCCGGATACCATCAACTCAAGGTCCGAGAAGAAGATATTGCTAAAACCGCTTTCCGAACCCGCTATGGACATTATGAATTCGTCGTAATGCCCTTCGGTCTAACAAATGCACCCGCTGCATTTATGGACCTAATGAACCGAATCTGTCGACCGTTCTTGGACAACTTCGTCATTGTGTTTATCGATGACATCCTCGTCTATTCTCGAAGCAAAGAGGAGCATGGCCAACATCTCCGACAAGTCCTAGAAACGCTGCGATCGGAAAAGCTTTACGCCAAACTCTCCAAGTGCGAGTTCTGGCTTCGGAGTGTGAATTTCTTAGGCCACGTAGTTAGCCAAGATGGAATTCATGTGGATCCCTCTAAGGTCAAAGCTGTGGAAGGATGGGCAACTCCGACTACGCCCACAGAAATTCGTCAGTTCTTAGGCCTAGCAGGCTACTATAGGAGATTCATCCAAAACTTCTCAAAAATCGCAAAGCCACTTACCTTGCTTACGCAAAAGAGTGTGCCATTCAAGTGGACAGACCGACAAGAGATTGCGTTTCGAACCTTGAAGCAAGCTCTTTGCAGCGCCCCTGTACTATCTCTACCTGAAGGAACGGAAGATTTTGTAGTTTACTGTGACGCGTCAAATCAGGGCTTAGGTTGCGTTCTCATGCAACGTGGAAGAGTAATAGCATATGCGTCCCGTCAACTAAAGGCGCACGAAGTAAATTACACAACCCATGACCTAGAACTGGGAGCCATGGTCTTCGCTCTAAAAATTTGGAGGCACTACCTGTACGGTACAAAGTGCACCATCTTTACGGACCACAAGAGCCTCCAGCACATCTTGAATCAGAAGGAGCTGAACATGAGACAACGAAGATGGGTGGAATTGTTAAACGACTACGAATGCGAGATCAAGTACCATCCAGGCAAGGCCAACGTGGTAGCTGACGCATTAAGTCGGAAGGAATATACAAATCGTCATACGAAAACGCACTCGATAACCATTCAGTCTCATCTGACCACTCAAATTGCATTAGCCCAGGCAGAGGCTATGAAAACGGAAAACAGAACTAGCGAGGCATTACGCGGAATGGAGAAGAACCTGGAAGTCAAAGAGAATGGGGTATACTACTTCATGAACCGTATTTGGATTCCAAAAATCGGAGGATTCAGGGAGATAGTTATGAAGGAAGCCCACAAGACACGATACTCCATTCATCCTGGTTCGGACAAGATGTATTTGGACATTAAGCAGCACTATTGGTGGCCTAACATGAAGGCGGAAATCGCAACTTATGTTAGTAAGTGCCTTATGTGTGCCAAAGTAAAAGTGGAATACCATAAACCTTCCGGATTGTTACAGCAACCGGCAATCCCTGAGTGGAAATGGGAGGGGATTTCTATGGACTTCGTGACCAAACTGCCCAAGACGTCGGACGGATTGGACACCATATGGGTAATAATCGACCGACTGACGAAATCTGCCCATTTCCTGCCAATCAAAGAGTCCTACAAGATGGAGAGGCTGACGCGTTTGTACCTACGAGAGATTGTAAGACTTCATGGAGTGCCAAAATCCATCATTTCGGATAGGGACAGTAGATTCACGTCACGCTTTTGGCAGTCGCTCCACAAGGCAATGGGAACTCATCTTGATATGAGCACCGCGTATCACCCACAAACGGACGGTCAAAGCGAACGAACCATTCAGACGCTTGAAGACATGCTTCGTGCATGTGTGATAGACTTCGGAAAGTCTTGGGATACCCACCTACCGTTGATCGAGTTTTCATATAACAATAGTTATCATTCGAGCATTAAGGTGGCCCCTTTCGAAGCACTGTACGGGCGTAAATGTAGATCACCGTTATGTTGGGCTGAAGTAGGTGACACCCAGCTAGCAGGAACACATACGTCGGATAGGGCAATGACAGGACCGGAAATCATTCGAGAGACCACAGAAAAGATTGTTCAGATCAAAGCTCGATTACAGGCATCGCGTGACCGGCAAAAGAGCTACGCTGATGAACGGCGAAAGCCCTTAGAGTTCCAGGTCGGTGATCGAGTATTGTTGAAGGTCTCACCCTGGAAAGGGGTTATACGTTTCGGAAAACGAGGAAAGCTAAACCCACGGTACATTGGACCTTTCGAAATCGTCGCCCGAATAGGTCCGGTAGCCTACAGACTACAACTACCCCCGGAGCTAAACGGTGTGCACCCCGTGTTTCATGTTTCTAATCTGAAAAAGTGCCTATCAGATGAAACCCTTGTCGTTCCTCTTGACGAAATCGAAATCAATGAGAATCTCCTGTTCGTCGAAGAGCCAATCGAAATCATGGACAGAGAGGTGAAGCGTACTAAGCAGAGTCGCATCCCGATCGTGAAGGTACGGTGGAACGCAAAGCGTGGGCCAGAATTTACGTGGGAACGCGAAGATCAAATGAAGCAGAAGTACCCTCACCTATTCTAGCATTCTCAAATCTAGCTTTCAAGCAGAATTTCGGGACGAAATTCCCTTTAACGGGGGGATGATGTCACAACTGTGAATTTTAAGCTATGTAATCTATACATTCAAGTTAATGTGAATCAAAAACTTTAATCAAATACAAGATACAAGTACTATAGATAGTCATCAAACAATTGGAGACCCTAGAAGTTTTGGTTAAGTCCATTTTGGACTAAGACTTCCTTATTGGATCCAAATGAATCAATAAGCTTCCAATTAGACTATCATGGGCTTAGGACCCTAATTGGGCTCTAATTGGACCCACATTCGTTTATTCCAATATTTTGGGCTAGGTAGAACCTAGAAGGAAATAAAACACAAGTTTGATCCATAATTTAACCTAACCTAGCTTAATAAAGCATAAAAATCGCAATTTTATTTTATAAGTCCAATAAATACCCTAAACTACCTCTAATGTTGGGCTTAGGGGCAAAAGCCCAAATTTTTCCTCTTTCCCCTTCATATTCTCGGCCCAAGGCCCAAATCCAAGGGAGGTTGACTTTGGTTGCCACCTCACTATTATCTAATGGATTTCTAGGCACATATCACATACCTCCATGCATGTATCACTTCAAGAGTCACTTCTTTTCTCTCTTCTCTTCTTGTTTGGCCGAGAACATCATCACACACACCAAAAATATCTCAACTTTCTCTCTAGAACACACAAGAACTCTCCTTCCTCCCCTCTCCAAAAATCTCGAAATTTAGGGACTTTCCAAGAGGATTTTGCAAGTAAATCATCATCTAAGGTAAGATTATGCATAAATCTATGGTTTAAATTCTTTGGTTATCAAAATCCTACCCTAATCTATACAAAAATCGTGATCTTACACCCTAGAATCATCTCAAAACTCAAGATCTTCATCAAAGGGAGCCAAGGCCAAAAATCACTTCATTTCTCTCCCATTTTCTTCCAAAAACCGAGTCAACACCCCAAGGTGAGATTCATACCCCTATTTTCTGTTTTTATGAGTTTTTGTGGGAGGGGAATACAAGTGAAAGTGTAGATCTATATGTATTTGTATGCCTTGTATGATTTCCATGCTTATATGTATGCTTTTATGTGTTTTTATGTTGGATCTAGCCTTAAAACTCATCAAAACCGAGATATATCTTGTGTTAAATGATTTTAGCTTCAAATATATTTCTAAACACAAAGAGCTTCAAGAAAAATGGCTAAGTGGGTTAGTGATAATTTTCTTTGGGTTAAAAACACAAATTTTGGGCCTAAAATGTGAAAAATGCAAAAATAAGGGCCCAAATTGACATTTCACAGATTCTGATGGATGAAGTGTGCCAAAACAGTTTCTATAAATAAATTTCTGGAAATATACTCATTTGGGGGATTAAAAACATAAATTTCAAGCTTATTGGGCTAAAAATGAAAATTTCGGCCCAATAAGGCCCATTATGCGAATTTTCCTGTTTTGGAGGGCCAAAACTGTAACTTTCTGTAAAACAGTGGACTATAAGTGTTCCAAATCCTTTTCAAAGGTTGAAAATGCTTTTTAAATTTAAAAAGGACCAAAGTTGCAAAAATTTTCCATTTTGGGCCAAAATTGTCAAAATTGCGAAAAGATGGGCTAAACCGAGAAAAACTGCATTTTCAGGGACTTAAACTGTTTTCTTTGAAAAATATGCTGGAAAATATTAATTTCAATAATTTTTGGTGTTAAAATGTCAAGAAAAATAGTTTAAGGACCAAACCGGGAAATATTTAATAAAAGGGTTGAAAATGTAAATTTTACAATTAATGAGAGGCTGAAAACAGAAATATTCCAAGGCTGATTCAATGTGTACAATTTGATCAAATAATGACACCTCGACTATCAACGAAATACAACTCATTACAATACCAAAAGTCGTTGTTAAACGAATTGGCTCGGTCTCGAGCCAATGCAAATCTACAACTACTAACTCCTTGATACATACAAATAATGATTGGTAATACATATACATACGAGTGTGCACAGACGTCTACGCACCATCTTCGGGCCCCAAAAGTGTAAAATCTTGTTTGTTGGGCCTAGCTAGCCCAATGACCTGATCTTAAGGCCCGAAGACATTTTTTTTCTACGAAGTGTTGAGTTTCACCGACTTGGCACAACGTAGGGTGACTTTCAATGGCTTGTACCACTGGTCCCCAAGGGTCCATGGTATTGCTAGAAAAGTCTACACATTTTACGAGGCGGGTCGGGGACCCCTCGCACGCATATTTTCCCCAGCCGGTTAATGGAGTTACCGGGGTCTTCGTGACCTCTTTCTCTTCGGATGTGGGACTACACATAGTCCGGGCGATTGGATAACGTGATTAGTACGGACGACGCCTTCGGGTTCGTTAGTATAACTATAAACTGGGCGTTTGTGTAATGCGGGTTTGTAGTAAATAATCAATGCTCGAGAACCTTCCAACGTCGCTTGGGACCGATACTGCTATTTTTATAATGTTTTCAACGCAACTTAATGGATTCCAAAAGAGCTAGGGGAACATCGGGTTTCCCTAGGGTTTTTATCACATACAGATTTGAAACGCATACATCTTAAATGAACATTTTTTTTTTAGTATAGAAACAAACAGGCATACCTATGGATCTTCACAAACGTTTTCGAAAGCTTTTCTTTTCAGAAAATATCGGATTTTCTGGTGGTTTTTCAAGAAATATAAACATTCGATTTCAAACACTACTTATGAACTCACCAACATTTCATATGTTGACGTTTTTTTTTAAAATACTTGTATTCTCAGGGAACCAGTGAATCAAGGGAAATCATACTCAGTGACGGTTGCAGTTTATTTTTGAATGAACCAAACAACATTAATTTTTGGAAATGTAATGTCTTAAACAATGTATGACATGTAAACACTACTGGTTGTACTATGTTGATGAATGGTGACGAATGTTGTTTCGTTTCATATATATTCAATGTTATGGTATTCAATTGAGTCACGACAGCCCCCGGACGTTTCCGCCGTCTGGTTCGGGGGTGTGACAAAAATTGCTATCGGCTTCTCGATATAATTCAAGCCGCTATCGACCTGGATATCCTCCAAGGGAACGACCGCTGTCTCGTCCACTAGACACTTCCTCAACTGCGACACGTGGAAGGTGTTGTGTATCAAACTGAGCTCCGCAGGAAGATCTAACCGGTAAGCAACCCGACCCACCCGGGCCAAAACCCTGAAAGGACCAATAAATCTGGGGCCCAATTTGCCCCTCTTCCGGAACCTGATGACACCTTTCCAAGGTGAGACTTTCAGAAGAACCATGTCTCCTACCTGGAACTCCAAGTCTGAACGCCTCTTGTCGGCGTAGCTCTTCTGCCGACTCTGCGCAGTCTGCAGTCTACTACGGACCTGCTGGATCAGTTCCGTCGTCTTGAGCACCACTTCAGTGCTCCCCATAACCCGCTGACCAACCTCGCCCCAACAAATCGGGGTCCTGCACTTCCTGCCATATAACATCTCAAAAGGAGGTCGATCAATGCTCGCATGATAGCTGTTGTTATACGAGAATTCCGCTAAAGGAAGATACGTATCCCAACAGCCCCCAAAATCCAGGACGCATGCCCTAAGCATGTCCTCGAGAGTCTGAATCGTCCTCTCGCTCTGCCCGTCAGTCTGAGGATGAAAAGCGGTGCTGAAATGGAGACGAGTACCCATCTCGTCGTGAAACCGCTTCCAGAATCTAGACGTGAAGCGAACATCTCGGTTCGACACTACCGATACCGGCACTCCATGACGTGCCACAATCTCTCGCACATAGATATCGGCTAACCTTTCCGCCGATATACTCTCCTGGATCGGAATAAAATGGGCACTCTTCGTCAGCCGATCCACCACTACCCATATCGAATCTACTCCACGTGCGGTCCTGGGAAGTTTGGTGATAAAATCCATGGTGATGTCCTCCCATTTCCACACGGGAATATCCAACGGCTGCATCTTGCCGTGAGGTCTCTGGTGCTCCGCCTTGACCTTCCGGCAGGTCAAGCACCTCTCAACGTACCAAGCGACGCCCCGCTTCATGCAGGGCCACCAATAATCAGGTCGAAGATCTCGATACATCTTCGTCGCCCCTGGATGGATAGAAAATCGAGACTTATGAGCCTCATCCATCAATACCTGCCGTACCCCACCCCAGTACGGTACCCACACCCTACCATGAAGCGTCATCAAACCCCGACTGTCGTAGTCGAACGAAGCTACTCGACCCACTATCCTCTCGCACTTCTGCCTCTCCTCCTTGAGACCCTCCATCTGAGCCTCCTTGATCCGCTCCAACAAAGGAGTGATTACCGTCATCCTCATACACAAATCCCTGATAGGGGCCGCCGACACCTTGCGGCTCAGGGCATCGGCCACCACGTTGGCCTTCCCTGGATGATACAGGATCTCACAGTCATAGTCCTTCAGCACGTCCAACCATCTCCTCTGTCTCATATTCAAACTCGGCTGATCCATAAGGTATCGTAAACTCTTGTGGTCCGTGTAGATAGTACAGCGGACCCCATACAGGTAATGCCTCCAAATCTTGAGGGCAAATACAACTGCCCCCAGCTCCAAGTCGTGGGTAGGATAATTAGCCTCGTGAGGCTTCAACTGTCTCGAAGCATAAGCCACCACATGGCCTCGCTGCATCAACACTGCTCCCATACCCGTGATCGAAGCATCACAATAGACCACGAAATCCTCAACACCCTCTGGCAAGGTAAGGATCGGAGCCTCGCACAATCTCTGCCTGAGAGTCTCGAACGCCGCCTGCTGCTCAGGCCCCCAACGAAAAACTACCGACTTCTTGGTTAGTCGGGTGAGCGGCACTGCTATCTTGGAGAAATCCTGAATAAACCTCCGGTAATACCCTGCCAATCCTAGGAAGCTCCGAATTTCAGATGGAGACCTCGGGACCTCCCACTGCATCACGGCCTCAATCTTGGCCGGGTCAACCAAAATACCCTTCTGATTAACGAGATGCCCAAGAAACTGCACCTCGCGTAACCAGAACTCGCACTTGGAGAACTTAGCGAACAGTCTCTCCCTCCTCAAAGTCTCCAACACCTCCCGCAGGTGCTCCTCGTGCTGACCCTGCGTCTTGGAATACACCAAGATGTCATCGATGAACACTATCACTGACCGATCCAGCATCGGCCTACACACGCGGTTCATGAGATCCATGAACGCGGCTGGGGCATTGGTGAGCCCAAATGGCATCACCACAAACTCATAATGACCATACCGGGTCCTGAAAGCAGTCTTCTGTACATCCTCATCCCTGACCCTCATCTGGTGGTAACCGGAGCGTAGGTCGATCTTGGAGAACCAAGACGCTCCCTGGAGCTGATCAAACAAGTCATCTATCCTCGGAAGTGGGTAACGGTTCTTCACCGTTACCTTGTTCAACTCCCGGTAATCAATACACATCCGATGCGACCCGTCTTTCTTCCTCACAAATAAGATCGGAGCTCCCCAAGGCGAACTGCTCGGTCGAATGAAACCCTTGTCTAACAGCTCCTGAAGCTGTGTAGACAACTCCTGCATCTCAGGGGGAGCAAGTCGATATGGTGCTTTGGCTATCGGAGCCGCACCAGGAACCAGGTCGATCCTGAACTCAACCTGCCTCTCAGGAGGTATCCCCGGCAAATCCTCGGGAAACACATCCGGGTAATCTCGAACAATAGGAACATCATCGATCGTCGTCTTGCCCTTATCCCGGGCATCCAAGACGTAGGCTACGTAACCGGCGCAACCCTGCTGAACGTAGCGTCTCGCCCTAGCGGCAGAGCAGAAGGTCAACCCTCGTTGGGGCCTCTCGCCCTGAACCACTATCTCTCCCCCACTGGGAGTGCGAACCCTCACTAGCTGAAGCTCACAATCAATCACCGCCCCATTGGGGCTTAGCCAATCCATTCCCACAATAACTTTATTCCCGCGCAGGGGAATCGGAACCAAATCCACTGGAAACTGCTCCTCAAATATCTGAAGGGAACACCCTCTATATACTTTGTCGACCCTCACGGTCCTATCATCTGCTATCTCCACCTCTAACGGACAATCCAGTTCCCCCGGAGCTCTGCTAAATCTCTTGCTAAGCGCAAGCGATACAAATGATCGGGTGGCCCCCGAGTCAAACAATACCAAAGCAGGGATGCCGTTCACCGAGAACGACCCTAAATAAAGCGTACCATCAAATAATATTCAAACGATATAATAATAATTAAGAGATGAAAGAAATATACATACCCGTCACCACATCAGGAGTCGCTCGCGCCTCCTCTGCTGTCATCTGAAATGCCCTGCTCTTCGCCACCGGCGCATCAGCTCGGCCCTGACGGCCATCCGTGATCCTCAAAGTAGCAGGGGCGGGTGCATGCACCTTCCCTGCTGCAGCTAAACTGGGACACTGGGACCTTTTGTGTCCCCTCTGATTGCACTGAAAGCAAATCAGATCCGATGCTGTAACCGTAGTGGCAGGGGCCGTACAATCCCTACTCATATGCCCGATCCGTCCGCACTTGTAGCAGCCGGAACTCCCTGCCTTGCACGCCCCCTCGTGCAACCTCCCACACTTGCCACATCGACCGTGGCTCTGCTGACCCCTGGACCTGTGATCTGAAACCTTGGGCTTTTTGCCCACACTGCCTGCACCCGAAACCGCCTCCGGTTTCCTCTTCCTCTCCATCTCGAGATCAATCTCCCTCTCTCTGGCTCTAGCAATCATGTCGTCCAGTGTTTTGCAACTGGACCGGCTCACAAACATACGAATGTCGCTCCGCAACATCTCGTGATAACGGGCCTTCTTCATCTCCTCGTCTGCTGCATACTGAGGAACAAGAAGGGCCCGCTCCCTGAACTAGGCGGTGATCTCCGCCACTGTCTCGGTAGTCTGGGTAAGATCCTGGAACTCCCTGGCTAACTGTTGCACCTCAATGACCGGTGCGAACTCCGCTCTGAACCTGGTAGAAAAATCAGCCCAAGTCATGGCATCCAATGCCGCATCATCCCCGATGGTATGTCCTACCTCCTCCCACCAGTCACGTGCCCTGTCCTTCAGGAGACAGGACGCCAATCTGACCTTGTCCCCCTCGGGACATCTGCTAGTGCGGAACGCGTTGGCCACATCCGCCAACCACCTGGTACTCGCTATGGGGTCCCGTGCCCCGTGGTAGTCAGGAGCCCCGCACGCCCTGAACTCCCTGAAAGTGAGTGTGCGCGACCCCATCACGGCCGCCATCTCAGTACGGAAGGTACTCAGTCTCTCATCCATCATCTCCAAAATGCCCTCCTTGATCGAACCGAAGATCACAGGAGTCTGCTCAAGTATGATGCGAGTAATCTCAGAAGAAAGGAACTCTCTGGTCTGCTCATCCATCTGTCCGACCTCCGGGTCGGATCCCGATCCTGATCCTCCTCCGGCATCTGAACTGCCGGCTGCTGGCCTCGGACGCAAAACTACCATTCTGAAACATATCATAGCAACATCAGAACATTGAAATATTTCAAGGGATCATAATACGACTACTAGCTTCCTGGTCTAATCTTGGCCTTCCTTGATTCGAGTACGGATCCTCTGTTTCCAGTAGTATGGGCCCCTACTACCTTCCACATCTATCCGTACTTTCCTCAAGAACTGCCTCGACTTCCCCAAGTCACTTCTACCGCTGCTATTTTCTGCTACTCTCACCCTAGGCTTGCCCTAGAGAAAACTCGAGCTCAATACGACTGGTCCTCAGCTGCTGTAGGTCTCCTTGCACTGCCAGTTAGCCATCACCTGAACACCATCACATGTGATGAGGGTCGGATAATCCTTCAAGTAAAAGATCCGTCCCTACAACGGTTGGACTCAAACAAGAGCTGCGCAGTAGGGCCAGTTCCAGCACTCTGGGATTATTCAAACCTGATTACATGTGGTGTGACGTGTCCACCTAATGGCTAACTCCCATTACTCGGAATCCCACTAAGCACAAAGCAAGCAGCATTCGGACAAGGGAAACAGACTCATGCAAGCTATTCTTATAACAAGAAATTGCACTAGCATAGGATGCTAAGCTCACACTATCAGGCATAACCTAAACAGGCTATCCTACTGCTGTCCACTCAATTCTAGCATGCAATATTCATAGAGCTGTAACACATAAGCAGGCACATAAGGCATTCTCCTACACCCTTAGCCCTATTCTAGCATGCTGTTCTACTAAACTGAAATTGAACAAATAACTTGTATGGGTAATTTGGGAGTACTTACTTGAGCTCGGTTGACCGCATGCACACACCTCTTATCTTAAAACAATTCTTTTCCTTCTAAGTGTTCTCAAAATTCTTTTGAAAAAACATTTTATTAAAAATCTTTTATTTCCCCTTAGTTTGAGTTCAGATACACCCGAGAGTGTATCCGAATCCCTCAAACCAGGGCTCTGATACCAACTTGAAACGACCCAAAAATACGACCCAAAAATTTCGTTTTTAATACCATCAAAACTATAATCAGAGTATCATATAGATAAACCATGCGTGATATGTCCCAGAAGATAATAAAGTACTGTGCGGAAAATGTAACATGCTATATCCAAAACAACAACTAAATCAAAACCAACTAAAGCTGAAACGGTGGTGTGTGCGATGCCGTCATCCAGAGCTCTTCCCTTTGCTTGCGGAAGTACCTGAAACCAAAACTGAAACTGTAAGCATGAAGCTTAGTGAGCTCCCCCAACTTACCACATACCATACAACAACATATAAACACATATTGGGCCTTGCCCACTGCATCGGGTCGGGACCCGGAAAACTGCATCGGACCGAAGTCCGGAACTGACTGGGACCTTGTCCCCTGCATCGGACCGATGTCCGGAACTAACTGCATCGGACCGAAGTCCGGAACTGACTGCATCGGACCGAAGTCCGGAACTAACTGCATCGGACCGAAGTCCGGAACTAACTGGGACCGTGTCCCCTGCATCGGACCGAGGTCCGGGACTGACTGCACATAGTATAGCATATCATAACAATTTATACTGCATACTGCATCGGGCCGTGGCCCGGAACATAACACATACACATAGCACATAAAACATGTCTGAACCATGAAGGCATCAACATACTAACTACTACATCGGACCGAAGTCTGGAAACTACTATTAACTGGACGGGCCGGCATTGTGGCCTTAGACCCGCCCCTACGGGAAGGAAACTCACCTCGTAAGCTAGCGGATGAGAGTGCGGCTCGGAAAGCTAACGGCTGCTGCTCCTGAATCTCCTCGGCTACAATTCCATAAACACACTCAATCAATTACTAGCACTACACTCAGGGTAAAATGACTCTTTTACCCTTGGTCAAAGTTGACTTACTCAGGGCTGACTCGCCGAGTCGGGATACCCGACTCGCCGAGTCCTAGACTCTCCGCTCAACTCTTACCAGCTGTCACTCGTCGAGTGTGGCATCGACTCGACGAGTATCCTCTGGATCCAAAAACTCAGATGATCTTCATCCGACTCGCCGAGTCAGATGAACAGACTCGACGAGTTGTTCTTAATCCTCAAGGAGATTGCCTTGGACTCGCCGAGTTGTATGAACAACTCGCCGAGTCCCTCCATTACTGAGTCTACTCTTAACTCGCTGAGTCCACTCCCTAACTCACCTCGGACACTCGACACTGAAGAAACTGAAGAATTCGGGACTCGCGACCTGACTCGTCGAGTCGTTCCTCCGACTCGCCGAGTCGCCGCCATGCAACATATTTTTACTCGATTTCTCTTGGATCCAACACATGCAAATGATAGATCTAGGTCCATTAAGCTGTTTTACCACGTAAAGTTTCCAACTTTACGTGCACAACCACATGAATGAGGGAAATAAGACTAAAATATGCACAATAAGGGTAGATCCATGGCTAATAAGCAATGTAACTCCAAAAAGACAGTGGATCTGGACTCTTCAACACCCCAACACTCAGATCCAAAGGTATATCGGCTCAATAACACAATCAAGCAAGCATAAAGCTTGGATCAAGCATCAAATAGCCCTTAAAAGAGCTCTAATGGAAGTTTAAGCATGAAACCAGAAGAGAACTCCGAAAATACCTCAATAAGTTCACACTTGGTCTTGGATCTTGGCACTAGAACTCGTTTCCTTGCTTCCTTCTTCTTCTCCTTCTTCACCCCTTCACAAAATGGAACAAGATCACTTATAAGCTCACAAGAGGAAGGTTTAGGGTTTCTCTCAGTGCTCTCAGGGGGAAAGTGACGAGATGGAGGCTATAATGGGGTTTAAATAGTGAGCAAACCCGGGGAGTTAGGGTTTCACCCAGACGGACGGACTCGCCGAGTCGCCGGCTCCCGCGTGCACAAGATGCGCGTCCTGACTCGGCGAGTCAGGCTAGAACTCGCCGAGTCCCTCTTGAAAACTTAGCCCAAATCAAATTAATTAACATACCGGAAACGGGTCGTTACAATTCTCCCCCACTTGTTTCAGACTTCGTCCTCGAAGTCTGCTACGGCTGGACCTGCGAATAACTCCGGGTAGTGCGTTCTCATTTCTTCTTCAGCCTCCCATGTCCATTCAGACCCCTTCCGATGCTGCCACTGCACCTTTACCAGCTGAATTACCTTGTTCCTCAAGGTCTTGGTCTTCCGTTCCAAAATTGCTATCGGCTTCTCGATATAATTCAAGCCGCTATCGACCTGGATATCCTTCAAGGGAACGACCGCTGTCTCGTCCACTAGACACTTCCTCAACTGCGACACGTGGAAGGTGTTGTGTATCAAACTGAGCTCCGCAGGAAGATCTAACCGGTAAGCAACCCGACCCACCCGGGCCAAAACCCTGAAAGGACCAATAAATCTGGGGCCCAATTTGCCCCTCTTCCGGAACCTGATGACACCTTTCCAAGGTGAGACTTTCAGAAGAACCATGTCTCCTACCTGGAACTCCAAGTCTGAACGCCTCTTGTCGGCGTAGCTCTTCTGCCGACTCTGCGCAGTCTGCAGTCTACTACGGACCTGCTGGATCAGTTCCGTCGTCTTGAGCACCACTTCAGTGCTCCCCATAACCCGCTGACCAACCTCGCCCCAACAAATCGGGGTCCTGCACTTCCTGCCATATAACATCTCAAAAGGAGGTCGATCAATGCTCGCATGATAGCTGTTGTTATACGAGAATTCCGCTAAAGGAAGATACGTATCCCAACAGCCCCCAAAATCCAGGACGCATGCCCTAAGCATGTCCTCGAGAGTCTGAATCGTCCTCTCGCTCTGCCCGTCAGTCTGAGGATGAAAAGCGGTGCTGAAATGGAGACGAGTACCCATCTCGTCGTGAAACCGCTTCCAGAATCTAGACGTGAAGCGAACATCTCGGTCCGACACTACCGATACCGGCACTCCATGACGTGCCACAATCTCTCGCACATAGATATCGGCTAACCTTTCCGCCGATATACTCTCCTGGATCGGAATAAAATGGGCACTCTTCGTCAGCCGATCCACCACTACCCATATCGAATCTACTCCACGTGCGGTCCTGGGAAGTTTGGTGATAAAATCCATGGTGATGTCCTCCCATTTCCACACGGGAATATCCAACGGCTGCATCTTGCCGTGAGGTCTCTGGTGCTCCGCCTTGACCTTCCGGCAGGTCAAGCACCTCTCAACGTACCAAGCGACATCCCGCTTCATGCAGGGCCACCAATAATCAGGTCGAAGATCTCGATACATCTTCGTCGCCCCTGGATGGATAGAAAATCGAGACTTATGAGCCTCATCCATCAATACCTGCCGTACCCCACCCCAGTACGGTACCCACACCCTACCATGAAGCGTCATCAAACCCCGACTGTCGTAGTCGAACGAAGCTACTCGACCCACTATCCTCTCGCACTTCTGCCTCTCCTCCTTGAGACCCTCCATCTGAGCCTCCTTGATCCGCTCCAACAAAGGAGTGATTACCGTCATCCTCATACACAAATCCCTGATAGGGGCCGCCGACACCTTGCGGCTCAGGGCATCGGCCACCACGTTGGCCTTCCCTGGATGATACAGGATCTCACAGTCATAGTCCTTCAGCACGTCCAACCATCTCCTCTGTCTCATATTCAAACTCGGCTGATCCATAAGGTATCGTAAACTCTTGTGGTCCGTGTAGATAGTACAGCGGACCCCATACAGGTAATGCCTCCAAATCTTGAGGGCAAATACAACTGCCCCCAGCTCCAAGTCGTGGGTAGGATAATTAGCCTCGTGAGGCTTCAACTGTCTCGAAGCATAAGCCACCACATGGCCTCGCTGCATCAACACTGCTCCCATACCCGTGATCGAAGCATCACAATAGACCACGAAATCCTCAACACCCTCTGGCAAGGTAAGGATCGGAGCCTCGCACAATCTCTGCCTGAGAGTCTCGAACGCCGCCTGCTGCTCAGGCCCCCAACGAAAAACTACCGACTTCTTGGTTAGTCGGGTGAGCGGCACTGCTATCTTGGAGAAATCCTGAATAAACCTCCGGTAATACCCTGCCAATCCTAGGAAGCTCCGAATTTCAGATGGAGACCTCGGGACCTCCCACTGCATCACGGCCTCAATCTTGGCCGGGTCAACCAAAATACCCTTCTGATTAACGAGATGCCCAAGAAACTGCACCTCGCGTAACCAGAACTCGCACATGGAGAACTTAGCGAACAGTCTCTCCCTCCTCAAAGTCTCCAACACCTCCCGCAGGTGCTCCTCGTGCTGACCCTGCGTCTTGGAATACACCAAGATGTCATCGATGAACACTATCACTGACCGATCCAGCATCGGCCTACACACGCGGTTCATGAGATCCATGAACGCGGCTGGGGCATTGGTGAGCCCAAATGGCATCACCACAAACTCATAATGACCATACCGGGTCCTGAAAGCAGTCTTCTGTACATCCTCATCCCTGACCCTCATCTGGTGGTAACCGGAGCATAGGTCGATCTTGGAGAACCAAGACGCTCCCTGGAGCTGATCAAACAAGTCATCTATCCTCGGAAGTGGGTAACGGTTCTTCACCGTTACCTTGTTCAACTCCCGGTAATCAATACACATCCGATGCGACCCGTCTTTCTTCCTCACAAATAAGATCGGAGCTCCCCAAGGCGAACTGCTCGGTCGAATGAAACCCTTGTCTAACAGCTCCTGAAGCTGTGTAGACAACTCCTGCATCTCAGGGGGAGCAAGTCGATATGGTGCTTTGGCTATCGGAGCCGCACCAGGAACCAGGTCGATCCTGAACTCAACCTGCCTCTCAGGAGGTATCCCCGGCAAATCCTCGGGAAACACATCCGGGTAATCTCGAACAATAGGAACATCATCGATCGTCGTCTTGCCCTTATCCCGGGCATCCAAGACGTAGGCTACGTAACCGGCGCAACCCTGCTGAACGTAGCGTCTCGCCCTAGCGGCAGAGCAGAAGGTCAACCCTCGTTGGGGCCTCTCGCCCTGAACCACTATCTCTCCCCCACTGGGAGTGCGAACCCTCACTAGCTGAAGCTCACAATCAATCACCGCCCCATTGGGGCTTAGCCAATCCATTCCCACAATAACTTTATTCCCGCGCAGGGGAATCGGAACCAAATCCACTGGAAACTGCTCCTCAAATATCTGAAGGGAACACCCTCTATATACTTTGTCGACCCTCACGGTCCTATCATCTGCTATCTCCACCTCTAACGGACAATCCAGTTCCCCCGGAGCTCTGCTAAATCTCTTGCTAAGCGCAAGCGATACAAATGATCGGGTGGCCCCCGAGTCAAACAATACCAAAGCAGGGATGCCGTTCACCGAGAACGACCCTAAATAAAGCGTACCATCAAATAATATTCAAACGATATAATAATAATTAAGAGATGAAAGAAATATACATACCCGTCACCACATCAGGAGTCGCTCGCGCCTCCTCTGCTGTCATCTGAAATGCCCTGCTCTTCGCCACCGGCGCATCAGCTCGGCCCTGACGGCCATCCGTGATCCTCAAAGTAGCAGGGGCGGGTGCATGCACCTTCCCTGCTGCAGCTAAACTGGGACACTGGGACCTTTTGTGTCCCCTCTGATTGCACTGAAAGCAAATCAGATCCGATGCTGTAACCGTAGTGGCAGGGGCCGTACAATCCCTACTCATATGCCCGATCCGTCCGCACTTGTAGCAGCCGGAACTCCCTGCCTTGCACGCCCCCTCGTGCAACCTCCCACACTTGCCACATCGACCGTGGCTCTGCTGACCCCTGGACCTGTGATCTGAAACCTTGGGCTTTTTGCCCACACTGCCTGCACCCGAAACCGCCTCCGGTTTCCTCTTCCTCTCCATCTCGAGATCAATCTCCCTCTCTCTGGCTCTAGCAATCATGTCGTCCAGTGTTTTGCAACTGGACCGGCTCACAAACATACGAATGTCGCTCCGCAACATCTCGTGATAACGGGCCTTCTTCATCTCCTCGTCTGCTGCATACTGAGGAACAAGAAGGGCCCGCTCCCTGAACTAGGCGGTGATCTCCGCCACTGTCTCGGTAGTCTGGGTAAGATCCTGGAACTCCCTGGCTAACTGTTGCACCTCAATGACCGGTGCGAACTCCGCTCTGAACCTGGTAGAAAAATCAGCCCAAGTCATGGCATCCAATGCCGCATCATCCCCGATGGTATGTCCTACCTCCTCCCACCAGTCACGTGCCCTGTCCTTCAGGAGACAGGACGCCAATCTGACCTTGTCCCCCTCGGGACATCTGCTAGTGCGGAACGCGTTGGCCACATCCGCCAACCACCTGGTACTCGCTATGGGGTCCCGTGCCCCGTGGTAGTCAGGAGCCCCGCACGCCCTGAACTCCCTGAAAGTGAGTGTGCGCGACCCCATCACGGCCGCCATCTCAGTACGGAAGGTACTCAGTCTCTCATCCATCATCTCCAAAATGCCCTCCTTGATCGAACCGAAGATCACAGGAGTCTGCTCAAGTATGATGCGAGTAATCTCAGAAGAAAGGAACTCTCTGGTCTGCTCATCCATCTGTCCGACCTCCGGGTCGGATCCCGATCCTGATCCTCCTCCGGCATCTGAACTGCCGGCTGCTGGCCTCGGACGCAAAACTACCATTCTGAAACATATCATAGCAACATCAGAACATTGAAATATTTCAAGGGATCATAATACGACTACTAGCTTCCTGGTCTAATCTTGGCCTTCCTTGATTCGAGTACGGATCCTCTGTTTCCAGTAGTATGGGCCCCTACTACCTTCCACATCTATCCGTACTTTCCTCAAGAACTGCCTCGACTTCCCCAAGTCACTTCTACCGCTGCTATTTTCTGCTACTCTCACCCTAGGCTTGCCCTAGAGAAAACTCGAGCTCAATACGACTGGTCCTCAGCTGCTGTAGGTCTCCTTGCACTGCCAGTTAGCCATCACCTGAACACCATCACATGTGATGAGGGTCGGATAATCCTTCAAGTAAAAGATCCGTCCCTACAACGGTTGGACTCAAACAAGAGCTGCGCAGTAGGGCCAGTTCCAGCACTCTGGGATTATTCAAACCTGATTACATGTGGTGTGACGTGTCCACCTAATGGCTAACTCCCATTACTCGGAATCCCACTAAGCACAAAGCAAGCAGCATTCGGACAAGGGAAACAGACTCACGCAAGCTATTCTTATAACAAGAAATTGCACTAGCATAGGATGCTAAGCTCACACTATCAGGCATAACCTAAACAGGCTATCCTACTGCTGTCCACTCAATTCTAGCATGCAATATTCATAGAGCTGTAACACATAAGCAGGCACATAAGGCATTCTCCTACACCCTTAGCCCTATTCTAGCATGCTGTTCTACTAAACTGAAATTGAACAAATAACTTGTATGGGTAATTTGGGAGTACTTACTTGAGCTCGGTTGACCGCATGCACACACCTCTTATCTTAAAACAATTCTTTTCCTTCTAAGTGTTCTCAAAATTCTTTTGAAAAAACATTTTATTAAAAATCTTTTATTTCCCCTTAGTTTGAGTTCAGATACACCCGAGAGTGTATCCGAATCCCTCAAACCAGGGCTCTGATACCAACTTGAAACGACCCAAAAATACGACCCAAAAATTTCGTTTTTAATACCATCAAAACTATAATCAGAGTATCATATAGATAAACCATGCGTGATATGTCCCAAAAGATAATAAAGTACTGTGCGGAAAATGTAACATGCTATATCCAAAACAACAACTAAATCAAAACCAACTAAAGCTGAAACGGTGGTGTGTGCGATGCCGTCATCCAGAGCTCTTCCCTTTGCTTGCGGAAGTACCTGAAACCAAAACTGAAACTGTAAGCATGAAGCTTAGTGAGCTCCCCCAACTTACCACATACCATACAACAACATATAAACACATATTGGGCCTTTCCCACTGCATCGGGTCGGGACCCGAAAAACTGCATCGGACCGAAGTCCGGAACTGACTGGGACCTTGTCCCCTGCATCGGACCGAAGTCCGGAACTGACTGCATCGGACCGAAGTCCGGAACTGACTGCATCGGACCGAAGTCCGGAACTAACTGCATCGGACCGAAGTCCGGAACTAACTGGGACCGTGTCCCCTGCATCGGACCGAGGTCCGGGACTGACTGCACATAGTATAGCATATCATAACAATTTATACTGCATACTGCATCGGGCCGTGGCCCGGAACATAACACATACACATAGCACATAAAACATGTCTGAACCACGAAGGCATCAACATAATAACTACTACATCGGACCGAAGTCTGGAAACTACTATTAACTGGACGGGCCGGCATTGCGGCCTTAGACCCGCCCCTACGGGAAGGAAACTCACCTCGTAAGCTAGCGGATGAGAGTGCGGCTCGGAAAGCTAACGGCTGCTGCTCCTGAATCTCCTCGGCTACAATTCCATAAACACACTCAATCAATTACTAGCACTACACTCAGGGTAAAATGACTCTTTTACCCTTGGTCAAAGTTGACTTACTCAGGGCTGACTCGCCGAGTCGGGATACCCGACTCGCCGAGTCCTAGACTCTCCGCTCAACTCTTACCAGCTGTCACTCGTCGAGTGTGGCATCGACTCGACGAGTATCCTCTGGATCCAAAAACTCAGATGATCTTCATCCGACTCGCCGAGTCAGATGAACAGACTCGACGAGTTGTTCTTAATCGTCAAGGAGATTGCCTTGGACTCGCCGAGTTGTATGAACAACTCGCCGAGTCCCTCCATTACTGAGTCTACTCTTAACTCGCTGAGTCCACTCCCTAACTCACCTCGGACACTCGACACTGAAGAAACTGAAGAATTCGAGACTCGCGACCTGACTCGTCGAGTCGTTCCTCCGACTCGCCGAGTCGCCGCCATGCAACATATTTTTACTCGATTTCTCTTGAATCCAACACATGCAAATGATAGATCTAGGTCCATTAAGCTGTTTTACCACGTAAAGTTTCCAACTTTACGTGCACAACCACATGAATGAGGGAAATAAGACTAAAATATGCACAATAAGGGTAGATCCATGGCTAATAAGCAATGTAACTCCAAAAAGACAGTGGATCTGGACTCTTCAACACCCCAACACTCAGATCCAAAGGTATATCGGCTCAATAACACAATCAAGCAAGCATAAAGCTTGGATCAAGCATCAAATAGCCCTTAAAAGAGCTCTAATGGAAGTTTAAGCATGAAACCAGAAGAGAACTCCGAAAATACCTCAATAAGTTCACACTTGGTCTTGGATCTTGGCACTAGAACTCGTTTCCTTGCTTCCTTCTTCTTCTCCTTCTTCACCCCTTCACAAAATGGAACAAGATCACTTATAAGCTCACAAGAGGAAGGTTTAGGGTTTCTCTCAGTGCTCTCAGGGGGAAAGTGACGAGATGGAGGCTATAATGGGGTTTAAATAGTGAGCAAACCTGGGGAGTTAGGGTTTCACCCAGACGGACGGACTCGCCGAGTCCAGGATATGGACTCGCCGAGTCGCCGGCTCCCGCGTGCACAAGATGCGCGTCCTGACTCGGCGAGTCAGGCTAGAACTCGCCGAGTCCCTCTTGAAAACTTAGCCCAAATCAAATTAATTAACATACCGGAAACGGGTCGTTACAATTCTCCCCCACTTGTTTCAGACTTCGTACTCGAAGTCTGCTACGGCTGGACCTGCGAATAACTCCGGGTAGTGCGTTCTCATTTCTTCTTCAGCCTCCCATGTCCATTCAGACCCCTTCCGATGCTGCCACTGCACCTTTACCAGCTGAATTACCTTGTTCCTCAAGGTCTTGGTCTTCCGTTCCAAAATTGCTATCGGCTTCTCGATATAATTCAAGCCGCTATCGACCTGGATATCCTCCAAGGGAACGACCGCTGTCTCGTCCACTAGACACTTCCTCAACTGCGACACGTGGAAGGTGTTGTGTATCAAACTGAGCTCCGCAGGAAGATCTAACCGGTAAGCAACCCGACCCACCCGGGCCAAAACCCTGAAAGGACCAATAAATATGGGGCCCAATTTGCCCCTCTTCCGGAACCTGATGACACCTTTCCAAGGTGAGACTTTCAGAAGAACCATGTCTCCTACCTGGAACTCCAAGTCTGAACGCCTCTTGTCGGCGTAGCTCTTCTGCCGACTCTGCGCAGTCTGCAGTCTACTACGGACCTGCTGGATCAGTTCCGTCGTCTTGAGCACCACTTCAGTGCTCCCCATAACCCGCTGACCGACCTCGCCCCAACAAATCGGGGTCCTGCACTTCCTGCCATATAACATCTCAAAAGGAGGTCGATCAATGCTCGCATGATAGCTGTTGTTATACGAGAATTCCGCTAAAGGAAGATACGTATCCCAACAGCCCCCAAAATCCAGGACGCATGCCCTAAGCATGTCCTCGAGAGTCTGAATCGTCCTCTCGCTCTGCCCGTCAGTCTGAGGATGAAAAGCGGTGCTGAAATGGAGACGAGTACCCATCTCGTCGTGAAACCGCTTCCAGAATCTAGACGTGAAGCGAACATCTCGGTCCGACACTACCGATACCGGCACTCCATGACGTGCCACAATCTCTCGCACATAGATATCGGCTAACCTTTCCGCCGATATACTCTCCTGGATCGGAATAAAATGGGCACTCTTCGTCAGCCGATCCACCACTACCCATATCGAATCTACTCCACGTGCGGTCCTGGGAAGTTTGGTGATAAAATCCATGGTGATGTCCTCCCATTTCCACACGGGAATATCCAACGGCTGCATCTTGCCGTGAGGTCTCTGGTGCTCCGCCTTGACCTTCCGGCAGGTCAAGCACCTCTCAACGTACCAAGCGACGTCCCGCTTCATGCAGGGCCACCAATAATCAGGTCGAAGATCTCGATACATCTTCGTCGCCCCTGGATGGATAGAAAATCGAGACTTATGAGCCTCATCCATCAATACCTGCCGTACCCCACCCCAGTACGGTACCCACACCCTACCATGAAGCGTCATCAAACCCCGACTGTCGTAGTCGAACGAAGCTACTCGACCCACTATCCTCTCGCACTTCTGCCTCTCCTCCTTGAGACCCTCCATCTGAGCCTCCTTGATCCGCTCCAACAAAGGAGTGATTACCGTCATCCTCATACACAAATCCCTGATAGGGGCCGCCGACACCTTGCGGCTCAGGGCATCGGCCACCACGTTGGCCTTCCCTGGATGATACAGGATCTCACAGTCATAGTCCTTCAGCACGTCCAACCATCTCCTCTGTCTCATATTCAAACTCGGCTGATCCATAAGGTATCGTAAACTCTTGTGGTCCGTGTAGATAGTACAGCGGACCCCATACAGGTAATGCCTCCAAATCTTGAGGGCAAATACAACTGCCCCCAGCTCCAAGTCGTGGGTAGGATAATTAGCCTCGTGAGGCTTCAACTGTCTCGAAGCATAAGCCACCACATGGCCTCGCTGCATCAACACTGCTCCCATACCCGTGATCGAAGCATCACAATAGACCACGAAATCCTCAACACCCTCTGGCAAGGTAAGGATCGGAGCCTCGCACAATCTCTGCCTGAGAGTCTCGAACGCCGCCTGCTGCTCAGGCCCCCAACGAAAAACTACCGACTTCTTGGTTAGTCGGGTGAGCGGCACTGCTATCTTGGAGAAATCCTGAATAAACCTCCGGTAATACCCTGCCAATCCTAGGAAGCTCCGAATTTCAGATGGAGACCTCGGGACCTCCCACTGCATCACGGCCTCAATCTTGGCCGGGTCAACCAAAATACCCTTCTGATTAACGAGATGCCCAAGAAACTGCACCTCGCGTAACCAGAACTCGCACTTGGAGAACTTAGCGAACAGTCTCTCCCTCCTCAAAGTCTCCAACACCTCCCGCAGGTGCTCCTCGTGCTGACCCTGCGTCTTGGAATACACCAAGATGTCATCGATGAACACTATCACTGACCGATCCAGCATCGGCCTACACACGCGGTTCATGAGATCCATGAACGCGGCTGGGGCATTGGTGAGCCCAAATGGCATCACCACAAACTCATAATGACCATACCGGGTCCTGAAAGCAGTCTTCTGTACATCCTCATCCCTGACCCTCATCTGGTGGTAACCGGAGCGTAGGTCGATCTTGGAGAACCAAGACGCTCCCTGGAGCTGATCAAACAAGTCATCTATCCTCGGAAGTGGGTAACGGTTCTTCACCGTTACCTTGTTCAACTCCCGGTAATCAATACACATCCGATGCGACCCGTCTTTCTTCCTCACAAATAAGATCGGAGCTCCCCAAGGCGAACTGCTCGGTCGAATGAAACCCTTGTCTAACAGCTCCTGAAGCTGTGTAGACAACTCCTGCATCTCAGGGGGAGCAAGTCGATATGGTGCTTTGGCTATCGGAGCCGCACCAGGAACCAGGTCGATCCTGAACTCAACCTGCCTCTCAGGAGGTATCCCCGGCAAATCCTCGGGAAACACATCCGGGTAATCTCGAACAATAGGAACATCATCGATCGTCGTCTTGCCCTTATCCCGGGCATCCAAGACGTAGGCTACGTAACCGGCGCAACCCTGCTGAACGTAGCGTCTCGCCCTAGCGGCAGAGCAGAAGGTCAACCCTCGTTGGGGCCTCTCGCCCTGAACCACTATCTCTCCCCCACTGGGAGTGCGAACCCTCACTAGCTGAAGCTCACAATCAATCACCGCCCCATTGGGGCTTAGCCAATCCATTCCCACAATAACTTTATTCCCGCGCAGGGGAATCGGAACCAAATCCACTGGAAACTGCTCCTCAAATATCTGAAGGGAACACCCTCTATATACTTTGTCGACCCTCACGGTCCTATCATCTGCTATCTCCACCTCTAACGGACAATCCAGTTCCCCCGGAGCTCTGCTAAATCTCTTGCTAAGCGCAAGCGATACAAATGATCGGGTGGCCCCCGAGTCAAACAATACCAAAGCAGGGATGCCGTTCACCGAGAACGACCCTAAATAAAGCGTACCATCAAATAATATTCAAACGATATAATAATAATTAAGAGATGAAAGAAATATACATACCCGTCACCACATCAGGAGTCGCTCGCGCCTCCTCTGCTGTCATCTGAAATGCCCTGCTCTTCGCCACCGGCGCATCAGCTCGGCCCTGACGGCCATCCGTGATCCTCAAAGTAGCAGGGGCGGGTGCATGCACCTTCCCTGCTGCAGCTAAACTGGGACACTGGGACCTTTTGTGTCCCCTCTGATTGCACTGAAAGCAAATCAGATCCGATGCTGTAACCGTAGTGGCAGGGGCCGTACAATCCCTACTCATATGCCCGATCCGTCCGCACTTGTAGCAGCCGGAACTCCCTGCCTTGCACGCCCCATCGTGCAACCTCCCACACTTGCCACATCGACCGTGGCTCTGCTGACCCCTGGACCTGTGATCTGAAACCTTGGGCTTTTTGCCCACACTGCCTGCACCCGAAACCGCCTCCGGTTTCCTCTTCCTCTCCATCTCGAGATCAATCTCCCTCTCTCTGGCTCTAGCAATCATGTCGTCCAGTGTTTTGCAACTGGACCGGCTCACAAACATACGAATGTCGCTCCGCAACATCTCGTGATAACGGGCCTTCTTCATCTCCTCGTCTGCTGCATACTGAGGAACAAGAAGGGCCCGCTCCCTGAACTAGGCGGTGATCTCCGCCACTGTCTCGGTAGTCTGGGTAAGATCCTGGAACTCCCTGGCTAACTGTTGCACCTCAACGACCGGTGCGAACTCCGCTCTGAACCTGGTAGAAAAATCAGCCCAAGTCATGGCATCCAATGCCGCATCATCCCCGATGGTATGTCCTACCTCCTCCCACCAGTCACGTGCCCTGTCCTTCAGGAGACAGGACGCCAATCTGACCTTGTCCCCCTCGGGACATCTGCTAGTGCGGAACGCGTTGGCCACATCCGCCAACCACCTGGTACTCGCTATGGGGTCCCGTGCCCCGTGGTAGTCAGGAGCCCCGCACGCCCTGAACTCCCTGAAAGTGAGTGTGCGCGACCCCATCACGGCCGCCATCTCAGTATGGAAGGTACTCAGTCTCTCATCCATCATCTCCAAAATGCCCTCCTTGATCGAACCGAAGATCACAGGAGTCTGCTCAAGTATGATGCGAGTAATCTCAGAAGAAAGGAACTCTCTGGTCTGCTCATCCATCTGTCCGACCTCCGGGTCGGATCCCGATCCTGATCCTCCTCCGGCATCTGAACTGCCGGCTGCTGGCCTCGGACGCAAAACTACCATTCTGAAACATATCATAGCAACATCAGAACATTGAAATATTTCAAGGGATCATAATACGACTACTAGCTTCCTGGTCTAATCTTGGCCTTCCTTGATTCGAGTACGGATCCTCTGTTTCCAGTAGTATGGGCCCCTACTACCTTCCACATCTATCCGTACTTTCCTCAAGAACTGCCTCGACTTCCCCAAGTCACTTCTACCGCTGCTATTTTCTGCTACTCTCACCCTAGGCTTGCCCTAGAGAAAACTCGAGCTCAATACGACTGGTCCTCAGCTGCTGTAGGTCTCCTTGCACTGCCAGTTAGCCATCACCTGAACACCATCACATGTGATGAGGGTCGGATAATCCTTCAAGTAAAAGATCCGTCCCTACAACGGTTGGACTCAAACAAGAGCTGCGCAGTAGGGCCAGTTCCAGCACTCTGGGATTATTCAAACCTGATTACATGTGGTGTGACGTGTCCACCTAATGGCTAACTCCCATTACTCGGAATCCCACTAAGCACAAAGCAAGCAGCATTCGGACAAGGGAAACAGACTCACGCAAGCTATTCTTATAACAAGAAATTGCACTAGCATAGGATGCTAAGCTCACACTATCAGGCATAACCTAAACAGGCTATCCTACTGCTGTCCACTCAATTCTAGCATGCAATATTCATAGAGCTGTAACACATAAGCAGGCACATAAGGCATTCTCCTACACCCTTAGCCCTATTCTAGCATGCTGTTCTACTAAACTGAAATTGAACAAATAACTTGTATGGGTAATTTGGGAGTACTTACTTGAGCTCGGTTGACCGCATGCACACACCTCTTATCTTAAAACAATTCTTTTCCTTCTAAGTGTTCTCAAAATTCTTTTGAAAAAACATTTTATTAAAAATCTTTTATTTCCCCTTAGTTTGAGTTCAGATACACCCGAGAGTGTATCCGAATCCCTCAAACCAGGGCTCTGATACCAACTTGAAACGACCCAAAAATACGACCCAAAAATTTTGTTTTTAATACCATCAAAACTATAATCAGAGTATCATATAGATAAACCATGCGTGATATGTCCCAAAAGATAATAAAGTACTGTGCGGAAAATGTAACATGCTATATCCAAAACAACAACTAAATCAAAACCAACTAAAGCTGAAACGGTGGTGTGTGCGATGCCGTCATCCAGAGCTCTTCCCTTTGCTTGCGGAAGTACCTGAAACCAAAACTGAAACTGTAAGCATGAAGCTTAGTGAGCTCCCCCAACTTACCACATACCATACAACAACATATAAACACATATTGGGCCTTTCCCACTGCATCGGGTCGGGACCCGAAAAACTGCATCGGACCGAAGTCCGGAACTGACTGGGACCTTGTCCCCTGCATCGGACCGAAGTCCGGAACTGACTGCATCGGACCGAAGTCCGGAACTGACTGCATCGGACCGAAGTCCGGAACTAACTGCATCGGACCGAAGTCCGGAACTAACTGGGACCGTGTCCCCTGCATCGGACCGAGGTCCGGGACTGACTGCACATAGTATAGCATATCATAACAATTTATACTGCATACTGCATCGGGCCGTGGCCCGGAACATAACACATACACATAGCACATAAAACATGTCTGAACCACGAAGGCATCAACATAATAACTACTACATCGGACCGAAGTCTGGAAACTACTATTAACTGGACGGGCCGGCATTGCGGCCTTAGACCCGCCCCTACGGGAAGGAAACTCACCTCGTAAGCTAGCGGATGAGAGTGCGGCTCGGAAAGCTAACGGCTGCTGCTCCTGAATCTCCTCGGCTACAATTCCATAAACACACTCAATCAATTACTAGCACTACACTCAGGGTAAAATGACTCTTTTACCCTTGGTCAAAGTTGACTTACTCAGGGCTGACTCGCCGAGTCGGGATACCCGACTCGCCGAGTCCTAGACTCTCCGCTCAACTCTTACCAGCTGTCACTCGTCGAGTGTGGCATCGACTCGACGAGTATCCTCTGGATCCAAAAACTCAGATGATCTTCATCCGACTCGCCGAGTCAGATGAACAGACTCGACGAGTTGTTCTTAATCCTCAAGGAGATTGCCTTGGACTCGCCGAGTTGTATGAACAACTCGCCGAGTCCCTCCATTACTGAGTCTACTCTTAACTCGCTGAGTCCACTCCCTAACTCACCTCGGACACTCGACACTGAAGAAACTGAAGAATTCGGGACTCGCGACCTGACTCGTCGAGTCGTTCCTCCGACTCGCCGAGTCGCCGCCATGCAACATATTTTTACTCGATTTCTCTTGAATCCAACACATGCAAATGATAGATCTAGGTCCATTAAGCTGTTTTACCACGTAAAGTTTCCAACTTTACGTGCACAACCACATGAATGAGGGAAATAAGACTAAAATATGCACAATAAGGGTAGATCCATGGCTAATAAGCAATGTAACTCCAAAAAGACAGTGGATCTGGACTCTTCAACACCCCAACACTCAGATCCAAAGGTATATCGGCTCAATAACACAATCAAGCAAGCATAAAGCTTGGATCAAGCATCAAATAGCCCTTAAAAGAGCTCTAATGGAAGTTTAAGCATGAAACCAGAAGAGAACTCCGAAAATACCTCAATAAGTTCACACTTGGTCTTAGATCTTGGCACTAGAACTCGTTTCCTTGCTTCCTTCTTCTTCTCCTTCTTCACCCCTTCACAAAATGGAACAAGATCACTTATAAGCTCACAAGAGGAAGGTTTAGGGTTTCTCTCAGTGCTCTCAGGGGGAAAGTGACGAGATGGAGGCTATAATGGGGTTTAAATAGTGAGCAAACCCGGGGAGTTAGGGTTTCACCCAGACGGACGGACTCGCCGAGTCCAGGATATGGACTCGCCGAGTCGCCGGCTCCCGCGTGCACAAGATGCGCGTCCTGACTCGGCGAGTCAGGCTAGAACTCGCCGAGTCCCTCTTGAAAACTTAGCCCAAATCAAATTAATTAACATACCGGAAACGGGTCGTTACAATTCTCCCCCACTTGTTTCAGACTTCGTCCTCGAAGTCTGCTACGGCTGGACCTGCGAATAACTCCGGGTAGTGCGTTCTCATTTCTTCTTCAGCCTCCCATGTCCATTCAGACCCCTTCCGATGCTGCCACTGCACCTTTACCAGCTGAATTACCTTGTTCCTCAAGGTCTTGGTCTTCCGTTCCAAAATTGCTATCGGCTTCTCGATATAATTCAAGCCGCTATCGACCTGGATATCCTCCAAGGGAACGACCGCTGTCTCGTCCACTAGACACTTCCTCAACTGCGACACGTGGAAGGTGTTGTGTATCAAACTGAGCTCCGCAGGAAGATCTAACCGGTAAGCAACCCGACCCACCCGGGCCAAAACCCTGAAAGGACCAATAAATCTGGGGCCCAATTTGCCCCTCTTCCGGAACCTGATGACACCTTTCCTAGGTGAGACTTTCAGAAGAACCATGTCTCCTACCTGGAACTCCAAGTCTGAACGCCTCTTGTCGGCGTAGCTCTTCTGCCGACTCTGCGCAGTCTGCAGTCTACTACGGACCTGCTGGATCAGTTCCGTCGTCTTGAGCACCACTTCAGTGCTCCCCATAACCCGCTGACCGACCTCGCCCCAACAAATCGGGGTCCTGCACTTCCTGCCATATAACATCTCAAAAGGAGGTCGATCAATGCTCGCATGATAGCTGTTGTTATACGAGAATTCCGCTAAAGGAAGATACGTATCCCAACAGCCCCCAAAATCCAGGACGCATGCCCTAAGCATGTCCTCGAGAGTCTGAATCGTCCTCTCGCTCTGCCCGTCAGTCTGAGGATGAAAAGCGGTGCTGAAATGGAGACGAGTACCCATCTCGTCGTGAAACCGCTTCCAGAATCTAGACGTGAAGCGAACATCTCGGTCCGACACTACCGATACCGGCACTCCATGACGTGCCACAATCTCTCGCACATAGATATCGGCTAACCTTTCCGCCGATATACTCTCCTGGATCGGAATAAAATGGGCACTCTTCGTCAGCCGATCCACCACTACCCATATCGAATCTACTCCACGTGCGGTCCTGGGAAGTTTGGTGATAAAATCCATGGTGATGTCCTCCCATTTCCACACGGGAATATCCAACGGCTGCATCTTGCCGTGAGGTCTCTGGTGCTCCGCCTTGACCTTCAGGCAGGTCAAGCACCTCTCAACGTACCAAGCGACGTCCCGCTTCATGCAGGGCCACCAATAATCAGGTCGAAGATCTCGATACATCTTCGTCGCCCCTGGATGGATAGAAAATCGAGACTTATGAGCCTCATCCATCAATACCTGCCGTACCCCACCCCAGTCCGGTACCCACACCCTACCATGAAGCGTCATCAAACCCCGACTGTCGTAGTCGAACGAAGCTACTCGACCCACTATCCTCTCGCACTTCTGCCTCTCCTCCTTGAGACCCTCCATCTGAGCCTCCTTGATCCGCTCCAACAAAGGAGTGATTACCGTCATCCTCATACACAAATCCCTGATAGGGGCCGCCGACACCTTGCGGCTCAGGGCATCGGCCACCACGTTGGCCTTCCCTGGATGATACAGGATCTCACAGTCATAGTCCTTCAGCACGTCCAACCATCTCCTCTGTCTCATATTCAAACTCGGCTGATCCATAAGGTATCGTAAACTCTTGTGGTCCGTGTAGATAGTACAGCGGACCCCATACAGGTAATGCCTCCAAATCTTGAGGGCAAATACAACTGCCCCCAGCTCCAAGTCGTGGGTAGGATAATTAGCCTCGTGAGGCTTCAACTGTCTCGAAGCATAAGCCACCACATGGCCTCGCTGCATCAACACTGCTCCCATACCCGTGATCGAAGCATCACAATAGACCACGAAATCCTCAACACCCTCTGGCAAGGTAAGGATCGGAGCCTCGCACAATCTCTGCCTGAGAGTCTCGAACGCCGCCTGCTGCTCAGGCCCCCAACGAAAAACTACCGACTTCTTGGTTAGTCGGGTGAGCGGCACTGCTATCTTGGAGAAATCCTGAATAAACCTCCGGTAATACCCTGCCAATCCTAGGAAGCTCCGAATTTCAGATGGAGACCTCGGGACCTCCCACTGCATCACGGCCTCAATCTTGGCCGGGTCAACCAAAATACCCTTCTGATTAACGAGATGCCCAAGAAACTGCACCTCGCGTAACCAGAACTCGCACTTGGAGAACTTAGCGAACAGTCTCTCCCTCCTCAAAGTCTCCAACACCTCCCGCAGGTGCTCCTCGTGCTGACCCTGCGTCTTGGAATACACCAAGATGTCATCGATGAACACTATCACTGACCGATCCAGCATCGGCCTACACACGCGGTTCATGAGATCCATGAACGCGGCTGGGGCATTGGTGAGCCCAAATGGCATCACCACAAACTCATAATGACCATACCGGGTCCTGAAAGCAGTCTTCTGTACATCCTCATCCCTGACCCTCATCTGGTGGTAACCGGAGCGTAGGTCGATCTTGGAGAACCAAGACGCTCCCTGGAGCTGATCAAACAAGTCATCTATCCTCGGAAGTGGGTAACGGTTCTTCACCGTTACCTTGTTCAACTCCCGGTAATCAATACACATCCGATGCGACCCGTCTTTCTTCCTCACAAATAAGATCGGAGCTCCCCAAGGCGAACTGCTCGGTCGAATGAAACCCTTGTCTAACAGCTCCTGAAGCTGTGTAGACAACTCCTGCATCTCAGGGGGAGCAAGTCGATATGGTGCTTTGGCTATCGGAGCCGCACCAGGAACCAGGTCGATCCTGAACTCAACCTGCCTCTCAGGAGGTATCCCCGGCAAATCCTCGGGAAACACATCCGGGTAATCTCGAACAATAGGAACATCATCGATCGTCGTCTTGCCCTTATCCCGGGCATCCAAGACGTAGGCTACGTAACCGGCGCAACCCTGCTGAACGTAGCGTCTCGCCCTAGCGGCAGAGCAGAAGGTCAACCCTCGCTGGGGCCTCTCGCCCTGAACCACTATCTCTCCCCCACTGGGAGTGCGAACCCTCACTAGCTGAAGCTCACAATCAATCACCGCCCCATTGGGGCTTAGCCAATCCATTCCCACAATAACTTTATTCCCGCGCAGGGGAATCGGAACCAAATCCACTGGAAACTGCTCCTCAAATATCTGAAGGGAACACCCTCTATATACTTTGTCGACCCTCACGGTCCTATCATCTGCTATCTCCACCTCTAACGGACAATCCAGTTCCCCCGGAGCTCTGCTAAATCTCTTGCTAAGCGCAAGCGATACAAATGATCGGGTGGCCCCCGAGTCAAACAATACCAAAGCAGGGATGCCGTTCACCGAGAACGACCCTAAATAAAGCGTACCATCAAATAATATTCAAACGATATAATAATAATTAAGAGATGAAAGAAATATACATACCCGTCACCACATCAGGAGTCGCTCGCGCCTCCTCTGCTGTCATCTGAAATGCCCTGCTCTTCGCCACCGGCGCATCAGCTCGGCCCTGACGGCCATCCGTGATCCTCAAAGTAGCAGGGGCGGGTGCATGCACCTTCCCTGCTGCAGCTAAACTGGGACACTGGGACCTTTTGTGTCCCCTCTGATTGCACTGAAAGCAAATCAGATCCGATGCTGTAACCGTAGTGGCAGGGGCCGTACAATCCCTACTCATATGCCCGATCCGTCCGCACTTGTAGCAGCCGGAACTCCCTGCCTTGCACGCCCCATCGTGCAACCTCCCACACTTGCCACATCGACCGTGGCTCTGCTGACCCCTGGACCTGTGATCTGAAACCTTGGGCTTTTTGCCCACACTGCCTGCACCCGAAACCGCCTCCGGTTTCCTCTTCCTCTCCATCTCGAGATCAATCTCCCTCTCTCTGGCTCTAGCAATCATGTCGTCCAGTGTTTTGCAACTGGACCGGCTCACAAACATACGAATGTCGCTCCGCAACATCTCGTGATAACGGGCCTTCTTCATCTCCTCGTCTGTTGCATACTGAGGAACAAGAAGGGCCCGCTCCCTGAACTAGGCGGTGATCTCCGCCACTGTCTCGGTAGTCTGGGTAAGATCCTGGAACTCCCTGGCTAACTGTTGCACCTCAACGACCGGTGCGAACTCCGCTCTGAACCTGGTAGAAAAATCAGCCCAAGTCATGGCATCCAATGCCGCATCATCCCCGATGGTATGTCCTACCTCCTCCCACCAGTCACGTGCCCTGTCCTTCAGGAGACAGGACGCCAATCTGACCTTGTCCCCCTCGGGACATCTGCTAGTGCGGAACGCGTTGGCCACATCCGCCAACCACCTGGTACTCGCTATGGGGTCCCGTGCCCCGTGGTAGTCAGGAGCCCCGCACGCCCTGAACTCCCTGAAAGTGAGTGTGCGCGACCCCATCACGGCCGCCATCTCAGTATGGAAGGTACTCAGTCTCTCATCCATCATCTCCAAAATGCCCTCCTTGATCGAACCGAAGATCACAGGAGTCTGCTCAAGTATGATGCGAGTAATCTCAGAAGAAAGGAACTCTCTGGTCTGCTCATCCATCTGTCCGACCTCCGGGTCGGATCCCGATCCTGATCCTCCTCCGGCATCTGAACTGCCGGCTGCTGGCCTCGGACGCAAAACTACCATTCTGAAACATATCATAGCAACATCAGAACATTGAAATATTTCAAGGGATCATAATACGACTACTAGCTTCCTGGTCTAATCTTGGCCTTCCTTGATTCGAGTACGGATCCTCTGTTTCCAGTAGTATGGGCCCCTACTACCTTCCACATCTATCCGTACTTTCCTCAAGAACTGCCTCGACTTCCCCAAGTCACTTCTACCGCTGCTATTTTCTGCTACTCTCACCCTAGGCTTGCCCTAGAGAAAACTCGAGCTCAATACGACTGGTCCTCAGCTGCTGTAGGTCTCCTTGCACTGCCAGTTAGCCATCACCTGAACACCATCACATGTGATGAGGGTCGGATAATCCTTCAAGTAAAAGATCCGTCCCTACAACGGTTGGACTCAAACAAGAGCTGCGCAGTAGGGCCAGTTCCAGCACTCTGGGATTATTCAAACCTGATTACATGTGGTGTGACGTGTCCACCTAATGGCTAACTCCCATTACTCGGAATCCCACTAAGCACAAAGCAAGCAGCATTCGGACAAGGGAAACAGACTCACGCAAGCTATTCTTATAACAAGAAATTGCACTAGCATAGGATGCTAAGCTCACACTATCAGGCATAACCTAAACAGGCTATCCTACTGCTGTCCACTCAATTCTAGCATGCAATATTCATAGAGCTGTAACACATAAGCAGGCACATAAGGCATTCTCCTACACCCTTAGCCCTATTCTAGCATGCTGTTCTACTAAACTGAAATTGAACAAATAACTTGTATGGGTAATTTGGGAGTACTTACTTGAGCTCGGTTGACCGCATGCACACACCTCTTATCTTAAAACAATTCTTTTCCTTCTAAGTGTTCTCAAAATTCTTTTGAAAAAACATTTTATTAAAAATCTTTTATTTCCCCTTAGTTTGAGTTCAGATACACCCGAGAGTGTATCCGAATCCCTCAAACCAGGGCTCTGATACCAACTTGAAACGACCCAAAAATACGACCCAAAAATTTTGTTTTTAATACCATCAAAACTATAATCAGAGTATCATATAGATAAACCATGCGTGATATGTCCCAAAAGATAATAAAGTACTGTGCGGAAAATGTAACATGCTATATCCAAAACAACAACTAAATCAAAACCAACTAAAGCTGAAACGGTGGTGTGTGCGATGCCGTCATCCAGAGCTCTTCCCTTTGCTTGCGGAAGTACCTGAAACCAAAACTGAAACTGTAAGCATGAAGCTTAGTGAGCTCCCCCAACTTACCACATACCATACAACAACATATAAACACATATTGGGCCTTGCCCACTGCATCGGGTCGGGACCCGGAAAACTGCATCGGACCGAAGTCCGGAACTGACTGGGACCTTGTCCCCTGCATCGGACCGAAGTCCGGAACTAACTGCATCGGACCGAAGTCCGGAACTAACTGGGACCGTGTCCCCTGCATCGGACCGAGGTCCGGGACTGACTGCACATAGTATAGCATATCATAACAATTTATACTGCATACTGCATCGGGCCGTGGCCCGGAACATAACACATACACATAGCACATAAAACATGTCTGAACCACGAAGGCATCAACATACTAACTACTACATTGGACCGAAGTCTGGAAACTACTATTAACTGGACGGGCCGGCATTGCGGCCTTAGACCCGCCCCTACGGGAAGGAAACTCACCTCGTAATCTAGCGGATGAGAGTGCGGCTCGGAAAGCTAACGGCTGCTGCTCCTGAATCTCCTCGGCTACAATTCCATAAACACACTCAATCAATTACTAGCACTACACTCAGGGTAAAATGACTCTTTTACCCTTGGTCAAAGTTGACTTACTCAGGGCTGACTCGCCGAGTCGGGATACCCGACTCGCCGAGTCCTAGACTCTCCGCTCAACTCTTACCAGCTGTCACTCGTCGAGTGTGGCATCGACTCGACGAGTATCCTCTGGATCCAAAAACTCAGATGATCTTCATCCGACTCGCCGAGTCAGATGAACAGACTCGACGAGTTGTTCTTAATCCTCAAGGAGATTGCCTTGGACTCGCCGAGTTGTATGAACAACTCGCCGAGTCCCTCCATTACTGAGTCTACTCTTAACTCGCTGAGTCCACTCCCTAACTCACCTCGGACACTCGACACTGAAGAAACTGAAGAATTCGGGACTCGCGACCTGACTCGTCGAGTCGTTCCTCCAACTCGCCGAGTCACCGCCATGCAACATATTTTTACTCGATTTCTCTTGAATCCAACACATGCAAATGATAGATCTAGGTCCATTAAGCTGTTTTACCACGTAAAGTTTCCAACTTTACGTGCACAACCACATGAATGAGGGAAATAAGACTAAAATATGCACAATAAGGGTAGATTCATGGCTAATAAGCAATGTAACTCCAAAAAGACAGTGGATCTGGACTCTTCAACACCCCAACACTCAGATCCAAAGGTATATCGGCTCAATAACACAATCAAGCAAGCATAAAGCTTGGATCAAGCATCAAATAGCCCTTAAAAGAGCTCTAATGGAAGTTTAAGCATGAAACCAGAAGAGAACTCCGAAAATACCTCAATAAGTTCACACTTGGTCCATGATTTCTACCAGTTCTTCCACAAAGTTGAGGCTCTCGTTGATCTCGATCTCGTCGAGTGGAATAACAAGAGTCTCATCGGACATACACTTTTTCAAGTTCGAGACATGGAAGGTTGGATGTATGTTACTAAGTTCACACGGTAGATTAAGCTTGTAAGCCACAGGGCCGATTCTGGCAAGAATCTCGAAAGGCCCTACGTATCTTGGATTTAGTTTCCCACGCTTTCCAAAGCGTATTAAGCCCTTCCACGGTGAGACCTTCAATAAAATGCGGTCTCCCACCTGGAATTCCAAAGGTTTCCTCCTTTGGTCAGCGTAGCTTTTCTGTCGGTCTCTAGAGACTTTCAACCATTCACAAATTCGAACGATCTTCTCTGTCGTTTCCCGTATGATTTCCGGACCGGTGAGAGTGCTTTTAGGAACTTGTCCTTTAGCTAAATAGGTGTCGCCAACTTCATCCAGCACAGAGGGGACCTGCACTTTCGACCATAAAGGGCTTCAAACGGAGCAGCCTTTATGCTTGTATGATAACTATTGTTGTATGAAAATTCGACAAGGGGTAAATGGATATCCCATGCCTTTCCAAAGTCAATCACACAGGCTCTTAGCATATCTTCCAAAGTTTGTATCGTTCTCTCACTTTGCCCGTCTGTTTGTGGGTGGTAGGCTGTACTCATGTCTAGCCTAGTCCCCAGAGAACTTAGTAGTGACTGCCAGAATCTTGAAGTGAATCTACTATCTCTATCGGAGATAATGGATATCGGAACACCATGCAGTCGCACTATTTCCCTTATGTAAGTTCTTGTAAGCTTTTCCATCTTGTCAGTCTCCTTGATTGGTAGGAAATGCACGGATTTGGTCAATCTGTCGATGATCACCCATATGGTATCGAGTCCACCCGTCGTCTTGGGCAACTTGGTTATGAAGTCCATAGTAATCCGTTCCCATTTCCATTCTGGTATCTCCGGTTGTTGTAGTAATCCTGACAGTTTCTGATACTCAACCTTAACCTTAGCGCAAGTAAGGCATTTACTTACGAAGGTAGCAATTTCTGCTTTCATGTTAGGCCACCAGTACAGTTTCTTAAGATCCAGATACATTTTATCTGAACCTGGGTGAACGGAATATCTCGTGTTGTGTGCTTCGGTCATGACTACGTCTCTGAAACCACCATGTTTCGGTGTCCAAATTCGGTCCATGAGATAGTATGCTCCGCCACCCTTGATTTCTAGATTCTTTTCCATTCCTCTCAGGGATTCACCCGCCATATTTTCAGGTTGTAAAGCTTCCAGCTGAGCTTCCTTAATTTGTGTGGATAAGTGGGAATGGATAGTCATAGTCAGAGATTTGACTCTCCAACCAGTGTATTCTTTTCGACTGAGGGCGTCAGCTACCATGTTGGCCTTGCCAGGATGATAACGAATTTCACATTCGTAGTCATTGAGTAACTCGACCCATCGTCGTTGTCGCATGTTGAGCTCCTTCTGATCAAAAATGTGTTGAAGGCTCTTGTGATCGGTGAAAATAGTACTCTTTGTTCCGTACAAGTAGTGTCTCCAGATCTTCAGAGCAAATACCACTGCTCCTAACTCAAGATCGTGTGTCGTATAGTTCACTTCATGTGTCTTAAGCTGTCGGGAGGCATAAGCAATAACTTTCCCTCTCTGCATAAGAATACAACCAAGTCCTTGGTTTGATGCAACGCAATACACTACAAAATCTTCTATCCCTTCGGGAAGGATAGTATCGGTGCGGTGCATAAGGCCTGTTTCAGTGTTTGGAACGCCTTCTCTTGTTTCGCTTCCCAGTCAAAGGCCACGCCTTTCTGGGTTAATGTAGTATGAGGTTTCGCAATGCTAGAGAAGTTCTTTATGAATCTGCGATAGTAGCCAGCGAGACCTAGAAATTGGCGAATCTCTGTAGGTGTCTTTGGTGCCGACCAGTTCTCAATGGCCTTAATTTTGGAGGGGTCCACGTGTATCCCCTTCTCGCTAACAACGTGGCCCAAAAATTCGACTCTTCGAATCCAAAATCCGCATTTAGAGAACTTCGCATAGAGCTTCTCCGATCGCAATGTTTCTAAGACTTTTCGTAGGTGCTGACTATGCTCTTCCTTACTTCGGGAGTAGATAAGTATATCATCGATGAAGACGATGACAAACTGATCTAAGTAAGGATGACACACCTTATTCAATAGGTCCATGAATACTGCTGGTGCGTTGGTTAATCCGAACTACATCACTACAAATTCGTAGTGTCCATAACGAGTTCGGAAGGCTATCTTGGGAATATCATCCTCTAGTACTCGTAATTGGTGATATCCGGATCGTAGATCTATCTTCGAGAAGTAGTTTGCTCCTTGAAGTTGATCAAATAGGTCGTCAATGCGGGGTAGAGGATAACGATTTTTGACAGTAAGTTTGTTCAGTTCTCTGTAGTCGATGCACATGCGGAACGATCTGTCTTTCTTCTTCACAAACATGACTGGTGCTCCCCAAGGTGAGAAACTTGGTCTTATGAATCCTTTTTGATGGAGTTCGTTAAGCTGACTGGAAAGTTCTTGCATCTCTGCTGGTGCCAGACGATAAGGCGTTTCGCTACTAGGGTAGCCCCTGGAACTAAGTCGATTCTGAACTCGACTTTGGCGTTGTGGTGGTAATCCCGATAGTTCTTCTGGAAAGATATCGGGAAAGTCGCGTACTTCTGGAATGTTCTTGATGTCCTTCAATTCCTGACTCGTATCGACGATGTGTGCAAGGAATGCTTGACAATCCTTCCGCAAACACTTTCGAGCTTGGATGCACGAAATGATGCGAAGGTTTGTACTTGATTTGTCGCCGTAAACCACTAATGTTTCATTGTTAGGGAGATTAAGACGAACTGCTTTCTCAAAGCACATGATGTCGACACGAAGAAGACTTAACCAATCCATGCCGACTATGACGTCGAAACTTTTAATTTGGACCGGCATGAGGTTGATTGGGAAAGAATGACCGTCTAATGTTAATGTACAGTCCATGTATATGCACTTAGTGTTTTCCGTTAATCCGTTTGCCATTTCTATAGTGAATGATTTTTCTAACTTGCTAGGTTTACGTTTAAGTAAGTGAATAAAGTTTTGACTCACGAAGCTTCTCTCCGCTCCACTATCGAATAGTATGCATGCATATGAATTATCGAGAAGGAACGTACCAGCAACTACAGTCGGATCAGCTACGGCTTCATCGTGGCCTATAGCCAAAACTCGTCCCACCCCGCCGGTATTTGCTGCCTTTGGGCAGTTTCTCTTGTAGTGGACCACCTCGCCACAACCGTAGCAAGTTTGGCCTACACCAGCGTTGGGAACTTGAGTGATCGGCTTTGCAGGATTCTTGCAGAAACGGACAGTGTGTCCCTTTCTGTTGCAGTTGGAGCACTGCATTTTCCGACAAGGTCCATGATGGCGGTAAGTGCATTTGGTGCACTTTGGAAGGTTACCCCCATAAGGCTTTGTTGGGTAGGGATTTGTAGGAGCAGTAGTAGGTACAGTAGCAGCATTTACTGAAACCAGTTGTTGTTTCTTCGCGGATTCTTTGGAAGACCCACCCTTCCCTTTATTCCATACTCTCTTCCTGTTATTGTTGTTGTTGTTTCCCTTCTGTGGTTCTGGTGCAGAAACTGTTGAGTTCTAATGATGCCCGTAATCAACAAGAGATTGTGCCAGTTCCTTGGCACTTTCAAAAGTGTCAGGTTTTGAAGCTAACACGCTTGACTGAATTTGGGGCGACAGTCCCCAAATGTATCTCTCTATTTTCTTGCTCTCAGGAGCAATCATATATGGGCAAAGGATTGCCAGATCGCAGAATCTGTTGGTATAAGTTGCTATGTCGGTACCAAGCATTCCAAGGGTCCAGAGTTCGTTTTCGAGCTTTTGAATCTCTCCTCGTGGACAGTATTCTCTCATCAGCATGATTTTTAAGCTCTCCCAGCTTATGGAATTTGCCACTATCAGAGTAAGTACCTTAATGTGGCCATTCTACCAAGTTAAAGCTCTATTAGTAAGTGTGAAGGTGGCAAACTTAACTTTGTTGTGCTCGGGACATGAGCAGATTTCAAAGACTGACTCTGTCCTTTCAATCCACTGCCTCAAAATCATCACACCACCGGTCCCATTAAACATCCAGGGTTTGGCATTCGTAAAGTCTTTATAGGTGCATTCTCGGGGTTGCCCATGACTCTCGCCATGGTTGGAAGGAGGCGTGCCAATTCTCGAACCTGTAGTAACAGGGGTATTGATTTGTGACATGGCAGCTACCACAGCTGCTGTGACTGCTGCTTGGAACATGGCAGCATCAAATTGAGGAGGTGGAGGTGGTGGTATAGGTGCTTCCCCACCGTTGTTTCGTCTCAGGTTCCTATGCGGAGGTATCCTTCAACTATAGGTTAAAAAGATAAAGATAAGAATTCCATGGCATAGAAAATTTGTGTGTCTCATGAACTAAATTGCTATAGTTCAACAACAGATGATAGTATGAGTTTCAAACATAGAAGAATGAAAGTTATTTGTAAGACTGGAAATATGAAACAAACATTCGGTTTCTCCATAAATTTTTAAGGATTGAATGAAATACTCCACGTAGTAATAATAGTGCCACTTATATTAATATAATAGTTGATACAATGATCATGAAAATTTGACCCATATAAGGGTCTCCAGTTACAAAGTTTAAGAAAATTAAAAACTTTTAGCCGAGGTCCTAACTTATAACAAAATTTGAGATTTTGGCAAGCACTACTTGCGACGTAGGTTGCGCTTGGAGCTTGACTCCGCATCCGATTGCTTTGATTCCATTAGACGCCTATCAAAGGCGGCTTGCTGTTCCCTCAATTCGGCGAGGGCTGCAATCATTTGTGCTTGGAATGCCTCGGTTTGGAGTTGGGCATTGTCCTGAATTCTATCCAGCCTACAGATGTCGGAAGTGTGAGCCTGTACTTCCACGTTGACTTCCCGAATCCGGCTAGCTTGAACTCCGGATTGGTAGGACTGATTGGCTAGTTTGCCCATCATTACTGGGAGTGCCCGATCAGCCGAACCTCCGCTGCGTACATCGTAGAAGTCTCGGCACATGCCGTAGGGAGGGCGTAGGTTTTGTTGTTGGCTCCAATGGTGGAGGTGACTTCCCCAGACGGGAGTCGGTCCTTGAAAGTTCCTTACGAAGACAGGAGGTTGTGCGGGTGGTGCGTTGATCACTTCCGGCTCTGATTCGGTACCGGAGTCATCATTCAATTCTATGGGTTCTTCGTCCTCCTCGGGATCCTCTTCGATCCATCCCCCGTTGCCTTGGTTGGGATAGTAGGGGTTACTGGGGTGATGAAATCCAGCCATTTGACTGTACGAGAATAGGGTTATAAGAATTTGATAAAGTTGGAACATGTAAGACTAAACATGTAAGTTAAACTAGTTTATGTAGCAAATACTCCTATAGTATTTAAATTCTTGTGTTTAACCCTTGTGATGTTTTTGGTAAGTTTTGACTTGTTGCTCACTACGAGCATTCCTCGATATACATTGGTCCAATCTCGGGCAAATATAGTTGATCACGCTATATTTGTCCCAAATCTGATTACATATATCGAGTCATAATCGTAGTGTCTAACTTGTCTAAATACTTGTTGTATAGTTAATAATCATGAAAATAATTTGTTATATGCATGTATTTGTACTTAAATGAACTAACATTTTAAGTTAAACGAAACGTGGCTTAGGCGTAAAACAAAAAATGTTTTGTCAGAGAGTATTAGTCCCTTAAGCATTTATAGTTTGTATATCTTATGTGGTTCGATATACTTAGTTCACTATAAACATTGCTCTGATACCAATCTGTCACACCCCCAAACCGGAACGGCAGAAACGTTCGGGGGCGGATGACTTCATGTGGTAACGTAACAAATGAATACATAGTAAAGAAAGAAATACAACCATCATATATATAATTGAAAGTTTACATTGTTAAAAGGTACATGTTCAAAAACAATTACAATATGATGTCAAAATATGAATTTAAACTGGCGCCGCAGCGTCCCTTCTTCAAAAGCTGTTTGTTACTTGTAATTACTGAATCCTTGGGACATACAAGTAGTTTTCAAAGAGTAGATCAGCATTTAAGCTGGTGAGTTTCATAAGTATTAAATGACAATGTTTGTATGAGATGAAATGCTTTGTTCTTGTATGTTTGTTACTAGAAAATCCTATATTTTCTACTAGTATAAATGTAGCCTTTTATCAAGACCAATGTTTGTTTCTAGAAAATGTAAGTACATATAAAATTTCCAATACGTCTGAAAAACCCCGTAAATCAATGTGTTTTCAATACTCCATGTGAGTTTTATAACCATGCTATTGACTAGAAATGCCTATACACAACGTTCTTCAAGCGTTGGAATGTTCTGACGTTTGTCACCCCAAATGGTGGACTGTAGCTAACAGTCAGGGCGTGGGTTGTCAAGCCCGTATAGATCTATACACAAACACCATGCTCCCCCTCCAAGGGATTTTGGTATATAATACAGGACTTGAAATGCGTACTCAAACGTACGTGAAGTTATTGTCTCACAAAATTTAGTATAAAACCGATTTACGTACGAAAATGTTCATTAGTTCTTGTATGTGAAAGTAAACTTCTTGAGATAGTGTTTCTAGTATGTAAAAGTTCGTAATGTTCTCGTAAAACTATACCTATTATAGTTTTCTAAAAGTGTGTCTCATTTGTATAGAAATCCCTAGCAAAAATGCTCACTTTTTATTGAAAGTTATAGTTTTTATAGTACCAAGATGAGCACATATACATATATAACCACATTTTTCATTTCCAAAAATATGATGTTATCGTGATATATTTTGCATACGAAAGTTTCCCTATAATAGTTATAAATCACATATGATTCCGTTGATAAAAGTGTATAATGAAACTTTATATAACACACGATAATAGTCGTGTGTTTTACTTGTATTCCCCCATTAAAAACATATAAAAGTATTTATAAAACATTTAAAAGTGTGGATTATAAGGGTATGAAATCACTTGAAAGATCGAAGAAAGGAGAGATGAAAACCGAGCAGAACTTCGACTCGGGAAAGCGGATTTTCTCGGGATTCTCGGGATTCTCGGGAATCTCGAGAGCAAAAACGACCTTTGGGACTTGAGCAAAGTGACCGGGGATTCGGGTTAGCATGGGCACGGAAAACGAGGCAACAACGCAAGAGAAATGAGAGAGAATGGCCCTTTTCTTCGGAACCCTCGCATCCCTTTTATAGGGGGTAGGAACCGCCTCGGTACGCTGGGCGTACGCGTGCGTCATCCGTGACCGCTTCCTTGACTGCCTCAGACCTTCGGATGGGACGGGGCATAGCCTCGCATAGGGTGCGACGTGGACGATTTGAAGCCTAGGCCTTGAGTATGCTGGGCGTACGCCTGTACGCTGGGCGTAACTCGGATAGACTTGCTGACTCTTCCTTCGGATAATACCGAGATTAAATAATAAAATTTATATTTTATTTATTTAATAAACTTTTAAAAGTCATATCTTCTTCATACGAACTCCGTTTTCGACGTTCTTTATATCCACGCATAGGTGAGACTACGCTCTACAACTTTCGTTTAGATTCCGTCGGCAAATTTTCAAATTATTTATTTTTAAAAGGTCGCGGTAAGAACATTTCGTTGGAAATTCATAACTTCTTTATCTGACGTCTGTTTTTGCCAGAATTTTTACCGTTGAAATACCATTGTCGAGACCTTCGATTCTCATTTAGGTCATTCCGGCCAAAAGTCGCTCGATCTCCGATTCGAGTTTTTAGCTGTCTGTCGCTAAGCCGAACTTGGAAAAATCATAACTTCAATATACGAAGTCGGATTTGGGCGTTCTTTTTACGTACGATCACGGTTTAATGACATCAAACATAGTAGGTAATTAAATACAAACTTTTTGGACATTTTATTTTCGAAGTTAATTTCATTATCTAAAAAGTGGTTACAATACTTGACTTTTTAGGTCATTACATAGAGTTGAAATATCGGGTTGTCACAGTATGTGATGAAAAAAGTTCCTAAATAATAACATCAAAAGTTTTATGAAGTAATTTTGTCAATTTTTTTGGCTTTAACTCAATGTGAAAAATGTGTTTGTAGTAGATTTTATGCTACTGGTTTGGGTGTCATCATTTGTTAGATAACATGTTGGATTTTGGTATCGAGCAAAATCAACTAAATAAAACTAAGAAATTGTGTCATATAGATTTTCCATGAAGGACATGGAGGATGCTGATATAATTCTTGGAATTAGGATTACACGGGTTAACAAAGAGATTGTTATTAAGCATTCACATACATTGAGAAAATTCTCAATACGTTTAATTATGATAATTTGTCTCCAGTGAACCTACCTATGATTCCAAGTGTAAATTTGATGATGAATATAGAAAATCGTATTTTCACAATTGGAATACTCCAAGGCTATTGGTTGCTTTATGTATATTGTAATAAGAACTATGCTTGATATTGCTTTTGTTGTAGGAAAACTAGGTATGTGTATTAGTAATATTAGCACTCAACATTGATAAGAAACTCAAAGAATATTTGAATATTCAAAAGGAACCATTAATTAAGGTTTAATCTACTTCATATATCCTTCTTATTTAGAAGGGTATTCAGATGCAAGTTGGATATCCAACATATACGATCATTCTTTTACTAGTGATGAGGTGTTCTTGATTTGTGGAGGTGCCATTTCTTGGGAATCCAAGAGCCAAAATTGTATTAAAAACTCAACAATAAAATTGTTGGTCCCAATCCCAAATACTTGTATATGAAACTAAAAAGAGAACAAAAGAATACAAAAGTATCACAAATATATCTTTCACCAAGAAAGAATGTTATCACTAAGAGAACGAGGTGCACAAAGCAAATGACACTAAGACGTCACAAAGACCTAATTCGGGTTTTACAATAATACATGAATATATACTAATCTATTATAGTGAATCCCTTCAATCAAGGGATTGTATATAATCTACGTATAAAACAATCTAGTATATAAGGAATGGATCAGATAAGATCTTCTTTAGATTCGAATATCAGCACCAACACATCAAACGTTGATCAGAGCATCAAATTTAGGGAGTCTTGCTGATCAGGGCATCAACGTCAACGCCAGGTAGATAAACTTTAGCTTTAACATCCGGGTTTCACCAGCATATCACCTTATCAGTGTGTCATCAATCTATAACCATCAACGTTTGGATATATTGATCAGTCTTCAGTAGATGGTGTCTTCATGCCTTTGCTGCTGATAGAGTCTTCAGGGTCTCTCAGTTATCAGGGGATGTTCTTCAGTCTTCGATATATGAACTTCCATTAACATATCTTCATATTAACTAACTAACTATAACTATAGTGTATATATTTTGCATCATCAAATCTATACAATTGAGTGACCCAATCGGAATATGATATTTGTTGCATTAGTTTCCACCAGGAAAGAACTAGAGTGGCTAAAAAAATTGGTGTATGAGATTTCATTGCGGGCAAAGCCAATATATGATGGTGTTGTCACTTTGGCTAAAGCATATAACCATGTTTATAAAGGCAAATATAGACATTTGGGTGTTATACATAGGATAATTGGAGAATTAATCATTATTGGTATAATGTATGTTGACATTGTTAGCACACACTAAATTTTGATAGACTCTTTGATTAAAGGTCTAACAAGATATTTAGTGCACAAGTACGCAATTAGGATGAGATTTGTAACACCCCATTTTACTCTAGCTATTGATTGTAATACAATACAAAATTAAGATATACTATTATTAAGCCAAAATAATCATCATAGACTCGTAGAATACACCGATACGATTTCCGTAGATATATAGAACGCATAAATCCGATTTCTTATGAAGAAGTTATACTTCTTCAAAGTTTCACGATTAAATCGGCATGACTCTGCGTATCAAAAAAGTAAAATTTTGATATATTACTTTTTTAGCCTAAGTGATCTAAACAAAAATCGTATTAGTTGTTAAACCGAGAGCATGTATATAAAGAATGTCTAAATTTGACTTCATTAGAGGAAGTTATGATTTTTCTAAGATTCGACATAACAATGTACAACTCAAAAATCGAATTTTAGATCGGTCTATTTTTAGCCAACACAATCTAAACAAAAATTAAATATCTCATTAATAGGAGTTCAACGATATAAAGACAATAGAAAACAGACTCTATATAAGAAAGTTATTCATTTTATACGGGCTTTAACAGTCTAAGCCTGTGTGAAAAAATAAAGTCAAAATTAGCCGACAAATTCTAAACGAAAGTTGTAGATCTTGTCGGGAGCTTTCCATGGATATAAAGAACATAAAAACAGAGCTCATATGAAGAATTTATGTAATTTTGAAAAGCAGAAAACGCCATGCACGCATACACGTCGCACATAGCTTGTGCCCGAAGTCAGCAATGCAACCCCACCCTTCTTGGACACGTTTTAGTCAACCTGAGGAGCCACGTCACCCTAGTGCACGATGCACATGCCTGGGGGCATGGCACACAAATAGTTTTCTCACCTATAAATAGTGTGCTCCGTATATGCTCCATCCTCCACACCCCTACACTACTTTTTCTCTAGAGTATTCCTTACTTTTAACCCATTTCCTTAGATTTTTGTACTATGGCGAAGCCTTGCGAAACCCCTGAGTACTCATCTGAGTTGTAGTCTTTGAGTAGGAGATCCCGAGTCAGTATTCTTCCCGGTTAGATCCCAATTCTCATAAATAGTACTCTCTAAGCGAGCTACACTTACTCTTCCTCCATGTAATTTATAATTATAGTTATAAATCATTACTAGGAACCTATAATTAAGATTTATCAATAATTCGCAGTCATTATATTGATTGATCTACTTACGGAAGAGGTGACTAGAATGGTCACATTGGCTTGGTTGTTGGATTTCAGAAAGGCTGTACACCAAAATGGTCCTGCCTCCCAACTGTCCTACATGGATGATCCTTATTTGATAGAACTATCAGTATTCATTGGGATTAGTGATAGGTCTAGCTTACTTTACCAAGATTATCATAAGAACTAATAAAATATAGTATCCTCGTTGAAGTGTTGGCCGTCAGCTAAATTGTTCGGTTAACTGTTAATCCTCTGAGAATCTATCAAGGTGAGTTCTTCTCACTATATTGTATACTCCAGTATGTAACCTTTGTATGTAAGGATATAGTTACCATGTAGTAAGCACTTAGGCAATTAGACCAAGATAGTTAGTTGTCTATTATATGGACTGTTGTTATATGTGTATGTTATTACATATGGAGTAAAGGGCGGACCAACCTCGTGTTAAAGGTGCAACATCCCAAAATTCAAGACCAAAAATTTCATTTTTGATATAGCAATTTATAAAACAATTTTAAAGAAAACATCATCAAGTTAATTCATTTCATTAAAACCATAGATCACATGTCTCAAAACCATATCATGAAATAGTAATAATGTAAGAGTACAAATCCCAAGAATCTCATGTGGGGAAAATCATGTGTGTGATGCGCTGCTACCGTACCGACTCCTTTCCCTTCGAAGAAGAAGGACCTGAAACAAAAACTGAAAACCGTAAGCACAAAGCTTAGTGAGTTTCCCCATCATACCACATACCATATAACATACACACTGTCTAACATATCCGGGTACTGGACTACCCCTTCGGTCTCTTTCAACCGGTAACTGCCTAGCATATCAGGGTGCTGGCCTACCCCTTTAGTCCTATCGACCGATATCTAGCCTAGCATATCAGGGTGCTGGCATACCCCTTCGTTCCTTTCAACTGGTACCTTTCCTAGAATATCAGGGTGCTGGCCTACCCTTTCGGTCCTTTCGACCGGTACCGAGAACTATTTCTCCTCCTACTCTACCACATAGCATCCTAGTGCATAAACATATAATCATATACTGCCTAACTTATTTGGGTGCTGACATACCGCTTCGGCCCTATTGACCGACACTGTCTATCCTACCCCTCCTATCACATATCACATAACATCATATCATACTAGCACATAAACATAACAGATAACGACATACCAGATAATTATCACAAAGACAATCATCCATACTATAACTCTTACTAGTAGGTCGACCTTGGTGCTTTAGACCCACTTCTACTGGAGGGTAACTCTGATGGATTTTACACAAATAAACATCCTATGTGCTCATGAAAACCCTAATGCTTGGATCTAGGCTTCTCTATTGTACATGCAATGAATCCAAGACTTGTAAACCCTAGATCTAGTAGTATGAATTCGAAATTTAACATAACAAATCAGATCTAGATGATTACCTTTGTTGATTGCTTGATTCCTTCTTGATTCTTCTTGTCTTGGAGCTTAGAGTCACAAGTGTAACTCCTCTAATGGCTTACAAACACCAACTAGCAAGAAGGCAACTATGAGAGAGAAGAGAGGATGCTAAAATCAGCCCAAGGGTTTCTCTTGGGATCAAGTGTAGCCGATTTTCATAGCCCAAGGGTACTATTTATACTGTGAGTTGCTAGGGCTTCTGCCAAAACCCTAATGGACAACTTAATCACCAAGCATCCCATGGAACCTTCTCGAATAGGGCCTTGGACGAAAATATGATGATCCTTCATCATAATTTCGTTCCCCCTTAGTCCATTAGGTTTCCCAGCCCAAAACTCAACTATCACACATTTGACAGTTTATGCCCCTTTATTTAATTAATCTATTTTAGTCACCAAATTAATTCCTAATTAATTTATGACCAATATTAATCAAATAATATGATTTCTATTTTAATATATTATTCTTATAATATATTAATAAATCATAATATCTTCTCTCTCTCTCTCCCTCTCTCGCTCTCTCTCTCTCTCACTCTCTCTATCTCTCTCTCCATAAATTACCCTATCAAGTTGCTATCGTGAAGGCAACCCAAAAGGACCATGCACAACCGGGTCAAGTACTTACCAAATATAGTTACGGGTTTAGACACTAATCCAACAGTCTCCCACTTGGATAAGTCTAGTAACTATGATGTAAGCATATTCCGATTAGCAATCGTAGCCCTCAAAGATGCTGTCGAACTCTGATCTTATCAGTAACCTGTCCTTTAGATAAGGGATCGTATAGTTCTCTGTTCTAGATATCGTGCGGACAGTCACATGGAACATAGTAATACTTACTGTCCAGCAGTTTGTTTCTCGATATCAGATTCATTTGACATAGAACTTAATTGAACACATCAATTCAGTCCTGACCGGGCTCGACACATAAGTCAAATCAAATCATCGAGGGGCCCTGATATCGCTTTTACCCTCTTAGAATAAAAGGAACAGATAAAATTCGACTTATATGCATTTAGTATTCACTAATCAAATCATACACAACAATGCGTTTTATGACATCAAGTTACTGATGCGTTTTCGCATTATCAATGCACAACCAATCAGCCAACAATAAACCATATATCTAGGTTTTAAGACCATACGATATTATAGTCTTGCGATCACTTGTGATAAATTCCATGAAGTGATTCCAGCAAGCGTGGGTTTATTCCAATGCTCATAACTTGTTCATAAGCCCTCATGAACGTTGTAGCAAACCTTTGTTATGTCTAATACCTTTTAGACAATCTACACACCTATTCATGACAGTCTTCATTCATATCTACTTCCAACATATGAATGACTGTGGGCCGTTCGAATAATTCGATTATTCTTAAATAATTTAGTTATTCTGGAAGTCAAAACATGCAAACTGAAACAATAGTTAAACAATCAACATAAGACAGTAACTTTAATTATAACTAATACTCCTTTGTTTAATCATCAAATGTCAATTACATTTATCAATTACATGTTTCTAAACTATCTAATCTAAAATAATATCGTCCTTCAGCCCAATGCTCCTAGCATGCAGCAAGTGCTTAACCCTACTCAGTCCCTTCATAAGCGGATCTGCTGGGTTATCTTCTGACGATACCCTCTTCACTACGAGGAATCCTTCTTCTACCCGATGTCGAATAAAGTGATATTTTCTGTTGATATGTCGAGATCTACCATGATCCCTCGGTTCCTTGGTCAAGGCAACCACTCCTTCGTTATCACAGAAAATTTCCATAGGCTCCTTTATGGCAGTTACAACTCCAAGGTCTCTAATGAAGTTCTTCAACCATATCGCCTCTTTTGACGCCTCGCTCGCTGCAATGTACTCTGATTCGCACGTTGAATCAACTACGGTTTCTTGCTTTGGACTTTTCCAAGTTATTGCTCCTCCATTAAGGGTAAAGACCCAGCCCGACTGCGAACGGTAGTTGTCTATGTCGGTCTAAAAACTGGCGTCACTATACACTCGCACCTATAAGTCATCACTCCCACCAAGGACTAGAAACCATTCCTTGGTCCTTCAAAGGTACTTAAGAATGTTCTTGACCACGGTCCAATGCACTCTGCTAGGGTTCCCTTGATATCTACTGACCATGCCTAAAGCGAAGGCCACATCAGGGTGAGTACAAGTCATAGAATACGTAATCGAGCTAACTGCGGAAGCGTATGGTACTCAGCTCATTTCTGCTATCTCGACTTCGGTACTCAGGCATTGAGTCTTACTCAACTTGGCATTACTTTGGATTGGTAAATCTCCCTTCTTTGAGTTCTCCATACTAAAACGTTTTAGTACTTTGTCCAAGTAAGAATTCTGACTAACTCGTATTAGTCTCTTACTTCGGTCTCTCACTATCCTTATTCCCAAAATATAGGAAGCCTCTCCGAGGTCCTTCATAGCGAAGCACTTCCCGAGCCAGGACTTAACTTCGTGCAGCGTCGGGATGTCGTTTCCTATGAGTAGTATGTCATCGAAATACAATACGAGGAAGCTAACTATACTCCCACTGGCTTTGACATATACACATGATTCATCTTTGCTTCGCAGAAATCCAAACTCTTTCACTTTCTCGTCGAAGCAAAGATTCCATCTGCGAGACGCTTGCTTAAGTCCATAAATGGACTTCTCAAGCTTGCACATTCTATTGGGATGTTTCACATTGACAAAACCCTCTGGCTGAGCCATATAAGCATCCTCAGCCAACTTCCCATTAAGGAAAGCGGTTTTGACATCCATTTGTCATATTTCATAATCATGAAATGCAGCAATGGCCAACATCACCCTAATAGATTTTATTTTAGCAATTGGTGAGAAGGTTTCCTCATAATCAACTCCGGGAGTTTGAGTGAAACCCTTCATAACCAATCGCGCCTTATATGTGTGCACATTCCCATCCACGTCGGTCTTCTTCTTGAAGATCCACTTGCAACCGACCGTCTTACGTCCGGGCACATGGTCAACCAAATTCCAAACTTGGTTGTCATACATGGACTGAATCTCACTGTCCATTGCCTCTTTCCATTTTGCAGACTCCGAGCCTTCCATGGCTTCCTTATAGCTGTTAGGTTCGTCCAAATTCACCAGTATACTATCGCTAATGAACGTATCCCCTTCCATAGTAATATGAAAACCATAAAACTGGGGTTGAACCCTAACTCTTTCGGAGCGTCTAAGAGGTAAGGACTCGTCAATTGGTTCAACCGGAGTTTCCTCCTCGGGTTGAGCGCCAGCGTTAGAGGTTTCTTCATTGCTCGGCTCTTGAATCTCTTCAAGATCGATTTGCCTCCCACTATCTCCTTGGCTTATGAGTTCTCGCTCTCGGAAAATCCCTCGCCTCGCAACGAAGACAATATTGTCACTCGGTCTATAGAAGAGATATCCAAAGGATTTCTACAGTTAGCCGATGAAATATACACCGCTCACTACGAGGTTCGAGCTTGTCGTGAGTCTCTCGTCTTACGAAAGCCTCGCAACCCCAAACCTTGATATGTGCCAACGAGGGAGCTTTCCCTGTCCACATCTTGTGAGGTGTTTTGGTAACCTTCTTCATAGGGACTAAGTTAAGGATATGGGCAACAATCTCTAAGGCATACCCCCAGAATGAGATAGGTAGTGAAGCATGACTCATCATGGAACAGACCATGTCTAACAAGGTTCGATTACACCTCTCAGCCACACTATTCAACTGCGGTGTCCTAGGTGGCGTCAATTGCGAAACTATTCCACATTCCTTGAGGTAGTCGTCGAATTCAAGACTTAGATACTCTCCCCCTCGATCGGATCGAAGCATCTTGATTTTCCTGCCCAATTGATTCTCCACTTCTTGTTTGAGCTCTTTGAACATTTCAAAGGTTTCCGACTTGTGCTTGATTAAGTAGATATACCCATATCTGCTATAATCGTTGGTGAAAGTCACATAGAAGCGGTTCGCATCCCTTGTGGTGGATCTAAAGGGACCACACACATCAGTGTGTATGAGATCCAAAAGACCCTCACCCCTTTCACAAGTGCCAGTAAAGGGTGACATGGTCATCTGTCACACCCCCAAACAAAGGATGGCGGAAACGTCCAGGGGTGGAGGACTTCATGTTCAGTATCACAACAATATGTATAATAGTGCTCAAAGTAAATACAACCATCATAAATATAATTGAAAAAGTTACACCAAGGTATTTGTTTACATGTTTCAGAATCAATTACAATATGATGACAAAAATAAATTATTGACGGTTTAACGTCCCATCCTCAAAGCGCTGAAGTTTTCCTGTTTCACTGATTCCCTGAGAATACAAGTAGTTTTGAAAAGTGTCAACATTTAAGTTGGTGAGTTCATAAGAGTTTTGTTTGGAGTAGAAACCGTTTTCCTTTTTTAAAATCGATAGAGTTTGATCTCCAGAAAATCTAATATTTTCTTAATTACGTGTATACCGAATAATCCTGTATGATGTGTTGATGTATTCTAGATTTACCCGTAGATTTCCCCTATAATTGTCCAGCATATATAAGTTATATAAGATTTAGGTTAGATAAAACGTCGAATATAATGGGTCCGCCCTAGGTCCACAACCAAACAAGGAACAGGAGATGAGGCGGGCACCACCAATTCCAAGCCAATCCAGACTAAATTCTTGTATGACTCAAGCATATACGCTCAACGATTATAGTTGAAGTCTAACAATACGAAAATCTATTGTGAATATAACCTATACATATCATAGTTCACCGGGGAGTAATAGGGGTTAGGGAACCTGAACTATGCATATGAATAGCTTATCAAAAGTGATGGTGATGGTGAGTGTAACCTATACATATCATAGTTCACCGGGGAGTGATAGGGATTAGGAAACCTGAACTATGCATATGAATAGCTTATCAAAAGTGATGGTGATGGTGAGTGTAACCTATACATATCATAGTTCACCGAGGAGTGATAGGGATTAGGGAACCTGAACTATGCATATGAATAGCTTATCAAAAGTGATGGTGATGGTGGTTGTAACCTATACATATCATAGTTCACCGGGGAGTGATAGGGATTAGTGAACCTGAACTATGCATATGAATAGCTTATCAAGAGTGGTGATGAATTCCTTTCTTGTAATTAAGTTCCTAGGGTAGATGAAACATAAACTATACCTATTACACTTTATTACTTTGCTTATAGTATGTATTTACCATAACTATACCGATTATAACTAACGCGTTCGTTTACGGGGGGTATAATGGCTTAACTATACTTATTATAGTTTATCTAAATTGTCCATAGTGGCAATAAATCTTTTGTATGTGTAAACCCTTAGATAATGTGTTTGTTATATAAGTAACTCTAAACTATACCTATTATAGTTTCTCAATTGTTTGTAAGGGTAGTGAGCATAGTCCCTTCTTGTCATAATTTACCAATGTTTATATTTATAATGGATATAGCCTCGTAATGTCATTTATATATTTCCCATGCTTGTGGAGGTGTAATTCCATTTGTTTTTTGATGTATGTCTATGTGAGGATATAAAATGTCATATATTGCAACTACACATAATCACATAACGATGTATACCTTGCTCAAGATGTTACAAGGTGAAATGAAATTTATAATGTTTTTCTGTTAATAACCTTTTCTGTAACTGGTATTGGAAAAATTGTAGAAAAATCATAAAATGTCCAAATCAGGTTCTGTAATTTCTGAGAGTTTGGAAAATGAGTCTAGTTTGTTCATAATTTTTATCATGATTTTTAATGACCTCTAACTTGGGTGAAAAAGTCCATAATCACAGACTGGTCCGGATTGATGTTTGAAATGATAGGCAGTTTTGTAAAAATCACCATAAATTGTAGAAAAATCGTATGGAGATGTGCAAGTAGTCATTTTAAAGCTAAGAAGTGGAACTACAGGAACCTAAAACAGTTTTGAAAACAAAAATATTTAAGATGTCCAAAACAGTCCGTGAATGGAGTGAAACTTTTCTGATGAAAACTGTTAAAAAAATGTAGTTATGTTCTAAGTATTTTAACTTGTATTCCCCCCCTAAAAACTTGAGAAAACATGAAAATGTAGGGGTATGAACTCACCTTAAGTGTTTCCAGTAGGTAAGTGTTGAAGGAGAGAAGTGTTCAACCCAAGAACACTTGAAGAATCACTTGAAGATTCGAAGCTCTAACACAAGTATATTGGAGTTTGTGTAAGATATCCATGATTTGAGTGGAAATCATTGAGATAAACATAAAGAGAATGGATTATGCTTACCAAATGTGGAGGAAAGACTCAAGATCAGCCTTTGAATCTCGGATTTCTAGAGAGAGAAAGTGAGAGAGAAAGGAGTTTGATCTTCTTGTGAAATGAGAACAAATGAGAGAAAATGAGGAGAGAGGATGGATATCCAGCTCTCAAAACATGGAGATGGCTTGTGAGGGAGGTAAAAAGTACAAGGAAGTGACAAGGTATGGTGGGGAGGAGTGTGGGTTAATCATGGAGTGGGTATGGGGTTGCTTGTGTCATAAAATAAGGTAAGGTCAACACTCTTCTTTTTGTACTTTACCAACTCCTTTTTAATAAGATTTAATCCTTAAAATGTGATTAAATCATTAATTTAGGGGCCTTATAATTAAAAATAAAGTTTCGGGTGAAAATCCTATGTTAAAATAATTAAAAATGGGTTTAAAACGCAAAAATACGCAAAAATGGGTGAAATATGAACTTTCCAGCGAGACCCTTCGGATCTCGGCCGAGGTTCGGTCTGGGGAGGTGTTGGTCTCGGAAGCGAAGGCGCGAGCCAGAAGAAGGAGCGAAGGCGGGGTTCGTCCGAAGGCTCGGTCCGATGAGGAGTCAGAAGCGAAAGTCAGGGGTTCGGTTCGAAGTGATGCTAGAACCGAAGGGACTGTTGTGAACAGTAATGAACAGTACTTTCGGTTCGGATTTTCCCTTCTATGCGAGGTTCGGTTCGGACCTTCCTTCTTTGCGTGGTTCGGTTCGGATGAACAGTATTCTCGGTTCGGCTCATCAGTCAACACCTCGGTTCGGATTCATGAACAGTACTCTCGGTTCGGACCCTCATGAATAGTACTTTCGGTTCGGTTCATGAATAGTACTTTCGGTTCGGAGGGTTCGTTTCCTTAAGTCCGTTTTTCGCGTAGACTTCCGTTCTTGGGCTATTTTCGCCAAATTCGGGGGTCGGAATGCCCCGAGTGATTATAGAAAGTTGGGGAGAGATTTCGAGAGAGATTTGAGAGAGATTCCACATACTCAGAGAGATTTGGGAGAGATTTGACATTCTTGGAGAGATTTCACATACGAAGAGATATGTGGGAGAGATTTCACACACTTAGAGAGATTTGGGAGAGATTTGACATTCTTGGAGAGATTTCACATACAAAGAGATATGTGGGAGAGATTTCACATACAAGGAGATATGTGGGAGAGATTTCACATACTTAAAGAGATTTGGGAGAGATTTGACATTCTTGGAGAGATTTCACATACAAAGAGATATGTGGGAGAGATTTCACATACTTAGAGAGATTTGACATTCTTGGAGAGATTTCACATACAAAGAGATATGTGGGAGAGATCTCACATACTTAGAGAGATTTGGGAGAGATTTGACATTCTTGGAGAGATTTCACATACAAAGAGATATGTGGGAGAGATTTCACATACTTAGAGAGATTTGGGAGAGATTTGACATACTTGGAGAGATTTCTCATACAAAGAGATATGTGGGAGAGATTTCACATACTTAGAGAGATTTGACATAAGAAGAGATAGAGTGAAAACGATTGAGAGAGGTCTCGTTGGTGTCCTTTTTGAGTGTCCGGCTATGCACTGCAAGGTCCGTAAATCCCGTTACGCCTTGTTTAAGGATCTTGCATACTCCCGATGAGTATGCGACATTGTTTTATCGGTTTGGCTCGCCGCGTACCTCAGTTTAAGGTTAAGGAGATCTAGGTGTACGCACTTTTTGATTTAGGATCCCTCGTTAGAATAAAGAGTCGCTTAGGAGTTTCTTATCATAAGCTCTAGTACTTACGGCAAAATGAGCGGACCGGTTTGACTAGTTGACTTTCGTTGACTTTGACTTGACTGAAAATTGACGGTTGTCACATCATCCCCCCGTTAGAGGGAATTTCGTCCCGAAATTTGAATTTAGGCAAGGAGTTTGAAAATGACTAAGGTCGGCTCTACATTATTTTGATTCTGACTAAGAGACGAGTTATCATACATGAAAACTTAGCTTATACACATTATGATATAACCAATACTGGGCGGATAGTAAAATGTGTGATTCTATTTCAGTTTCACATCCCAACGAGGAAAAGAAACCAAGTCAGAATTCTCACATTTTATTATCTACCAGGTATTCGTTATATATAACTGGGGAATGTATAAGCGAGGAAATCATAACAAATAACTTAGTAATCCTTCTTAATGAATTAGAGTTCCTAGTCAGGGCTAACATTAAACCTAGATGTATTTTAACCGCTCACCTATAAAGTAGAAGCATGTTCTCGAAAGTTTGACCTACATCCCTATGATGCAGGCCCATTGCGGAGTCGAAGCAAATTCCTAGAATGGTCTTATGACGGCCTTGGAATTTCCTATTGTTTATGCTCTCAGTTTAATCTTTGGCATTACTACTATGCATGCTTAAATCGATGTTAGACTTAATTAAATAAAGAAATTTGGAATTTAAACGTCGGTGTTAGAAACACGTACTAATATTTGCAGGCAGTTTCGGGGTGGTCTCTCCTTCGGTGATCGCAAGCACCCTTCCACCACCACTGGCATCCCTTGCTCTTGGGCAGTTCCTTTTAAAATGGCCTGTTTCTCCACATTTGTAACAGGCTGGGCTTACTCCAGAGCCGGGGAACTGGTTGATGGGTCGTACCGGTGCCTTACAGAAACGGGTAGTGTGCCCTTTTCTATTGCAGTTCATGCAATGCAATTCTCTACAAGCCCCAGTGTGATGGAAGCTACACTTGTTACATTTCGGAAGGGTTCCAGCGTATTGCTTTATGGGAGTTGGCGTGGTGAGGGCTGTGGCAGCATGAATCGCAACAATTGGCGTGGTTGTCGAAGTGTCACGGCTGGCTCGATGGTCGATGAGTTGTTGTGCCAACTCCTTGGCGCTGTCGAAGGTAGTTGGCCTTGAGGCCAATACACTATCATGGATCTGGGATGATAGCCCCCAAAGGTATCGTTCTATCTTTTTCTCCTCTGGGGTGACCATTGCAGGACAGAGGAGTGCTAGGTCATTGAATCGGGCAGTATAAGCTTCGAGATCCATTCCCGACATTTTTAGGTTCCAGAGTTCCTCTTCCAGTTTTTGCACTTCGCCTCTTAGGCAATACTCTTTTAGCATTAAAGCTTTTAGATCCTCCCAGCTTATAGAGTTAGCCACTGCAGGAGTAAGTGACTTAACTCGGCTATTCCACCAAGTAAGAGCTTTTCTTGTAAAAGTGAATGCCGCATACTTGACTTTGTTCGCTTCGGGACAAGCGCAGATTTCGAAGACTGCTTCGGTCCTTTCAAACCATTGCATCAGCGCAATGACGCCCCCGCTTCCATCGAAAGGATCGGGTTTGCCATTTGTGAAGTCTTTGTAAGAACACTCCTTAGTGCGTCCTGTGTTGTCCCCCTGATTCGAGTTAGTATTCCCGGATCCGAAGCCGCCGGAACCATTTGTACCCATTTGCGACATTGCTGCCGCCACTGCTGCTATTACGGCAGCTTGAAACATTATGGGATCAAATTGCGGAGGGGGCGGTGCTGTGCTCCCGGAGGGTCTGGACTTTTTCTTTGGCGGCATAGTCCTGTCATAAGTTGGTAGAGACGTACAAACGATAAGTTTTTAATAATAGTGACAAGTCAGAAGTTATCAAGCCAGACTTGTCTGTATCATGTTCTGTCTTAAAAGTATTTTGTATGTAATTCGCAACAAAGTCCTTGTGAATGAATTTTAGAGGTGGTGACTCAAATGCAACTAGTGATTTGTTTCGCCTGATCCCTTTCTAAAATTACTTGGTATATATTAAGAATTTCTTGGAGTTACCATATGTAAATTGTTTGTAGTATAGGGTTCGAGATAATAGGTCTACATCTCATTAACGTAAGGAAGATTTTGGGCAATGCTACGGTTCCCTTGAATAGTGTAGTCTTCGGATTCTGAAGGATTCGGATGTCTCCACTTAACAACCTAGGTTGGTCGTGTTCTTCTTTCCAGGTTTCCAATCACTCTACTCAAGGAGGCGTTGGGCCTTGAACAACCGGACGAGGGTTAGGATTTGGAACAAGGGCCATCAGGGTAGGTTCTCCACTTCAGGGTCGGGGTCAGGACCATCGGCAAAGCCTTCAGCTTGGTGACCATCCAAAGGGATTCGGTACTCACTCTATGGCTCCTCTCCGAGCCATTCAGTATCGCCGTGGTTAGGGTAGTACGGGTCGTCGTGGAGAATGAATTCAGCCATAATATCTTTGCGAGAAATGGGGATATAAGAAATAACTAAGTAGACGTACTAATTAGATAATTATAAGGTGATCTTTATCAGGTACTTCAATATATTATTTAGTGCATACTAGTCACATGTATTTGGGACAGGATAGACCTTCGAATAAGCGATCCTAACTCTAAATCCCCAATCCAACGAGAACATGAAGTAAAGCAAAGATTCACAGATTCTAAGCCTATAACGTCCTGGATACATATAGTTTTATTGTATCCTCTAGGCAGTTATTGACCTATTGATAAAAATCTATTTAGTTCTCAAATAAGTAGTTATAATAATTCCAAATACCCCTATGGTATTTCATTGTGGTAGTGTTGGTAAGTTTTTAGACTTGTTGCAACTCCTAAGACCATTCCTGGGCATATGGTAATCATTTCTGGGTGAGACATAGTTGATCAGGCTATGTCATTCCCAGTCCTGACTATACATCCCCAAGCCTACTCGTATTGTTCAACAATTACTACTTTTGTCCCATCCCATCGTGATACTGACCCTAGTGTGTGTGCACATGCTCCTACTTTTACCGAGGAATTATTTGTTTCTAAAAGTATAGTTGTTTTGAAAACTTTAAATCAGAGACTTTCGGTCCCAATGTATTTATAGTTTGTATATCTTATGTGGTTCGATATACTGAGTTCACTATAAACAATGCTCTGATACCAATCTGTCACACCCCCAAACCAAGGATGGCGGAAACGTCCAGGGGTGGAGGACTTCATGTTCAGTATCACAACAATATGTATAATAGTGCTCAAAGTAAATACAACCATCATAAATATAATTGAAAAAGTTACACCAAGGTATTTGTTTACATGTTTCAGAATCAATTACAATATGATGACAAAAATAAATTGTTGACGGTTTAACGTCCCATCCTCAAAGCGCTGAAGTTTTCCTGTTTCACTGATTCCCTGAGAATACAAGTAGTTTTGAAAAGTGTCAACATTTAAGTTGGTGAGTTCATAAGAGTTTTGTTTGGAGTAGAAACCGTTTTCCTTTTTTAAAATCGATAGAGTTTGATCTCCAGAAAATCTAATATTTTCTTAATTACGTGTATACCGAATAATCCTGTATGATGCGTTGATGTATTCTAGATTTACCCGTAGATTTCCCCTATAATTGTCCAGCATATATAAGTTATATAAGATTTAGGTTAGATAAAACGTCGAATATAATGGGTCCGCTCTAGGTCCACAACCAAACAAGGAACAGGAGATGAGGCGGGCACCACCAATTCCAAGCCAATCCAAACTAAATTCTTGTATGACTCAAGCATATACGCTCAACGATTATAGTTGAAGTCTAACAATACGAAAATCTATTGTGAATATAACCTATACATATCATAGTTCACCGGGGAGTAATAGGGGTTAGGGAACCTGAACTATGCATATGAATAGCTTATCAAAAGTGATGGTGATGGTGAGTGTAACCTATACATATCATAGTTCACCGGGGAGTGATAGGGATTAGGAAACCTGAACTATGCATATGAATAGCTTATCAAAAGTGATGGTGATGGTGAGTGTAACCTATACATATCATAGTTCACCGAGGAGTGATAGGGATTAGGGAACCTGAACTATGCATATGAATAGCTTATCAAAAGTGATGGTGATGGTGGTTGTAACCTATACATATCATAGTTCACCGGGGAGTGATAGGGATTAGTGAACCTGAACTATGCATATGAATAGCTTATCAAGAGTGGTGATGAATTCCTTTCTTGTAATTAAGTTCCTAGGGTAGATGAAACATAAACTATACCTATTACAGTTTATTACTTTGCTTATAGTATGTATTTACCATAACTATACCGATTATAACTAACGCGTTCGTTTACGGGGGGTATAATGGCTTAACTATACTTATTATAGTTTATCTAAATTGTCCATAGTGGCAATAAATCTTTTGTATGTGTAAACCCTTAGATAATGTGTTTGTTATATAAGTAACTCTAAACTATACCTATTATAGTTTCTCAATTGTTTGTAAGGGTAGTGAGCATAGTCCCTTCTTGTCATAATTTACCAATGTTTATATTTATAATGGATATAGCCTCGTAATGTCATTTATATATTTCCCATGCTTGTGGAGGTGTAATTCCATTTGTTTTCTGATGTATGTCTATGTGAGGATATAAAATGTCATATATTGCAACTACACATAATCACATAACGATGTATACCTTGCTCAAGATGTTACAAGGTGAAATGAAATTTATAATGTTTTTCTGTTAATAACCTTTTCTGTAACTGGTATTGGAAAAATTGTAGAAAAATCATAAAATGTCCAAATCAGGTTCTGTAATTTCTGAGAGTTTGGAAAATGAGTCTAGTTTGTTCATAATTTTTATCATGATTTTTAATGACCTCTAACTTGGGTGAAAAAGTCCATAATCACAGACTGGTCCGGATTGATGTTTGAAATGATAGGCAGTTTTGTAAAAATCACCATAAATTGTAGAAAAATCGTATGGAGATGTGCAAGTAGTCATTTTAAATCTAAGAAGTGGAACTACATGCACCTAAAAAAGTTTTGAAAACAAAAATACTTAAGATGTCCAAAACAGTCCGTGAATGGAGTGAAACTTTTCTGATGAAAACTGTTAAAAAAATGTAGTTATGTTCTAAGTATTTTAACTTGTATTCCCCCCCTAAAAACTTGAGAAAACATGAAAATGTAGGGGTATGAACTCACCTTAAGTGTTTCCAGTAGGTAAGTGTTGAAGGAGAGAAGTGTTCAACCCAAGAACACTTGAAGAATCACTTGAAGATTCGAAGCTCTAACACAAGTATATTGGAGTTTGTGTAAGATATCCATGATTTGAGTGGAAATCATTGAGATAAACATAAAGAGAATGGATTATGCTTACCAAATGTGGAGGAAAGACTCAAGATCAGCCTTTGAATCTCGGATTTCTAGAGAGAGAAAGTGAGAGAGAAAGGAGTTTGATCTTCTTGTGAAATGAGAACAAATGAGAGAAAATGAGGAGAGAGGATGGATATCCAGCTCTCAAAACATGGAGATGGCTTGTGAGGGAGGTAAAAAGTACAAGGAAGTGACAAGGTATGGTGGGGAGGAGTGTGGGTTAATCATGGAGTGGGTATGGGGTTGCTTGTGTCATAAAATAAGGTAAGGTCAACACTCTTCTTTTTGTACTTTACCAACTCCTTTTTAATAAGATTTTATCCTTAAAATGTGATTAAATCATTAATTTAGGGGCCTTATAATTAAAAATAAAGTTTCGGGTGAAAATCCTATGTTAAAATAATTAAAAATGGGTTTAAAACGCAAAAATACGCAAAAATGGGTGAAATATGAACTTTCCAGCGAGACCCTTCGGATCTCGGTCGAGGTTCGGTCAGGGGAGGTGCTGGTCTCGGAAGCGAAGGCGCGAGCCAGAAGAAGGAGCGAAGGCGGGGTTCGTCCGAAGGCTCGGTCCGATGAGGAGTCAGAAGCGAAAGTCAGGGGTTCGGTCCGAAGTGATGCTAGAACCGAAGGGACTGTTGTGAACAGTAATGAACAGTACTTTCGGTTCGGATTTTCCCTTCTATGCGAGGTTCGGTTCGGACCTTCCTTCTTTGCGTGGTTCGGTTCGGATGAACAGTATTCTCGGTTCGGCTCATCAGTCAACACCTCGGTTCGGATTCATGAACAGTACTCTCGGTTCGGACCCTCATGAATAGTACTTTCGGTTCGGTTCATGAATAGTACTTTCGGTTCGGAGGGTTCGTTTCCTTAAGTCCGTTTTTCGCGTAGACTTCCGTTCTTGGGCTATTTTCGCCAAATTCGGGGGTCGGAATGCCCCGAGTGATTATAGAAAGTTGGGGAGAGATTTCGAGAGAGATTTGAGAGAGATTCCACATACTCAGAGAGATTTGGGAGAGATTTGACATTCTTGGAGAGATTTCACATACGAAGAGATATATGGGAGAGATTTCACACACTTAGAGAGATTTGGGAGAGATTTGACATTCTTGGAGAGATTTCACATACAAAGAGATATGTGGGAGAGATTTCACATACAAGGAGATATGTGGGAGAGATTTCACATACTTAAAGAGATTTGGGAGAGATTTGACATTCTTGGAGAGATTTCACATACAAAGAGATATGTGGGAGAGATTTCACATACTTAGAGAGATTTGACATTCTTGGAGAGATTTCACATACAAAGAGATATGTGGGAGAGATCTCACATACTTAGAGAGATTTGGGAGAGATTTGACATTCTTAGAGAGATTTCACATACAAAGAGATATGTGGGAGAGATTTCACATACTTAGAGAGATTTGGGAGAGATTTGACATACTTGGAGAGATTTCTCATACAAAGAGATATGTGGGAGAGATTTCACATACTTAGAGAGATTTGACATAAGAAGAGATAGAGTGAAAACGATTGAGAGAGGTCTCATTGGTGTCCTTTTTGAGTGTCCGGCTACGCACTGCAAGGTCCGTAAATCCCGTTACGCCTTGTTTAAGGATCTTGCATACTCCCGATGAGTATGCGACATTGTTTTATCGGTTTGGCTCGCCACGTACCTCAGTTTAAGGTTAAGGAGATCTAGGTGTACGTACTTTTTGATTTAGGATCCCTCGTTAGAATAAAGAGTCGCTTAGGAGTTTCTTATCATAAGCTCTAGTACTTACGGAAAAATGAGCGGACCGATTTGACGTGTTGACTTTCGTTGACTTTGACTTGACTGAAAATTGACGGTTGTCACATCATCTTTCCAATTAAACAAGACTCGCACACGTCATCGTCCTTAAGGTCGAATGACTCCAACACTCCATCCTTTTGGAGTTGGGCTATGCGTTTCTTGTTAACATGTCCAAGACGACAATGTCACAAGCATGATTTATCCATACTATTGGAAGAATCCACACACAATACACCATTTCCTAGGTTATCTACAACCATAACAGCGTCATAAATTCCATTACAAGGCAATGCTTCAAAATATAAAACACCATTTAGATAAGCATAAATAGAACCTTTCTCATTATCAAATGAATATCTAAATCCTTGTCTAAACAAATCATGAAATGAAATGATGTTTCTTGCCATATCTGGCGAATAGCAACAATTATTTAAATCTAAACCTAATCCATTACTAAGCGCTATAGAATACACTCCAATCTTGGTGACAAGAGATGATCTTCTGTTCCCCATGATTAGATTTATTCTTCCACCCTCCACATCCCTATCTCTTCTTAGTCCCTGCAAATCAGAACATATGTGAAAACCACATCCTGTATCAAGAACCCAAGAAATAACATGTGATGAATCATTAGATTTAATTGTGTAAATACCTATAAAAGATGGCTTGATCTTCCCATACTTGATGGCTTGCAGATATTCCGGGCAGCTTCTCTTCCAATGCCCTATTTTGTGGCAGTGGTGGCACTCTGCCTCCTTTGGGTTAGAGTTGGGCTTTGCAGAACCAACTTTGGTTCCACTAGAAGAGGCACCATCTTGAGATTTTCCCTTATGGTGGCTCTTTGAAGGAGCCTTCCTCTTCTTGCCCCTCCCTTGCCCAATGTCCAAAACAGGAGCAGCGGTTGGGGTGGGAGTTGATGCAACAGACTTGTCCTTGAGATTTCTCTCAGCAGTCCTAAGCAATCCTTGAAGCTTGCTCAAGGTGACCTCTTCCTTATTCATGTGGTAGGTCATGTGGTTGTAGCAGGGGGGCAAGGAGTGAAGGATAATGTCAATTGCCAGCTCTTCATCGAAATTCACATTCAACTTCAGCGGGCGATCAACATATCTCTGCATCTTTTGCAGATGAGCGGTAAGAGACTCTCCATTACCCATTTTGGCAGTGATCATTGAAGTGATGATCTCATACCTTTCTTGCCTCGCACTTTGGTGCTACCGGTCCACCAAGTCTTGGTGCATCTCGTAGGGATAGTAGTCCTCGTTGGAATTTTGAAGTTCAATAGTCATGGTCGCCAGCATGAAGCAATGGAATTTCGTAGCATCACGCTCATGAGCCTTAAAGGCAACGATCTCTTCAGGAGTAGCAGTGTTGATATTCACCTCCTTCAGCTCCTTATCGAGGACATACTCTTTGTCCTCGTAACGAGTGACCATTCGGATGTTACGAATCCAATCATTGAAATTGGACCCGTCAAAGATCTCTCTCCCACACAAATTCATGAGTGAGAACGAGCCGGAGGAGTTCGAGACGGAAGCATTGTTGTTGTTTGAGTTTGACATCTGAAATAGAAAAGAACAAAATTGATTAGAAATGAATCCCTAATTAAACACCCAAAATGAGAAATTAGGGCTAGGATCCAACAACATTATTTACTCATTAGAAAAGGGATGCCGTAATCTAACATGAAAATAATTTGAAGGTAAGTGAATGATGATTCACTAATTCTCCACCATGAAAAACCAAAAAGGCTTAAGTTTTAAATATATTGGAAATTCCTAGATTCCTTTGAGATTCATTGAACTTTTCAATGACATATTTAAATCTTGATATGCCCCTCTAGTTTGTGACTGGGATGCCGAGGATCACAAAGAGGGTGTGAATAACCATGCAAATGTACACGATGCCCACATTGTTACAGTCACTTATTCGATGTTCCGGTTAATCGCACACGCTTCATCAAACTATGACAAACAATGAGTCACCCTTTGCCACCTTTGCTTAGAACTAATTAATGTGCCGGTTAACCACACACGCTCCACTAACTTCTTAGCAAGGGTACAAAGTGTAATTTCATGGGATTGCATCAATTCACTTTGCCTAAAGTAACTAAGATTGGGAATTTTGTAAAAATGTTTAGTTACTTTATATAGATTCATCATACTTATTAATGAGAAAAGGTTGCCCTATCCTACCAGTTCAGCTAACAACCCTCCACCAATCAAGGAAGCGGTGGGTGAGAGTGGACACCCACTAAATGTCCATAACCTTATACCCCCCTTATAGATTGACTTCGTGAATGAGGCCTACTAACGGTAAGACTAGCATTTTACTTTATATATATATATATATATATATATATATATATATATATATATATATATATCTTGTAATATCATATATTATAACGTTGAATTTTAAACTTGTAAAATTCTAGGGTTTGAAATTTAAATAATTTAAATTAAACTTTTAAGGCAAAAATTTAAATTTAAAAACTCGAGGACAAGTTTTGAACTTTTCAAAACACAAAGGATCAAATAGCAAATAATTTAAATTAAACAATTAATTTAATGATTATCTATATTTGACCTAACCCATTTGATTTGCAAGATAATTTACCAAAAAATTTAAATAATCATCTTTTATCTTATAAGGAAAATATTATTCAAATAATTAGAAATTATCTTTTTTTTTTGGCAAGGATAATCATAAATAAACAATAAAATTCGGATTTTATAAGTTAAAAACGATTTAGGCAATTATCCTTAAGCAAAAATAGAATAAAATTTTGAAATATCCTCTGCCCGACTCCCAGACTCGCCGAGTCACTACATGAACTCGCCGAGTCAGGTCGGGCAGAGGCCAGAAAAATGATTTTCAGCAGATAAACAAGCATTGCATCACATACAACAGAAGCCAAGCAAGGATCTGATACCACTGATGGGTTTTACACAAATAAACATCCTATGTGCTCATGTAAACCCTAATGCTTGGATTTAGGCTTCTCTATTGTACATGCAATGAATCCAAGACTTGCAAACCCTAGATCTAGTAGTATGAATTCGAAATTTAACATAACAAATCTGATCTAGATGATTACCTTTGTTGATTGCTTGATTCCTTCTTGTCTTGGAGCTTAGAGTCACAAGTGTAACTCCTCTAATGGCTTACAAACACCAACTAGCAAGAAGGCAATTATGAGAGAGAAGAGAGGATGCTAAAATCGGCCCTATGGTTTCTCCTGGGATCAAGTGTAGCCGATTTTCATAGCCCAAGGTCCTATTTATACTGTGAGCTGCTAGGGTTTCTGCTAAAACCCTAATGGACAACTTAATTACCAAGCAGCCCATGGAACCTTCTGGAATAGGGCCTTGGACGAAAATATGATGATCCTTCATCATAATTTCATTTCCCCTTAGTCCATTAGGTTTCCCAGCCCAAAACTCAACTATCACACATTTGACAGTTTATGCCCCTTTATTTAATTAATCTATTTTAGTCACCAAATTAATTCCTAATTAATTTATGACCAATATTACTCAAATAATATGATTTCTCTTTTAATATATTATTTTTATAATATATTAATAAATCATAATATCTTCTCTCTCTCTCTCTCTCTATATATATATATATATATATATATATATATATATATATATATATATATATATATATATATATATATATAAATTACCCTGTCAAGTTGCTATAGTGAAGGCAATCCAAAAAGACCATGCACAACTGGGTCAAGTACTTACCAAATATAGTTACGAGCTTAGACACTAATCCAACAAACTCACCTCAATGTCATGAAGTAGCTGAACTGTTCTCGGTGTTGGGATCAACTCTCCTCAAACTCCTACACATAACATCTCTTTTAATTAATCTTTCAAACTTATAACCCCTTTAAGAGTCGATTCTGGTCAATGGTCAAGTCAAAGGTCAACACTCTGGTCAAAGTCAACCTTCTGGTCCAAGTCAACATTCTAGTTGACTTAACTCGCCGAGTTGGTCTGTCAACTCGTCGAGTCTTATGATTCAGAGAATCTTGAATTCGCGATCTAACTCATCGAGTTACCCTTTAACTCGTCGAGCTTCTCCTCATGACAGATTTGGGACTTTCCGTTTGAACTCGTTGAGTGCTTCCTTGGACTCGTCGAGTTCTCCTTCATACATAATCGAGGTATTTCACTAACAATTGGCCGAGTTCATCCTTGAACTCGTCGAGTTCATCTTCATATCAGTTGGGACATTTTTCTCTCAACTCGCCGAGTTCATCCTTGGACTCGTCAAGTTCTTTGATCCTTACATATATAAACACGTCCAACTAGACGAGTCCTCTTCCAAACTCAACAGGTTTGTTCGGTAACAGAACCCAACTCGCCGAGTCTTATGAATGACTCGTCGAGTCCCCCAAAGTCTAATACCATACAGTCGATTTTAATCGGGCTTAATGCATCCAAAACAAAGATTTAGCATCCTAGGGTCTATATAACACGTAAAGTTACAAACTTTATGTTCATGCATGGGCTATTTAGCTCAAATAGCCCTAAAAAGTGGTTCATATGATGCATGAGACTCCCATGGCCATTAAGTTGGCACCTTTATGCCATGGAGACCCTCAAAGGCTCTGGATCTGAAGTCTTAGCCCCAAACATGCTTGCATCCATGAATGGATCCAAAAATGGTTCCTTAAAGCCCTAAAATACTCCATGAAGGGATCTAATAAATGAATAGACAAGGTATAAAATTTATACCTCAAATGAGTTGGAAATGCAGCACAAACTTTGGATCTACTCGCCTCCTCTTGAATCCCTAAGCTTTCATCTTCCTTCTAAAGCTTCAAATCACCAAGAACAGACAACAAAGGCTCAAGAACACTCAAAATGGATTAGGGTTTTGTGAATAAGGCTTAGAGGTGATGGAGGCTGTAGTTGAGGCCAGTTAAGGTGTTTAAATAGGGTGTAAACCCTGAAAATTAGGGTTTCACTCTGGCAGCCCTACTCATCGAGTCGAGGCCTCTTGACTCGTCGAGTAGGCTTCAATTCTGCGTCCAATCCTTCGTTCCTACTCGACGAGTCTGAGGCCTCCGACTTGTCGAGTCCCTTTGCAAAAATGAAACTTTTAATTTAAAATACATATCAGGAACCAGACGTTACAAAAGGCCAACAGATTCGGGCGAACTAACTTCATATTAAAGGCCAAAGTGTAGACCAACTATATGCTGTAGGCAAAATGGGCGAACTAGCTATATGCTAAAGGCCGAGGGGTGGACCATCTATATGTTGAAGTCCATTGTGTGTATGCATTGTATGTGTGCTGTGGTATGAAATATTTTGTGGGAATTCACTAAGCCTCTGCTTATAGTTGTTGAATAACCACTTTACAGGTTGCTCATCAGATCGTGGAAAGGCTTATGCATGACTGTATCAGCATCGAAGCATCAATAAAGTTTTATAGACTTCCGCTAAAATACACTTTTATATAAATTGTAATATTTTGTAAGACTTAGATTTTAAATAAATAAAAATGAAAAATCTGCCTTTGAAATTCGGGACGTTACAAGATTAAAGTCCATTTAATTTTGTAATGGGGAGATATCTAATTCCCCTATAATATATTGGAACACATTTGGAAATCATCCCAATTTTGTGTTCGGTACTGTAGTGTTTACGCTTGAAGTTTATCTTTTTAATAATGTCTTTTAAAAGAATGTTGCATGTACATGATGTACAGAAATTACATATGTGATTGTGAAGTTTAGCTATAGTTCAAATGGTTGGGGACTTGGCCTTTATACGGTCATGAGAGGATTGGGACACACGAGTCTATAACTGTGTTAAGTTTTATTTACTAGCCGAGTATACAAATTTGTATGTATCTTATCTTCAGGTGTTTAAACGGGTTGAAGAGTTCAGTCTTTAGAACACCTTTATTCTTGAATATTTGGAATATGCAAGATACTAACATGAAAATTCAATCAATTTGAAATTTTTGTTTACGTACAAGTTTTGGTTTGTCTACTTTAGTATTGTGTGAATTCATGGGTTAAACTAAAATAAATGATGATTGTTGTTGATTTTAGTGCCATTGTCTATTTGGTCTAACTGAATAAACAAAGTGTCAATAGTGATCACAACTATAATCTAATACAATTTAGAAGGTACAGAGTGTACATTTACGTACGACACTAGTTTGACCAGCATGACAAAAGACAAGGATCCGGGGTAGCACCCCTTGTGGGGTCTAAGGGAGAAGATCCCTTCTTGGTGGCCCTGTTGATCATAAGAACAAGTTCTAGAGCAGTATGTTACCAACTGAAACCAATATAATTGTTAGCAAACATTTTTAGTTGATAATACCGTACCAAATGCATAATCATGGTACGAAAACGATATAATTTTTTTAATACCATGGTTTTACGGTACCGACTAATTCCACATACACACACACACACACATATATATATATATATATATATATATATATATATATATATATATATATATATATATATATATATATAAACTAAATCGTATATTTCAAGCATGTTTATGATTTTAACACAACGACCAAACAAATACGTGGATTACTAGGTTAAAAACATACCTTATACTAAATTACTTAAACAAAATAGTTTGTAAATTAAAATATTACTTAAACAAATATTTTAGTTTGTTATTGGTATATATCATTATTAATTTGTACCGATTAAAGTTATTGGTAGCCAAATAACTTGGTAAAAAGTATTATTCTTACGGTAATAAAAGTTATATGTTTATATCTTCGTAAGCACACATTTTGAGAAAAAAATAATTAGTACCATACCATGTTTCCCGCTGAAAAATAGATGGCTTCCGTAGTCGTATTTGCTGCTGGCAAGATTCCAGTGCCAAATGTTGCTGTCAAGAAGGTGCTTCCAAGTGGCTTCAGCCGATTGCTTCAAGACTAGTTCCATAAACGTTTATAATTTCCATATAATCGTTAATAATTTCCGAAAAGCTTTTTTCTTGTCAAATCTCATGATTGAAAAACAATCATTTATATTGTAAGTAATTTATGCTTTGGATTTCTGCCTAAATTTGAAACTTATTTGATTGATCATCTTTAACTGAGTTTTGTGAAATCAAAACAAGATAGCGTCGAAATAGTAAACAAAGAAAATTAGCATACACGATAACTAAAATTCAAATTCAAATTGGTATCCTATCTTTCTAACATTTTTTTTGGTTTAACTAATTATGCTGTAATAGAATTCCATACAAAATGTTATTTTTTGATAAATAAATATTCTTTAGCCGGTATATGAACCAAAATTATATATAAAATCATAAGCTACCAAACTCTTATGAACCAAATGAGGATAAGGAACGTGAAACCCATGGTGTGTTTTATAAAGCGTTATAATATTATGGCCTGTCTTATTTGACACAACACGTTTAGTTTTGCAGTTATATAATTTTCGAAAACTCCAGGCGACAGCTGTATGCATTATCAATTATCAAATATATATAATTAGGGGGAGGAAAGTGTATCCTTTTGATAAATATATGTTTAATAGAACTAGTATTTAAGTTACTTTGTACGTTGCATTGGATAGCTCGTTCGTCAAAAAAAAAAAAAAAAAAAAAAAAAAAAAAAAAAAAAAAAGATTATGTAAGGGACAAATAAAAATCATAACTTTAATGTGCATGCAACTTTTTTGTAATTCATATATACAATGTGATTTACAAATGTTAACAATATACAATATACGTACAGTGTCGATTATATTATATCAAATGGACCACGAAAATATTAAAATAAAAATTCGAACTAAATAATTAAACTGTTGAAGACAATGATTTTTTTCCGTTCTAATTTTTATTATATAAAAAATCTAGAACATAATATAACTCAATGGTGGAGGGGTTTTTCATCCATTACTCCTCATTTTTACTTTGCCACCTGGAGGAGACCATTGGTTCTCTCCTTTTTGTTTTTTCAAAATTCAAAAAATGGTTACATTTCATTTAATTTATTTTAATATTTTTTATAAAGTTAACTTAAAATAATATAATTTAATAAATAAATAAAAAGTCTTAATAAATACAAAACTAATAAAGTTAAAAATCTTATTAAAATTAAAAAATTAATACACAACAACAATTAAAACCAAGTTATAATACTTTTTTTAGTATCGTCATTGATCTTTTTATTTTATTTTTCTTTTTAATCATAAAATATTTTATATAATAAAAATATAGTGATATGTACTTATGGTTAGATTATGACATGTGTATTTGGGGGAGCAAAGGGATAGGCTACATTTTCAATATAAAAAAAAAATAAAAGACATGTTGTAAATTGGTTTCAAATTTTCAGTATAAAAAGAAAAAAAATAAATAAAAGGCTACATTGGTTTTAAATTGATTCAGTTCATCTTCAAATCCACATTCCATACCGGTAGTTATCAACCCATCACCAGTATAATATATCACCATGTACTGTGCAGAGCACTACGCGTGTGACGGCCATTGTTGACATTGGTTGTCGTTAGATCTGGTTGTCGTTAGTATCGTGTCGGGTTCGTGTCGTGTCAAGACATTAAACGGGTTGAAAGGACATGACCATATCCTGACCCGTTTAATTATCGTATCGTTCTGTGTCAACTCGTTTATTTTCGTGTCGGTTTCGTTTTGGGTTTTGGGTTAAAGTTTAGACCTTATAAATATGTTGTATCATGTTGGATAGAAATATTTTAAAGGTTGGAAAGTAGAAGTTGTGGAGGCAAAAAGAAAAAGTGAAACACTGGAGTTGTAAGATGTAATGACAAAATTTATAGTAAGTTTATAAGTAAAAATGAAAAGAGTTAAAGTTGGGGAGCAAAGGATAGGTGGTGAGGATGACTAAACTTAAGTAACTTTGAAAATTTAAATATTACTTCTAATTATTGAGTTTGGCCCACTATAAGTCTATAACATATAATATATTTATAAAAATATGAAATTTATAATAAATAATATATAATTAAACGGGTCATATTCGAGTCATCTTCGAATTGAAAGTCTTGACCCTAATCCTACCTGTTTAACTATCGTGTCGTGTCGTGTCAACCCGTTTACATAAATGTATCGAAATCTCTGACCTTAACCCGCTAATTTCATGTCGGGTTTTCATGTCTTGTCATGTTTTGCCAGGTCTAGTTGTCGTCTATAAATTAAACGAATGGTCCTTATGGTTTGGGGTAATTTGGACGTGTGGTTTATAACTTATTTTTTTAACTCAGAAGATCTGTACAGTTTGATTTTGTTGCACACTTGGTCCATGTTTACCTAAAAAGACTATTTTGACATTGATTTTTAATTTATTTAAATAGTGTGGGGTATGTAAGATAAGGTAAGGTGATGTGGAAGTGAGGTTGAGGTGTGCTTATTTAGATAAATTAAAAAATCAAAGACAAAATAATTTTTTTAGGTAAGACGGAGACCAAACGCGCAACAAAAACAAGCAGTAAGGACTTTCTAAGTTAAAAAAATTAGCTAAATACCGAACGTGCAAATTACCCAAACCATAAGGACCATTCATGTAATCTACTCTTAAATATTTGATAATTATCCAAATTACCTATCAAATCATATACCAAATTTCAACAAAATGATAAGAAAACACTTTCATTGATTAAACTACTTAACGTAAATAACACACAATTTATATAATAAAATGGAGTTTGCCTTAATGAGTCTTGAAACATCTATTCTAATCTCATGCAAAGAAGCTAGCTATCCGATGTAGTACATAGGATCATGAACTTTAAACGTCCGATCATTGATCTCCCATATTCCCACGAATCCTATATCTACCCTCCTCCAACTCTTACATTTTCTTCGATTTGTACACAACTCCGCTTGCTTCCCCAGCCCCCTGCAAACATTTTTCGATGATTATATACACATCTAATCTAAATGTAACAATTTATAACGAAACAGAAATCGATTTATATAATATTCATCAAACAACTCAATTCATGATTAGTTACGCTGACAGATGTCGATCTGAGCTGGAGTTCCAGGTGGGTGACATGGTACTCCAGAAGGTCTCACCCTGGAAGGGTGTGATCCGCCTCAGGAGGGGGGAGGTGGGGGGGGGGAATTGGGTCCCTGATATATCGGACCATTCAGGATCGCTGCCAGAGTTGGCAAGGTGGCGTATATATTAGATCTCCCTGACGAGCTTAGTTAGATCCACAACACTTTCCATGTTGCACAGTTGCGGAAGTGCATTTTGGACGAGGATGCAATAGTGTCATTAGATGATATTCAGGCCGATGAACGCCTGAATTACGTGGAGAGGTCGGTGGCTGTTCTTGAGAGGAAGGTGAAAGTTCTACGTGTGACAACCTGAACCTTTTTCCGTTAACATTAGCCCGATTCCGTTAAATAAATTTTTGAATTTTATTTAGTTCTGTCAAATTCCTATGGTTTGGAATATCATTTAAGTTATATAATTGAATTTTCTTTTATGAGTCGGAACCAACATTGCACGAAAACCCGAGTTACTTCGAAAATCATCGAAAATCGGTCTGACTAGTGTTCACGGCCGTGAACCCGATCACGGCCGTAAACCCGTTCATGGCTGGTGGCCCCACCACCGACCATGAAACCCCCTATATATATATATATATATATATATATATATATATATATATATATATATATATATATATATATATATATATATGTGCTCCTACCCCTCATTTACACTTTTCTGGCCGAAAACTCCCTCATTCTCTCTCTAACCTCTCAACTGCAAACACACAAGTACCCTATTTTCTTCCGAAAATCATCAAGAATCACCTTTGGGTGTTGTTGTGGAGCATCTAAAACGCGTTTTTCATCGAATCCAGTATCATTGTTCTTGATTTCATGGTCGTGAACCCTTCAAATCTTCATATTTCATCAAGAATAGGCCGTGAACTCTTCAAACCTTCAAAGGCCGTAAACCCTTCTAAGGTAGTAAACTGCTCACGACCACAATCATCCCTAAGCCATGAACTTAGCTGAAAACCCGCTTTTTCCGATTCAATCGAGTCCTGGTAACATTCCTTAACCAAAAGCAAGTGTTTTTTCAACACTATAATTAATGGCTTTGCTAATAAAATGCATATATGTATTTAATTGTTATTAGGATCCCGTTAAGTGTCGCGTACATCAACCGAGGGTCTTCATTCCCAGTTTCATTGTCCAACACTTTCACGCAACTAACAGTGAGTTCATACCCCTATGCTTTTACTATTTTAACATTTTCAAGGAGGGGGGGGGGGTGGAATACAAGCCAAACACAAAAAATTTTGTGAATTTAACAAAAGGATTTCAACACGCCTAAAATTGAAGCAATTGTTACAACTATACGGTTTCCACATTTTTATAAAATATTTGGACATTTGATCCCTTTTGTAACATGCTGAACATAAGGGACATTTTCAACTTACTGCCAAAATTGCATATTTTTCAAATCAATACATGAACCAAATACATAACATTCATGCAAACTATAATAGGTATAGTTTGGGGTTTCAATATATAGCTTTACAAATTCAGAGCTTATACATTGATAAACATATAAACTATGACAGAGTTAGTTTATGATATTTCTTAGGTAATAAGAATACTTTACTAAATAATTCTTTAAGTATAATTATTACTCTACACAGTATACAAACAGATTCAAATACAACAAAACAATACAGATCTACACGTAAACTAGTTAATACAGGATTGTGAGACACTACTTCAATTTGTACCCTTTGGAGTACTGAACTAAATCCTATCATAGTATAACCAGAGTCTCCTGGAGAGGGAGCATGAGATTTGTGAATAAATCTATTCGGGACTGACAATCCCACACCTGAACTGATAGCTACAGTTAGGCAGACATGCCTGAGGTGACAAATGTCATATATCCGACACTTGAAGAACATCGTAAAGGTCACTAGGTCATATCAAGCATGGTTATATGACTCACAATAGTATAAACTAACCTTTTTGTTTACGGGATTTCATTCTTCATTAGTTTTATTTTCATTAATAGAACTACTTCATAATACAACTGGAGGATTCTAGGGATTTCAACTCACGGTTTTATTTTAATTAATAAAACTACTATACATATTGGAGTTATCTAGGGTTTTCAAACAACACATTCTACACATACTGGTGATTAGCCAGGGTTTTCATACAAAAAGGTTTTCGTTCAAAATAACATTATACAATACATTTGGTGGTAACCAGGTATACGAACTAATACATTATGGAACACTGTAACGAACTCATCTGTTAGAAAATATTGAATTTTCTTGGAAACATACAAACATTTTCACTGATTCATTAACATGTTTTGATTTCAAAAACATGCTTATGAACTCACCAACTTAATGCTGATACTCTTTCAAAAATCGCTTGTATTCTCACGAAATCAGTAGACAGGTACTCCAACAGACTTTTGAGAAGACGGAACGTATAAAGTCACGTCTTTATATTTTGCTACTTTTTATGTATATAAATATGAATCAAACAGATGTAAATACCTTTTATATATTCAATGTAATGGTTGTGTTTACTTTGATTACTATGATGCAATTGTTGTGATGCTACACATGACGTCCTCCACCCCCGAACGTTTCCGCCATTTCGGTTTGGGGGTGTGGCACTACGGAACAAGGAAATACCTTTGGTAAAGGTACAGTGGGAGCACATGAGGGGATCCGAGTGGACGTGGGAGCCGGAGGCAGAGATGTGGGAGCACTATCCAGGATTGTTCACCGCAGTAGACTTCGAGGACGAAGTCTAGTTTAACTAGGGGAGAATTGTAGCACCCCCACTCCCAGGTACAAGTTTAAAAGAATTATATACATATTTGTGGACCTACTAGATGAGTCGGTTGACCCCAACTCGTCGTGTAGACGCGGGTAGCCCGCGTGGATTATTGGATCTACTTGACAAGTCGGAGGACCCAGACTCGACAAGTAGGAGCTGGGAGATGAAACCCTAATTTTTAGGGTTTGCACCATATTTAAAGGACCTTATGTCCCTTCCTCCAGTCCTTTACCACCCCCTGACGGCTAAGAGAAACCCTAATTAATATTAACCTTGTTCTTGAGTGATTGTGAGGTTTAAAGAGTGATTTTTGTGCTTTGTGCGAAGAAGGTGTGAAGTATAAGAAGCTTGGAGCAAAAAGGAGCTTGTGGATCTGACTCTACTTCATATTGGCATCATTTTGAAAGTAACAAGTCATTACCTTGGCTTATCTTTAGCTAAATCTCTTCATATTTGGGGTTAGGGTTATCTTTAGCACATTTGGGAGTCATTTCGAGTATTTTGGGCAAGATCTGAAGTTGTAACTTTAGATCTAGACTCCCCTTGGTCCCTATAGCTATAAAGTTTTCAGATTTGGAAAGCTTAGGCCTTTCCCTGTGATTTAACCTTTCCCTTCATCTAGTTTTGGCATTTAGGACCATGCTTGTACGTAAAGTTTACAACTTTACGTGGAAACCATGCCTTAGGAGGTTGGATCTACAATATGGAGCTTTGGGGTGGCTTAAAAACATCTGTATAATTAATGGACTTCATGAACTCGACGAGTCGCTTAGCTGACTCGGCGAGTCGGATGAAGGTTGCTCGTATATGATTTTGCATGAACTCGACGAGTAAGTAAGAGGACTCGACGAGTCAGTTAGGGTTTTCCCCGACTTCTGGACACGCATGGATTCGACGAGTTGGTTGGAAACTTGGCGACTTGGTTAGGGTTTTATGACTTTCTGAGTTCTCTAGGAACTCGACGAGTTGCTAGCTGCACTCGACGAGTTGGGTCAACCTGGATTGTTGACTTTGACCGTTAATTTTGACTATGACAAGGTTTGACCAGTTTGGCTTCTGGGGTTATTTTGGTAATTTGGGAATTTATGGAAGTGGATCATCGGTGGATGTAGGTGTTAGAATTGGAGTTGCATTTGGTGGAGTTTGACTTTATCACTTCGAGCTACTTGTGAGGTGAGTTCTCCTCACTATATCAACAGGGTCTAAGGCACTAATGTCGACCCTTAACGGATTTGTATCCGGGATTTATTGCATGATATGCTTATCGATTTACATCTTGGTAGTTAGGATTGTTATATGCTTAGTGACCTGGTAGGTCGGTATCCTGGTTTATAAGATTATGTTATGTTAGTGATTTGTTAGATCGGTATCCTGGTTATAGGATGGTTGCCATGTTAGTGATCTGTGTAGATCCGTATGATTATCTGTACATGCTATAGCTAGCGTATAATATTTATGTGCACATGTTAGTTGGATTGGGGGATTGGGTTGAAGTAGGTCCTGCTTTGTGTTGTAGGCCAAGATACCTTGGGCAGACTGGATAGAGTACAGACCCGGGAGGGTATATAGTCAGGCCGAACGCCCGACGAGCGGTCCAGATAGGCTGAAGGCCCGGAGAGGCGGTCCAGACGTGCCAAAGGCTTGGAGAGCGGTCCAGATAGACTGATGGCCTGCGAGGCGGTCCAATAAGACTGATGACTCATTATGCATGTTGTATTTGTTTATAGGATATGATTATATCTGTATGGCGTTGGTATTTTGGAGGTAACTCACTAAGCCTTCGAACTTACATTTATCGATTATTGTTTCAGGTACTTCTAATGATCGCAGGAAGGTGAAGGTGTGATCATACAACTCCTCATATTTCATGATTTTATGATTTAATTCTGGGATACTCTGACATTATACTATTTTGAACACAAGTTTTGTAATTATCATTGGTTTTGAAATGTTTTAAAAAGTTTAAATTTGACATGATTTTTATGGATGTTACAACTAACTTTCATTGGTGTTCGTGGTTACAAAACCCGACTATAGCTTCTAAGCTTTTGTAATGTTTTATATTCTAGCTCCTTGCTAATTTTTAATAATATTCTGCCTTTACAAAAAAAAATTACACTGATAATGACAATTTATTTTCTCATCCGACTTTCGTTTATATAAAAAATCTAAAACATAATATAGTGTTAACCGTTAACGATGGATGATGTGTTCATCAATTACTCCTCATTTTTACTCTACCACCCATGCAAGATCTCGTTCTCCTTTTATTTTTCAAAATACAAGAAATGATCACACTTTACTTACTCTTTAACTTAAAACTAGATTATAACCCGCGTTAAACGCGGGAATGTATTAAAAAAATTACCAAAACATTTATATATATTGCATAATAATTATAAAAGAAAGTTTACGGCTATTGTTATTATTGAAAGGTGAAGAAGAAACACTGAAATCGATAAATAACTATAAACGTTGCAGGACCTCTTTCTAGACAATGTTTTTTGCTTTATTAGTTGAACGACCTTCCTCGTCACATATGAGTACCTTCAAACCTTTTTTGCGTGTTACACGAGAAATATCTACATATAACTGACCATGGGTGAAGACAGGTCTACACAAGTATAATCCAACATTTGATAATGACTATCCTTGACTTTTGTTAATGGTCATAAGGAAACAAACTGCTATTGAGAATTACCTACGTTGAAAACAGAATGAAATTTTTTTATCGGATAGGGTCAACTTCATGCGAGGTATATAAGTAGTCTCGTTAAAAAATCTACCAAATATAATTCGTGCTTCAATGACGTGTTTCCAAGCCTTACGATTTGTAATTTAGTACCATTGCATAGTCCTCTGGTTTGGTCGATATTACGAAGAAACAGGACCGGAACACCATTTTTTAGTATAAGTTTATGGTTGGGAATTCCGGAGGCCTTAAAAGCGTTCAACACATCCGGAGAGTATACTGATTCCTCAAAAGAATCTTCTGTCTCGGTCTCACACAAGGAATCCGAACTAAGATATGTTTTCCCTTTATCTTTCATTAGTAAGGACCAAAATAGCTTTATCTTGAAAATTCGATGGATCATCAAGATTGTTATGAAAAGATGAATAAATGCAGGATACAATTGAATGAATATGGTCACTCGTAGAGGGAACGATCACATCTTCTGGAAATTCAACTTCAACTTCACCATCATTAGGACCACCGATAGTACCTTCACCAATTTTAAGAATCCAATCAGCAAATGATTTTGTGTCTTCGAAATCATTGTTTGGACAACCGAACTGAAGCCTCATGTTTACAGTCAAACGTAAAACTGTACATTCACACCATAATCTTGATGAATGCAATGATGCCTGCATAATATCTGAACGATTTCCTCTTTGTATTACTGGAAGAATTTGTCGAAAGTCACCTCCAAATACAATGGTATTGCCTCCAAATGGTTTATCATTGTTCTTAGGAAGGATAATATCTCTAAGTGTCCTATCAACTGCTTCGAAACAATGACGATGCATCATTGAGGCTTCATCCCAAATTATAAGGCTTGCTTTGTTCAACAAGGCAGCTACATCGTTACCTGGCGTAATAGAACAAAACGATTTCTCATTCAAGTTAATTGGTATATGAAATCTTGAATGTGCTGTCCTAGTATCACAAAGAAAAATCGTCAATGATAAATGTCAAATAACCATAATTGCTAAATTTATTCGAGTTTTTCCATTTTTGGAATCTTAAGGGTATGAGGAGCAACACCATCTTTTGAGGAAGACCATTTAAACGATTCAGTGGTGGTAACAATCTCAATAGGGCGTTTCAATGAAGTAGTTGTCGGTGTCACCGCATGAAGATCAACAACATTAATATTGTCACCTTCAACAGAAACACTCTTTTCCTGTATCAAATTAATAAAACAATGTTAATTAACAACACTAATATTGTCACCGCATCAAGAATAAATGTCTATTAACAATGTTAAAATGCTAAATTATATGAATTTGATTTTACCTTAATAGACTTGTTGATAGGAGTACCATCAGAATGAATACTGTTTTCTTTGTATGTTGGTGAATGTTTGAAAACTGCACCAACTACAAGTTCATTAGTAGTCATCTTATGAACGGTGTAGGCATGATAATTGTTCTCGAGATTAAACTTTGAAATCTGAACTTTAAAACAAACTTCCTATTAAGCATCGTATTGAACTCATCGGGGATCTTTTGGCGTCCTTGATCCTAAATAATATTATAATAAAACATGTGAGTAGTTAATAAATCCCGATTAAAATAAAATGCAATAACAATACACAGTTAACTTGTCGTGTGTACAAATTAATATAATAGTATAATATAACGCTACCTTTGATATCTTTTCCATCAACCATTGATTATCGTGGTAAATAAGATCTTCAACATGACGGTCAAACAATACAAAAGAAGCAGACCTAGTTTCATCTTGAACACGTATTATGACCCTTACCCTAAATATTATTGTATGACACGTTAATGGACAATGAAATAAAAATTGAAAAATTGTAATAAAGATTCATGAGACAAGAAGTTTACAAATGTAAAATTATGAACTTACTTGCCGAATACATCAGAAACTCCTCCGCAACCATTATAATTAAATGGTTCACCATCACTATCATCACCATTTTTAGTTACCTTTTTTGAACAGTCACGACAATAAAAAGAATACCATCCTTCCTCCAAATCGAAATCGATTATAGTAGCGATGATAGACAAACCAATTTCCTGTTTGGTAAAAATACACACACACATACACACACACACATATATATATATATATATAGACACACACACACATTAAAAATTGTTATATATAATGGAAAAATATGAATAATACTAAGTATACCTCATTGTAATCTGGAATATCATCAATGTTTTTGATTTGAAAATGGAGGTAGTAATCCTCTGGCTTGGACACAACAGTTTTTGTGTTAAGTTGTGTAGTATTAATGGAAGACTCAACATTCAAATCGATATCAACAATGCTATATATAAGAAGGAAAAATGAAGAAGATCAATAATAATAATAATTATTGATTAAGAATAAGTAAAAATAAAATAGTAAATAATTATATCATAGTCATCAAATACGTACGCCTTTTTAAATTTTGAAATATGATAATATGATGCATATCATCATTAATATGCAATCTTGACCCAAATAAACAGTTACCGATTTGTGGTTGACCTATAAATAGCAATTGAAGTAATAGATTATTTAATATTATAAATAAAATATTAATGTAGTGAGCATAGAAATCTAAAAATAATTATTATTACCACCACAAGTCTTGAGCTTTGCCATACGTAGGAGGATGATCACAGGAGCATTTTCATTTTGATGTTAAGATATGTAGTTGTTCAACTTCAATGCAAAACCATCCCACAAAGCAACTTGCATTTTCCTACCACTATAATTGATTGTTTGGGTTATATGAATAAAATATTAAACATGAAAAATTAATGAAAAATACAAAAAAGTGCCTCAGATCTTGTGCAACAATACTCATTAGCCTTGTTTTCCTTGCATTCTCCTTAATCACTCTCATGGGTTTAGTAGATACAACCTGACCAATAAAATCTACAAAAAGTAAATTTGAATCAATTATTATAATATAAATTGGTTAAAAAATATATAATATAATAAATGCAAAACTGTTAAGGGAAAAAAGCTCATCAAATGCAACATGAGTGTCAAAATTTCTGGCTGTTAGATCATGAAAACTCACAAAATTAAAAGGATCGATCATATCAACAAAAGGAGTTGATACATAGATTTTGGTTGTTTTGTAGAAATTTATCTTATACTTGTGAGCAACCAACATGTAATCTCCTTCATTTCTGGCCATACCAAAGTTAGTGATTTGCCTTACAGCTCCTTCTTCCAGGAGGGCTTGAAATGCATTTATGATACTTTTTTTGATTGTTGCATGTATTCTAGTGCCCTGTAGGTGATAAAGAATATTATTATATGAAACAAAAATAAAACATAAGTTTTTTCATATTATTTTAATTTTACCTCCTGGTCCATTAAAATCATGTCCAAGCTGTTGACTATGTTTGAGTTGTTTTTGTATGTCTGTTTCTAACTCATGACAACTTGAACACGAATATTCCATGATTCTTTGGAGGCATCTATGTCAGACAACTTATCAATGATGATTTCACTGTCACTGTTATGTGTCATTTCGCTTGTGCTATGAGAAATAGAAAAGTATTAGAGATAATTATGTAGTGAAAAAAGTAATTCAAAGTTTAACAAGGTTTTTGTTTAATGTAAATATGATGTTGTTCAATTATCATAGACATTCTCGGTTGACATACTTAACCATGAAAAAAACAAAAATAAACATTAATTGTATTTTGCAAAATAATAGTTTGCTGTAATTATGGATCAATGGAAGTAGGATGGTATCAAATCAAAACATACATAGTATGTTGATATATTTCACAGAAAACAATAAAGCAAAAAAATGAGTATGAACACTTATCATATAGAAGGCTGTAGAAAGGAAAAAGTATTGATAAACAATGAAATGCGTACCTTTTTGCCTTTGATTAACCAAACTAACAATTGTTTACTGCTATAGAAGGCTGTAGAAAGGAAGAAGTATTGATTTAGTATCGTGAATATCAATATAAATGAAGTAGTTATGATATATGTATTGAATCCAAGTTGGTTTTAGAGGGATAAGATAAAAGTCATTTTTATCTTATCTCTTAAATGTTGAATTTCAAAATGTAGTTAGGATAGATAATGTAGAACATTTTAGGATTATTTTTTAAAATTTAAAATTTGGATAATGTTGATGGTTAGTTAAATTCCCGTCTTTGGTGACTGATTTTTCGATTTGACTATAGGAAGTAGTTATGATAGACGGAAATAAATAGTGAATTGTTTTGTTAGGATGACATCACCAGAAATATTAAGAACGATCTAAGAGTTGAAATCAATCAAAGAAATCCAAGGGCTTGAAATGCATTTATGTGATTTTTTTGATTGTTGCGTGTATTCTAGTGCCCTGTAGGTGATAAAGATATTATTATATGAAACAAAAAGAAAACATAAGTTTTTTCATATTATTTTAATCTTACCACCTGGTCCATTAAAAGCATGTCCAAGCTGTTGACCATGTTTGAGTTGTTTTTGTATGTATGTTTCCAAATCATGACAACTTAAACACGAATATTCCATGATTCTTTGGAGACATTTATGTCAGCCAGCTTATCAATGAAGATTTCACTGTCACTGTTATGTTCCATTTCGTTTGTGCTATGAGAAATAGAAAAGTAATTCAAAGATTCACAAGGTTTTTCTTTAATGTAAATATGATGTTGTTGAATTAACATAGACATTCTTGGTTGACATACTTAACCATGAAAAAAACAAAAATAAACATTAATTGTATTTTGCAAAATAATAGTTGGTTGCAATTATGGATTAACAGAAGTAGGATGGTATCAAATCAAAACATACATAATATGGTGATATATTTCACAGAAAACAACAAAGCAAAAAAAAAAGAGTATGAACACTTATCATATAGAAGGTGGTAGAAAGGAAGAAGTATTGATAAACAATGAAATGCGTACCTTTTTGCCTTTGATTAACCAAGCTAACAATTGTTTACTGCTATAGAAGGCTGTAGAAAGGAAGAAGTATTGATTCAATATCACGAATATCAATATAAACGAAGATGTAAAAACATAGATAAACACAATAAAAACCAACCTTTTGCAGGGGCGTGGAAGGAAAAATAAAAATGGGTTTTGGCGGAATATGTCATATATATATATATATATATATATATATATATATATATATATATATATATATATATATATATATATATACTAGTCATTTTTGGAGGGATAAGATAAAAGTCATTTTTATCTTATCCCTTAAATGTTGAATTTCAAAATGTAGTTAGGATAGATAATATAGAACATTCTATTAGAATTATTTTGTAAAATTTAAAACTTGATAATGTTGATGGTTAGTTAAATTCTCGCCTTTGGTGACTGATTTTTCGATTTGAATATGGGAAGTAGTTATGATAGACGAAAATAAATAATGAATTGTTTTGTTAGGATGACATCACCAGAAATATTAAGAACGATCTAAGGGTTGAAATTAATAAAAGAAATCCAATAAATAATTCTGATTGTTGAAGATAACATCATCAGGTTTCTGTTTTAATATTTATAAAGATACTAGTATAATTTAATAAATAAATAAAACTAATAAAAAATCTTAATTAACACAACTAATTAAAATAAAAATATTTAATCATTTCAAAATAAAATATATATAATTAAAGTTAAAAAAAACTAATACATATCAATACTAAGTTATAATATTTTTATTAGTTCAATCATTTTTTTTTTCATTTTTTTTTTCTTTCTAATCATAAAGTATTTATATAAGAAAAGTTGTAGTAGTATATACTTATGGTTAAGTATTGTGACGACTTACGTACTATAAACATATAAAATATATGATTGTTAGAAACAATTCAAATATATGATTGTTAGAAACAATTCAAACATATATATAACAAATATATATGATAATTTTTAATACAAAAAGATTAAAAAAAACTAATTTTTTAAATTAGTTTTGAATTTTTGAATATAATATAAAAAAACTATTGTTATACATTGGAATAAAATAAGGTTTTCTTTATGCCTATTCCCATTTCTACTTTTTTTTTTTTTTTTTTTTTTTTAATTTTTTTATTTTTTTTATTTTTATTTGTTTTGTTGGTATTTTTATTTTTATTTTTTTATTTTTCTTGTTGTTGTTGTAAATGTATTGTTTTTTATCTTTTATTTATTTATTTTATTTATTTTTATCTTTTTAATTTTTTTGTTTTAATAAATATATTATTATTATTATTATTATTATTATTATTGTTGTTGTTGTTGTTGTTGTTGTTGTTGTTGTTGTTGTTGTTGTTCGTTCGGATTATTTTTGTGTTATTTTCTTTGCATTCAAACTATCACTTTGTTACTTTTTCCGTTCGGACTATTTATGTATTATTTTTTCGTTTGGATTATCCCTATTTTATTTTTTTTCGTTCCGAGTATCCATGTATTGTTTTACCGTTCCGATTATTTTGTGTTATTTTTCCGTTTGGAATATTCATATATTATTTTTTTTCATTTAGACTATATATGTCTTATTTTTTTCGTTTGAACTGTTTTGTGTTATTTTTTTCCTAACTACTCTAATGCTTGTTTTATTTTTTTTCGTTCAAACTACTGTTGTGTTACATTTTTTTCGTACTATTAAAAAGACATCTAATCAAATCAACTATTTAAAATAATAATAATAATAATAATAATAATAATAATAATAAAAGAAAACATAAGATAAAAAGACCAAACAAAAAAAAGAAAAAAACAAAATATGTTAAATCAAAATAAGTTTAAAAAAGTAAAATAATTAAAAAGTAGAGTATATGAAGGAATTTTATGTATACCTCTATAAAATTGATTCAATTGACCTGCAAATCCATTCCATACGTGTAATTATCACCCGTACAATATATCAACATGTACGAAGCTATATGACACTAAAAACACTGACACTAATGTCAGTATTTGAAATTGTGGACCTTGCTTGTGGTCTATAATTAAAGCATGGGGGCTTGCAACTTATACACAGTGACGAGACAAATTTTTTATATTCTAACAATAAATATTCTTTGTAACATTAAAATCATATAATCTTTTTAATTGGGATTATAATAGCATAGAACTTTTTACAAATATTTTTTTATATATATGTAAAATAAATTTTTTACGGGTGCTGTAGTACCCCAAACGTCCCATCTGATTCCGCCACTATTATACACTAAGTATTTAAAAGACTTTACTTTTTGTTTTTACCGTCTATTTTATACCAAAAAAGAAAATTTTGTTAATGTTTAATTTTTAGTTTAAAGAAACACTTTCAAATTTAAAAATTATTTTATATAGTGTTTATAAAATTATAGTATTAAATTTTTTAAATCAATATTTAGAATTACTCTTAATATATATATATATATATATATATATATATATATATATATATATATATATATATATATATATATATATATATATAAACGATTGTACTTTTATTAAATTTTACATATTTTAAAACCTTCTAACTATTTTTATCAAATAGTTATAATAAATAAAAATTACAACTTTCAGCAATCAGCTATCCGCTAAAAGCTATCCGTGAACCGCTATCACCTACCACTACTTTAATTATCCAAATTATCTATAGACTCATGTATCATTTTTCAACAAAAGGATTAAAAAGACACTTTATTGATTAAACTAGACAACATACATAACAAACAATTTATTAAGCCTTTATTAAATCAAATAGAGTTTGCTTGAACGAGTCTTGAAACCTCGGTTCAAATCTCAAGCAAAAAAGCCAGCTATCCGATGTAGTACATAGGATCGGGAACTTTAAACGTCCGATCACCGGCGTTGCTTCCAAGTAAATCACTCCATTGATCTCCCATATTCCCACGAATCCTATATCCACCCTCCTCCAACTCTTTCCTTTTCTTCGATTTGTACACAACTCCGCTTCCTTCCCCAACCCCCCTGCAAACATTTTCCGACGATTAATTATATACACATCTAATCCGAATGTAACAATTTATAACAAAACACAAATCAATTTATATAATATTTATGAAACAACTCACTTCATGATTAGCTTTTCCCACGTAGTATAACCAACTGCCTTCAAATTTTTCACACGGGCTTCCATGTAAATCTCCTCGCTTCCGGTGAGAAACACGATCTTCAACCCTAATTTTAACAACTTTTTGTACAGTTTAAGAGACCCAGGTATCGCCGGCGCCGTTGCTTCCACCACCCAAGCGTTGAATGCCGTCGAGTTAAACGGTATTGCCCTGAAAACGCATACAACAATCAGAAAACACAGTAACGATAAAGAAAGAATGACTTTTGTTTTTACCCGAAGGCAACGGTGTCGCGAGCGTAATATGGGAGATTAGAGAGCGTAGTTTCATCAATGTCGAACACCCAAACGTCCTTTCCGTCTCCGGTGAGGTTGAGGGCTTTCGCATATTCATAGGCTTCGGCGGCGACAAGGTCACAATCCCGGCGGTATTGTTTTCCGAGCATGTAATGACCGATATAGTCTTCGCATGCTTGGGGGACTTGGGTCCATTTCTGGAGGTTGTTTGTCTCGACGGCCAGCCGCCAGCTCAAGCAGTTGAGATTGGAATGCTTGTGGCCGCCGGAGCCGGAATGTGGCCTGAGCAAGTGGATGATGTTTGGAGATGCAATGGCTGTTGTGGCGGTTAGGAGAAGGAAGAGTAACGTGGAAGCCATGGTTTGTGTTGGGGTATGCATTAGGATGTTGTATTGAAGGATATGATTTTGCTTTATATAAGCTCGTTTTTGAACATTTCTAGAAAATGGATTTATCGTTAAATAAATACATTTACTTTCAATAGATATTGATATGGACAACGAATCTCATAATTAATTGCAAATTTATAGTATAGACTTATGGATATCGTTTTTATATTATTTGTTGTATCGAACCCCTATATTGAAATACAAGTTATGATTCATGAATCACGACCCTCAAGGTATGCTTAGTTTTGTCACGTGGGAACTCATTTCTTTCCAAAAATGCGAACTTTTTATTTTTTTAAAATATATAATTTATAATCATATTTAGAATAAACTCTAGAGTAAATTACATTTTTGGTCGTTGTGGTTTGCAGGTTGCACCATTCGGAAGGTTTATCTGGACTTTGTTTTGTGAGAGGTTGTCCCCGAAGTTTATAGAAAAATCTTTTCAATGACTCAATTAATGCTAAGATTTTTGAGTTTTTTGGGATTGAAGAAGTTATAAGCTTTGTCTTCGGGATGAGTCTTTTCGTTGTTTGGAGTAAATCTGCCTATTGGAGATTCACAACAAGAACAAACCGTCTCTTAAACCATCTCCAACCAATTTTTATTTTTTTCTTCATAAATGGAGTAAAAAATAGAGTAAATAGTGTTTCATCTCCAATCCTACTCAATTTTCTATCCTATTTTTTACCCTAAAAACTATATTCCTAAAATATTCTATTATTATAACTTATATATATTGTCAAATACACCCCTTTACTTATTAAACTCTATATTTATGATTAATTAATATAAATTAGTATATAACATGATATTATAAATATTAAATATTGCATTCAAATTATAATTAGTTGATAAAATGAACTAGAAATATATAAAATAAAAATGAAAGAGACTAAAATTGACATCCAAACTTCACCTCCATTTTTAAAGATATGAATAGTATTCCCCCATGAGGTAGGGTTGGAGAAGAATGAGGGAATAAATGGGGGAAGAAATGGAGTTTGGGGATGGGTTGGAGATGCCCTTAGGATGGTCATATGGATGGTTTGGATCAAAGCAACGAAAATTATTATATCGTCAAGTCACTTCCTTTAGATCAATCCCTAATTGTTGGTGTACATGATTAACAATATTGTGCATAACTTTAGTTGAGTTATATAATTTTTTGATTAACAAGTTCAATCATACACTGTGTTTGCAGGCCACATTTCGTTGATTAATAGCTACTCAAATGTGTGATTTAAATGTTGTGAGATTGAAAGGAAGAAAACTACAACTCAAATTTCTGTCCTTCTAGTGCATCTGCCTTCAATCGATTCATACATGAGGTTGGTTTACAAGAGTTTAATATGGGTGGTGAGAGATATACGTACATGACACGTGTTAGATGCCAAATTAAGCAAACTAGATAGGTTTCTAGTTTGTTTTAATTTAATGTTTTCATTCCCGGATGTAATTGCGATGGCCATCTCCAAGAACTATTTCATCACTGTCCAATTACACTTAAACAAGAGGCTTCGGATTTTGGCCCAACTTCATTAAAGTCCTTCAATTCATGGTTATTAATTGATGGGATTAACCAAACGATTATTGAAGACTGCGGGAATTTCTTGGGATATGGCATTGCCGACAAATACCTAGTTGTTAAACTTAGATATGTGAAAGAAGCAATAAAGCAGTGGTAGAGAACGAATCGTCAAAAAGAAAATCAAGAGCTACTTGAACTGAAAGACAGAGTTGCAACACTTAAGAAAGCTGCAGAACACTGAGTATTGTCTAATAATGAATTATCAAATAGAAGTAATGGAATACAGAGGATACTTGAACTTGAAAGAATGATAGTACTAGACTTGATAGATGGGGACGAAAACACAAAATTCTTCCATGGATTTGTCAATAGTAGGAACAAGAGGAAAATAATAACAAGCTTGTCGATCAACGGACGTTAGACATCGAATATCAATAAAATAAAAAACGAAGTTTTAACATCCCATAATCCAGAATAAAATTTTCATTTTAAAATAGAATAAATACCTATTTTTATAAGGTTACATTCAATTCAAACCATTTGTTTATAAACCATAATTCGAAATCAGAGTTATAAGGAAAACAATGAGGAATCTCGAACCATAAAACCGTTGATGTGTGTGTACAGTCCTACCTTCGCAATTTGATAATTACATGAAAAACATTTAATCCACAACTGTAAGCACAAAACTTAGTGAATTTCCAAAAATACCACATTAATGACGAGATTTGGCATGCAAAATGAAAAACCATTTTTAAGGAATTTTAATATTTAAATGAGGAAATTACACTTTTATGTCTACACTATATAAAAAATATGCTCCAGCCATTTCTAACTCCATTCACTAACATCTCTCTCTTTTTCTTTTTCTCTCTCTCTCTCACACACACACTTTTATGAGAAGGCAAACCCTTGCAATTGAAGGTATGTGTAGCAGAGGCTTTTTACTTGACTAAAAAATCCAGACTCGTCTTATATGGTGGACGATAGGGACGACCGTCCAGAACTATCTTTTAAAGGGGTCCAAAAATTTTATGGATTTTATTAATGATATGTTCGATTTTGAAGATATCTTTAAAAATTTTACATCTCAAAAAACTAGAAGAAAATGTTTGCTTTTAAATATATGTATTTTTAAAATCGAAAATATTATATTTAAAAGTTAGTATAAATAATTTTGATAAAATTTATTTACTTTAAAAATCTTTTTTTTTTTTCTTTTAAGGATACCTAAAATATGTTTGGAACTAGAAGAAATCATTTGGGGAAAGTGACCAGGATACCTCCTTGGACCCAAAACTCACGTCCACAACTTGCATCTTCTTGGTCATGATCAATTGGTTATAAAATGGAACCATTGACACCTCCATTACTCACCAAAAACACAACCTCACTCTCTTACTTTCTTGGTTTGAAACTCCACTAAGAACCACCATAAAACACCACCACAAACCATCATAAACTCCACCTTATTCCCACTGTTTTGGCAAGAAAATGCCGCCCAAACACTCCGTCCTCCCTCCCTTTCATCTCTCTCTCTCTCTCTCTCTCTCTCTCTCCTGCGGCGAAGAGAGCCACCACAGCCGACTGTGGCAGCCCCTCCGCCTCCCCTGTCGTGACCCACCACCATCAAATAACCTGATGCCGCTGCTTTCCACCTGTTCCTCGTCGACTCACCTAACAGAAGAGAGAGGAAGCGACGGAGCCATCCGCTGCCGTCGCAGATCCACCATCACCGCCCACTTCCACCATCTTCACCTCCCATTGCCGCCACTGATGTGTAACTCCGACCACACCAATGTGAGTAATCAATCACCGCCATTATCGTTTTATCTGTTTTGATTTTGTGGAGTCTGAATTTGATCAGACGACGATTAAGCCTGTTTACGTGGGTCTCGTTTTTGTTTCTCTGTGTGAACTCGTAACCGAGAGGAACAAGATGACACTACTCAAACATTGTTTAATTTTATTTAAAACACACCCGAAACCTAACTGATTTTACAACTCAGTCCCTCCTTTCAAACTTGGAATTAAAATAAACAGTTTAACCCCCTCCTTGCTTACAGATTAATTCCTCCAAACTTTGGTTTAAAATAATTACTCTAACCCCTCCTTTGGTTAAATTTAACAAAAACGGTCCCTATAATTAATTATTTTAGCAAGACCACCCCCATAATTAGTAATTAATACCAAAACTACCCTTTGGTTTTATTAAGTAACATAAATAGATCAAGTGGTTCGTTTTAAACACAAGGAACGTCATGTAACGGTTTCTCACGACAAGTTTCATACTACAAAAAGTGAGTTATTACGGCCCATTTTTAACGTTTTTATTATTTTGGGGGAGAATACTTATGAAACATATTTATCGGTTACGAAATATGTTTACAAAAACGTATATCTAATTATAATTAATATTATGTTAAAACAATATGTTATAGACTAATTTTATCATGACATGCTTATGTTGTAATGATTTAGAAATGTTATAAATCTCGTAAATATTTTAGACGTATATCATGCGTGTACAAACACATATGTTAAACTATATGTATGAATTATAACATTTAGACAAAACTTCAAAAATGGTCCCTGAGGTTTTTGAAAATATCAAGTTTAGTCCCTAAGTTCAAAAAACCTCACAGATGGTCCCTATAGTTTCAAAACTTTTAATATTTGGTCCTTCCGGCTCACTCAGTTACCATTTAGCCGTTAAGTAAGGGGTATTTTTGTCATTTCACTACCCAGGGACCATTTATGAGGTTTTGTATTACTTTTTTTAAAAATAAATAATAAATAAATAAAATTTAATATGCAAGGGGTCCTACCTCTCTCTCTCTCTCTCTCTCTCTCTCTCTCTCTCTCCCTCCTGTATAAAAAAACACACACATCACAATTCTTCAAGAACAATGTCTTGATCGAGGCTATGGAGGGAATCAATCAGATGCACTCTTAGTGACGTCGAACCTTTTGCCAATTCCATTCCGATGTCGCCGGTCAAACCAAATACAGAAAATGCAGATGTCGTGGCTTCAAAAGCATGTGCTGGGTCGATTGCAACAAAAGCAGCAATCGGAGTAGTGACTGAACATCCGCTCGCCGTTATCTTTTGCATTATCGGAACTCCGTTATGCGAACCGAAAACTCTTTGACCATCTGTAACAAAGTCAACTGATCCTAAAATCGCAACTATATTGTCGCTCGATTTCACGGATTCCACAGCATCACTGGATTCGTGCAAGCTATCAGCACCCTAATTATGTAAAACAACTAGTCATACCTAATTCAAGGATACCCAGATAATCTCAGAAGGGTTTAACCCCACACCCACCAAAGCTCCGACTCCTTCCTATCTTTTTCTCGATGCTTTTTTATCTTGTCGCTGGAGAAAGAAACAAAACCGAAAATTGGTCAAATACCCACCCTCACTACCATTTTCTCTCTGTTCCTCTCGTATCTTTCTAGTCTTGCAGGTCCAAGTCAAGGTAAATACCCCTCTCCACCCCTACTCCCCTCTCTACTTCGGTAATCCCCATCTCCATCTTTGATTTGCCCCTATTATGAACAATCCTTTTCAAACCTCAAAAATGTATGGAACCTGGATGGGGAGACAGACACGAGGTTGTAAGAAGAAACCAGAGAGAGAGAGAGAGAGAGAGAGAGAGTTAATATTAAATAATAATTATTACTTTTTTTTTAAATAAGACAAAACTTCATAAATGGTCCCTGTGGTAGTGAAAAGACAGAAATTCCCTTCACTTAACGGCCAAAAGCTAACAGTGTTAGCGAAAAGGACCATTTGTTAAAAGTTTTGAAACCACAGGGACCATCTGTGAGGTTTTTTGAACTTAGGGACTAAAATTGATATTTTCGAAAACCACAGGGACCATTTTTGAAGTTTTGCCTAACATTTATATCTTAAAATTCATACATACTCTCGAGAAAACTCACTATCTATTTAAGCGAGTAAAATACATTTTTTTTATATATCGAAATTACTCGACTTTTTATAGTGAAACTATATCGTACAACTTATTTAATGGACTTTATAATGAGGTATGATTCATTACCTAAATTTAACTACTTAGTATACCCTCTCGTCTATAAATGTTAATCCTCGGAGCGAGATACGTAGTTATAGATCTATACGGGTTGACACCCCACCTGCGGTTGCTAACTACTACCTCGACAGATCAATCGACGTGGGTGATAATTATCTTCATTCTTTGTCTATGACGTCTAATGAAGCATCGTAAGGGGCTATATCTATTCACATAGCTCGGTTATAGGAATCACTATAAGTATTAACTAAAATATTTATCTAGAAACCACATATTCGTTTTCTCATTTTATCAAACATTTTCGAACATGGTTTTGCCTACAAAAGAAATACTTTTCAAACTTTATAAAAGTATCTTCACTTCAGTTAGCAGAAAACATGTAACTCTCACCAACCTTTGTGTTGACCTTCAAACTTCATGTATTCTCAGGAGATCATTGAACCAAATTTTAGTAGAAGAATTGTTCATGGATTTTGGGCAACCTTGTTTTATCTAGTTTTTATTATATCATCCTACTTATTAAGGCAAACTTATGAGCTTAGTATTATTTATATGAACCTTGTATTCAAACCTTAAAATGGAATGTAACTATTGTATTGTTATTGTTGTAACTTGTGATGTATATTCAATTTGCTTGTGATCCATGAACTTAGTCGCATAACTCGACATATTCCGCCGCCTTAGACATGGGCGTACATATTGGTATCAGAGCTAAATTGGCTATAGAGAACTCGTATCCTCGAAAGAGGAAATACAAATATGCTACAGGCTCCTAATAAAAGTATAATTAAAATGTAACATCCCAAAATTCTAGGCCAAAAATTTCATTTTTAAATACATTATTATATAAAACCATCAGTATAAAAACATTCATATTAATATCTCATGTCAAAACCAAAGTGTCAATAATCAAAACATATTATCATAAAACCATATCAGAGTGTAATGCCAAAGATCTCATGTGCGGAAAACAGAGTGTGATGCGCTGCGATCAAGCCGACTCCTTTCCTTTGGAAACGAGTACCTGAAAACAAAACTGTAAACCGTAAGCACAAAGCTTAGTGAGTTCCCCCATCATACCACATACCATACGATCATATAACATACATATACTGTTAGGCATATCTGGGTGCCCGACCTACCCCTTCGGTCCTCTCGACCGGATACTGCCTAGCATATCTGGGTGCTAACCTCCCCTTCGGTCCTCTCGACCGGTAACCGGGGACTATTTCACCCCCTAACACTACCACATAAAAGCATAGCATAAACACGTAAGTCATATACTGCTTAACATATCTGGGTGCTGGCCTACCCCTTCAGTCCTGTCGACCGGTAAGTGGGGACTATTTCACCCCCTACTACTACCACATAATATCATATCACATATATCATAATCTGTCTAGCATAGTTGGGTACTAATCTACCCTTTCTGCCCTATCAACCGATAACTGGGGACTATTTCACCCCCTACTACCACTATCACATAACATCATATCATGCTAGCACATAAACATAACATGTAGTAGCAAACATAGACAATTATCACAAAGGCAATCATCTAACAACAACTCCTACTGGTGGGCCGACATTGTGGCCGTAGACCCACCGCTACCGGAAGGTAACTCACCTCACACTGCTGAAGTCCCGTAGACATAATCCCACACTGCTGAGGTCCCGCAGACTCAACCCCAACTGTTGGCTGACAGATTCCTAAACTGTCAACACCAAAATATCACCCAATTAATAATTGGGTCCCACTACATAACCATAAGTACATTCTTTGGGTAATTACTACATTACCCCTAGCTTAGCATATTCAAGCCCAAGGCCCAATTCGTAGGCCCAAAGTCGACTAGGAATCAAAGCCCAACATATGGCCCAATTTTCCAAATTAGGCCTAGGCCTATACATGGTCGCATTCTAAGGCCCAACATCATATAATCATTAAGGCCCAACAATGGCCCATCTATGGCCAAATTTTCCAAATTGGGCCCAAGCCCCTTACATGGGCCTTACCCTAGGCCCATTAAATTACTCTAGATCATTTGCTTGATCTTGGATAGCCCATTTAATAACCCAATCATCAAGGCCCAACAATAAACCCAAGTGAAATTAGGATTTCACATAAAATGATGATTAGGGTTAGGTTTCCTACTTGACCCATTAAGGACTTAATCCTATAAGGACTTTAATCCATTAAGTCTAATATCGTTTAGATTAATCTTTGCCAATGATTATTATTTAATATCTCAAGTTATTAAATAATTTCCGTGTGTCCCGATTAATTCCCCCAAATTAGAGTTTCATGGCATTAGGGTTTTCCAAACCCTAAGTAGGGTTTCCAACCCAATACTAGTCCATTAATTAATTTGTTTGGCTTTTAGATCAATTAGGGCTTTATTGGGCCTATTAAGCCCACTAGAATATTATTAAGCCCATATGGGTTTTATTGGGTGCATTAGAGTCCATTAACCTTCATTGGTCCCATTAGAGCTCCTTTGAGCCCATTAGGGTTTCTAGCACCCCAAACGAATCTATCACAAGAGGCAAAGCACATCGCCACCCGACACGGCGGCCGGTGGCGGCAGCCACCACCCTAAGGTGGTGGGATTTCCTTTCATTATTCGATTTTACGATTTACAAAGAAAATACTAAAAATAAATGCACACACAATACACTAAGCCAGGTAAACACACACAGACAGCCACCTAATGGTGGCCGTCGGTGGCGCATGGCGGCAGCCACCATCGGAGGTGGTGGTGGCAGTGGCGTTCCAACAAAATCCGGACAAACAATATATGCAACATAGTACATCAAAACCCTACACACCTAAACCATTGGTGAAACACGCACACAGCCACTTTCCATGGTGGCTGGTGGCAACGAAGATGTCAGCAAGGCAGTGCCATGGTTGTCCTTTGCGGTTGTCGGGCATCAAACACATACACGGTGTGCACAGCAATGAAAAACACACACACACACACACTTCATCTTTTGCTCGTAAAGGAAACCCACACCCACTTGTGATGGGTGGCGATGGCGGTGATTGATGATGACCGGAGCAACCAAGAATCGTTTGAGTGGCGGCGGCGACAGCTAGCAACATCCTGAACGAAAGCGGAAGGGGCAAAAATGATAGCGTTCTCGACCGAGGGGCGGTAGTATTCGTCACTAGCCACAACAACGACCACGACGACAACTCTTGGCGGCTTCGTCTTCGACGTCAGCGGTGCAGCAATGGTATCCGGCGGCGATGTGGCAATGAAACAGTAACACGAACGTGACGTCGGCAGCTAAATCACATGACAGCTCCATGGTGGTTTCCGGTATCTACAGCGACATTAACGGAGGAGTTGGCGGCGCCGGAAGTGAGGGTGGCGGCTGGAGAGATAAGTCGGGTTAGGGTTTGGTAGCGATGGCTTTAAACGGGAAGGAGGGTCATCGGGTTTAAATCCCGTGATTTTCAAACTTATATTCATTTTTCCAAGTTCAGCCCCTCCCCACAACATTTGTTTTCAATTTAAATCCAAAAGTTACCCTTTAGCCCTCCCTTCCATAATTCCTTACAAAATAAATCCCTAATTTACCATACATCCCCTAAGCCTCAAAAATCCCTTCAAATGAAGTCCCAGAAGTTACCATTTAGACCCTCGACATTAAAATCCTTTACACCTTAGGTACAAAATTTACTATATAGCCCCTAATATCTTAATTATGAGATAATCAGCCCTCCCACCTCATTTCTTTTTAAATTAAATTTAAATAATTACCACGGAGCCTCTGTGTTCATAAATATTTATAAAATGAGTCCCAAAGTCACGCTTTTAACCCCCGACTTCTAAAAATGTGGCAATTAACTCCTCGAACCCAACACCCTGCATGAATAATTATTTATTTTAGGCTACCATTCGTTCATTAACTTATTTATTTATCTAATAAACAAACAGGGTATTACAACTCCCCCCCCCCCACTTAAATTAGATTTCGTCCTCGAAATCATTTCTTATCATTCCTTACACACCCAATCATTCTAGTAACATCGTCACCATCCTGGGCACACCCTAGCCTTCCTAGGGTAGCCATGACCAATCCTCGTAAAGCCCTACAATCCGTAGATGAACGAATTTCTCGCAACAAGATAACATTTACTCGATTTGAATATGCTGTCTCAAGATGGTCTGAATCCCTGGCAGACCAGTCATACTGAATCAATATCGTTGGACCCAGTCTACTTTATCCTTCAACCGGCTACTCAATTTCCGATAACTCGAGGTTCTCATTATAAAACAGGATCATAGACCTAATTATCTCTGCAGATCACTTGTACCTGGCCTAGGCCCAGATACTCCTGTTGTGAGTCACTTGTCACTCCCCAATAGACCAGCTATCTCGTGAGTACTTGCAACCCCAAACACCAATACTAACACTGCCCAGACGCTAAAACTGCCCGAACACTGAACTATCTGAAGCAGTATGCTGACACATGGCTGCTTCCCACAAGCTATCGAGACCTCCTGGGTCTCAATTCACTCGCCAATCATCTGAAATATTGGGTTCCGGCCCGGCTACAGAGCCAAAGGACTCCCACTTAGTCGCCTCACACGACTTCTGAACGAAATCTTCCTCTGGAACTAGTTGTAACTAGTTATCATGCCACTGTGACTCTAACAACTTTCTGATCTAACTGATCGAATCCATACGTCGAATCCTGTTATCATCAAATCCAAGGCTAGAAGTAGTTGCTACCTGACCAATGGTAGCCCTATCTCACATGTCCTGAAGCAGTCCTGTTGCTTCTCTGATCTCATAACTGTAGTGGCGCTCCTGCAGTCCTATCACTGGCTCAACCAGATCTAATCCATCTGGGTAATTCCAAAATCCAATCCGTGGATTTCCTTATCCTTACTGCTATCATGTGATCCCACTGTATCCGTATCGTACCCAATGCCCGTGATCAAAGCGTCACAGTAAACCATGAAATCATCTACACCTTCTTGCAGGGTGAGAATCAGTGCCTCGCACAACTGTTGTCTGAGAGTATTGAAGGCTGCCTGCTATTCAGGCCCTCAACGAAAGGCCACCGAATTCTTGGTCAGTCGGGTCAAAGGAACCGCAATCTCGGAGAAGTCCCATGTAAATCTCTGGTAGTAACCTGCTAGACCCAAGAAGCTCCGAATCTCAAATGGAGACCTCGGAATCTCCCACTGCATCACGACCTCTATCTTGGCCGGATCAACTAGAATACCCTTATGGTTGACAAGGTGCCCATGAGATTGCACCCCGCGCAACCAGAAATCACATTTGGAGAACTTTATAAAAAGTCTCTCCCCCACTTAGATTCGACTAAGTCTTCACTGCACGCAAGAATTGAAGGATTTCCAATCCTTCTTGCTTTATAATGTCCCACTGATGACATCTTGTGCCTGCCAATGCTAGTGTTTAATCACTGATTAAACCTTGAGATCTCACATCCTTGGAAATCTCGATGAGTACTCTTGACATCTGATCCAGTCTGACACCTCGATCCATCTATCATGTTGTCAATTGAAGGTCTCAATCTTCACTCTGGCTGACAAATCCTCATTGTCATTTCCAATCTTGCAGTACCACTGAACTCTAGCTGAACACAACCCATGCGAAAACACAATTATCCTGAACATGTAATGACCAACCACTTATGCATCTAACACCCGCGACTGACACTACCCTCTTCCTGTCACTAGTTCTGTCCTAGCAACGGTAGTGCCTTGAACTCCAAAGTTCATCCATAAACAATTACTGACCATACCTGAACAATGATAGAACCTCTGAACGCTGATTTCATTGGAGAACAATCACTCCAACCCTGATCGAGTATCCTCTAAATAATACTCCTGCATAGATCTGGACAAATATCCAGAATGATAATGGTACGCGCGGAACCTACTCAATAAAATGCATCCCTCTGTGGGTTCATCAAGGACTTTTCAGCATGCAGGATGGCATATATGATCCTTGATAACCCAAACACTAGCAGAAAAACCGACCCGAGGTCTGACTTATCCAAACTCACTCACAATTCCAAAGCGGTACATATTCCAAACATCCACCTAAGATCATTGAAGATGACATACCCGCAACATCTGGAGGAATACTAACCCCCTTCAGCTGATATGACCAATCCTGCTACCCTGTAGCAGCCTAAACCCTTGGAGTGACAAACTCCCTTGTGTACTTTCTCGTACGCGCTGCACTGACTCAGGCCCTGCTGGCCTTTCACCCGATTATCAGAAGTCATGGGTCTCTTCCTGGGACCCTCTACTATACGCACCTGGTACGAGCCTCTCTTCTCAGAGCGCTCCAAATCGATCCCGCATCTGCAACCCTTGGAAATCATTGTTGGAATAGTGTCTAAGGCTGTAACTATATTCGGTTGTGCATGGTCCTTTTGGGTTGCCTTCACCATAGCAACTTGATAGGATGATTTATTAAGAGAGAATAAATATTATTAATATATTATGGGAATAATATAATGAATAATATATATGTTATTTGATTAATATAAGTCATAGAATTAATTAGAATTAATTTGGTGACTTAAAGAGATTAATTAAATAAAGGGGTATAAACTGTCAACTGTTTGATAGTTAAGCTTTAAACTGTAAATCCATTTGGATATACTTTGGACGGATTCTAAGAGCTTTAGGAAAGCTAAAAATCGTCCATATGCTTATCTAGGAATGGATTTGGATAGCCTTAAGAGAAGATTATCTGATAGGGACTTATCTGTAATCCTTAAGGAGTCTACAAGTATAAATAGACCCCATGGCTGATGGAATTCGACACTTGACCTAAAGTAAGGAACCTCTGGTCGAAATTCCTCCCCTCTCCTCTCTCCTAAATCATCCTCCTTGCTTTGGTGTTTGTAAGCCATTAGAGGAGTGACATTTGTGACTCTAGAAGCTCCAAGACCTCAAGATCAACAAGGAACTCAAAGGTATGATTCTAGATCTGTTTTAATGTTCTTGTTTAACCTAATTAGGAATTAGAAGTCTTGGATTCAAAGCATGTTTATTAGAAAGCCTAGATCCAAGCATTAGGGTTTTGCATGCGCACATAGGAAAGTTCTTATGGCTAAAACCCATCAGTGGTATCAGAGCCTAGCTTGGTTTTCTGTAAATTGTTGCTTGATTAACTGAAACAAACCTGCAAAATTCGAATTTTTTGGTTTCTGAGTCATGGACTCGGCGAGTCTCAAAGTGGACTCGGCGAGTAGGCCTGACTCGGCGAGTCCATTTGTGCACTCGGCGAGTCCAGGCGTCAGGAATGGCCAGATTCGGGATTTCTTTGTGTTTATCTTATCTTAACTTACCATAAACTAATTAGATCAACATTAATTCGTTTTTCTGATAAATATAACTATTATCTTGATCTAGTTAAAGGTAATTATCAACTAATTAAATATTTAATTTCCTTATATGATAATTAATTAATTATTTTAATTATTTTGGTAATTATCTTAAAAGAAATCTTGAATAAATCAAATATAGATAATTAGGATATTAATTGTTAATTGGAATTATTTGTTATTTGATCCTCCATGTTTTAAATGTTTAAAAACCTACCCTCATGTTTTGAAATTTACTTTTGTGATTAAAAGTTTTAATTTAGACAACTTAAATTTCAAACCCTAGATTTTAAAAGTTTTAAAAATATAGCCCTATACTAATATGATATTACTAGAATAATATATATATATATATATGTATAACTAAATGCTAGTCTTACCGTTAGTAGGCCTCATTCACGAAGCCGATCTATAAGGTGGGTATAAGGTTGCGGCCTATAAAATGGCGCTTAATGGGTGTACACTCACACCCACCGCTTGCTTGATTGGTGGAGGGTCGTTAGCCGAACGGGTAGGATAGGGCAACCTCATCCTCTCATTAAAAGTATAATAAGAAATACAAGTAACTACACATATATTTTAAAATTTCCCAATCCTAGTTACTTTAGGAAAAGTGAATTGATGCAATCCCATGAAATTACACTTTGCACCTTGCTAAGATGTTAGTGGAGCGTGTGTGGTTTACCGGCACACTAATTGGTTCTAAGCGAAGGTGGCAAAGGGTGATTCGTTGTTTATCATAGTTCGATGGAGCGTGTGTGGTTTACCGGCACATTGAATAGGTGATTGTTACAATGAAGGCGCCATGTGAATTTGCATGGTAATTCACACCCGCTTTGTGATCCTCGGCATCCCAGTCACAAACAAGAGGGGCATATCGAGATTTAAACATGCCATTGAATAGTTTCAATGAATCTCATCCGAACCTAGGAATTCTCAAAAACACTTAGGACTAATAGTTTAAGTTTCGTGATGGAGAATTAGTGAATCGTCATTCACTTACCTTCAATTTATTTGCATGTTAGATTACGGCATCCCTTTTCTAGTATGTAAATGTTATTGTTGGATCCTAGCCCTAATTTTCTTATTGGGTGATAATTAGGGATTCTTATTCTAATCTATCTTTGTCCTTTTCTAATTATAGATGTCAAACGCAAACAACGCTGCTGCTAGTTCTTTCACATTGATGAGCCTTTGCCAAAAGGTCACCTTCGATGGAACGAACTTTAGCGAATGGATAAGATACATTCGCACCATTGCTCGCTATGAGGACAAAGAGTATGTCCTTGATGAGAAGCTCGAGAAAATCAACACCGAAATCGCTACTCCAGCCGAAATCACCGCCTTTGAAACTCATGAGCGAGATGCAACGAAGGTACATTGCATCATGATCGCCACTATGAACTCCGAATTCCAAAAGTCCTACGAGGACATGTACCCGTACGAGATGCATCAAGACTTATTGGAGAGGTACCACCAAAACGCGAGACAAGAGAGGTACGAGATTTTCACTAACATGATTTCCGCGAAGATGGGTCATGGAGAATCTCTTACCGTGCACTTGCAAAAGATGCAAAGGTATGTCGACCGCCTTCGCAAGTTAAATGTTGACTTCGGTGAAGACTTGGCGATCGACATGGTGCTTCACTCTTTGCCTCCGATGTACAATCAATTTAGGATGACCTACCACATGAACAAAGAAGAGGTCACCCTAAGCAAGCTCCAAGGTCTCTTGAGGGTTGCTGAGAGCAACTTTAAAGACAAGTCTGTTGCACCTACTCCCAATCCGCCCGCTGCTCCTGTCTTGGCTATTGGACAAGGGAAGGGAAAGAAGAGGAAAGCTTCGTCAAAGAACTATCGTAAGGTGAAAGCCCGAGATGGTGCCTCTTCTAGTGGGACCAAAGTTGATCCCGCCAAGCCCTGCTCTAACCCGAAGGAGGCAGAGTGTCACCACTGCCACAAGATAGGACATTGGAAGAGAAGCTGCCCGGATTACCTGCAAGCAATCAAAGAAGGAAAGATCAAGCCATCTTTCGCAGGTATATATACAATCAAATCTAACGATTCTAATCATGCTATTTCTTGGGTTCTTGATACCGGTTGTGGTTATCACATTTGTTCTAATGTGCAGGGACTAAGAAGAAGTAGGGATGTGGAGCAAGGAAGGATCAATCTAATCATGGGGAACAGAAGATCGTCGCCTGTAACCAAGATTGGAGTGTATTCCTTAGTGCTTAGGAATAGTTTAGTTTTAGATTTGAACAATTGTTGCTATTCGCCAGAAATGGCAAGAAACATCATTTCATTTCATGGTTTATTTAGACAAGGATTTAGATTTTCTTTTAATAATGAGAATGGTTCTATTTTGGCTTATCTAAATGGTGTCTTTTACTTTGAAGCTATACCATGCAATGGAATATATGAAACTGTTATGATTGTTGATGACTTTGGAAATGATGTTTTGAATATTGATTCTTCCACTAGTATGGATAAAGCTTCCTTGTGGCATTGTCGTCTTGGACATGTCAACAAGAAACGCATAGCCCAACTCCAAAAGGATGGAGTGTTGGACTCATTCGACCTTAGGGAAGATGACACATGCGAGTCTTGTTTGCTTGGAAAGATGACTAAGTCGCCCTTCACGAGTACTTGTGAAAGGGGCGAGGGTCTATTGGACCTAATACATACCGATGTATGTGGACCATTTAGATCAACCACGAAGGATGGGAACCGCTTCTATGTGACTTTTACCGATGACTATAGTAGATATGGATATATCTACTTAATCAAGCAAAAGTCAGACACCTTTGAAAAGTTCAAAGAGTTCAAGAATGAAGTGGAGAATCAATTGGGCAGGAAAATCAAGATGCTTCGATCCGATCGAGGAGGAGAGTACCTAAGTCTTGAATTCCACGAATATCTCAAGGAGTGTGGAATAGTTTCGCAATTGACGCCTCCTAGGACACCGCAGTTGAATGGTGTGGCAGAAAGGCGTAATCGAACCTTATTGGATATGGTTCGCTCTATGATGAGTCGTGCTTCACTACCAATCTCTTTTTGGGGGTATGCCTTAGAGACTGCCGCCCATATCCTTAACCGAGTCCCTACTAAGAAGGTTGCCAAAACACCTCACGAGATGTGGACAGGGAAAGTTCCCTCGTTGGCACATATCAAGGTTTGGGGTTGCGAGGCTTTCGTAAGACGAGATACTCACGACAAGCTTGAACCGAGAAGTGAGCGATGTATTTTCATCGGCTACCCGCAGACATCCTTTGGATATCTCTTCTATAGACCGAAGGACAATGTTGTCTTCGTTGCGAGGAGAGGAGTTTTCCGAGAGCGAGAACTCATAAGCCAAGGAGACAGTGGGAGGCAAATCGAACTTGAAGAGATTCAAGAGTCGATGGATGAAGGAACCTCTACCGCTGGCACTCAACCCGAGGAGGAAACTCCGGTTGAACCAATTGACGAATCCTTACCTCTTAGACGTTCCGATAGAGTTAGAGTTCATCCCCAGTTCTATGGCTTTCATATTACTACCGAAGGGGACACGTATATTAGTGATGGTACACTAGTAAATCTTGATGAACCTAATAGCTACAAGGAAGCCATGGCAGGCCCGGAGTCTGTAAAGTGGAAAGAGGCAATGGATAGCGAGATCCAATCCATGTATGATAACCAAGTTTGGAATTTGGTTGATTACGTGCCCGGACGTAAGACCGTTGGGTGCAAATGGATCTTCAAGAAGAAGACCGACGTGGATGGGAACGTACACACATATAAAGCGCGATTGGTCGCGAAGGGCTTTACTCAAACTCCCGGAGTTGACTATGATGAGACCTTCTCACCAGTTGCGAAGATTAAATCTATTAGAGTGATGTTAGCAATTGCCGCATTTCATGATTATGAGATTTGGCAAATGGATGTCAAGACCGCTTTCCTTAACGGAAAGTTGGCTGAGGATGTTTACATGGCTCAGCCAGAGGGGTTTGTGGATCCGAAGCATCCGAATAGAGTGTGTAAGCTTGAGAAGTCCATTTATGGACTTAAGCAAGCATCTCGCAGATGGAATCTTTGTTTCGATGAGAAAGTCAAAGAGTTTGGATTTGTACGAAGCGAAGACGAATCTTGTGTATATGTCAAAGCCAGTGGGAGTATAGTAAGCTTCCTCGTTCTATATGTCGATGACATATTACTCATAGGAAACGACATCCCGACTCTGCAGGAAGTTAAGTCCTGGCTCGGGAAGTGCTTCGCTATGAAGGACCTCGGAGAAGCTTCTTACATTTTGGGAATAAGGATAATAAGAGAAAGAAGTAAGAGACTAATTGGACTTAGTCAGAATACTTACTTAGAGAAGGTACTAAAATGTTTTAGTATGGAAAACTCAAAGAAGGGAGAACTACCGATACAAAGTAATGCCAAATTGAGTAAGACTCAAAGTCCGAGTACCGAAGCTGAGATAGCAGAAATGAGCCAAATACCATATGCTTCCGCAGTTGGCTCAATCATGTACGCTATGACTTGTACTCGCCCTGATGTAGCCTTCGCTTTGAGCATGGTTAGCAGATATCAAGGGAATCCTGGCAAAGCCCATTGGATAGCGGTGAAGAATATCCTTAAGTACCTTCGGAGGACGAAGGAATGGTTCTTAGTCCTCGGAGGGAGTGATGACTTGAAGGTGCGAGGGTATAGTGACGCCAGTTTTCAAACCGACAGGGACAACTACCGTTCGCAGTCGGGCTGGGTCTTTACCCTAAATGGAGGAGCAGTGACATGGAAAAGTTCCAAGCAAGAAACCGTAGCTGATTCAACGTGCGAATCAGAGTACATTGCAGCGAGCGAAGCGTCGAAGGAGGCAATATGGCTAAAGAACTTCATCGGTGATCTTGGAGTCGTACCTGCCATAAAGGAGCCAATGGAGATTTTCTGTGATAACGAAGGTGCGATTGCCTTAACCAAGGAACCGAGGGATCATGGTAGATCAAGACATATCGACAGAAAGTATCACTTCATTAGACATCGTGTAGAAGAAGGACAACTCGTAGTTAAGAGGATATCATCAGAAGATAACCCAGCAGATCCGCTTACGAAGGGACTGAGTAGGGTTAAGCACTTGCAGCATGCTAGGAGTATTGGGCTGAAGGATGATATTAGCATAGATTAGATAGTATTAGAAACGTGTAATAGATAAATGTAATTAACATTTGATGATTAAATAAAGGAGTTTTATTTATGAGTAATGTTACTATCTTATGTTAATTGTTTAAGCTATTGTTTCACTTTGTATGTTTTGACTTCCAGAATAATTGAGGTTATTAGGAATAATCGAATTATTCAAATGGTCCACAATCGTTCATATGTTGGAAGTAGATATGAAAGAAGATTGTCGTGAATTGGTGTGTAGAATGTCTAAATGGTGTTAGACATAGCAAAGGATTGCTGCAACGTTCATGAGTGCTTATGAACTAGTTTTGAGCATTGGAATAAACCCGCGCTTGCTGGAATCACCTTATGGAATAAGATATAAAAGGTGATCGCAAGACGATAATATCATATAGTCTTAAAACCTAGATATATGGTTTATTATTTGTTAATTGATTGTACATTGATAATACGAAAACGCATCAGTAACTTGGTGTTATAAAACGTATTGTTGTGTATAGTTGGTAAATGAATAAGTAAATGCATATAAGTCGAAGTTTATCTGTAACTTTTATCTAAGAAGGTAAAAGCGATATCTCGGCCGCTCGATGATTTGATTTGACTTATGTGCCGGGCCCGGTCAGAACTGAATTGATGTGTTCGATTAAGTTCTATGTCAAATAAATCAGAGATCGAGAAACCTAAATGCTTGACTAACCATTCCATAGGATTGTCAGCATGATATCTAACAGAGGACTGTACGTTCCCTTATCTAAAGGACAAGATTGATTAGATCAGAGTTGACAGCGTCTTTGAGAGCTACGATTGCAAACCGAATTGTACTTGTATAGTTACTAGACTTATCCAAGTGGGTGACTGTTGGAATAGTGTCTAAGGCTGTAACTATATTCGGTTGTGCATGGTCCTTTTGGGTTGCCTTCACCATAGCAACTTGATAGGATGATTTATTAAGAGAGAATAAATATTATTAATATATTATGGGAATAATATAATGAATAATATATATGTTATTTGATTAATATAAGTCATAGAATTAATTAGAATTAATTTGGTGACTTAAAGAGATTAATTAAATAAAGGGGTATAAACTGTCAATTGTTTGATAGTTAAGCTTTAAACTGTAAATCCATTTGGATATACTTTGGACGGATTCTAAGAGCTTTAGGAAAGCTAAAAATCGTCCATATGCTTATCTAGGAATGGATTTGGATAGCCTTAAGAGAAGATTATCTGATAGGGACTTATCTGTAATCCTTAAGGAGTCTACAAGTATAAATAGACCCCATGGCTGATGGAATTCGACACTTGACCTAAAGTAAGGAACCTCTGGTCGAAATTCCTCCCCTCTCCTCTCTCCTAAATCATCCTCCTTGCTTTGGTGTTTGTAAGCCATTAGAGGAGTGACATTTGTGACTCTAGAAGCTCCAAGACCTCAAGATCAACAAGGAACTCAAAGGTATGATTCTAGATCTGTTTTAATGTTCTTGTTTAACCTAATTAGGAATTAGAAGTCTTGGATTCAAAGCATGTTTATTAGAAAGCCTAGATCCAAGCATTAGGGTTTTGCATGCGCACATAGGAAAGTTCTTATGGCTAAAACCCATCAATCATATCCTTCAGGGTCTGACACCCTGTCACGCTCACTACCTTGCTTGCCAATGGCTAAGCTGCAACAACTGGAACATCCTCTGTCCCCAAACTGGGTCACAAACTCTTCCCTGAAGCTTCTTAGATTCTCCAAGACTCTCGCTGATTCGAGTATGGATCCTATGCTTTTAGTAGTACGGGCCCAATACTACCTTCCACACCTATCCATAATTTCCTCAGCAATCCTCCCGGATCCTCCAAGTCACTTCCTTAATTGGTACACCCAAGTCTAACTGAGCCTCACTACTAACTCACTGAAATATATCCTAGGTTTCCCTAGGTTCCCGAACTCACCCAGTCCTCAGTTGCTGAAAGATTCCCAGTAATGTCAACTAGCTACCTCATGAATATAGCCACATGCAATAGAGATCAGATAATCCTTCAAGTAACAGACTCATCCCTATAACAGTTAGACTCAAACGAGAGCTTCACAATAGGGTTAAATCTATCACTATGAGATTATCCAGCCTGTGCCACATGTGACTTAGCATATTCACTTAATAGCTAACTCACATTACTAAGAGTCCACAAAGCACAAAGCAAGCAACATTCAGACAATGGAAAATCTAACCATCATATACCAATCAAATCATTCTATCTTCTAATCAGGAATCTGTACATGAAATTCAAAGGTTCATACAATCAGGCATAACCTAAACAAGTTATCCTATCACTGACTGATCAGTACTAGCATGCAAGTCTACGAGCACATACAATAGGCGTATAAGGCATCCTCCTAGATCCTTAGCCTAATCTAGCATGCAATTCTCATAATCATATCATATCATACGATAACATAACATGTATGGGTATCTTGGGGAAAACTTACTTGAGCTCGGCTGATTGCACGCATCACACACCTTATTCTTTTCAAAGTCATTTTCTCTTTTCAAACTTCTTTTTATAAAATGATTTTACTTTTCAAAATTTTCATACCAAGTCCTTAGTTTGAGTTCAGACACACCCTTGAGTGTGCCACAATCCCTTAAACCAAGGCTCTGATACCAACTTGTAACATCCCAAACTTCAAGTCCAAAAATTTCATTATTAAATACATTATTATATAAAACCATCAGTATAAAAACATTCATATTAATATCTTATGTCAAAACCAAAGTGTTAATAATCAAAACATATTATCATAAAACCATATCAGAGTGTAATCCCAAAGATCTCATGTGCGGAAAACATAGTGTGATGCACTGCGATCAAGTTGGCTCCTTTCCTTTGGAAACGAGTACCTAAAACCAAAACCGTAAACCGTAAGCACAAACCTTAGTGAGTTCCCCCATCATACCACATACCATACGATCATATAACATACATATACTGTCAGGCATATCTGGGTGCCTGACCTACCCCTTCATTCCTCTCGACCGGATATTGCCTAGCATATCTGGGTGCTAACCTCCCGTTCGGTCCTCTCGACCGGATACTGCCTAGCATACATGGGTGCTAGCCTCCCCTTCGGTCCTCTCTACCGGTAACCAGTGACTATTTCACCCCCTAACACTACCACATAAAAGCATAGCATAAACACATAAGTCATATACTGCCTAGCATATATGGGTGCCGGCCTACCCCTTCGGTCCTGTCGACCGGTAAGTGGGGACTATTTCACCCCCTACTACTACCACATAATATCATATCACATATATCATAATTTGTCTAGCATAGTTGGGTACTAATCTACCCCTTCAGCCGTATCAACCGATAACCGGGGGACTATTTCACCCCTACTACCACTATCACATAACATCATATCATGCTAGCACATAAACATAACAGGTAGTAGCAAACATAGACAATCATCTAACAACAATTCCTATTGGTGGGCCGGCATTGTGGCCTTAGACCCACCGCTATCGGAAGGTAACTCACCTCACACTGCTGAAGTCCCGTAGACACAATCCGACACGGCTGAAGTCCCACAGACTCAACCCTAGCTGTTGGCTGACAGATTCCCGAACTGTCAACACCAAAATATCACCCAATTAATAATTGGGTCCCATTACATAACCATAAGTACATTATTTGGGTAATTACTACATTACCCCTAGCTTGGCTTATTCAAGCCCAAGGCCCAATCCGTAGGCCCAAAGTTGACTAGGAATCAAAGCCCAACATATGGCCCAATTTTCCAAATTAGGCCTAGGCGTATACATGGTCTCATTCTAAGGCCCAACATCATATAATCATTAAGGCCTAACTATGGCCCATCTATGGCCCAATTTTCCAAATTGGGCCCAAGCCCCTTACACGGACCTTACCTTAGGCCCATTAAATTACTCTAGACCATTTGCTTGATCTTGGATAGCCCATTTAATAACCCAATCATCAAGGCCCAACAATAAACCTAAGTGAAATTAGGATTTCACATAAAATGATGATTAGGGTTAGGTTTCCTACTTAACCCATTAAGGACTTAATCCTCTAAGGACTTTAATCCATTAAGTCTAATATCGTTTAGATTAATCTTTGCCAATGATTATTATTTAATATCTCAAGTTATTAAATAATTTCCGTGTGTCCCGATTAATTCCCCCAAATTAGAGTTTCATGGTATTAGGGTTTTCCAAACCCTAATTAGGGTTTTCCAAACCCTAATTAGGGTTTCCAACCCAATACTAGTCCATTAATTAATTTGTTGGGCTTTTAGATCAATTAGGGCTTTATTGGGCCTATTAAGCCCACTAGAATATTATTAAGCCCATATGGGTTTTATTGGGTGCATTAGAGTCCATTAACCTTCATTGGGCCCATTAGAGCTCCTTTGAGCCCATTAGGGTTTCTAGCACCCCAAACGAATCTATCACAAGAGGCAAAGCGGACCGCCACCCGACACGGCGGCCGATGGCGGCAGTCACCACCCTAAGGTGGTGGAATTTCCTTTCATTATTCCATTTTACAATTTACAAAGAAAATACTAAAAATAAACGCACATACACTACACTAAGCAAGGGAAACACACACACACACAGCCACCTAATGGTGGCCGACGGTGGCACATGGTGGCAGCCACTACCGGAGGTGGTGGTGGCAGTGGCGTTCCAACAAAATTCGGACAAACAATATATGCAACATAGTACATCAAAACCCTACACACCTAAACCATTGGTGGAACACGCACACAGCCACCTTCCATTGTGGCCGGTGGCAACGAAGATGGTAGCAAGGTAGTGCCATGGTTGTTCTTTGCGGTTGTCGGGCATCAAACACATACACGGTGTGCACAGCAACGAAAAACACACACACACTTCATCTTTTTCTCGTAAAGGAAACCCACACCACTTGTGGTGGGTGGCGATGGCGGTGATTAATGATGACATGAGCAAGTAAGAATCGTTTGAGTGGCGGCGGCGACGGCTAGCAGCAGCCTGAACGAAAGCGGAAGGGGGAAAATGATAGCATTCTCGATCGAGGGGCGGTAGTGTCCGTCACTAGCCACAACAGCGACCACGACGACAACTCTTGGCGGTTTCGTCTTCGACGTCAGCGGTGCAGCAATGGTATCTGGCGGCGATGTGGCAATGAAACAGTAACACGAACGTCACGCCGACAGCTAAATCGCATGACAACTCCATGGTGGTTTCTGGTATCTACAGTGGTGTTAACGGAGGAGTTGGCGGAGCCGGAAGTGAGGGTGGCGGCTGGAGAGATAAGTGGGGTTAGGGTTTGGTAACGATGGATTTAAACGGAAAGGAGGGTCACCGGGTTTAAATCCCGTGATCTTCAAACTTATATTCATTTTTCCAAGTTCAGCCCCTCCCCACAACATTCATTTTCAATTTAAACCCAAAAGTTATAATTCCTTACAAAATAAATTCCTAATTTACCATACATCCCCTAAGCCTCAAAAATCCTTTCAAATGAAGTCCCATAAGTTACCATTTAGACCCTCAGCATTAAAATCCTTTACACCTTAGGTACAAAATTTACTATATAGCCCCCAATATCTTAATTATGACATAATCAACTCTCCCACCTCATTTCTTTTTAAATTAAATTCAAATAATTACCACGGAGCCTCTGTCTTCATAAATATTTATAAAATGAGTCCCAAAGTCACGCTTTTAACACCCGAATTCTAAAAATGTGGCAACTAACTCCTCGAACCCAACACTCTGCATGAATAATTATTTATTTTAGGCTACCATTCATTCATTAACTTATTTATTTATCTAATAAATAAACAGGGTATTACATAAAAATTACACTACTTCTTGACTGCTTATTGTATGGGGTATCTGGTTTGAAGGGCCGCATAGGATTGCTAGATTTTAGAACGACTTAATTGCCAAAATGGTCCTTCCCTCCGGTGTTTCGTGTCTGGCCCTCGTCTGTACTTAGCAGTCTTGGAATACAAAACAAAATTTAATAATACTACAAACCTCACCAACACTAATATATAATAGTTATATATATATATATATATATATATATATATATATATATATATATACTCTGACCCGTAACGGGAACACTTAATAAAATTCTAAACATCCCTTCATTAAGAACTAGCCACTCAACCCTTTAGGTCAAACGCCTCAACTAAGGTTAGTATTGTACATAAATCATACCATAAGTAAATATGGGATGCACGCATATGTTATTTGTGGTCGGGCTAGTGATCAACAAACCTTGAGCAACGAATTTGACAAACTATAATGGTTGAGAGTTTTAGAGATTGAAGGATGTTCTCAAGATACGCTGCAAATACCTAGTACCTTAGAATCCCTAGGCTAGCTTTAAAACACTTACACAGTTTTAAAACACTTATATATTTAAAAATCATCTAACTTAATTAAAAATTTTCCAACCCCTTGATGCAGATGGCTGGAGACCACCGAGCTGGGATTGATCCTGCAGACCACGAGGATCATCACGAGGCCCCGATGTACTTAGCTGGAGACTTATATTTTCCTGAAGACGCCCCATATGATCCTGTTGCAGAGGAAAACCCTTCAGAGGATGAAGAGGAAGCCCCTTCGGAAGATGAAGACGGTCTATTGGAGGTCGTAAAGTCCGACGATTAGGGTATACTTGAGGACGTACATGATGAGTTGGACGATGATGACCTAGTAGAGGGAGGAGCCTATCCTACTTACCCTCTCCACCTAGGACGTATTATCAGATGTACTGCAATCACGACAAGAATCCCCAATTGATGAGGACACAGAGGATGAGTGTTCCTCCGAACCCATTAGTGGATAGAAAAGGAAATCGACTTGGTGACAACCGTCAAAAGTCAGGTTAGAACTCATCTAGAACCTTGTCATTTCCATGTGTGCACATAACTTGGCTTTATATGCAATGAGTTGAGCTAGATCGCGACTTAATAGATCCCTTGGAACAAGTAGTGTAACTTAGCTTATACTAAGCAATCACATTGATATGTGAATACTCAAACTAGGTTGTAAAGTGCCAAAGTTTAATCTTAAAACTAACCACAAAAACCATGTTCGGAAGATCAAAGATCATGGGTATGTAGAATACCCTAATTTCTTAATCAGAACATATGACGTGCTTAACTAGTTTGATAGCTTATCAAACTCAATTTAATTAAATCACAATTTGATTTAATTATGAGTTGGAAATAATATCCACACATCATAATTTGAATTATGAGCCAAGAATATAATCCAAGGATTGTCTAATCCTATATTCATATATTATGAACCTTTATTTCATTTATTTGAAATATAAAAATTTGATTTTAGAAAAATCAAATCATAAGTTATCATTTTTGAAACTTAATTCAAGATAATTCAAGTTTATGATTTTACTTTTAAAAATAAATAGTTCAATAAAAACCAAGAAATAAACTCTTGGAATTTTATGAAAATATTTAGAGTTTTTATAAAAATTAAAGCCAAATTTTTATAAAGGTTAAGAGAAGATTGAAAGAGGGTACTCTAACCAGGAAAAGCCTCATAATAACCCTCTCTCCTCCCCAAAAATTTGGCCATGCACAACCTCTTATTCACTATCTCTCACTCATTACATCTTAGCCCCTATATTTCAAAATTTGAGACCACATTTTGCATGTTAATACGAGAGAAAAAAGGGATCTTAGGGACATATTCTCTGGGAGAGATTTTTCCATTTGGTTTTCCATAAGTTAGCTCACATTACTGGAGTTTTATGGACGATTTTGGTGGAGTATAGCCCCAAAGAGACGACGCGAGAGATGGTCTATCCAGAGAGACAAAATCTCTCTTTATCTCTTCCTTCTCTCTAGAAACCTCACTTTCTCTCTCTAAAAATCAGCCCATCAACCATAAATTTTCAACCTTATTTTGACTTTTCTTGAGGCTTCATATCAAAGGGTAAGTGCTTATCATACACCTCTTGAAGATCCATAACATATTTTACAAGTTCTACTCACTTTCTCCTTCTAATTTTCAATTACTAAGGCATGTTCTTGCAAAGAACCTTTGTTTGATCTTGATGTTTGTAGATCATCTCCAAAAACATGTTGCATGTTCTGTAAATGGTGATGATCCATGATCAAACCAAATTCAAGAGCTAAGGTGAGCACATACAAGCCTTATCTAGCACCAAAAACCGATTTTTCAAAAGTTTAGTATCATCTATCTTGGTTGCATGTAAGATCAAATGCTTAGAAACAAGTATTTTTCTTTGATCACTAGGCTTGCATTACATGATCAAAGGTCTTAAAATTCACCCTAAATACGGGGAAAAATATTTTAGAAACTTAACATATCCATAAAAGAATGCCTAAATTTTCATGGATTAAAACCCCATAGAATTTTGTACACAAATTCGTGACTTTCAGCTACATTTAGAACTTGTGCACTATAAATTGCTACATTCCCTAATTTGTGGAGGTTGAATACCCCATTCATGTTTGAAATAATTGTGAGCAAAATTGTTTTATGAAAGTAAGTGGTTTTAAGAGGTGTTTTGTGAAATCCCAAGTGTTTAAACATAATCCTTACCTTTTTTATAAAAATAATGATTTAATGACCATAAATTCAAAATAATCATTTTCAGAAGAGAAAAATATATGAAAAATTATTATTAGTGTATTCTCAAAATACGAATTACATGTAAATATTCAGATGATTTGGACATTGTTTGGTATTTTATCCATATTTTTCATTAAATTGTAGCATGAACCTACATATTCAGGTAATTGGACTCGAAGACCCTAGCTAATATTTTTTGCAACCTTGGGAAAATCATGGGAACATGTAAAAATTAAATTGAGAATTTCAGAAACTGTTTACCATTTATTTTGAATTTTCTCTATTATTTGGGCTTTAATTTACAATTAGATATCAAATGACCTTAAAAAATGTCCAAAATTTTTTTGAACACCAATGCTCTTTGTCAGAACCAGAATAAAATTTTTTACAATTTTTCGAGTTCATTTTCATGCCTTTATGGATTTTCGAACACAAGGAACCATAAATTCAATAATACCAAAAATGAACCGAACAAACTTTGGGCACTTTGTGACATCACTAGTTGGATAGGTAGATCTTAGATAATGGTTTAGTGAATTTTATCTCACTAGAAACTATTTTTTCCGTAGGGCACTAGTAGAAATCGATCTCTACAACATAGAACCGCGAAGCTCAAACCGCAAACTCTCCTTAGTGAGTATTCACATCCCCTTTTTACTGTTTTCATGTTTTGGGGTGGAAAGCATGCTACTGTTTTATGAGCTATCCGTAATATTTATGAACTTGTGAACGTTGTTTTATGAGTTTGTTGAACTCGATTTTATAAACTTGTCGAGCCTTGTTTTATGAACTTAATAAACTTGGAACGATATTGTTTTATGAACTTAATGAACTTGGAACGATATTGTTTTATGAACTTGATGAACTTTGAACGATACCCTTTTCTGAACTTAGTGTTATGGACTTTTGCTATGAAGTTTATGCTATGAACTCTTGATATGAACTTTATATGTTAAGTCCCCGAGAACCGAACTACAACCTATTAACTCGTATTCGAGCCGATGGTCTTATGGATAACGCTATTTGGGGTAGAAAGCCCCCACTCACCCCAGAACTGTGAGTGCATATTTCTGTGAACTGACATCATGGGAACCATGGGCATGATGGAATGGGGAAAGAACGGTCGTTAGGCTAGGTTGTGAACGAAGTGCTTTGGCATTCAACACTCATTTAGAGTTGGAACTTTTGCTGAACAAATCTATATTTTCTTACTGAAATGATGCACCTTTATAATCCTGTGAACTCACCAACTATTTTATAGTTGAACCTCGTTTTTGCATACTTTTCAGGAAATGGTCAGTGAGCCAATTTAAGACACCACAATGATTTATGTTTATTGCTTTTGTTATGTACTAGACTATGTATTGTGGAACTAAAATGTAATTATTGTTTCAAATATGATGTAAACATAAAATTCTCAATGATTATGATTGGTAATCTTATTTACCTTGTGTTGTGAGACCTTAGCCTGTCACCCTTCGTGATTTTGCTTTAACGAGGTGTGATAGATTTGGTATCAGAGCCGAAGGTTAAATCGAATACCGGTTTTCCCTTTCCATTGGGAAAGCCTAAACTATAACATATGAGTTAATAAACATACCATCTAGTATAACTAAATCGGGTAGTGCACTACCGGACCCTAATTATTCATAGTCTGATCAACTATTTATAATTAAGGAAGAGCAAGTGCAAGGCCGAAATTGGTTATTGTGAGCGGTATGAACAACCTAGGATCTGCTTAGATATTAGACAAAATAGAAATACCCTTCATGTACCATGGCAGCTAATCGACACCATCCCAATGTTGTCTCCTTGTATTATGCATGAAGTGACTCGCTACTCCCAATGTACGTGGAACGTTTAGTTTAATGCATATTGTCGTATATGTTATGCTGCCAACTAATAATATGAAAAAGGCCTTTGCCACTCCTTCTAGGTTGCTATCTCTCTTTAGACATGGATTCTTTGAAAGTCTTAAGTGACTTCTCAAATGCGTATGTCTGGGCTTGCTCCTGTCCATAAGAGCTTTTTTGGAATTTTCGGACATACTTCTTTCAAGTGAGTTTTAGAATACCATCAACTATATTTTTCTCTATGCCCATTCCTAATATTTACATAGCAATCCTTAGGTCCTTCTCCTCAACCAATCTAGGGAACTATTTTTCTAACCTTTTGATATCCAACAAGTAGACTAAAAAACCAACATATTAGATGTCTCACCTTCGACCTAAATATAATTCCAGAGGAATTGCCTAAACTTTCCATGCCTAGACATGTCAAGTTCATAATTGACATAATTTATGGGGAAAACATATAACTAAAGCATCATACCGCCTAGCACCCTTCCGAAATACAAAAGCTATCTGGTCAAGTCCAGAAACCCCTTGCAAAAGGGATCATTCGTCTAAATACATCATGATGGGGTGCACTAGAGATATCCGTTAAAGAGAAAGATGGATCGATCGAATGTACATCGATTATAAAGAACTGAATAAGTTGACGATCAAACACTGATAATCTCTTCCCCGAATCAACGATCTGTTCGATCAACTATAAAATACCTAGTACTTCTCTAAGATCACCCAACCACTAAATGAAGTGACCCAAAAATTTAGGAAGTCCTTTTGGTAAAAAAAAATAAGGGGATGTTTTCAATTTGGTAGAATACAAGTTGTGCAACATGTCAACCTTGATTGTACCAAAGGGAGTGGACAATATCACAAAATATTGTGACACATCGCACCAATCCCTAGATTCCATATTGATGCAGAAGGACAAGATTATTGCGTACGCTTCGAGGCAATCGATGGTGCATGAGTAGAACTATACCACACATGACCTAGAGTTAGGAACGTTAGTATTCGCCCTTAAAATCTATAGACAGTACGTCAATGAAACCAAATGCACAATCTTTACTGAACACAAAGGCCTTCAACATATCCCAGAGCGAAGATGCTCAACATGAGGCAAAGGCAATGAGTAGCTTGTAAATGCAGTATACCTCACCGGAAGCTTGCCGACTTGAGTGAATCACTTGAATCCTCCTATTGATATGAATGAGACTTCAGGGACTACAATTGCGGATTTGCTATCTGAAACTGTATCTTTGGCTTCATTCTTAGATATCTATTTCAGTATTCATGTATGCTCAGTAAGGGCATAATACTCATCTTTGACATTTTTGACAATGGTCTCATTTAAGTATTCCACTTTGCCCAAATATGATTTCTCGAGTTTGAGCATGTCATTTCAAAACCTTTTGGTCCTATTATTTTATATTACACTACCAAAATGTTGATTTCAAAACATCTCTTAATTTACTCTTTTATGTCACTTTTCGTATTATAAATCATGAAAGTTTCCAAAATTAGAAAATTTTAAAACTTTGATATTTTTCATCAAATTCCTACCATTATGGTCTTAACTATTATTAATTGACATGTGAATTGTATGTTATCTCTTTTTCCGAGTATTTTTATAAATCAAATTTAAATTTTAAACAAGGATCATGGATTTTGGACATTGTACACTTAGCTTCTTGACCCAAGCCTATTATTTCATTCACTCAATGCAACTTTCTATGTGAGAAGAAAAACATAGTATCAAACCTTGGGTCATTTTCAAAATACTCACTAGCCGCTTTTAACAACTTAATTAGTTTCCTTACGGAATTTCTAGCATCGCTCTTGTCAAACTTGGAATGTTTACTTCCATTAATGTTCTTGCATCCTTATCAACCCTTTATGAATCATTCTCTCTATGTAGTAAAGTATTCTTACTCTATCCATTATAATCAACTTCATCATCAGTACGCACTTCATAACTACAAGCTTCCTCCAAATAGAGTGTACCCTGTTTATGATCTCTAGAAACCACTAAGTTTATTTGTGTTGCTTTACATGGCTAACCACCATAAATAGCTTGGTGACCCTCATCGATGAGGTGGTATATGTGTATCGACATTCTCTTTAGGACTGGAAAGAACTTGACTTTCTGCAAGTTCTAAATTTGTACCAAAGGTGGCTTTAGGGACCGCTTCCCCAATGATAATGATACCTCATATCATATTGTGTGCTACTCAAACTATCCCGTTGTAGTTCTTGGGATTCTTTATGGAACTTATGAAATGCCTAGAAGGAAGTGACACCCCATCTCTTATTAATTAGAATTCTATTAGCCATCACTACAGTAAATAAGATCATCATCATGAGAATTGTTTGCAACATTCACCTCTTTTGTAGTTTTACATCAGGAGCTCTGGTTATCATTACAATTCCAACATGAGATGTTTTTCCAATTGTTTAGTTAACATCTTCTCCCCCACTTGATGTTTCCCTTGGAACACTATCTATACATGTTCTTTTCAAGGATCCAATCATGAATGCTTTAAAAATTTAGCTATCCAACCCTAATAAAGCTGCTAACTATTGCCCCGGTACTGGGCAAACTATCAAGTAAATGATAATAGTGACAAAAACAAGGCTACGTCTTCTAACCCAATGGCAACAGAGGCTAGTCTTGAGGTTACTGAGTCATGTTTATTCTCATGAATCGTCACATAACTACCTTTTCATATTCATATTCCATAGCCAACGAATCACGTAGACCTTGTTTGCAGTAGAGGGTGCTTCATACATTTTCAACAATTCTCATTTCAAATTCTTGGTTGTCTCCAAACCGGCAAGCATATATGATCATCCTTAACCATTAATAATTTTAGCACTCTAAGTGCTTGATGGTACAAATGGTGTCGATTCTCTAGCAACATATATACGGTGCTTAAACCACCGGGTCGTAGATACAATTTATTTTATTGGAGATTGCCAAGGAATGCTAAAGGAAAGATCGGATTTGGGTGGAGGTGGATGTATAGGCAAAATCTGCACACTTCCTTCCCATTCAAGAAGATTACTGAATGGATAATATTTCATGGATTTACATAAACGAGATTTGTTGGATTAGTGTCTAAGTCCATAACTATTTTGGTATGTACTTGACCCGATGGTGCATGGTCCTTTTGGGTTGCCTTCACCAAAGCAACTTGATTAGAGAAATAAATAAAGAGAGAGAAGTTATTATGATTTATTAATATGTTATAAGAATAATATATTAAAGGAGAAATCATATTTGTTTAATTAATATTGGTCAATAATTAATTAAGAATTAATTTTGTGATCAAGTGTAATTAATTAAACTAGAGGGGCTGAATTGTAATTATGTAATAGTTACAAAATAAGGTAAGGATTATCTTATATATATGGTGAACGAATTTGAGGTGTAAATCCCTTAGAATTCGACTAGGATAAGGATTTCTAGGACTTATCTTATGGTTGCTTGGTGGACAAGCAACTAGATAAGGATAAGGACTAAAACCCTAATCTTTACACCTATATAAACCCCCTAGGGCTTAGGAATTCGGCCAACCCTTCCCAAGAAGTCCTAAGGACGAATTCTAACCTCCCTTCTCTCTCTTTATACCTTCTCCACTTGCTTATGGTGTTTGTAAGCCATTAGAGGAGTGACACTTGTGACTCTTAGCTTTCCAAGGTCAATTCAAGGAGGAATTGGATTGTTATTGCTATATAACAATCAAGGTATGTTCTTAAACCTAATTACATGTGAATTCTGATTTCCATATGCTAGAATTAGGGTTCAAAGTCTTGGATTCAAAGTATGTACAATAGAGAAACCTAGATCCGAGCTTTAGGGTTTGTATGAGCACATAGGATATCTTATGACCAAAACCCATCAGTGGTATCAGATCCATGATTGGTTTCTATTGTATTGATGCTTGATGTAACTGAAAATCGTGTTTTGGCCTCACTGTTCGACCTGACTCGGCGAGTCACTCTTGGACTCGGCGAGTCAGCCCTACTCGGCGAGTTCCAGAGGGTGACTCGGCGAGTCGGTGCGTCAGATAGTGCTTATCTCGGGATTTCTTGCTGTTTTTGCATTGGGATAATTACCTTATCATGTTAGATTAATATTAATCCGATTATATGATATATTTGACTATATTTTTAATCTAATTGAAGATATTTATCAATTAATAAGATAATTGTTTCCTTATAAGATAATTGATTAATTATTTTAAGTAAATTGATAAATTATTTTGCAAGAAATCATCAAATATGGATAATTATGTGATTAAATGTTAATTTGAATTATTTGTTATTTGATCCTTGTTGTTGTGAAAAGTTTCATATTTGGCCCTTTAGGTTTTATTGTTTAAATTTGAACCCCAAAAGTTTTGTTGTTTTGAAATTTAAATAGTTGAAACCCTAATGTTTTGAAAAAGGTTTCAAAACTTGCCCTCAAGTTTTGGAATTTAAATTTTGATTAAATAGTTTAATTTTGATGCATATTTAAATTCTAAACCCTAATGTGTTGAAATGTTTCAAAACTTGCCCTCAAGTTTTGGAATTTAAAAGTTGATTAAAAGTTTAATTATGAATGTTAAATTCTAAAACTCTAGTATTGTTTTGAAAAAAGTTCACATCACACCCTTATGGTTTTTTTAATTAAGGTGTATAATTAAAAGAGGTTTAGTAAATCCATAAAAGTTTAGGTTTACAATTTAATTGAATTAAAAGTATAGTTGTTAAATTAGACCACCTAGTATTTTGAAAGTATAAAATACACCCTATACTATATATAACATTAAAAGTCTAACATTATATATATGTATGAGTAAAAGTCAGTCTTACCGTTAGTAGGCCTCATTCTCGAAGCTGGTCTATAAGGGGTGTTTAAGGAAATTGCCTATAAAATGGCGATTGAATGGGTATCCACTCTTACCCACCGCACTCTTGACTAGTGGAGGGTCGTTAGCCGAACGGGTAGGATAGGACGAAACCTTCCATTATAAGTATAATGAATTATTAAAGTAACTAAATGTTTCATAAAATTCCCAATATTAGTTACTTAGGCAAAAGTGAATTGATGCAATTCCATGAAATTACACTTTGTGCCCTTGCAAAGACGTTAGTGGAGCGTGTGTGGTTTACCGGCACACTAAATGGTTCTAAGCAATGGTAGCAAAGGGTGACTCAATGTTTGTCATAGTTCGGTGGAGCGTGTGTGGTTTACCGGCACATCGAATAGGTGACTGTAACATGTGAGGGCACCATGTAAGTTTGCATGGTTATTCACACCCGCTTTGTGATCCTCGGCATCCCAGTCACAAACAAGAGGGGCATATCGAGATTTAAACATGCCATTGAAAGTTCAATGAATCTCAAAGGATCTAGGAGTTTTCATAGATTTAAAACTTAAATTTCTTTTTCGTTTTTCGTGGTGGAAATTAGTGAGTCGTCATTCACTTACCTTCAAATGTTCTGCAATTAGGGTTACGACATCCTTCTCCCGAGTTGTAGAATATTGTGTTGGGTCCTAGCCTTAGTATTTCATTTGGGTGACTTACTAAGGACTCAATCTATCAACTAACTTGAATTTGTTTTTCTCCCGTTTTGTAGATGTCAAAGTTCGACAACTATGGTCTTCCCAAATCCCGTGGAACAAGCATTCCACATGAAGATGGTATTCCACGATTCAATCGAGGAACGAGAAATCATGCTTCACTTCCTCCTCCTCCTCCTATTGTTCTCCCTAACCCACAAGATCGAAGAATTGAAAGGTTCAATATCACTAAAGCCCTATTGGAAATGAAACATGAAGATGGTAAACCCGTGTGTGCCCACGTTCTAGGAATGAAATCACACATTGATAGGTTGATAATGTTGGGTGTGTCATTCCCGAATGAGTTGGCTGTAAATTGGGTTTTGCAGTCACTTCCAGAATCGTATAATGAGTTCAAAAGAAAGTATTATATGATGGATCATGACGACAACCTCATTGACCTAACTTACATGCTCATTGCTGCTGAATCAGAAATGATTTGGCGAAGCAATGGAGCGTATTTGTTGGGAGAGTCAATCGACCATACTTCCGAGGACGTTCTAGGAGAACCGACCTGCGTTTACTGCCAAAAGAAAGAGCGTTGGATACAAGTCTGCCCAAAGAGCCTAAAGAGTCCAGAAGATGGGAGAGTCAAAGAGTATGGCTGCGCTTCAGGTAAAATCCACTATCTGACTCCATTAAGTTCCTATTCATTAATTCTTAATACATAATGTAATAAGATTGCATTTGAATGTTTTAAAGGATCGGTGAAAAGAAAGGAAGCTTGGTGAAAGAGCAAGATGAATCAAATCACAAGGAATGGATCTTGATCGCATGGACTTGAAGATTAGATCTTAGATAGTTATGATAGAGTTGTTAGAAAATTTTCTTTTGAAATACATAGTTTTCAATGGATTTTGCATTGTAAGGACATATGTTTTCCGCTGCTTTTATAAATAAAATAAATTTTCGTTTGACTTATTTATTTATTTGTTTATTTCCTTGCAATGAAATCGTTATGAAAATTGGTGTTTGCATATTTCTACAACAAATGGATATGATTCTTATTTATGGTGTTTATGGAAAAGTCGAGAATTTACCAAATAGGGAGAGTTTTCTCATCGCCCAAGTTTCAATTGGACAGAAATTTGGAATCATGCAACTTGGTTGCACGATGAATGGGAAATTTCATATATGGAAATTAGACTAATTCGTTGACAAGGTGTCAAGTGAAGGACTAAGAGATCGAGCACACAATGTTGCGTGTTGATCAAGTCCACCATAAGAGTAAAAATGATATTCGTCATGATTTACTAAAGGTTTAGTAAATATGATTATACTTACAAGATTAAGTGTAATTCTGAATTGATTAAAGGGTTTAGATCAATAACAGAACGAATAAGAAGAATCAAGTAGGCAGAAAGATAAAAGTTTCTCCATTCTAAGAAGATGGGAGAGTACCTTTTATGCTTTATGGTAAGTCTTAATGATTAAGAACCATATCTCAATTGATCCTCTAAGTGAGTCTTAGTACAATTGTATGTCTAAGAAGAGGAATCAAGAATTGAAGAAATGGTTAAATCAATAAGTCAATCATATTTCGTTCCAATAACAAATCTTAAAGTTAAGATTGTGACATTGAGTGAAAGGTATTAAGAAGGTTTGTAATTTTCATAAAATGTGGAAAGTTGTGATGTCTTGGATAAGACAAAGACCAACTAGGACAAATTTATGAAGTGTTTTGATAAAAACTACACTAACTCTTGAATATTTGTTTGTCAAGAAATGTTTATTGACAAGAGAATCTTATATGTCAAGGAGTCAGTGGGAGTCTTAATGGTCTTGAAAGGTTTCAAGAACAAATCAAATAAACCTTATCGATCATCACTAGCACACGAGTTGAGGTTTACAACCTATCGTGTTGACATTATTTTGATTCTGTGCCAATCCAATCGAGTTAATTATGCATGTGAGTTCTATGAGTTCTCATTTTGAACGCATAAAAGGCAAAGCACCTTAATCAATGAAAGGTACATTGATAGGAAAGGGTGAGCTACTTAACTACTTGGAAGACATGGTGGGCAGCTGTGCTACCATAAAGGCAAGAAATCGAGATCAAGAAAGTTCGATCCATAAGAGTTTGAATTTGTCGTAAACTTTGGTTTTGACAAATTCACATGGATAGGAACAAATACACTGTTTAAATCTAAGTGTCATAAGATTTCCTCCTTCATGAAAATGATTGTGAGGAAATGCTTTCACTAAGACAGATTTTAAGAAAGATAGTGATTGTAAAATTGCATTCTCGAATTCGATTATGGTTACGGTATCCCTTTCCATAATTTGAATTGTGAGGTTTGGCAATTAGTCCTAATTGTTTAGACACACATATGAACTATCGAAGGCAAATGTGTATAAGTTCAAGAAACCTTGATAAAAGATTATCAAAGCACTAAGTATTAAAAACATGAACTTAAGAAATTCAATAAGTATTGTTTTCTGAAAGTTAAGATGTTTATAAATACATGTCGAAGCTAGTGGAAGCATAAGTGTTATGTTTTATAATAATCATCATGATAGTGGGAGCATAAATGTTATGATTGTATGATTATTAAGGAAAGTATTGCAAGGTTAGCAATATTAATTATAGAAAACATGAGTCATACTTTGCAAAGTCGTAATAGTTGAAGAGTTGTTTTGCTATAATTAAGGGAGAGAATATTATGCTTCATTTCAAATCTAAAGGTTTAGGTTGAGAAATGTTAATAAAATTTAGTCAAAGGTACAAAGTGTGTTCTTAGAATTTCGATTATGATTACGGCATCCCTCTTCACAATTCGAATTTTGAGAACATAGCAAATAAAACACTATGCGTCGTGTCCCATACGCTTCGGGTATAGGATCGATTGCAAATGCTTTAATGTTTGACCATTCTAAAATTTTCCAAATATCGAGCACATTTAGAGGGAAAAAGGACTAGAATCGGTCTAGACTAAAATAATTAAACAACTATCAAAGGACAATCAAAGTTCGACGAGGATTGGTCGCTTGTGAGTAGTTGGAAGTATAGTATTGGAAAATATGGAAATGTTTCCATATTGGATGGACCGTATCGACATCATAACAAATAGATAAGATTCTATTAAGAATGAGTTTTCATATGGAACATATGGAAGTGTGTCCATATTGGGAATTGAATATTGAAAAATCTATGACTAGATTAGAAACTTCTATGCAAAAGGATGTTCAAAGAATGTACTTTGAGTGAGAGACATCACGTCTATGGAATTGTCTTGTAACAATCTCCGATAGAGGACTTTGTAATATCATTGGCAATAGTCTTTGTGACTTTGGTGCAGTGACATTACGAAAGGATAAGTTGCAGTGAATGTTAGAATCTAGCATATTCTATAAGTAGCAAGAATTTGATATTCTTTAACTTATGGAAAAAGGATTTGGAGTTGAGAAATGAGAATGATTGGAAATGTGTTCAATATGATCTATTTCACAAAGTAAGAACCATAGGTAAACATTGTGTGCATGCTAGGAGCATGGGACAAGTGTTGTAATTCAAGTAAGAAGTTGATTACCCGGAACTACAAATAATGAGTAATCAATATGGTGATAAATAAAAGATGTTTTATTTATGCTCAAAGGGTTGAGGCCATATGGGATTAGTATTATTCTTGTGTTTCACATTTGCATGTTTTGACTTCCAGAATAATTGAGTTTATTAAGAATAATCGAATTATTCAAACGGGCCACAGTCGTTCATATGTTGGAAGTAGATATGAATGAAGACTGTCGTGAATTGGTGTGTGGATTGTCTAGAAAAGTATTAGACATAAGCAAATGTTTGCTGCAACGTTCATGAGTGCTTATAATTATGATTTGAGCATTGGATTGAGACGATAACATCTTATATTCTTGAAACTGAGATGTGTGAGTTGTATCTTGCAAATCGGTTGCACATTGATAATATGTAAACGCACTAGTAACTTGGTGTTATAAAACATATTGTTGTGTGTGATTTGGTTAGTAAGTGCAAGCAAGCATTGTATCAAAGTTTATCCGTTCCTTTTATCCAAAGTAGGATAAAAGCGATATCTTTGGGCCCCTCGATGGTTTAGTGATGACAAACGTAAATGCTCGGCCGGGCTAGGGCTAATTTGATTTGTTCAATTAGTCAGTCGTCATAAATCAGAAATCGAGAAGTAGTACAAAGAGAATGATTTGAAATCATGTCTCATATGATATCTAGAATGGAGGAATATATGATCCCTTATCTAAGGACACGCGTATTTGATATGATCAGAGTTGACAGCGGCTTTGGAAAGCTACGATTGCAGATCGGGATCCGAAGTCATACGCAGAATAGTTGTTAGACTTATCCAAGTGGGAGACTGTTGGATTAGTGTCTAAGTCCATAACTATTTTGGTATGTACTTGACCCGATGGTGCATGGTCCTTTTGGGTTGCCTTCACCAAAGCAACTTGATTGGAAAAATAAATAAAGAGAGAGAAGTTATTATGATTTATTAATATGTTATAAGAATAATATATTAAAGGAGAAATCATATTTGTTTAATTAATATTGGTCAATAATTAATTAAGAATTAATTTTGTGATCAAGTGTAATTAATTAAACTAGAGGGGATGAATTGTAATTATGTGATAGTTACAAAATAAGGTAAGGATTATCTTATATATATGGTGAACGAATTTGAGGTGTAAATCCCTTAGAATTCGACTAGGATAAGGATTTCTAGGACTTATCTTATGGTTGCTTGGTGGACAAGCAACTAGATAAGGATAAGGACTAAAACCCTAATCTTTACACCTATATAAACCCCCTAGGGCTTAGGAATTCGGCCAACCCTTCCCAAGAAGTCCTAAGGACGAATTCTAACCTCCCTTCTCTCTCTTTATACCTTCTCCACTTGCTTATGGTGTTTGTAAGCCATTAGAGGAGTGACACTTGTGACTCTCAGCTTTCCAAGGTCAATTCAAGGAGGAATTGGATTGTTATTGCTATATAACAATCAATGTATGTTCTTAAACCTAATTACATGTGAATTCTGATTTCCATATGCTAGAATATGGGTTCAAAGTCTTGGATTCAAAGTATGTACAATAGAGAAACCTAGATCCGAGCTTTAGGGTTTGTATGAGCACATAGGATGTCTTATGACCAAAACCCATCAAGATTGTAGTCGTCATGGAGTACCTACTCCCATTATTTTGAATAGAGATAGTCACCTTACGTCACAGACATGGTAGTTACTTTAGGAAGCCTTGGTACACAACTAAACATAAGTACGACCTGTCATCCTAGATGTTTGGAAAAGCGAACGAACTATCTAGACTTTGGAAGACATACTCCGAGCCCATTATAATCATTTTTCGGAGATAGCTAGAATACCTGTTTACGATTATTTGAGTTCTCCTATAATGTAAACTATCCCGCTAGCATTAAATGTGCTCCCCTACGAAGCACTATACGGGCTTAAGTGTGGATCACCACTTTGTTGCCTGGAAATTGGCGATAGGAAATTAATAAGGTTTGATATAGTTCAAGAAACCACCAATAAAATCATGATAGACTGGAAGGTGCTTGCGATCGTAATGAGAGCTATGCTGATAAGCATAGGAAACCTTTGGAATTTCAAGTAGGAGATAAAGTACTTTTAAAAGTATTGCCATGGAAAAGAATTGTACTCTTTCGAAAAAGAGGAAAAATAATTCCTCGCTATGTAGGACCCTTTGACATTATTGAAATGATCAGTCTAATGACATATAAGCTCAAGATACCAGAAGAACTTAGTGCGATACACGCCATATTCTATGTGTCAAACCTCAAAATGTGCTTGGCGGAGGAGTCCCTGAATGTTCCTATCGAGGACCTCCACATTAACAATCGACTAAAATTTGTGGATGAGCCCATATAAATCATCATAAGCAGCTTAAACAAATCAAATTCCCGATTATGAACGTTCGTTGGAATTCTAAGCACAAACCTGAGTTACATAGGAATGGTAGGATTTCATGAAGAACAAATATCCTCAACTATTTTCTACGTATGAACCAGTGGTACCGCCAGTTGAATTTCGGGACGAAATTCCCACAACTGGGGGAGACTGTGACAACTGTCAAAACTCAGGTTAGGACTCATCTTGAACCTTGTCATTTCCATGTGTGCGCATAACTTAGCTTTTGATGCAATGACTTGAGATAGATCGTGAATTAATAGATCCCTTGGAACAAGTAGTGTCACTTAGCTTGTACTAAGCAGTCACATTGATATGTGTATACACCAACTAGGTTGTAGCATGCAAAGTTCAATCTCAAAACTAAACACAAAAACCATGTTCGGAAGATTAAAGCTCATGCGTATGTAGAATACTAATTTCTTAATCGGAACATATGACTTGTTTAACTAGTTTGATAACTTATTAAACTCAATTTAGTTAAATCATACTTTGATTTAATTACAAGTTGGAAATAATATCCACACATCATAATTTGAATTATAAGCCAAAAATATAATCCAAGGATTGTCTAATCTTATATTCATATGCTATGAACCTTTATTTCATTTATTTGAAATATAAAAAATTGATTTTATAAAAATCAAATCATAAGTTACCATTTTTATAACTTAATTCAAGATAATTCAAGTTTATGAATTTACTTCTAAAAACAAATAGTTAAAAAAAACAACCAAGAAATAAACTCTTGGAAGTTTATGAAAATATTTAGAGTTTTTATAAAAATTAAAGCCAAATTTTTATAAAAGTTAAGGGAAGATTCAAAGAGGGTACCCTAACTAGGAAAAGCCTCATAACCCTCTCTTCTCCCGAAAAAATTCGGCCATGCACAACCTCTTATTCACTATCTCTCATTCATTACATCTCCCCAAAAATTTTGCATGATAATATGAGAGAAAAAATGGATCTTAGGGACATATTCTCTAGGAGAGATTTTTCCATTTCATTTTCCATAAGTTAGCTCACATTACTGGAGTTTTGTGGACGATTTTGGTGAAGTATAGCCCCAAAGAGACGATGCGAGAATGGTCTATCCAGAGAGACAACGTCTCACTTTATCTCTTCCTTCTCTCTATAAACCTCACTTTCTCTCTCTAAAAATCAGCCCATCAACCACCAATTTTTCAGCCTTATTTTGATTGTTCTTGAGGCTTCATATCAAAGGGTAATTGATTATCATACACCTCTTGAAGATCTATAACACCTTTTACAAGTTCTACTCACTTTCTCCTTCTAATTTTCAATTTCTAAGGCATGTTCTTACAAAGAACCTTTGTTTGATCTTGATGTTTGTAGATCACCAACAAAAACATGTTTCATGTTCTGTAAATGGTGATGATCCATGATCAAACCAAATTCAAGAGCAAAGGTGAGCACATACAAACCTTATCTAGCACCAAAAACCGAGTTTTCAAAAGTTTAGTATCGTTTATCAAATGGTTAGAAACAAGTATTTTTCTGTGATCACTAGTCTTGCATTACATGATCAAGGGTCTTAAAACTCACCCTAAATCTGTTGGAAAATATTTTAGAAACTTAACATATCCATAAAAGAATTCCCAAAATTTCATGGATTAAAACCCCATAGAATTTTGTACACAAATTCGTGAACTTTCAGCTAGATTTAGAACTCATACACTATATAGTGCTACATTCCCTAATTTGTGGAGGTTGAATACCCCATTCATATTTGAAATAATTGTGAGAAAAATTGTTTTATGAAAGTAAGTTGTTTTCAGAGGTGTTCTGTGAAATCCCAAGTGCTTAAACAAAATCCTTATTTTTCTATAAAAATAATGATTTAATAACCATAAATTCAAATAATCGTTTCAGGAGAGATAAAAATATGAAATTTTTTATTATTAATTTATTCTCAAAATAAGAATTACATGTAAATATTCAGACGATTTGGACATTGTTTGGTATTTTATCCATATTTTTCATTAAACTGGAGCATGAATTAACATTGTCTAGTATTATTTGTTGCGTCTTTTGGGCCTTTGTATTTAGTCTTTTGTATATCCGAGTTAGTCTTGTCCACTCGTGATTAAGGATTAGTGTTTTACTATTTAAGGTACATGCATGAATTGTATGCAAAGTAAATCATGTCTTTGTAAACCCTACACACCTCTACAATAGCAATTCTTTATCGAGCTCTACTGAGGTTGTGAATTATAATCATTCGACACATTCTTGATTCATATTCCGTGTTTGATTGTTCATACTTGTTTGAATCTAATCGATCTTAAGAGTTTTCGACTCATCAATTGGTATCAGAGCAGGAGACCGTGTAATCTATATGCATCTCTTCAGTTGAGAGAGTTTTTAGGGTTTCCGCTATTATAGGACCTGGTTCAGCCGTCATCTTGTTATCAACGCTGTTCTTTGATCTTTATATTACCCGAAAAGCCATTTAGTTTACACATATGATTCATACAAGTTTTATCAATCTCTAAACATGATAGACAATTCTCATGTTAACTCAATAAATCTTTCAAGCAGCATTGGATCTACGACCAGAATTCCCATTCTTTTTCCCAATGAATATGAAGTATGGGTGTTGCATTTTGAAGACTACGTCCTTGGGCTTGAAGACAATGGCTATTTGATATGGAAAGCCGTTACTGTTCAGGCGTTTACTGATACAGGAACAAGAAGAGAAATCAAAACTCAAGCCGACTATAACAAGCTTCTTCTTGATGTTAAAGACGTATCACAAGACGAGAAAGATAGGATGATAAGCAATGTTAAAGTGATGAGGAGCATCATATTTGCTTTTCCACCAAACACTTTCCATTTGGTTATTTCGTATGACACTGCAAAAGCCATTTGGGATAGTCTTAAGGAACTATACTCAACTGATGCTGATCTTGAGCATTCTACCCAGGCTTTCTTTCTGAGTTTGGAGAGTTTATACAAAAGCCCGAAGAGAGTTTGGATCAAACTTTGAATTGCTATAATCATCTTCTCAGTAGGATGATGAAGCACAAGATTGGACGTGAACTAATTATGAAAAAAGTCACGTTCATGAACGAGCTGAGATCTGAGTGGAAGATAGTTGTTTCTACTATGAAAGCGCATGAACATTTCAAGATCTACACGTTGACGAATCTTGTTGAAATATTGAAGTCACATGAAGCTGAAGTGACGAAAGAGGGGAAAATAGTTTCTGGGATGGGATCACTGGCCCTCGTTGTGAAGGGTAAAAAGGTTGTGGATGATGATGGTTCGGAGTCTGATCTCTCAGATTGTGAACTTTCTAAGGAGGATTTTGCTTTGATGGTATCTATTCCAAATAGATTCGCAAAGAAGAACTTCGGTCGTAATAAGATCCGAAACTGGCAGGGCAGTTATATCTCTGAAAAGGTAAAGGAGGAGAGTGCGAATAACTCTTAGAAAGAAGAAACGAAGAAAGATAAGAAGCTTATGGGGGACTCTGGCTATGATTGTAGCTACAGTCATGGCAAAAACCATCTAGCCAAGGAGTGTATGCTGAGAAGATTAAATGAGAAGAAGGAGGGAGAGGATGATGAAGCTTATTATCTCCGAAAGCTAGAGGAGATAAAAAAGAAGAAGAATACTAATAACACCATGCCTGCTTTAATTGTGGAGGAAAACGAAGCTGAAGACAATTTTAGCAGAGTCGAGGTTTGGTCAACTGACTCTGAAGATGAAGAGGTTCGCAGAACTACTCATGGAAGGAGCTTCGTAGAGAAATATGAAAGTTCGCAGTTCAATGGAAGGTGTTTGATGGTTACAAACGAAGTGTCAGAGATTAGAGGATTTGAGAGTGATGGTGGACGTGACGATGTTAACTATTTCGCTGCGAAACATGTTCTTGAGCAGATAAGCGAGTGCGAGCAGGTGATCAACAAGGTAAACTCAATTATTGAATCTCTAAATATTCCTATCTTTAGATATGAATCTGAACTAAATGACTTAAAATACACATTTTCAAGTTTCAGTGATAGTCTAAAACAAGCTCGTTTAACAAATTCTAACTTAACTGATCAACTCGACATGGTTTCATCGAAAAGTGAAGAGAGACGCATATGGATTGAAAAGTTGGAGTCTGATTTGTCTAAATCTAGGGATGAGTCTATTTATTTATAGAGAGATAATTTGAGACTTTTAAAACAGCGTAATATTTTTTGTTTGATTGCCAAACCACTTTGTTTCAATATCAGCCAGTTGCATCTTAATTATGAGGTTGGAAAGAAAATTCACAAGATGATTTTGCCCTTTCTTGAATTGAAAGAGGACGAAATCGATGCTGACTGCTACATGTGTGAATCCATTGTCTCATCAGACGAAACCTCAGATGCATATAGAGTAGGACTGGACAAAATGAAATCATTCATTAAGTCCAAAGATCACAAAAACATGCTCAAACAACTTTTGGATGAAAATGACAAAGGGCAAATTAAATCCGAAACTGTGCAAAACTTTGACTCATTAAACACTAATTAATACTAGAAAAACAGTCTTTTACGACACGCAAACAATGACACGCAGTGATTTACGATACGAACAAGCGTGCGCCCTAAAAATAATGTCATCTCTTCTAAAATTTGAAGGATAGAGGACACGCATTTGTGCGTGCCCTGAAATTAGTGTCAGAAAAGGAAAAAAATACAAACACGGAGGGCGCTTATCTTAAACGTGTGTCCTCTTCAAATGTCACTTTATATATATATATATATATATATATATATATATATATATATATATATATATATATATATATATATATACTAGTTGTGAGACCCGTATATTATACGGGTAATTAAAACAAAATATTAATATAAACGATTAAATGAAAACTTTATTTGAATTTGAAATTCAAAATAACTGAAAATTATGAGAAAAAAAAACATGCAAAAAATAAATAAATTAAAATTATGTGTTTAGTTATCAAATTTGTGTACTAAATGGATAAATTATAACAAAATGTTAAACACAAAGGTTTAAACTGTAAATTTATTTGAAATTGAAATTAAAATTTAGAATTTGAAATTTGAAATTTGAAATGAATAGTCATTATTGTAGGTTTAATTTATGGAAACTAAATTAATGACATATTGGAAATGAAAAATGAAGTAAATGACAAGTGGAAAAAAAATATATCTCAAAATTATGACAAAATGACATGTGGCCAATTGAATGGGAGAATGACAAGTGGCAAAATCATTCTTATTTATTAGGGTAGATATATATATATATATATATATATATATATATATATATATATATATATATATATATATATATATATTTGCTTAAATGCGCGTTTTTAAAGGGGGAAAACGAAATCATCTGATATTCTAAAATTTTGAAGAACGCTGCTTCAACTCTCTCTCCTCAGTATCTCCCTTCATTCACTCCTTCCTTCTCTCTATAAACCCTAAGCCACCGCCACCGCCACATCCATTGAACCTTAAAAACTCAATCCACACTTCACGCTTCTGTGATTCTCTCTTCTTCGGCTCTCTAATCTTTGATTTTAGTCTGAAAACATCTATTAACCTCCGATTAGAAACCCAAAAAATTAGAAAACTCCACATTTCCGAGCGTGTTGGCGCCCACGCTTTGGTGTACTTGGTTATTGTTGTTCTTATTCCCTTCTTTTGTTGTTTGTCTGATTCCATCTCGATATAATTTTTCTAACCACCCCACTGTTCCAGATGGCTTCCGTTATGTTATCGAGTTGCCAAATTCCATTAGCTGGTAATTTCCACTAGCAGAAGAAGGGACAACGGAGAAAAGAGACGAAGTCAAAAGAATCAGTATCGCCTGCATATGATTTAATGCTCTCGATGTTTGATGATTTTGCTGCAAATGGGAGTGTGGCCATCGAGGTTAGGTCATCAATGGAGGGATCAACATTGGGATCGCCTGGTCATGGATATGAAGTGGGGGATATGGTTTGGGGAAAAGTGAAGTCTCACCCTTGGTGGCCTGGTCATGTATTCAACGAAGAGTTTGCAACCACTTCTGTGCGAAGATCAAAAAGGGAGGGTCTTCTCTTGGTTTCCTTCTTTGGAGATAGTAGTTATGGATGGTTTGATCCTTTAGAACTTATGCTTGAATCAAATTTTGCTGAAAAGTCTCGGCAGACTTACTCTAAGGTAGTGTTTGTTTTTGTCTACAGATCTGCGTGACCTCTTCTGTCTGCGCCATGCAGACCACGCGCAGACATTAGCTTTCGCAGACTATTTGTTTTTTTGAAGACTGCAGACCTAAAAATATCTGCGCGCCCTCTTCTTGGCGCAGATGTGGACCAGAGTCTTCTAACATCTTCTAACCTAAAAAAACATATATATCTTTATTTTTTAAGTTTTTTTAAATTTATATTTTTTCCAACATTATTAATGATAAACAATTTGAAAAAAAAATACAAAGCTTTAAAAAAAAACGTTCGACGATACAAACATGATATTTTTAACAAATTTATAAATAAAGATTTATTACAATAATAGTAGTTGTAGTTTTTTATATAAATATGAAAAAAAAATCATAATATATTTATATATTTTTTTGCCAACTTTTGTAAAACATTACTTAATACAATATCGTCAATTTCTCGAGAAAATATTTATGGTACGTTTTTAATGAATTTAATTGAAAAAATCGAAGTTTACTTCCATCCATTTATGTATCAAATTTTTTGATCACTAATTATAATGTTTAGTTATAACTTTGCAACCAAAGTTGTTCTATATATATATATATATATATATATATATATATATATATATATATATATATATATATATATATATTCATACCATTTTTATTTTTATTCTTATACAATAATATATAAAAGTTGATATAGATTCATTAATTATTTATAATAAAGTCATAAAAATATTAAAAAATCAATTTGAAGTTTAAAAAAATAAGTTTATTTAGATTTAGGTTTATTTAAGGAGCCGCAGATGAAAAAAAAAACAAACATTTTGCGAGGTAAAAAAACAAAAACCACCTAAAATTTTTGTCAAAGCTGTGGAAGAGGCAATGGATGAGGTGAGTAGAAGGAATGCACTTGGTTTGTCTTGTATGTGTAGAAGTAAGCAAAATTTCAGGAAGACAGATGTTAAAGGGTATTATGCTGTTGATGTAGCTGATTATGATCCTGGAGCTGTATACTCAATCAATGCTATTGAGAACGCTAGTGCCAATTCATAGTCACATAAATCGGTGGGTGAGGTGCGATCTGCGTACCAATTCGTCCGTACCGAAACGCGATACAAACGTGTACAGGGAACGCTCGGGATCGCGTTTCTAAATCTGAAATTGGCGTTCCAAAATTGCAATTCAATCGTACCTGATGCTATTTGTATCACGACTTCCTTGATTCCAAAACGTGTTTGCAATCGATTGGGTACGTGATTGGGAATTTGAAAAGTCAATTAATTGGCGTACGTTTCTCTCTGTATTCGATCGCATTATGAGCGAGCCTTTAAAATTAAGTTTATACTCTGTAATTTGACCTATATTTGGCTTCCCTTCCATCACAATTTTTATTCAATTTAATTTCCAGAACATCAAAAATCAGATTTCATTTTTTTTTGATTCTTGAATCCTGATTCTTGGTTACGAAATCATGGTTTCTGGAAATAAAAGAAGTACAAATACATTTCTGTAGTTGCTTGACTGGTTTTGTGCCTAAATCATTGAATGATGGAATCTGGTGATTTCTCTGATGGGTGTGTGAGAAGAACGGAATTCAACTGTGGAATTAAGGAAGAAAAACATGGATTCATTGAAGGTTATGTCCCTATCAGTTATCTTTCCGCATTTCTTCAATCTCAAACTCTGGAATCTGAATTCGATGAGTCAACACTTTTGACTTTTGATTTTTTTCCATTTGGTGTAACCTATTTTGAGTTTTTGATGTTTGTTACTGTGTTTGATTGCAAGTTTTATTTTATGTTTATCTAATATGTTTTGAGCATGTTGGTATCGATCTTATAAAGAACAAAGCTAGGGTTGTTTCTTACAGAAGGGCAGTTTATGAGGAATCTGATGACACTTATGCTAAGGCATTTGGTCATGATCTAGATCGCCCTTCTCCAGCTAAAGGCAATCAATTCATATACTATTTATGTTCATTTCTGTTTTTTCTTTTCTGGGTCCTTGTTCTTTGTTTCTTATCATTACCTGTATCATGTTGTGTTGTAGTTAATGCTTATTGGAAGAGTTTCGACTGATAGAAGAGTAAATGCCAGAGTGAAATGTGACTTGTCTGAGAATCTTACCATGAAGACCAATGCTCTGGTAAAAGGGTAGATTAGTAATTATTAGTTTATTATTTACATATAATACACATCAAGCATTTTTTGGCTGAATGAATGTTATCGATAATTCATTTTGTTTTTCTTCTCAGCTTACAAGTGAGCCATTCATGTCTCATGGAATGATCAATTTTGACTAAAAGGTAAATTGTTGATTATGCACTCTCAGAGTCATCTCAAAATGGAGTCTACTGTATACTGGTTAATCTTTTGACTTAATCCAATAAGCTAAGCTGTATATGAATATATGATATGAGTGAGTGAATCTTTTTAACTTATTAATACATTTTTATTGTATATTTGTATCGTAGGTGTACAGCTGACTGTGGTTGGATTATTGGACACAACTATGTTGCTTATGGACCTCTGCTTAATGGAGCAACAGTTGTGCTTTATGAAGGGGTAAACTAATTTAGTTTTTATTTTTATTTTTATGATATAACATTTTATGATTTTATATATAATACATGACATTTGACTGCTTTCAGGTTCCCAATTATCCAGATTTTGGGCGATGTTGGGATATTGTTGACAAATACAAGGTGACAATATTTTAAACTGCTCCTACACTGGTGACGAGGCAAGTTTTTTATTATATTATTCTTATTTATTATATAAAACCTCATCATAAACATTGTTATTTAGCTTATATAGATTAAGATATAATTATTTTTTGTTGTTTAAAATTAAAATGCAGCATGTGACTCGTTATTCACGTAAGTCTTTACGAGTTCTTGGAAGTGTAGGCGAGCCGATTAATCCAAGTGCATGGAGGTTCTTTTTGGGACTAATTTTTTAATGTTTTTATTTTTAGGGGTTAATTGAAATTTTTTATTTATGGATTTTTTTTGTTTTTTTTGTTGATATGACATGTGGTTTTTCAATGTAGTTGGAGACTCAAGGTGTCCAATATCAATATCAGATACTTGGTGGCAAACAGAAACAGGAGGTTTCATGGTATTTATTATTTACACTTATTTGCATTAATGATAATTTGATAATTAAGTAATTAACAATTGAATTTGATCATTTTTCTTTTTCCAGATTACGCCCTTGCTCGGTGCATGGCCTCAAAGACCTGGTTCTGCTACTTTTCCATTTTTCGGGGTTCAGGTATCTTTTTTTATTATTATTATAAAACAAAATCATTTGGTTTTCCTTCAAATAATTGAATCTTCTAAAATCATCACACCATAAAATAAAAAATGCAGGTTGTAATAGTGGATGAAAAGAGCAAGGAGATTGTAGGTGAATGCAGTAGGTATCTATGTGTTAGAAAGTCATGGCCAGGGGCATTTAGGACACTGTATGGGGATCATGAAAGATATGAAACAACTTATTTCAGTGCATTACCTGGCTATTATTTTAGTGGTGATGGCTGTAGCAGGTAATAATATTGTTGTGAATAAAACTTAGATTGATTAGATCTTTCACAGGTAAAATATAAAGATCAAACAAAAACAAACACAATAATGTGATGAACACAGAATGGAATCAACGTTGTGCTTATGATTCAAATATAGTCACGCCTCAGCAGAGCTCGATGAAGAACTTCCACTATAGAGGCGAGCTAGGGTTTACAAAAACTAAATCAAGAAAAATAATAAAAGCCTGTCTCCTTAAAAGACCGCATGCATGCAGCTTAAATACTAAACCCTTGTACAAAACATGCATGGTTGGACAGGCCCAAACCGACAACCAAAACTGGACTAAGGACTAAGCCCATGAGGCAACACTATTAGCCCAACAATCTCTCCCTTTGCGTCAAATGAGGCGAGAGATCACTTTCTTTGAGATGGCTTCACAGTCTTGACCATTTTGAACAGCCGAGGGATAATAGCAAGAAGAGTCTGCCGAAATTGAATGTACCATCTCAGCATATCAGTAAACATCTTCTTGTCGGCTGTAGTGTTCTGATCATACCTCTGAATAATCTCTAATATTTGCTCCAAGCAAGTAGTTGAGAAGAGGTGTTTGTCAATAAGAGTGAACAGACATTTCTATCCTTCGCTTCTGATGCACATGACAGTGTGGTACTTTGAATCAATCTAGCCCTTAACCATTGTATTAACATTTCCTGCTCTGCCCATAGTTTTGATCGTGGTTCGCTTGTGAATGGTAGAGGCAATTTCCTGGTCCATCTTTGCTACCTCGTGAATGTAGCACACAAGCATTCGCTTGACATGGTCAATGATCGGCTGGTACTCCTGTGGATTTGACAGTAAGATATTGTTAAGGAGTATCCAGTCGTGGGGATTGAGGTTCGGTAGATCAGCAAGGGTGAAGTTATGAGCCGAGCCTTCAGAGCCTCGAGTCACCTTGAATTTCACATTAATAAACTTCCCAGCTGAGTCGGGCTTTAGAACCTTGATAGTCGTAATTTTGTTCGAACTCCAGGTCAAGTATTGGGGTTGAGCAAACTCTAGGTAGAACTCCAACATATCCCTATCCACCTTCGGGTCTGGAGACGGGATGACAATAGTCGAATTGAAGCAATGAAAGCTGAATGACTTTTGCGTGATCGACATGTCAAACTGTGCATCCTTGGAGTTATCAAGCCCAAACGACATCACAGGCTCAAGACAAAGTGTGCTTGGCTCAACAATGGCACACCGTTGAAGCGAATCAAGAGTCCATTCAGGAAAAATAGACTTCTTCTTTTCTAGGAGCTCCTGTTCCTTTTGCTTTTGCTCAAGCTCAGCCTGTTGTTTCTTGAACTTTTCTGCTAGCTCTTTATCAAAAGATTTTGTCTTCTAAAAGGCTTTTCGCGATTTTCAACATAGACATCATCTTCATTATCAGTGTCATCCCCCCAATTTTCTTTTTCTTCTTGTCTCTATTACTGACCGAAGCTTCATTATCCTTCGGTTCAGTAGATGGTTTCAGTGCAGGAGGAGGTTGAGTTTTTGCCTTCTCTCCCCCTTGTTTCGGCTGGACACCAATCACCGGAACACCCTCAATACGACTAAGGATGTCCAAGGCTGGCCTGAGTTTGTCAGCCAAGTGCCGTCGGATAGTAATGGTGATGATGGGATCATGAGCTTCAAGGAGATGAAGTAAAATAGAGTGGACATCACTAGCAGAACTTCGTATAACTTCTCTATCAGATTTGACATCATGGAGCTCAGCAGTGGCAGCACGAAGCTTGAGATTCTGCATCTTCAGCTGAGAGGTTCGGTTGTCAAGCTCATCCATGATACGATTCTCTACAGCCAACTCTGCCTCCAGTTGGGTCAAGCGATCATTAACATTAGCATGTATAGTTTCGTTGGCAGCTTCGATTTCTTGGCATGCAGCTTCAAGGTTGGACCGTTCAGTTTGAAGAGAACGTTGAATATTATCCACCGAAGCATTAACAGTTTGAGAATTCTTCTGAGCAGCCGCCTGCAAAGAGTCTAAAACTAAGTGAGCCTCAGAAATTAGTTTATCGACTTTTTCGGTCACCTTTTTGCACTCCTTGGTGGAAGCCTCAACAGCGAGGGAGACTTTCTGGCATTGGGAAGTAGAGGCGTCTATAGCCTTAGCTGCAGCAGTAAGGGAGGCATTATGTTTCTTCGACAACAGAGGAGAACAATGCCTTGAGAGCAGCATCTGAGTAAGCCCCAGAGGAAGAGAAGGAAAGCAGTTGATCGAGTTTGTCGTTGACTGCTTTGAGATGACACTTGGTAATAGGATCATCATCATATTCATCACTCTGTACATGGTAAGGACTAAAATAGGTGGAATCAAATTCCAAGTTCTCACCGACTAGAACTAGGATGGTGTCAGTAGAAGGTGTAGGAGATAATGGTTTGGTAGTGGTAGGAGGTTCGGTTGTTACCTGTGGTTCGGTTGTAATGGGTGGGGTGGGAGTTGTAGAATGAGCCCCTGTAGTAGTAGTAGTAGTGGTGGTAGTGTCTGTGAATATTGGAGTAGGGATGAGAATAGTGGTGGATGGTTAAAAGGTGGGGATAGGAAATATTAGAGGGATGGATACGGGGATAGTAATAGGTGGAGGAGAAGGAGGTTGGGAGCGAACTAGAATTTCTGGGGTAGGGGAGTGAGACGGGGTATCACCACGATCCAAAGCCTCATCATCAGAGCTTTCGCTCTCAGATTCTGAAGGAGGTGCAGATTTATTTTTGGGAGGAACATACTCTGAGTTTGAATCACTGGAAGATTGGAGTATGAGTCTCCTAGCGGGCTTTCTCTGCTTCTTCGGTTGAGTTTGTGATGATGCAACTTTATTTGACTTTCGCTTCTTAGGGGTTTGCCCCTTGGTTGGTTTAGTAACCTGCATATCCTTCTGAGTGTCAGCTTTCTTTCCCCTCTTCGCTGGTTTGTCATCGTCGTCAATAGAGCGAACCATGGCTGGTGTAAGCTCCCGTGGACCCGAGGAAGGAATCTTCCTGTATTGTTGCAAGACATTACTTGCTGCAGACACACATGCAAGCATTGTTTCAGGAATAGATCCAATGAAGGAGAACTTAGTGGGATCTGTAACAATAGTCTTGGTTGTGTGAAAAGTGGCAATGGAGGAGAGAAGAGAGTCCACCATGATTGGAACGTGAAGACGATCCATTGCCCACTTAGTGATAATAGACCAATATCTCCCACGGGAGATCTCTGAGTGTCTTAACGAAGAGACCAAGCTTTGAACCAGTTGTTGCCAGATAATGGTTCCATAATCCAAATCTATCCCATGGTACAAACCATAAAGCACAGTCATAAATGACTTGCTTGCTCCATCTGAGCCGACGCTTCACTCAGAGAGTCCTTTGAACAGCAGAGTGAAAATGCCATTCCATTGAGGAGGAAGGAAAGACTTCTTGAACTTGGTTATGGTGGTTAGGGTTTCAGTATACCCCATTTGATAGAACATTGAGAAGAGCTGACCAGTAGGGATCGAATCAGGGTTAACCAAGTTTTGTTCTTGAGAGAGACCAATTAGGGAAGAGAAGCGGTGCTTGGAGATAGAAGTCTTCTCGTTGTGGACTTCAAAGTGAATCCTTTCAGCAGTTTTGTCGTAATAGGTAGTGGAGTAGATAAGTGGGAGTTAGGACATGGGAACGACTTCAACTTTGGTCAGAGCGTCGACGAGAGACGAGTATTTGAGGCACTCGACGACATAGAGCATGTAGGGTTCATAGATGAAGGGAGTAAGATTGATAATCAAGTTTTGTTGAGGTTTGATGATGAGAAGCGGTTGGTGAATAGTGGTATCATGAACTGAAGAATAATCTGCCATTATAGAAGCTTGGAGAGGATGGTGAATAGTGAGATAAATCGCCTTTGTTCTTTGAGAGATTTTTGTGAGTGATAAAAGGATAAAGATCAGCGTGCCAAAACCTTTTATACATACTGGAGGAGAAAGAAAAATCTGACTGATATCTTGGATTATTTCAAAAAGTGCGCCTAACTTGACGGATGTACAATTGTCATACCCGATGATGACGCAGGAAAGAGAAAGGACGTTTCCTTTTTTGCACGCCATTCCATAAGAATCGCTTTTTCAAATTGTAAAGACGATTGGATAGCTGCTGAGTCACCCTTAACATTATCCCAATCGACACCCCATATTCCACATGAACCGTCATTGGTTATTAACTTTATCGAGCATTGAAATACTTATGAAACGAAGCTGGAACAAGTAAATCACCATTAATAGAACCAGATTGTGGAAAATTAAAAATTTTCGTGCAAGGAGTGTAAAAGATAAAGAAATAAAGCAAACATTTTGGGATAACTTGTGATGTCTAAAAAAGACATAAAGCAGTTGATTCTGGGCACGAATCTCTTCCTTCAAAGTCAAGAGAGACTTTAAAGAGCTTGTTTGGTTTCCCATTAAATAACGATCAAGTACTTGTTAAGAAGTATTGAAAGGCATCTTTTAAATTAAAGCTTATAACGGGTGGCTTTCGCTGCAATTCATGATTTCGATACTTAATATAAGACCGAAATTGAACGAAGTACTTGTGAGATCAATGTGATATGTTGAACAAGTAGGTAGGAAAGATATGTATTGACTGTTGGATAGGAGAGAAATCTAAAAAAAAATTAACTGGATCCTTGGGGAAGAAAAAATTCTTGGTATAGAAATTTTCAGAAGAATCACTCATAATAAAAAGAGATTTCTTTTAAAATTTGAAAGATAGTGATCATTGACCGTCAATTCAGTAATGGTGTTGAATGATGGGTTTCAATTAGTACATAATGGCACGAAACTAAGATCATTAACACTGATTTTGTATAACCATAAACCTCAGTGGTAAATGTTGAGAGTCTCAAGGGTTATATTGGTGAAACGAAGTATAATGGAGAAAAATGATGGAGGTAGTATAAGAAACAGATGTACCTCTGCTATGAAAGAAGGACTAAGTAGAAAACTCTAAGCTCAATGTGAGTAGAGTAAGGTAGCTCATGATTAGAGTGAATATTGCAGCCTAGCTTGGGAAAACATGATTTGTATATATCATGTTATTAAGGCTTCACTCAAAATCTTTCGAGGCTTTAGTCAACATACAACAACATGCTTCTAGGGACGTATAGACTGTGTGTAAAAAAATCATACCTTCTGGATCTTTCATCATTGAGAATAACACTTAAAAAAATGTAAAATGAAAAAATATTTTAGTATTTTGTGAAAAATATTTAATTGAACAAAAAGGAAAAATATTTGTGAATTTTATGAATATAAAAAGAAGTGTGAAAAAAATGTACATGGTAATACAATCAAAATGCCTTGAGAAGAAAAAGAAGCGGACAAGTTCAGAAAGACCGAACCCGAAATAGACCGAACACTCGGTTCATTTCGGTTCTTGGTTGAGCTTCACCCGAAATAGACCGAACCCGAAATAAACCGAACGTTCAGTTCATTTCGGTTCGCTCTATTTCGCTTCTTACCTTTATAGAAGCGAAGATGATTTTGGTACTGATTCTGCTTCCATCAATCCTAGGCCTTGCAAAATCTTGTTGAAGCTAGCTTCAGGTAAAACCTTAGTGAATATATCTGCCAATTGATCAGTTGTCCTTACAAAGTGAATTTCCACGTTGCCATCTTCCACGTGATCCTTGATAAAGTGATACCTTAGTGCTATATGCTTGGTCATTGAGTGTTGCACTGGGTTATGACAAATCCTAATAGCACTTTCAGAGTCGCAATATAGTGGGATTTTCTTCATGTTCAGCCCGTAATCTCTTAGCTGACTTTGTATCCATACAACTTGAGATGTGCATGACGTTGCAACGATGTATTCAACTTCTGCAGTAGAGAGAGAAACAGAAGTTGTTTCTTCGATTGCCAGGTTACCAATTTACCGTCTAGAAATTGGCATCCTCTAGTAGTGCTTTTATGATCTAATCCACAGCCACCTAGGTCAGCGTCTGAGAATGCTTGAACAAAAAATCATGAGTTGGCTGGATACCACAAATCGAGAGAGGATGTTCGCTTCAGATAGCGAAAGATGTTTTTCACGGCTTGCAAATGAGGTTCTCGTGGGTTAGCTTGGAATCTGGCACATTAACAGACTGAAAACATGATGTCAGGTCTACTGGTTGTGAGATACATTAGAGACCCAATCATTTGACAGTAGAGTGTCATGTCAGCGGCCGACTTCTCCAATGAGGGCGAAAGCTTTGTCCCAAAAGCCATTGGAACCTTAACTTTGGAGTCCCCCGTCATACCAAATTTGGCCAATAATGTCTTGGTGTATGCCTCCTGATTAATAAAAATGCCTTCGGATCCTTGTCTAATGTTTAAACCAAGGAAAAAGTTAATTGGACCCATTGAGCTCATCTTAAATTTAGTTTCCATCAACTTTCTGAATTCAACTGTTAAGATGGGATTCGTGGAGCCAAAGATAATGTCATCAACATAAATTTGGACTATCATAAGGTGGTTACCCTCTCTCTTTCGAAAGAAGGTTGGGTCAACCGAACCTTGTTTGAATTTAGACATTTTAAAGAACCGAGTTAGAGTTTCATACCATGCTCTGGGAGCCTGTTTCAGGCCATATACCGCTTTATCAAGTATGTGGCAGTGATTTGGATATTTCTCGTTCACAAAGCCTGGCGGTTGCTCAATGTACACAGTTTCTTCAAGTTCTCCATTGAGAAAGGCACACTTGACGTCCATCTGATAGACTTCAAAGTTTTTGTGTGCAGCATAGGCAAGAAAGATTCGAACGAACTCTAATCTTGAAACAGGAGCGAAGGTTTCTTCATAGTCGATACCTTCTTCCTGACAATAGCCTTTCACAACCAACCGAACTTTGTTACGAATCACGTACCCTTCCTTATCCATCTTGTTTTTGAATACCCATTTGAGACCTACAACTGAAGCATCCTTTGGAGTTGGAACAAGATGCCATACTTTATTTCTTTCAAATTCATTCAACTCATCTTGCATGACTTGCACCCAGTTAGAGCGATCAAGTGTTGAATTAACAGTCTTCGTTTCAACTTTGGAAACAAAGGAGTTGAACATACAAAATTCCACTTGAGATAAGAGTGCAACTTGTTTCGCGTTGATCTGAGATCGAGTTAACACTTTTTAAGAAGATTCCTCAATAATTTGACTTTGAGGATGATCTTTTGTCCATTTAATAAGTGGCGGGTAATTTGGATCACAAGAGGGATCCAATTCCGCATTGATTTCCTCTTCCATTTCAGATAGCATGTCGTCATCATTGAGATTGGTGTTCTCCCCCTCGAAGGATGACGCTGGTTCAGAATTTGGGTTAGTATCTTCTCCTTCTACTGGATTCTCAGAGAAGCTTGATGATTGTGACGATAGATTCTCCCCTGGAATGATGAACCTTGATCGTGTTGTAGTAACGGACCCTCCCCTGGACATTAGGACGGTCATTCGAAGGTTCGCTTCTGTCTGGCCTCTCGGTTGTTTTAGGTGGATTATCATCCATCTTTTGAGCAGCATCATTGATGATTTGCCTTAGACAATCAACCTTGTTGTCGTTCGCCGTTGATTCAGAATCAATTGCTGTCTGAGGCTCGTCAAAAAGAAGCATATATTGCTCGAAAAGATTTGAAATAGAGGTTGTAACTTGACAAGTCTTTGGAAAGATTTCATGTGCGGCACCTTCGGTTGTGTTCATCTTTTTAACATAACTATCGTCAAAAGTGACATAGTATGTTTCTTCAATCTTCTTAGAGCGCTTGTTTAGAACTCTATATGCCTTAGAATTCAGGGAGTAACCTAAGAATATTCCTTCATCTACCCTAGCATCAAACTTATTTTGATTCTCTTTAGAGTTGAGGATGAAGCATCTTGAACCAAACACATGGAAGAATTTCACATTTGGTTTGCGATTGTTCAAGATTCGTAGGGAGTGATAGAAAATCACTTGTTCAGATATGATATGTTCTGAGTGTAACAAGCAGCAGCGATTGCATCAGCCCAGAAATATAAAGGTAATGATGCGAATCATAACATCGTTCGAGCCGCTTCACACAAAGACCGGTTTCGCCTTTCAACAATACCATTCTGCTGTGGAGTATAGGGGCTGAGAAATTATGTGTTGTTCTTTTCTCAGCAAGAAACTCTTCGAAATCTTTGTTGTTGAATTCCAAGCCGTTGTCCCTTCTTACGTTACGAACAACTTTCCTCAGTTGAATTTCTATCTGTTTTATGAAGAGCTTGAGCTTTGGAGTAGCCTCATATTTTTGCTTCAAGAAAAACACCCAAGTGAATCGAGAGAAATCGTCCACTATGACCAGAATATACTTGTTACCACCAATGCTTTCAATGGAAGAAGGACCACACAGATCGATGTGCAATAGCTCCAATGGTTCTATCACCTTTGTATTGATAATAGAGGGATGACTTTGTCTACTCTGCTTTCCCATTTCACAGGCTGCGCATAGGTGATCTTTATCGAATTTAAGAACTGGAAGACCTCAAACATGATCTCCTAAAACCAGCTTGTTGATGTCCTTGAAATTAAGATGAGAGAGTCTTCGATGCCATAACCAACTTTCATCAGAGTGGGCCTTCATGAGTAAACAGACTGCCGGCTTACCTCGAATTGGGTTGAGGTTTAAAGGGTACATTTCCCCTTTTCGCTTCGATTTCAGCAGAATGTTATTTGACTTCTTCTCGACAATCTCTGAGCCTTCATCATCAAAAGATACCTTCAATCCAGTGCCAACTACCAGCTGTGATATGCTGATAAGGTTGTGTTGGAGCCATTCAACAAAAGCCACCTTTCTTATAGAGAAATCGCCATTAGTGATCATTCCATAGCCTTTGATAGTACCAAATGAGTTGTTTACGTAGTTCACAATACCACCATCCTTGAGAAACCAAAACTCACTCAGTTCTTCCTTCCTTCCTGTCATGTGATGTGAGCAGCCACTGTCAATATACCATTCTTCGTGAAACTGCTCGTCACTAATTACCTGCAAATATTAAGCTGATTTTGGAACCCAAAGTTTCTTGGGTCCTTGTGAGCCTTTTACAGGACAGGGAATAGTAAGAGAGATATCAACCAAATAAGTACGTTTAACTAAAGTTGTTTCATCTTTTCTTTTTATAGTGAAAACTTTAATTTTGGTTGGTTTAGGTTCATTGGATGTAGGTTTTGAGATTTTTGCGTCAGCATTCTTTCGTGTCTGTTTTGGACTTCTGTCATCTTCTGGATAGAGCTTTCATTTTCCATTTAAATCTTTTGAGGAGTCAGAATTAGAATTAGAAAAGTTGGGTTTAGAAGTGACGTTGGGTCTTCTGTTCGTTTGATTGAACTTGTATGGTTGCGGACCAAAACCGCTCTTTCGGTTGATATTGGGCTGAGGACCGAAGCCGTTTTTTGGTTGGTATTGGATTGAGGACCGAAACCGCTCTTTCGGTTCGTATTGGGTTGAGGACCAAAACTCTCCTTTCGGTTCCTTTCGGTCATGGGACCGAAGTGACCCTTTTGGTTCCTTTCAGTCGAGGGACCGAAACTACCCTTTCGGTTCTTTGATTCTTCTTGAGACTTATGCTTCCTTTCGTTCCTGACATAGTGAGGATTTTGTGACCTCCAAACCTGTTTTGTTTCTGCGAGATTCTTCTTGTATCTCAGATTTCGTTGGTGTTTTCGATTAGCCACCTGTTTTGGATTTTTTTGGATGTTAGCCTTTTTCTGTAAAGCACGAGCCCAATTCTCGCTCATTGTTGAAGAAGTTTCACTGGTAGTTTGCACCGATTCGCCCAGTGATGTTTTGGTGCCACTTGTGCTTGGTACCTCATATCTTGCAGGCTCATTTAGAGGTTCTGGTACATATCTACCTTTCACTCTCCATGAGTTCTTCTGAGATAGGCCTTTCGTTTCATCAACGTTGTCTATTGGTGCTGACCAGAAGAACTCGTCACATCCGGCTGCATTGTCTTCTTCCACCATAACTGTCAATTCTGCGGTTTGTTGTGGAGTGACACCTGGAACCGTGTAGACTTGATTTGGAGTGGTTTAAACCTTTTGATACACAACAACTTTTTCTTTGAGAATTTTGGTCTTGTCTGTTGATGAGCGAGCGAACTCAATAGAATTTTCAGAAATCAGATTTTTGCGAGTTTCAGGTTCGCTTTTGACAAATTCTGAACAGTCCACCATATCCTCTACAGAGATTTCACTCAGATCATCATCCTCATTAAGTTTAGATGCATTTTCAACATCAATTTTATTTTCTGAACTTAATTTGGCATTCAATGAGTCAAATTTCTGTACAGTTTCGGTTCTTAACTTCAATTTATCATTCTCATCTAACAGATTTTTGAGCATGTCCTTGTGGTCTTTGGACTTTATGTAGGATTCAATTTTGTCAAGACCAATTTTATATGCAGGAGAGACCTCGTCAGAAGATACAACGCTTTCACAGTTTTAGGCTTCAACATTGATTTCATCCTCCTTTAACTCAAGAAAGGGTAAAATCATGCGATGTATCTTCTTTCCTATTTCACAATCAAGATGCAACTGAGTGATATTAAAATAAAGTATTTTAGCAATCAAACAGAACACATTTCGTTGCTTTAAAAGTTTAAGATTGTCTCTTTGCAAATAAATCGAATCATCCTTAGACCTAATCAACTCTTTCTCCTTCTGCTCAATCCACATCCTCTTTTCCTCACTCTTTGACGATATCCTGCTAATTTGATCAGTTAGGTTAGAACTTGTGACACGGATTTGGGTAAGACTGCTACTTATGCTTGAAAATTTAGATTTTAAGTTATTTAATTCATTTTCATAGTTAGTAACATGTATATTTAGAGAAGCAAGAATATTTTGTACCTTCTTGATCAACTCATCACATTCGTTGATCTGTGCACTAACAGGTTTAGCAGCAAAACACCTGTCCTCTCGCTCCTTCTCGCCTTCTATCCCACCATCGGTTGCATATTATCTCATTGGAGACACACCTTCGGTCACCATTAAACACCTTCCTGCAACAGGTTCTTCTTTCACCAGCATCGCCTTTCCATGAGTGGGTTTTCCGACTTCTTCATCCTCTGAATCTGTGGACCATACTTCCACACCACCGAATTCATCACGTTCACCAGTATCCTATACAATCAAAGCATTCATAGTTTTATTGTTAGTAGATGACTTTCTTTTCTTGATTTCCTCTAGTCGTTTCAAGAGGCTCGCTTCCTCATTATCATTGTCTGTCTTTTCTGCCGTCTTTTTCAGCATACAGTCTTTGGCGAAGTGATTCTTGCCTCCACAGTAATGACAATCAAATCCCGAGTCTCCACCGATTTTCACTTCTTTCTTGGACTCTTCTGATTTCGACCCTACCTTCAGTTCCTCCTTAAGCTTTTCAGCGCTATAACTTCCCTGCCAGTTTCGGTTCTTTTTGGATGGGAACTTTCTTTTAATGAACTTTCTAGGATTAGACACCATCAGGGCATACTCTTCACCAGTTAGATCGTAATTAGCAAGATCCAATTCTTCTTCTTCATCAACAGAGCTTTTTCCTTTAGAAACAAGGGCTAACGAACTGAAATTAGAAACCACACTCGTTTCCTTAGACAGTGCACTTTCATGGGATTTCAAAATTCCTACCAGTTTTGCCAGAGAATACAATTTGAACTGTTCATGTGCTTTGACAGTGGATACAACAGCCATCCATTCAGATCTTAGATCGTTCATGAAAGTAACCTTCTGTTCAATAACCTTCCTTTCGATCCCATGCTTTATCATCTTACTTAAGAGATGATTAAAGTGATCAAAAGCCTGAACCAATTTCTCTTCGGGCTTCTGCTTGAAATCATCAAATTCAGAAAGCAAAAGAGTTTGAATTGAATGTTCCAAATCTTCATCATTGGAATACAATTCTTTTAACTTGTCCCATATCTCTTTAGCAGTAGCATAAGAACTCATCAAACGGAACGTATCTGATTGCAAAGAAAACCTAATCATCCTCAAGGCCTTGATGTTGCATTGAAACTTTTCCTTCTCGTCTTGAGGAATGTCCTTTACATCATTCACAAGCTGATTGCTCCTTCTGAGTTTTGACAATCTTTGAGGTGCTTGAGTGAGCGAATGGGCCAACAGTGATAGCTTCCCAGATTAGGTACCCATTATCCTCCAATCCAATCACATAATCTTCAAAGTGATGCGTCCAAACTTCATAATCTTGAGTATACAAGATCGGAATCCTTGTGGTAGAACCAATGTTGTTGGAGATGTTGATTGGATTGGTTTGAGAATCATCCATTGACATCGCAATGATGTTTGATCGATTACCTGTTTAAGATCAGACTTGTAATATATCGTTAGAGTTAGATCGACGATTAATGAGATACGTCAATATGGAATGACGGCTCAATTAATATCAATCAATGAGGAATAAAACCCTAATAACTTCTTCGACAGAAGAGATGTGTATGAATTACATAGTCTCCTACTCTGATACCAATTGTTGTGAATAAAACTTAGATCGATTAGATCTTTCACATGTAAAATATAAAGAGCAAACAAAAACAAACACAATAATGTGATGAACACAGAATGGAATCAATGTTGTGCTTATGATTCAAATATAGTCACGCCTCAGCAGAGCTCGATGAAGAACTTCCACTGTAGAGGCGAGCTAGGGTTTACAAAAACTGAATCAAGAAAAGTAATAAAAGCTTGTCTCCTTAAAAGATTGCATGCATGCAGCTTAAATACTAAACCCTAGTACAAAACATGCACGGTTGGACAGGCCCAAACCGGCAACCAAAACTGGGCTAAGGACCGAGCCCATGACGCAACACCATTAGCCCAACAAATATAATATATAATAATACTTAATAATACCATGTGTAGATGCCATTAAAATTTTCATAATTTGTGTTTTTCAAACCTTTATTAGCTAAAAACACCCACATACCTTGTAATATATAAACCACAAATGTCATAATTACTTAGTGGAAAGTTATTTGGCATTATTCTATTGCTTCATTTGAACTGAATTTTGTTTCAGAGACAAGGATGGGTATCATTGGCTCACTGACAGAGTTGATGATGTAATTAATGTCAAGTACTTTGATTTAAACTGAATTAAGTGTTCAAAACTGAATTAAATGTTGTCTGGATAAATAATATATGAAAATCTCATTTCCTGACATTCTTTATTAAGTCAAAAAGGAACACTCATATTCAAATATAACAGAAAGTAAGTCGATTTGTCTACAAGGAATATGCTTCACAAGTTTTCCATTTTTATTAAATTATGTAATTTTATTTGTAACTGTTTTTGAAATTTGTATATAGGGTATAGACTATTGGACTCAATTCCAGCTTGGAAATGGTGGTTTTCTTGGTGCTAGTTATATTCAGGTAAAAGATTTCCCATATCTTATATTAATGTTTGGTTTTAATTTTTGGCTTATTACATTACTTTTGTCTCCTTTGTTGAATGTAGGTTTCATTAGCATCTAATTTAATGTACAATTACATGTCAAGAGATGTCACTGCCGGCTTTGGCTATTATTATATACTTCGCAAGTCAATTCAATATAATTTATATTTTATGTTTCTTTATTTAAATAAAGTTTGGGAAATTGGCATCAAATTTTGGAGTTAATAAAGGAACATTTTAAAAACAAATCTTTTTTTTACATTGACAGTGTCGGCTTAGAGGCAAGATTGACTCAAGTGGTTGCACATCTGCTTTTCTTGAAGAAAGGAGGAGCATGGGTCTTAATTTTATCATATCTGCTGAGGTCAGTACATTTATCACACTCAATAATTCCATGCATAAACACCATAAAGAAAAGTATTATATACAATAAATAACAATATACTTTTTCTTTAACAAAGGAATGGAATGACTCATTACATTCCATGATCATATTTGGTTGGCCTGTATGAATGAAATGAATTTTCATATGCTTTTTTTACATCACATGTAAAAAATCAAACTAGTGGACCCAAAATCTAAAAAATCAAACTAGTGGACCATCATCTCTTTTATCCTATTGATCCCTTTTGTCTTCTTATTAGAAGGCTTTGAGCTTACATTTAATGGTTGAATATTAAACTTGATAAATACTTCATATTTTAATGGAACCCGGAACACCACATGGATCAAATATCATATCTCAAGTGCGGTCCCACATTCTTTGGATGGAGAAAAGGGTAATTTCGTCTTTTACAACTGACATTCCATGTTTGATTCTTCTAATAATTATATTAGCATATTAATTTTTTTTTTACTTTTATTTGATGAGGTCACAAGAATTATCGGAGCAAGGGTTCATTAGTCTTAAAGAATTATGAAAGGCAAGATGCAACTCTACTTAGTTGGAATTTGATGTTTATCATCTTTGTGTATATCTTCTTAGTTTGTATAGCATTACATTGTAGAAGGTGTCCCTTAATAGCAATGTAGTATTAGGTTATATAGTTAGGGAAAACCTCTTAATAACAATGTACAATTAGATCCCCTTAATATCTATGTATTACAATTTTTTTGCATGATGTTATTGGATGAAATTGATTGTTTTGGTATATATTTGTTTACATATATTTGTATTATGCATAAATGAGTATCGTAAAGACGCGTCGTAAATGCGTATTGAAAATGGTTACTGAAGTTTATGACACACAAATGCGTGTCATCTTTTTATGACAGGGGCTTCCTTGATATGCATTGCGTGTCATAAACACGCGCGTCGCGTGGTTACGACACACAAATGCGTGTCGTCTTCCTTTATGACAAGGCCTTCCTTGATACACATTGCGTGTCATAAATGTGCATAAAAAATGCATGTCATAAATGCGCGTCGTAAATAGACGACGTGCAAAAGTGTGTCATAAATGCGTGTCGTAAGCGCGTCGTCTGAGCGTTTTACATCACGCATTGCGCGTCATAAAAGGTTGTTTTTCTAGTAGAAGTTAAATTCAGAAAATAAACTTAATGTTGAAAACGTTTATGAATTCGACGATGAAATTGATATGAGTGAAATCTATGTGGAGGATGAGGTTGACTGTTCTGAGTTTGTTAAAATGAACCTGTTTCTGCGAAAGTTCTAATTTTTGAAAATTCTGTTGAGTTTGCATGTGTTTCTGAAAACAAATATAAAGTTTTAAAAGCCAAAGCAACTGTTTTCCTTAAAGTCCAAACTATTCCTAACCAAGTTTTTACAACTAAAGGACTGAACAAAAATCAAACAGTTAAAGTAACGCCCATGGTCGAAGATGATAACAAAGATGGATGTGATGAGTTCTTATGGTCTGCTCCAATCGACAATCCAGGCGAAAGCAAAGGTCTATCTGAAATGACCTCGTGGGAAACAAAGAGCCGATACGTCGCAGAACCCCCTAAACAAAGTCAATTCAAGCTACGAAAGGGGAAGTCCAAGTGGAACTAAGAACATTCCAAGTGAAACGTCGTCTGTTTAGACCGCATCTCCTATCAGAAATCCAAAACCTATGGCTAGTGTTCACAAATAATCTGATCAATTCGCAGCTCAAAAATGCCAAAGAAATGCTAGATATAACAAAAATCTTAAGGAAAGAAAGCAGTTCTGGCAGTTCAAGAAACCCAACTTCGTTTGTATAGAAAAATCCAATCCAAATGTGAAAGTCTCTCCACATACGAACCCTAAGAGTCTTCATCAAAATAAATCTCCATAGGTCTCAAATAAAAAAGTTTTTCAAAAACCATTTCTTTCAAATCATATGAAACCTATGCAGAAAACCAAGTCTCACTTCTTTCCTAACAAGAATGTTTCACAATCAGCCAAGACATCGCAAGATGTTAAAGAAAAAGGAAAGATAGTTTCAGAGCCTAAAGTTCCTCTCAAATGATCTGAAGCTAATCCTAAGATAGTTGAGAAAAAGGTGGTTAAACAGCAAATCCAAAATAAACAAAAGAAACCATCCACCAAGGATGCGAACTCAAAAGACAATAGGATTACTATTTTTTAAATCACAAGGAAAAATAAAACAAACTTAATAAAATGAACTTATTCGGTTGATCCTACTATTTATTTTCCCGTGAAAAACTCATGAGGGATCAAACAACTTTGGGTTCCTAAATCTGCTTAACTTTTGCAGGTAATACGTGACGAGCAGTTTGATTCTAAATGGTATATCGACAGTGGTTGCTCGCATCACATGACAGGAAGAAAGGAGGAACTGCGAGAGTACATAGCACTAAAGGATGGAGGCAGAGTGAATTACGAAAACAATTCACTTGGTGAAATCAAAGGTTATGGGATGATAACCAATGAGGAGTATACTTGTGATTTTCAAACTTAGAACAACATAGACATCCATTTGGTTTTATAGAAAATATAGGATTTTCTGTGGTAAACATCATTCTTTAAAGGTAAATGGTTTTCAATGGATCTTTCTGAAAACAATAACATTTATTACTAAAATCAATGTTTCACAATTAAGTTGGTGAAACTAGAAACTTATCTGTAAACGGGTTTAATATGCATTATTAAACTAGTATAACATAAAGGACCTTAAATGGTAAATTCTATAATACATGAGGTTATACATCAGTGTTATATATAATTAATATTCGATAGGTAGTGGAATGTGTGACTTCTGCCTCACTTCCTGTTTCTTGTTTGGTTGTGGGCTTAGGTCAGATTCACAGATTTAACTGTCCATTCGATATTAGATTATATATAGGTTGTATAAACTCAGTGATTATAGAAGGAACTATTATGGTATCCATTTTTACTAAAGGAAATATATGATTTCCTTAAGGAACGTTTTCTTCAAATATAAAAGAACTATTACATTTAACTCCGTAAGTACCAAATGAATACGCCAGGGTTGTATATAGTGAAGATCTAACAAATAATGGAATGTGTGACTTCCGCCTCATTTCCTATTCCTTGTTTGGTTGTGGGCTTAGGGCGGATTCACACAATCGATTGTCTTTTTACTCTAAATTGTATATAACTTATATCTATTTAGTACACATAGAAGGAATTGTAGAGTCATTTTTACTTATCATTCATCACATCAGAAAATATTGGATTTTCTAGAGGAAAAGACAAGCTTTTCTAAAAGAACATAAAGTATAATTTTTGTAACAAAAATGCTTATGAACTCACCAGCTTAAATGCCGATATACTCTATCAAAATAACTTATATTCTTAGGAAACTAGTAGATAGGTAGACACTCAAGGATTCAGAAGATTGAGCATAGTAGCTTCATGTCTTTGTTTTGTTATTTACTTTTGGAGTCAATCTTTTGTGAATCAAGTACATGTAAACACTTTAATATTAATGCAATGGTTGTTTGTTACTTTGATTACTATGATACTTGTGTTGTGATACTAAGCATGATGTCCTCCACCCTCGAACGTTTCCATCGTTCCTATTTGGGGGTGTGACAGATTGGTATCAGAGCATTGTTTATAGTGAACTAAGTATATCAACCTATAAAAGATATATAATTATAAATACAATGGGGCCGAAGTGCTCTGACTAAAAGTATATTTTTAAAATATAACAATATTTAATAAAACTATACATACCTGCATACATATATACATACTCGAACAAGTATCACAAGGACAAAAAAACAAAAGTCTTTAAAGGTTTGACACTGCGATCAAACCTAGACAGTTATGTAATCATATCTAGGATCAATACAGCTAGATCAACTATATTTATTTGAGATATGACCAACATGTGTTTGGGAGTGATGTCGTGTTGCAACAGACTTAAAACTTACCTAACAATATGTACAAAGGATTTCTAGAATAGAACACAATAGTTAAAATACTATAAGAGTATTTTATGATACTATAAGATCACAACAAGTGTATAACTTACCAAGTTCATACCATTAAAATACTATAGGAGTATTTTAGCCACTCTAAATAACATATGTGAAAATTAAAAATACCTTTACTGATAGGTCTATAATTCTGGAGTGTATACTTCCAAGGTTCTATATAATTGAGATTTTATATACTTAGAATTTGTGATTTATGCTCTATTTCCTATTCCTTGTTTGGTTGTGGTTTTAGAGTAGGGTCACTTATTTGAAGGTCTATTAAATCTTAAATTATATACAACTTGTATATGCTGAATAATTATAGGAGGACCCGGTAAGGATCACCCCATAATATCCCACTTAATCACATAGATTCTTTAGACACTCCCATTCTCGCACGACAAACCTAGATATATGTAACCACTCCATCATAGCCGACAACAGAAGAGTCAAGGAGGAACAAGAAGAGATTCGTGACGAGTTTTCCAAGGAGGGATCAACCGAAGAAACCAAACGTCCTATGCGTCACACTAATAAATAATAACCTAAAATGACTTAGTGAGCTAGTGAATACACTACTTACACTATGTGTTAGGATTATTTCATCTTTCGTAACAACTTGTGTCAGTCATTCAAATTCATAGAGATTCTTTCGAAAGTAGTCGCTACTAATTCATAAAGTTTATTTTATATAGACTCCGATTATGAATTGTTTTTCAGAACCTTATGAGAGTCAGAACCGGATACACTCAGAACTAGGATAGCTTAGCTAGTCAGCATTCAACTTATAACCATTGCTACATACTTATCACTGTTTCATCTTGTATTCATTTTAGCAAAAGATGCCTCGCGGTAGACCTGCAAGGCGCGTAGTCAATAACACAACAGAGAACCCATCAACACAGTCCGATCCTGCTTGTTTCCAAGCAGTGGTAACAGCCGCAACAACGACTCCCATAGATCATATCCACGCAAGTGGTACCAGTGGATCAGGTAATGGTACCCACCAATCTAACCCTGGAGTTACCCATGGACACCCACGGGGGTGTTTATATAAGGACTTCATGAACTGCAAACCTAAATCCTTTAGTTGAATTGGAGGAGTCATCGCTCTAATGTGGTGGTTCAAGAAAACAGATTTAGTTTTTGAAATCTGTCTGTGCCTAAAAGGGAGCAAAGTGAAGTTTGTTGCCTGCACCTTCTCCGACAGAGCCCTAACATGGTGGAATAACCATGTTAAGTCACTGACCCTATCAGTGGATAACTCGATAGGTTAGGAGAACCTGAAAGAAATGATGAAGGAAGAATACTGCCCCAGAGGTGAAATTCAAAAGCTGGAGCAAGAGCTATGGGATCATACCACGGCTGGCTTAGATATAGTAACCTATACTGACAGGTTTAGCGACCTGGCAGCACTATGCCCCGGGATGGTTACCCCGGAGTGTATGAAGATAGAAAGGTACATATGGGGCTTATCTACCCTGATTCAGGGAGATGTACTATCTGTTGGGTTATGAGCATTCTAACACTCCTATGTGTACATGCAACCCTAATAAACCTTGGATCTATGTTTGTCTAAAATTCATGCAAAATTTGATTTCCAAGGCTCATAATCCTATCTAGCATACATGGGGAACTTTTTGATTCCTTGAAAACCTTGAGAGCCTAGCACCCTAAGTGTGTTGCCTCAAATTATTCACACAACACCAAATGCTTTTGGAATAAACTTGAGAGAAATAAGAACACTTTTACTTTTGGCCTTGCCCTCTTGTATAGATAGTGTCACCGAAAATGGGGAGTATGATGCTCTTTATATAGTGTGTTACAATTAGGGTTGCACCATGTAAACCCTAATGTAACATGGCTCTTTATTTCCATGACCCATGGGTTTAAACTACATGGAGCACCCATGGAGCATCCTATGGGTGTTAGCCCAACTTGATAATCCATGGAGCCTTTAGCCCACTATACAAGTTATGGATGATTTACATAATCAACCCATATATTTAATTAGTTATCTTTTTATCACTTAATTAATCCTAGATTAATTCTTGGTCAATACTAATTAAATAATATTATTAATATATTAGAACTTATAATATATTAATAAACCATAAGTGTTATTTCTCTCATTTTAGTCTATCCAAATGCATGATGCCATGCAACCCAAATGGACCATGCCAACCGGGTCAAGTACATACCAGAAATAGTTATGGACTTAGACACCTTATCTAACAGTCTCCCACTTGGATAAGTCTAATAACTATAATTGAAAATATGACTTCAGGAACCGATTAGCAATCGTAGCTCTTTCAAGGTCTCTCGGAACTGAGAAGATGATGATACGCCATTTAAGATAAGTGATCATATAATCCTTTGTTCTAGATATCACCCGGACAAATACATGGTACAATGTCTTACTTATTGTCCAGCAGTTTGTTTCCCGATTTCCGATTTGTTTGACATAGAACTAAATTGAACACATCAATTAGGTTCTGACCGGGCTCGGTACATAGGTCAAAACAAAATCATCGAGGGGCCCAAATATCACTTCTAATCCAAGAAGGAACATATAAACTTTGACTCATATGCTTATTCTACTACTTATTGAATCATACACAAAGGTACGTTTTATAACATCGAGTTACCAATGCGTTTTTGTACAATCAATGCATAACCAACTCATAGGCAACAAATCATATCTCTAGGTTTGAAGACTTATACGATATTACCGTCTCACGATCACTTGAGATAAATTCCATGAAGTGATACCAGTGAGCATGGGTTGAATCCAATACTCAGACCTTATGAGCACTCATGAGTGTTGTAGCACCACCTTGTCCAACATCTTAGACCTCTACAATTCAACCCATGGCAGTCTTGATTCATATCTACTTCCAACATATGAGCAACTGTGGATGGTTTGAATAACTTAGTCATTCAGGAAGAGTGACTTAGTTATTCTGGAAGTCAAAACATGCAAAGTGAAACACAAGAATAAATGAATCTAATATGGTATCAAACCCTATGAATATAAATAGAACACCTTTTATTTATCACTATATTGATTACTCATTATTCATTGTTTTGAGTTTTATCAACTTTATACTTGAATTAAAACATTAGTTGTCTCATGCTCCAAGCATGGTGACTACATTTTTCAAACAATAGCTTAGTCATACACCAAGTATACATTGTATGTTTATCTATGATCCTTACTCTGTGAAATAAACCAATTGAACATAATTTCAATGATTCTAATTTCACACTCCTGAATCTTTATCGCAAAATGTAAGAATTCCAAATTCCTATCATTTATTAGATTTTTAAACTTATATGCACTACCCTCTTGTAATGTACAAAGTCACAAAGACTTGTCACCAGTCATTACAGGGTATTCCAATGGAGATCAATTCCATGGAAACAAAGTCTCAAAGTACACTGTTCTGAGCATCTTCCTTGCATTAAGTTTTCTAATCTACCCAGATAACTTCCATCTATGGAGACAACTCCATATTCCCCTTTTGACAATCACTTATGAACAAGAGTTACCTCCTTTCAGAATATGTCATTTAGGTCCTTGCAAAAATTTAACATTATACTTCCAATTGTCCTTGAGCAACCAATCTTTGGTAAAGCTTAGATTGTCCTCGACAATTGCTTAATAATTTTAGTCATATCAAATTTTAGACATTTCCCTTCTTAATGCCCTGAGCATTTGAAAAGTTTAGAAAAGATGAATATTATAGCACATGCAATCGATCCTATATCCGAAGCATATGGGACACGATTCATGATGACTCACATAAAGACATGATACTAGACCAGTCTTTTGCTACAATATTTCTATTTCTATCTGTCAAGTTCTAATAATTCAGATTATAAAAAGGGATGCCGTAATCATAATCAAATTTTAGAATGCAAATAATAGGAGTTTTCTACTTGGACATAGTCTTTTTTAAAAATATTTACCAAAATACGATGGTCTCAAATTTAATTACCAAAATACTATATTTTTTTTTTGACAATTTCCATTTATTTCAATCATTTAATATGTAGTCTATGATCGATTATTATTTTCACAAAAATAAAATTATAAAAAACAACTAACTTTAGAATTTTTTTTATGAAAAATCATGAATAAATTAAATGGTCGTTGTATAATCATGTTAATATTTTTTTTATTTAGAATACTGAAATTATACTGTATCATTTCTAGTCGAATGTATCAGGTTTTATACTTGTTGATGCAAGTTTCTCAAAGCTATTATGTATTGGCGGGTTGTGCTCACAACTAACTATACATAATTTTTTTTAGAACTTCAAAGATCTGGTAATGACTTTGTCCTCTGTTTTCATTCATTTAGTGTGGGGGTATGTACATTTAACATAAAACTCTAAAAGTATTTTAATATATCCCACTTGATCAAACATCATTTCAAATCAGTAGCAAGGAAAACTTGAATCTGGAAGCAACCATCGTACAAATGGCTCGGACCAAAAACAAAAATCTTGTGCAAGGGGGGAATTCTATTGTGTACAAAAATCTGAAAATTCCACATGCTTCACAAGAACAAACTCTATAAAAGCAACCAATAATCAAACATGTCATGTGCACAAGATAAAATCATAAAAAAACCAATCAAAAAACATAAAACAATTTTCAAAACATCTATTTTTAGTCTTAGAAAGGTCATCAGCATGACAAAAAAAAATTCAATAAAAAATCTTGACTAAGTCGAAGAACATAAAAATAAATTCAGGGACTCATTAAAAATGTAAATCTTATGGGTGATGCAGGCGTGAGAAGGTGGTCGTTGATAAGAAGATATCACCGGCAATGGAAGAGAAACCGTGAGGAAGAAGCGCGTGAGAAACGGTGAGAGAGAATAACACGTGAGGAAAGGAGTGGTTAATATTTTTTTTTCTTTTTTAATTGAAGTGCAATTAATATGTAAATATCTTTGAAAGTACCGTCACTTGGTAATTATTTTTTTCTAAGTGCAAGACTTTTGTAAAAAACTCCAAATAATAGACCCATATATAGAATTTCCTTATGTTGAGCCATTCTAACATGAAATTCATATACATATCATTGACTAAATATGATTAAAACCTCAATCTAAGCTTTTAGAATTGAAGTGAAGTATAATTTCATCTCCCTTAATTATAGCAAAACAACTTTTTTCCCAATTGAAATCTGTTGTTTTCTATAATTAACATTGCTAACTTGCAACACTTATTATAATTATCATGCTCCCACTTGCATGATGATTATTAGCATGATCCTTATGCTCCCACTAGCTTTGACATGTACTCAGAAATCTACTGGACTTCTAGAAATAAATACTTTATTGACCTTCTTACCAAAGTTCATATTTCTAATACGAGATGCTTTGATACAACTTTATCAAAATCATACACCTTTCATTAGATAGCACACATGTGTGTCTATACAATTTTAGAACTATGAAAATGGATGCCGTAATCATAATTGCAATTGTTTAGATCTTTGACATTTCTTACAAGTCCATGTTAGTGTGCAGGTTAACTACACATGCTCTACTAACGACTTTGAAAATGCAAATGTCACAATTGCTATCTAGTTTAAATCTACTTAGTGAAAGTGTTTCATCACCATCATTTTCATGAATCGGAGAGAAACCTTATGACACTTAGATTTTATGGTGTATGTGTTCCTATCCATGTGAATTTTGTCAAAACCACAATCACAAGACAAGGTTAGTGACAAATCCATACTCTTATGGATTGAACTTGTGTTGTCTTAAGTTCTTGCCACCTGGCAGCTTAAGGGCCTGCCATTGCTTCCAAGTTGTTATGCAACCAGTTGAGAACTCTCAGAACTCATATGCAAAGCCAACTTTAACTGGAATGGGCACAGAAATAGGAATATGTCAACACGATAGGCTATAAACCTCATGTCGTGTGCTAGTGATAAACTATAGGTTTTTCCTTCTTGATTAGATCTGGAAGTATTTCCAAGATCTTTAAGACTCCCACTGCCCTCTTGACATATAAGATTCACTTGCCAAATTTTATAGTGATAGTGCGGATTATCTATCAAGACAAACACTTCACACAATTGGCCTTTAGTTGGTCTCTGTTTTATCCAAAACATCACAACTTACCAATTTCAAATGTACAAGAGTGGGACACACTTTACTCTTACATTTGACTAGTGTTATAGACATTTCTTTAAGATATGTCACTCAAGTTACAATCTTGGAGTATGACTAAGAATTGTTTTGGAACGAAGTTTGACTCATCTTCTTGATTTAACCATTTCAGCAATTCTTGATACCTTTTCTTTGCCATATGAATGAACCAAGATGTCTTTAGAGGACCAATTGTGACGTGGTTTCTTAATCATTAAGATGAACACGTAACATGATACTTAAGTACTCTCCCATCTTTTCAAATTTGAGAAACTTTTATCCTTTTGCCTAATTTGATTCTTCTCATCCATCCTACCATACACTGAATTTTTTTCCAATGTTTCAGCATTATACTTAACCTTGTAAGTATAACCATATTTACTAAACCTTAGTAAATCATGACGAATAGTCTTATCAACCTTTTGTGGTGGACCTTGATTAGTGCATACGAATGTGTACTCGGTCCCTTAGTCCTTCACTTGACTCACATATACATGTGAACAAGTAACTAGTCTTAATTTTTCCAAAGTTGAAAGTTCTCATTCATCATACTATACAACTTGTATGATTCCATGTTTTTTTCCAACTGAAAACTTGGGTGATGAGAAGCTTACCTTATTTGATAAATTTAGACCCTACCACAAACGAAAAGAATCAAATTCACATTTCCATTATTGCTAGAAACATATAAAGATCAATTTTCATTTAAAGTCATTGCAAGGAGATATAAACTAAAATAAAATCAAATTTTTATTTATTTATAAAGATGCGGAAAAACTTTTCCTTACAATGAAACTTGAAATGAAAAAAAAAAAACTATGCTATTACATGTTTTTCTAGCAATCTATCCTAACCCCTAGGTAGTAGCTCAAAAATCTGATCTTCAACCATGCGATAGAAATCCATCTTCGCGATCAAATTCAGCATACTTTACTTTAAGTTTCCTTCCCTTTGCTTGATCCTGTCAAACATCAAAATGTAACTTAGTCACATCATGTCATAACAATCAATAATTAGGAACTTAACAGAATTAGATAGTGGACTTACCTGAATCAGAGTCAAACTTTTTGATTCTTCTTTTCATCCAGATCCTTCAGGTAGCTAGGGCGTTTTCGCGTCCAATGCCCTTTTCCTTCACAATGAAAACATATAGACTCTTCGGGAATGGTACAACAGGTTATTCCAGACTTAAACTTTCTCTTTACCTTCCGGTCAACCGGGTTGACCAAGGCTGATCCCTTTCCATTGGGAAGAGAAAGCATTTCTGGACTTCCAATGTTACTATTGTCCATGTCCATGAAAGTTTGAAAAGTAGACCTTCCACCCATATTTTCTTGACTATTGCACTAAAGCATTTCTGATTCAGCAACAATAAGCAAATAAGAAAGATTTATTAGGGTCATGTCGAGATCTGTCACATAGTAGTCTTTAATAAACTTACTATATGACTCAGGAGTGACTGAAGGACCCAGTCAATAGCCAACTTCCTTGGGACAATGACACCCAACATTCTTAACCTTTCAATGTGTGCCTTCATTCCTAAGACATGAGTGCACATCGGTCTTCCATCTTCATGTTTCATTGCTAGTAGGGCTTGAGTGACCTTGAATTTTTCAAGCCTTTGAGCTTGTGGGTCAGGGAGAACAATTAGAGGAGGAGGAGGAAGAGAAGTATGATTTCCATGAGCCAAACTCAGGAAGTCATCTTCATTAGGAAAGCTTGTTTCATAAGATTTAGGAAGATCATTTTTGTCTAAACCAGACATCTACAATGGGAGAAATCCAAGTTAGATGATTAAAATCCTTAATATAACACCCAATTTTAAATATTAAGGCTAGGACCCAACACAATATTTTATAACTTGGAAGAGCGATGTCGTAGTCCAAGCTATAGAATATGTGAAGGTAGGCGAATGATGATTCACCAATTTCCACCATAAAAACGAAATATATGATGAGTTTTAGCCATAAGAACATCCTATGTGCTCATACAAACCCTAATGCTTGGATCTAGGTTTCTCTATTGTACATGCTATTCATCCAAGACTTCCAACCCTATATCTAATATATGATAATCAATATAACATATGAATTAGGGTTTAGATCATACCTTGATTGTTATGTAGCAATAACAATCTCAAATCCTTCTTGTATTGACGTTAGAAAGCTTAGAGTCACAAATGTCACTCCTCTAATGGCTCACAAACACCAAGAGCTAGAGGATGAAGAAGAGAAGAGAAGGAGGCTTCCCAAAACGTGTGGAAACCCTAACTAATTAGTTCACCATGTTTTTGGGGATTAAGGGTTCTTTAAATAGTGAGGCTATTAGGGTTATCATAACAAGTTATGATAACCCTAATTTGGATGCTTAGGCCCTAAGCAACCCATGAACCCCTTTTTAATAAGCCTTGGACGATTTCTAATGGGTTTCCCCATAGAATTCGTCCAACCTTATATTATAAGGTAATCCATAGCCCAATTGCAACTATCTTATAATTACAATTCCAGTCCCTTAAGTTTAATTAATCTCTTTTAGCCACAAACTTAATTCTTATTAATTCTTGACTAATATTAATTAAACAATATGATTTATCCTTTAAGATATTATTCTCATAATATATTAATAAATCATATTTAATCCTTTCTCTCCATAATCCATCCTATCAAGTTGCTTTGATGAAGGCAACCCAAAAGGACCATGCACCATCGGGTCAAGTACATACCAAAATAGTTATGGACTTAGACACTAATCCAACAATATAAACTATTAGGTTTTTAATTGGTCTTTAGAAATTCCTAGATTTTTTTTAGATTCAATGAACTTTTCAAAGGCATGTTTCAATCTCGAATGTGCCCTCCAAGTTTTGTGACTGAGATACCGAGGATCACAAAACGATGTGTGAAGTAACCATGCAAATTACTTGGTACCCGTAATGTTTATCACTCAATTAATGTGCCGGTTAACCACACACGCTCTATGAACCTATGATAAACCTTAAGTCACCCTTTACGTACCTTGTTAAGTCCAGGTTAGTGTGCCGGTTAACCACACATGCTCCACTAACGACTTTGACAAAGTGCAAAGTGTAATTTCATGGGATAGCACCTTATTCACATTTTCCTAAAGTAACTAAGATTAGGAATTTAATAAAACTTTTAGTTACTTTATAATAATCATTATACTTTTAATGAGAATTTTATAAGTCCTTGTCCTACCCGTTCGGCTAACGACCCTCCACCAGTCAAGCATCCAAATTAGGGTTGCTTAGGGCACCCATTAAGCTGTCATTTTATAGGAAACAACCTTATACCCCCCTTATAGACCGGCTTTGTGAATGAGGCCTACTAATGGTAAGACGACTTGATCTTATACATACATACATATATATATATATATATATATATAAACTTATAATATTATAAAGTATAAGGGTTGAATTTTAACTTTTAAAATTCTAAGGGTTGGAACAATAGTTTTATGATGACTTTACATGTTCCAAAAGATGAGGGCAGTTTTTGTAACTTTACAAAACTCTTCAATTCATAACTTATGAGATTAATGGGTTTATTAAAATGAGTGACTCTTCATTTTATGTAACCTATGTGATTTTAGTGAACTTTAAAAGATAAAAACTTTTGGTAATGTATAACTTGAGGACAAATTATGGATTCCAGTTAAACACATAATGATCAAGAATTAAAACTAACAAGAAGGTACAAATAACTCCTATGATCATCTAATCTCATAAGAACATGAATATGAATATCAAAACTTCAAGTACACATAAAATCATGGAATTTTGATATTAGCCATTGTAAATGGATTAGAACAACCATTACAATAATTAAAACAAGTTTTAAAACACCAAAACAGTTTAGGGTAATGTTTCTAGTCCATTTCCAAAAGCAAAAGTCGAAAAACGGCTGTCAGAGCCTCCTACTCGTCGAGTGCATGAACCTACTCGACGAGTAGGATGGATTTTTCTTCGGAATCGTCGAGTCCCCCCATGAACTCGGCGAGTCCACTGTCCAGACAACAACCAATTTCAATTTTGAACATGATTTTGCACAAATAACAAACAAACAAGTCAAGGCTTTGATACCACTATTGGGTTATGAGCATTCTAACACTCCTAAGTGTACATGCAACCCTAATAACCTTGGATCTATGTTTGTCTAATATTCATGCAAAATATGATTTCCAAGGCTCATATTCCTATCTAGCATACATAGGGAACTTTTTAACTTAACAGATGGATAGAATAACATACCTTGTTGATGATTTGATTCCTTGAAAACCTTGAGAGCCTAGCACCCTAAGTGTGTTGCCTCAAATGCTTCACACAACACCAAATGCTTTTGGAGTAAAATTGAGAGAAATAAGAACACTTTTATTTTCGGCCTTGCCTTCTTGTATAGCTAGTGTCACCGAAAATGGGGAGTATGATGCTCTTTATATAGTGTGTTACAATTAGGGTTGCACCATGTAAACCCTAATGTAACAAGGCTCTTCATTTCCATGACCCATGGGTTTAAACTCCATGGAGAATCCTATAGGTGTTAGCCCAACTTGATATTCCATGGAGCCTTTAGCCCACTATACAAGTTATGGATGATTTACATAATCAACCCATATATTTAATTAGTTATCTTTTGATCACTTAATTAATCCTAGATTAATTCTTGATCAATACTAATTAAATAATATTATTAATATATTAGAACTCATAATATATTAATAAACCATAAGTGTTATTTCTCTCATTTTAGTCTATCCAAATGCATGATGTCATGCAACCCAAATGGACCATGTCAACCGGGTCAAGTACATACCTGAAATAGATATGGACTTAGAAACCTTATCCAACACTATCTTCTAGTCCAAGTACCTTCGATAGCGCCAAACGCCTGGCCCAACGACTCATTGAACATGGAGTCCGCCATGGCCTGGTGGTCCCTGTTCCCGAGCCATCAAAGGAAGGGGACTATAAACGAAAGTTGGGGAACAAGAAGAAGGAGCGAACAACATAGGAACTCCCGCAGGAGCAACAAGTGGTTACTGTACACGCCACCACAACACCTGCCACTCCAGCACTTGTCGCTCGATATGATGGAACTCTCCTGAAGTTTGGTAAGTGTAACTACCACCACACCGGAGTATGTCGGGAAATGCAGTGCATGAATTGCCTCAGGAAGGGGCACACTGCTCGTTTCTGCAGGGCGCTGGCACAACCAATCTCCCAAGTCCTAGGAGTAGAATTAAACCAGGCCTGCTATGGCTATGGTGAGACCGCGTACTACAAGAGGGACTGCCCTATTATGAATTTTCTGAAGATCACTATAGGAGAAGCTGCCCCGGAACCACCAACGAACAACGGTACGTCTTCTAAATAAAAATTTCTTTAAAAGATTTTAGTTTATATTAATATTAATATTAAAACTTGGGGAAAATTTTAAAAGTAATTATAAATTATTAACCCGTCTGAACAAGTCACAACATTCATAAGAGAAACCTAGATAGATGTAACCACTCCATGATAGCCGACATCAGAAGAGTCAAGGAGGAACAAGAAGAGATTCGTGACGAGTTTTCCAAGGAGGGATCAATCAAAGAAACCAAACGTCCTATACATCACACTAATAAATAGTAATCTAAAATGACTTAGTGAGCTAGTGAATACACTACTCACACTATGTGATAGGATTATTTCATCTTTCGTAACAACTTGTGTCAGTCATTCAAATTCATAGAGACTCATTCGAGAGTAGTCGCTACTAATTCATAAAGTTTATTTTATATAGACTCCCATTATGAATTGTTTTTCAGAACCTTATGAGAGTTAGAAACGGATACACTCAGAACTAGGATAACTTAGCCAGCTAGCATTCGACTTATAACCATTGCTATAGACTTATCACCGTTTCATCTTGTATTCATTTTATCAAAAGATGCCTCGCGGTAGACCTGCAAGGCGCGTAGTCATAAAAGCAACAGAGAACCCACCACCACAACCCAATCCTGCTGCTTTCCAAGCAATGGTAACAATCGCAACAATGGCTGCCATAGCTGAGATCCGTGCAAGGTACCAGTGGATCTGGTAGCGGTAACCACCTATCTAACCCCAGATTTACCCGTGGACACCCACGAGGGTGTTCGTACAAGGACTTCATGAACTGCAAACCTAAATCCTTTAATGGAATTAGGGGATTCATCCCTCTAATGCGGTGGTTCGAGAAAACAGATTCAGTTTTTGAAATCTATCTGTGGCCAGAAGGGAGCAAAGTGAAGTTTGCTGCCTGCACCTTCTCCGACAGAGCCCTAACAGGGTGGAATAGCCATGTTAAGTCACTGACCCTATCAGTGGCTAACTCGATGGGTTGGGAGAACCTGAAAGAAATGATGAAGGAAGAATACTACCCCAGAGGTGAAATTCAAAAGCTGGAGAAAGAGCTATGGGATCATAGCATGGCTGGCTTAGATATAGTAACCTATACTGACAGGTTTAGCGACCTGGCAACACTATGCCCCGGGATGGTTACCCCGGAGAGTAAGAAGATAGAAAGGTACATATGGGGCTTATTTATCCAACTACCTTCGATAGCGCCGAACGCTTGGCCCAACGACTCATTGAACATGGAGTTCGTTATGGTGTGGTGGTCGCCGTTCTCGAGCCATCAAAAGGAGGGGCTATAAACGAAAGTCGGGGAACATGCGAAAGGAGAGAACAACAGAAGAACCCGAAGTGTGGTAAGTGTAACTACCACCACACTGGAGTATGCCGGGAAATGCAGTGCATGGATTGCCGCAGGAAGGGGCACACTGCTCGTTTCTGCAGGGTGCCGACACAATTAATATCCCAAGTCGTAGGAGTAGAAGTAAACTAGGCCTGTTATGGCTGTGGCGAGACTGGGCACTACAAGAGGGACTACCCGATTACGAAGAACTCAGGTGCGGATGGACGAATTCTGATGATCACTACAGGAGAAGCTGCCCCAGAACCACCAGTGAACAACAATACGTCTTCTAATTAAAAATTTATTTAAAAGATTTAAGTTTATATTAACATTAATATTTAAACTTGGGGAAAGTTTTAAAAGTAATTATAAATTATTAACTCGTCTGAACAAGTCACAACATTCATAAGAGAACTAAAGATTTGTGCAGGTGAGTTATGATGGATAAGTGTGTACATCAAGTTTATGCATAACTAAGATTCTGGAGGCCTAGAGTGAGTCATTCCGCCTTATTTCCCGTTCCTTGTCTGGTTTTGGATTTATGGCAGAGTCACTCAGTCGACCTTCTTATTCATCTAAATTATACATAACTTGTATATGCCAAGTGATCATAGAAGTACCGAGGAGGATCGTAATATAAGGTATCGACACTAGTTATCAAAGCATTTTCACTGCTAGTAGTCGCTTATCGCGGTACGATTTGTGGCAGTGGTAATATCAATGAGAAAACTAAAAGCACTAGAAAGTCTTCACATAATACTTTGTCGAGTACAGTCGGGATACACCAACGTATAACAAACGTTTCTTTCAAATTGGCCTAACATTTGTTTCGATAAAAAAATATGTCGCCATCATTCTTCATAGATTGGCGTGGTCCTCACCATACCAAATTCATGTGTTTCGAAATTCCATCGCCTTAACCGACCGATTAACGAAACCCTCGTCATTCGTAACGACAGCCTGACCCCGACCTTAGAATCGTCTCCCTCATGTCCTTAACCCCGAAGTACTCATGTGAGGAGTACCTTGCCCTTCGAAACCTTGCCGATGTATACTCAGCAAACCTACCAGAACTACCACTCATCCAGCAGGTCATGTTCGAGCACAGAGGCTAAGGACGAATATAGTTAACCTATCATTACTAAATATATATGTGAGAGTAGTATATAATCAAGATTTTGCGGACTGAGAATGTGTGATTCTGCCCTATCTCGTGTTCTTTGTCTGGTTGTGGTCCTGGGGCAGAGTCGCACATCCGATCATCTTACCAATCTTAATTATATATGACTTGTATACACAATGTATTGATAGATATACCATGTATGAATCCTATCATGAACATCAGGCCAAAGTTGCCCAGGCCTACGAGAGGGTATTCTAACGTTCAGAGAAGCACGACCCCAAGAGTACTATTGAGAAAGCTAATTTCGGGATGAAATTCTCTCTAATGGGGGGATGATGTCACAACCCGAAAATATTTGTTCTTAAAAGTCAACCATGGTCAAACTTATTTCTTCCATCTATCTTAAATTAGGTGGATTATTGGTTTACAAGATTTGAAGCCTTGTATCTAAGTATGTTATAGTTTGGAAGGGAAAAAGGCTTAGGAATAGAGATCCTTCACATTGACCAACAAAGCTTCGCAGCCTGAAAGAAGCCAAGAACTTCGGACCAAGAACCACCAAGTCGTGAACCTGTGAAGCCATGAAGATTGTCGGACCGTGATCAACCCTCAGACTGTGAACCCTTGGTTCACGGCCGTGAACTCCTCGGCGGCAATCACTTCGATATATATAAGTGTTTGATCTTCATTTTCTCTTCTCTTGGCCGCAAACAACCCATTCTGTCTCAATTATCATCCTCAAGAACACCATCTTTCACTCTTAAACACCCTTTTTCCTTGATAATCCTTAGGAGCTTCCTAGGATCTTCAAAAACTTGCCAAAACACCAAGATCTTTAAGTTTTCTTCAATTGGGCCATGAACACCTCAAGCCCAACCGTAAACACCCTTTCAACCTCCTAACTTGCTTCTAGCACTCCTTTGGACCCGTTTTTGCCTTGGGACTTTATTTGTGGAACTTATCATCCTTACTCAAATCTTCAATTGAATCACCCACATAAGGTGAGTTCATACCCCCATATCTTTTCCAACTTTTTAAATGTCTGTAAAGTATGAACTCATTTGTTCACATAGGAAGATGTTGATAAAAGCGTATATAGTTGAAATCACAAAGATGGATGTTGAAATATCATCTGTTTTGAATAGAAATCCTATCATGAAAACAATGGATACTCTTGAATATCTTGATTCTATGAAGGCTAGGTTCATTGAGAATGAAAACTTGGGGGGGGGGGGGTATTGAAAGTGAAAGAAAATGAAGTTCCGAAGAAGTGTATGTTTTATTTGATTGATAAGCACTTGTATTCTTTAATGGCTTTAAATAAAATCTTTTCAAATGCTGAGAAGTTCAAGAAAAATTCTTCTGATCATTTGAAATGAGTTTAAGATATAATCAAGTGGTGGATCGGGGTTCATTCTGTTTTGTTGAATACAATGCCAAAAATGTTTGATTCCACGAAGACCTGAAGTAAAGACAATCGAAGCAAATTGAAACAAAAGGGGATATTGTAGAGTTTGTAATTTTTTTTTGTGTCAACTTGTATTGTTCTATTTTCCATGTCTTTACTTTGTGTGAGTTAAGTTGTGATCTCGCACATTTTTTTCCTTAAGTTCGTGTCCTAGCTGTTGACTTGAGATGACTTTATTTTATTCATGCAATGCCTATATGTAGGAATATTAGATAGAAGAATAGGTAAGAGTTTGCAGATTGTTCTTTACGTTTTATCGAATTGTTATGATTTACTCGTTAATGCAATCGAAATCTTATTTACATCGTGTGTTATTGTAAATCTTATCTTTGTTTGAATTGTGAATCTAAATGTTCATTCAATTACATATATTTTTCCTACTCTTTCCTATTGGTGATTAGTGATGGAAACCTCTCGGTTGTTGCATGAATAGTATTATGAGCCAAAGGGCGGATGATCCACCATGACTCAACAAAGGCGATCCTAACAGAGTTTGGTGCTATTAAAAATTCAAAGCATAACTTTTAGTGAAGAAGAGGGCTTTATTGTGAAGCCAATGAAGATTTATCATATTGAAGATACGGAGTTCAATCAACTAGATTTCCTAGTTAATTATTTGTTAATTGTCTTTCCTTAGTTCAAGCTTGTAGAAAGTTATAAGGATAAGGATGAGTTTAAGAAGATGAAAATTCATTTTCATTATGTGCTTGGGAAGAAAGACGAAGAAGTATGGTCCTTGGTGAAGATAATCAAGCTTGTCTCGATAACTCTAGATGCTTTTTTTTGAAGGAGTATTACAAAATATTCGATACAACGTTGTTAGGGTGAATAATGGGTTATTTGATTTCACCATTGCAGACTTCCTCTAATGAATGTAGATGATCTTATCACAACTGCAAAGTTAATTGGTGATTTAAGCAAATCTCAAATTCCAGACAAGGCTATGTACATCGTTGGATATAGGCACATAAAAGCCTTCTTGGATGCTTATTTTGCTCACTTATCCTTGACTGATATTGATCTCTCTATTGCCTTTAACAAAAATTCGAAAGTTCCAAAGGTTTTGTTGAAAGGAAAAATAGACATTAAAGAATGTGAAGATGGAGATATTATTCATAAACCATTAGTTTTGTGTTCCAGGGATATGACAAAAAGGAGGAAGGAAGAAATTATTCAAAAACCAATGGGTGTTACGGTACATGGAGATTCAAAGAGTTTATTTGCAGTCTATAGAGATACTACCCTCATCTAATAACCATAAAATTTAAGCCAATTTTAAACTTTTTCAAAATACTTAAAACCATTCTACATTACATAAATTGTTTTCAAAATAATAATTATCAGAGTTTCCCAGTATCAAATCATAAAATCATAACAGCAGGAGGAGTGGTACGATCATGCCTTCGCCTTCCCGTGATCACCATAAGTACCTGAAACAACAAACTAAAATTGTAAGCTCGAAAGCTTTGTGAACTACCCCCAAAATACCCATAACCACGATAATATACTGATATTGCCAGATTTATACATATTTTTAGGCAATATTTATTTACATTTTTATTGATATTTTGCTTATTTGTATAGAATACTGGTACTTATAAGGATAAATTGTTATTTGCATCCAAAATATAAGCATTCTCGAAGATAGGGATTGAAATTGACAAAACATGGAGCTTTGGAGGCTTGAAGGGAAGAAGGATGAAAAAAATCAATAAAAAACGTACTCACGACGTGAATAGTTCATGATTCACGACGTGAGCAGAGTATTCTAGAAGATATGCATCCAGGTAAAAGAGTCCTTGTCGAATACGTAAAACTCGCATTCACGACGTGAACTCGGTAAAATCAGATAGTATAATTTCTCTTGCTCGTTACAACTTAGAAGACTTTTGGCTGGAGAAAAGGGTTTCAGAAGACGAAGTTTAGCAAAAGCAGAGTCTTGGAGAAAGGTTTTCAACACCAAAAGAGTAGAGGTTCATAATTAGTTCAGTTGTTGATACTTGAACATGTCTTATACTTTGATTAGTGTTTGTTTATTTGCTACTATGAGTAGCTGAATCTAGCAACTCTTGTTTAGCTAGATGAAGCTTCTGACATATGGTTTAGCTTAATGACTATTCGATTTGATTAGTTGGTAAATTGCTTGTGTTTGATTATTATTACGTAGCATGCTTATGTTTGTTTCTTTAGTTGCTTAAATTCTTGTTCTGTGTAGCTAGTGATTATTAGATTACATGAACTTGAAACCTAGTGATTTAGTGAACATTAAATTGCTAGAGCTAGGATCGACCAAATCTTAGGTAGTAACTGAAGTAATTAATTTTAGCTGTGATGGAGACCATAATTGTGACCATAATTGTGTTTGCTTAGATACATCTTACATAGCCCATCTATAATTAATAACTAATTCTGTGTTTTCTTATGTATGACCATACAAGTGTTAGGTTTTGAGCATTCTAACACTCTTATTGTGTACATTCAACCCTAAATACCTTGGATCTATGTTTTCTCTATTATACATGCAAATATCAATTTCCAAGGTATTTATCCTAACTAGCATATTATGAAGTACAAGTAATATAGAAACTAGTAGAAATACATACCTCTTTGTTGGTGCTTGATTCCATGGAGCTCAAGAGCCTAGTGCCCCAAATGTGACACCTCAAATGGTTTACACAACATCATATGCACTTGGAATAACTTAGAGAGAAATGACCACTTCATGAAATCGGCTTGCCTTCTACATACACACATGGTCGCCGATTTTTGCACAAGAATATGATGCTTATATAGTTGTTACAATTAGGTTAAACCCTAATTGGCATGGCTTTCCATTTCCTTGGATCCGTGGGTTCAAATACTCCATGGAGCATCCTATGGGTTTTAGCCCAACTTGATAGTCCATGGAGCATTAGCCCACTATACAAGTATGGATGATTTACACAATCAACCCATATATTTAATTAGTCTTCTTTTGATCACTTAATTAAATCTAGATTAATTCTTGATCAATACTAATTAAATAATCTTATTAATATATTATAACTTATAATATATTAATAAACCTTAAGTGTTATTTCTCTCATTTTAGTCTATCCAAATGCATGATGCCATGCAACCCAAATGGACCATGCCGGGTCGGGTCAAGTATATACCAATTATAGTTATGGACTTAGACACTAATTCAACGATCTCCCACTTGGATAAGTCTAATAACTATTATTGTAAGTAAGCCTTCACAACCCGACCAACAATCGTAGCTCTTAAAAGCTTCTGCCGAACTCTGAAAAAATCAATGACACGTCCATTAGATAAGTGATCATATATTCCTCCATTCTAGATATCATATGGACTGAGACATAGATTATAATCACTGTCTCTGTCCATTTGTTTTTTCCCGATGTCTGATTTATGATGACCGACTAATTAAACAAATCAACTCAGTCCAGGCTTGGCCAAGCACTTATGGGTGCCATCACTAAATCATCGAGGGGTCCACAGATATCGCTTTTATCCTGAAGATAAAAGGAACAGATAAACTTCAACTCATATGCTTGTACCGACTACTTGTTGAATCGTACACAAAGGCACATTTTATAACATCGAGTTACCAATGCGTTTTCGTGCAATCAATGTATAGCCAACTCATAGTCAACAACTCATATCTCTAGGTTTGAAGAATATAAGATATTATCGTCTCATGATTCACTTGTGATAAAATCCATGAAGTGATTCAAATGAGCGTGGGTTTAATCAAATACTCAGAACTTATGAGCACTCATGAATGTTTTAGCAACCATTGCTATGTCTAATGCACCTAAGACAAATCTTAAAAGCCATATTCGTGACAGTCTTGATTCATATCTACTTCCAACATATGACCGATTGTGGATGGTTTGAATAACTTAATCATTCACGAAGAATGATCTAATTATTCTGGAAGTCAAAACATGCAAAGTGAAACACAAGAATAGTACTTAATCCTATATGGTCCCAAACTCTTGAGTGTAAATAAAAACCCTTTTATCTAAGCACCATATTGATTACTCATTATTCATTGTTTCAATTTATCAACTTAATACATGAATTGAAACAATAGTCATGCCATGCACCAAGCATGCATACTATGTTCGTCCAAACAACAACTATGCCATACTCCAAGTATGCACACTATGTTTACATATGGTATTCTCTTTGTGAAATAGATCAATTGACAAGATTTCTATGATGTTTATTTCATAATTCCAATCCTTATTGTAAATGTAAGAATATCAACCTCTTTCCATTTACTATAATCTGTTAGATTGTAAACTTATATGCAATGATCCCCTTGTAATGACTATGCACAATGTCACAAAGACTTGGCAACAGACATTACAGAGTATTCTAATGGAAAGCAACTCCATGGAAATGAAGTCTCAAATTCAAAGTACATTCCTTTGAACATCCTTCTTTACATTAAGTTCTTTAATCTTGCACAGATTCAAAGAATAACTTCCACCTATGGAAACAATTCCTCATTACCATTTTGACTATCACTTCTGAACAAGAGTTGCCACTTTTCAAAATATGTCAATATGATCCTAACTATATACTTCCAATTGTCCATGAGCAATCAATCTTTGGTAAACCTCAGATTGTCCTCGATAATTGGTTAATCATTTTAGTCATATCCAGTTCTATTCGTTTTCCCTCCTAAAGTCCTAGGCATTTGGAAATTTTAGAATGGATAAATATTATAGCGCATGTAATCAAACCTATACCCAAAGGATATGGGACATGATTCATGCTAATTTTTTTTTATTTTCCATGTTCTCACAATTCGAACTATGAAGAGGGATGTCGTAATCATAATCAAATTTTGAGAACACCACATATATTGAATTTACTTATGTTGAACCAATCCAACATAACATTCATATATATCCTTGACTAAGGTTTATTAAAATCTCAATCTAAGGTTGTAGAATTGGAATGAAGTATAAAATCCTCTCCCTTAATTATAGCAAAACAACTTTTCAAACCCGAATTGAAAATTTTGTTTCCTATAATTAACATTTCTAACTTGCAACACTTAATATAATAATCATGATCCCACTAACATGATGATTATTAGCATAACACTTATGCTCCCACTAGCTTTGACATGTATCCAGAAATCAGCTGGACTTCTTGAAATCAATACTTTATTGACTTTCTTACCAAAGTTCAGATTTCTGATACGAGATGCTTTGATAAGACTTTATCAATATCATACACCTTTCCTTAGATAGCTCACATGTTTATCTAGACCTTTTGCAATTCTCACTAGTTAGTGTGCCGGTTAACCACACACGCTCCACTAACTATATTAGAATGAAAATATCACAACTGCTATCTACTTGAAATCTTCGTAGTGAAAGCGTTTCCTCACCATCATTTTCATGAATCAAATAGAAACCTTATGACACTTAGATTTTATGGTGTATATGTTCCTATCCATGTGAATTTGTCAAAACCATAATCAAAAGACAAGGTTAGTGACAAATCCAAACTCAAATGGACTGGACTTGTTCAATCTCATTTTCTTGTCACCCGTCAGCACAAGGGCCTACCATTGCTTCCAGGTTGTTATACAAACAATTGAGAACTCATAGAACTCATAAGCATATCTGCCTTTAACAGGAATGGCACAGAAACAAGAATAAGTCAACACAATAGGCTATAAACCTCAAGTCGTGTGCTAATGAAGAACTTCAAGTTTTATTCTTGATTAGTTCTCAAGACCTTTAAGACTCCCACAATCCTCTTGACATATAAGACTCTCTTGCCAACTATTCAAGAGATAGTGTGGATTCTTTATCAAGACAAACACTTCACACAATTGGCCTAAGTTCGTCTTTGTTGTATCCAAAACATCACAACTTACCAATTTCAAATGTACAAGAGTAGAAAACCTTTTACTCTTACATTTGACTAGTGTTAATAAACCTTCTTTAAGATGTGTCTTTCAAGTTACAATCTTGGAGTATGACTCTAAGAATTGGTTTTGGAGCGAAGTACGATTTATCTTTTGATTTAACCATTTCAAGAATTCATGATTCCTCTCCTTAGCCAAACAAATGAACTAAGGTGTCATTAGAGGATCAATTGTGATATGGTTTCATAATCACTATAATAATCATAAAACAAGATACTCAAGCACTCTCCCATCTCTTCAGATTGGAGAAACTTTTATCTTCCTGCCTTATTTGATTCTTCTTATCCGTTCTGTCATACATTGAAACTTTTCCAAAGCTTTAGAAATACACTTAAACTTGTAAGTATAACCATATTTACTAAATGTTAGTAAATCATGACGAATAGTCTTCTCGATCTTTTGTGGTGGGCTTGACCAGTGCACAAGAATGTGTACTCGATCCCTTATTCCTTCACTTGACTCACATATACATGCGAACAAAGGATTAGTCTTAATTTTCCAAAGATGTCAATTCTCATTCATCATACTATACGACTTGCATGATTTCCAAGTTTCTGTCCACTTGAAACCTTGGGTGATGAGAATCTTTCCTTATTTGGTAAATTATGACACTACCACAAATGAAAGAATCAAATCTATTTACTAGTAGTGCTTATCAATGGAAACATATAAACAAATTTTTTTTCACAAATGCCATTGTAAGGATACTAAAAAAAATAAATAAAAACAAAAATTTTCTTTTATTTTAAAACTTGCGGAAAAACTTATCCTTATAATGCAAATACATATGAAAACTTGTTGTTATTTATTCCTAAGCAATATTTCATAACTCATATGCAGCGGCTCAAAATTCTGGTCATCGAACCATGCGATCAGAATCATCTCACTCTTTCTTTAAGCTTCATTTGATTCTTCCAAAACATCAAAATGCAATTATATTGCATTATGTATTAAGAATCCCCAAGCAGGATCTTAATAGACTTAGATAATGGGCTTTACCTAAAGTAGAGTCAAACATTTGACTTTACCATCCTTATGGACTTTTAGGTAAATTCGGCAGCTTCGCAACTAATGCCCCTTCCTTTAGAAAAAGAAACATATGGACTCTTTGGAAATGGTACACGAGACTATCACAGACTTAGCATTTCTCTTTACCGGCCATTGCGTCAAATGACTTGACCATGACTGATCCCTTTCCATTGGGAAGAGAAAACTTTTCTGAACTTCTAGTGTTATCATTGTTAATGTCCATGAAAGTTTGGAAAGTAGATCTTCCAATCTAATTAGCTTTACAAATGCTCCGAATCATTGCTGATTCAGCATCATCAAGCAAATAGGTAAGATCATTAAGGGTCATGTCGTGATCTGTCATCGGGGAGTGACTGAAGAACCAAGTCAACAACCATCTACTTCGAGATTTCGACACCCGACTCTCCCGACTTGTCAATATATGAATTAACCTCTAAGATGTAAGCACATATAGACTTTGCTTGCCAATATGGATTGAGTGACTTAGAACTTATCAAGTCTTGAACCTTGTGGGATAAGGAGAATAATAGGAGGAGGTGGATGAAGTGAAGCATGATTTTCCAGTCCCATTAATGCACAACAAAAGGATTGATCTTTCACCTTGATTGCCATTTGGGATATCATCTTCATTAGTAAAGCTTGTTCCTAAGGATTTGGGAAGACCATATATGTCTTAAGAAGACATCTATAATGGGAGAAATTCAAGTTTAGTTAATTTAAAGTCCTTAACATAACACCCAATATGAAATATTAAGGCTAGGATCCAACAACCAATTTATAACCGTAAGAGGGATGCCGTAATCCAAGCTATAAAATATTTGAAGGTAGGTAAATGAAGATTTACCAATTTCCACCATCAAAAAGAAATATAATTAAGGTTTAATTGGATTTGAAACTCGTAGATCTTTTGAGATACATTGAACTTTCAATGGCATGTTTGAATCTCTATTGTGCCCTCTCAAGTTTGTGACTGGGATGTCGAGGATCACAAACAAGGTGTAAATAACCATGCAAATTGACTTGGTACCCTTAACTTTATCACCTAATCGATGTGCCGGTTAATCAGACACGATCCACCGATCTATAATAAAGTCAAGTTAGCCTTTGCCACTCTTACTAGTCCTTATTAGTGTGCCGGTTAACCACACACACTCCACTAACGACTTGGTAAGGTACAAAGTGTAATTTCATGAGTTAGCACCTATTTCACATTTTCCTAAGTAATTGATATTAGGGATTTATAAGTATTTACTTACTTAGTATTTATCATTATACTTTTAATGAAGGGAGAATTATAGTCCTTTCCTACCCGTTCGGCTAACAACCCTTCACCAGTCAAGGAAGCGGTGGGTGAGAGTGGAGACCCATTAAATTGCCATTTTATAGACAGTAACCTTATACCCCCCTTATAGACCGGTTTTGTGAATGAGGCCTACTAATGGTAAGATTGACTTTATCTTATACATATCTATATAATTCAATTATAATAATAGTATAAGGGTTGAATTTTAAACTTTTAAAATTCTAAGGTTTTAATTTGGAATTAAAGTAATAGAGTATAAGATTTTACAAATTCCAAAACTTGAGGGCAAGTTTTGAAACTATTTCAAGACTCTTCAATTCATAACTTATGAGTTTAATTGTTCATTAAAATGAATACTCTTTATTTGTCACACCCCCAAACCAAGGATGGCGGAAACGTCCGGGGGTGGAGGACTTCATGTGTAGTATCATAACAACAATGGCAATAGTGATGAAAGTAAACACAACCAACATATATATAATTGAATGAGTTACATCATTGTATGAATTACATGTTTCAAAATCAATTACAATATGTTGTCAAAATATGATAAGTTTGACGCCTCAACGCCCCATCCTCAAAAGTACTTTGTTACCTGTTTAGCGATTTCCTGAGAATACAAGTAGTTTGAGAAAGTGTCAACACAATGGTTGGTGAGTTCATAAGTTTTTGTATATAATTATGAAAAAAAGCTTGTCTCGTAATTGTATAGTTATTCCAGAAAAATCCGATATTTTCCTTAAAATGAATACTATAGTCTTGTATCCAAAGACTGAAACGTATGAGTAATCTTCCTTATTTACAGAAATAACGTGAGTTTATTTCAATATAAACGCGTATGATATTAGTGAAATTCTCGTAAATTCTTAAGTTTGTTAATACTTTCTGTGAGTTATTATAACCATACTTGACATAGACGGCCTCGTAATGCGACGTTCTTCAGGCGTCGCCGTTAAATGACACTTGTCACCACAGACCTGCCGGTCTAACTGTTGCAAGCAGCTCTGGTGTGGGTTTGTCAAACCCAATATAGATCTATATACAACTATCACGTTCTCCCTACAAGAGACTCTGGTTACAATTTACAGGACTTTTGACTTTGTTACTTTGGAAGTAACCCGAAGGGGATGACTCACAAATTTATTCATTAACAGATTTACGTGAACTAAACTGAAAACCTTTGGTAAATAAGTTTGAGAAGTAAATGATACATAAACTATACCTATTATAGTTTATCCAAAACGTTTGTAATGTATAAGAATTCTTTTATGAATGCTTTAATGCTATGAATCCATAAACTATGCTCATTATAGCTTAATATACGTGTTCTAAATGAATGAATAATCTTATCATGAATGACTATATTTCAGTTTATGATGATAAACTAACATAGAAACACATTCAATATTTGGAACTTATCGTTATACACTTTGCTCAACATAATACAAAGTGTTATGAAAGTTATAAGCTGTTAACAAATTTTCAACCTTTCTACACTGTTTTTGAAAATTCATAGAAAAATCATACGAAGCTGAAAACTAAATCCGTAAATTCTGAGAGTTCCGAAAATGTGTCTAGTTTACTCATAATTTTTATCATGATTTTTAATGACCTCCAACTTGGGTGAAAAAGTCCATAATCACAGACTGGTCCGGATTGGTGTTTGAAATGATAGGCAGTTTTGTAAAAATCACCATAAATTGTAGAAAAATCGTATGGAGATGTGCAAGTAGTCATTTTAAAGCTAAGAACTGGAGCTACTTACAACTAAAACAGTTTTTCAAAAAAAAAAATGTTTAAGTTGTCCAAAACAGTCCGTGAATGGAGTCCAACTTTTCTGATGAAAGCTGTTAGAAAATTTTAGTTATGTTCTTGGTGTTTTAACTTGTATTCCCCCCCTAAAAACTTAAGAAAACATAAAAATGTAGGGGTATGAACTCACCTTAAGTGTTTTCACTAGATGATTGTTGCAGAATGGAGGTGTTTAACTCAAGAACACTTGGAGATGCCTTGAAGAGTTTTGGGAATCTAGCATCATAGTTATGGAGTTTGTATAAGCTATCAATGATTTGAGTAGAATGAAGTGTAAAAATCACAAGGAGGATGAATTACACTTACCAAGAGTGGAAGAACACTTGATGATCAGCCTTGGGATCTTGAATTAGAGAGAAAAGTTGGAGAGAAAAATTGGAGTTGGATCTTTGGTGGAATGAGAGTGATTGAAAGAAAATGAGGAGAGAGGTTGAGTGACCAGCCCTAGAACGTGGGGATGGCTTGTGAGAGGGGTAAAAAGTACAAGGAAGTGACAAGGTATGGTGGGGAGGAGTGTGGGTTAATCATGGAGTGGGTATGGGGTTGCTTGTGTCATAAAATAAGGTAAAGTCAACACTCTACCTTTGTACTTTACCTACTCTCTTTTGGATAAGGTTTTATCCTTAAAATGTGATTAAATCATTAATTTAGGGGTCTTATATTTTAAAATAAAGTTTTGGGTGAAAATCCTGTGTTTAAACAATTAAAAACGGGCTTAAAACGCGAATTTAATCGAAAACCGGGAGAAAAAGGCTTCCCAGCGAGACCTCTCGGTTCTAGGCCGAGGTTCGGTCCCTAGGCCGAGGTTCGGTCAGGATGGTGCTGATTCGGAAGCGAGAGGCTGAGCCAGAAGAAGGAACGAGGGCGATGGGCTTGGTCCGAAGTCAGAAGCGAAGGTGAGGGTTCGGTCCGGAGATAAAGGCGAGAAGTCAGAACCGAATGAACTGTAGTGAACAATAGTGAACAGTACCTTCGGTTCGGTTCTTCCTTTTAAGCGAGGTTCGGTTAGTAGTGAACAGTACCTTCGGTTCGGTTCCTCTTTATCAGGAGGTTCGGTTCCTAAGAGGACTTTCGGGTCCTAAGAGGGGTTTCGGTTCCTTAAGTCCGTTTTTCGCGTAGACTTCCGTTTTTGGGCTGTTTTCGCCAAATTCGAGGGTCGGGATGCCCTGAGTGATTATAGAGAGTTGGGAGAGATTTCACATACTTAGAGAGATTTGGGAGAGATTTGACATTCTTGGAGAGATTTCACATACAAAGAGATATTTGGGAGAGATTTCACATACTTAGAGAGATTTGGGAGAGATTTGACATTCTTGGAGAGATTTCACATACAAAGAGATATTTGGGAGAGATTTCACATACTTAGAGAGATTTGGGAGAGATTTGACATTCTTGGAGAGATTTCTCATACAAAGAGATATTTGGGAGAGATTTCACATACTTAGAGAGATTTGGGAGAGATTTGACATTCTTGGAGAGATTTCACATACAAAGAGATATTTAGGAGAGATTTCACATACTTAGAGAGATTTGGGAGAGATTTGACATTCTTGGAGAGATTTCACATACAAAGAGATATTTGGGAGAGATTTCACATACTTAGAGAGATTTGGGAGAGATTTGACATCCTTGGAGAGATTTCACATACAAAGAGATATTTGGGAGAGATTCTCGATAAGAAGAGATAGAGTGAAAACGATTGAGAGCGTTTTCGTGTGTGATGAATGTGAGTGTCCGGCTTCGAAATGCAAGGTCCGTAAACCCCGTTATGCCATGTTTTAGGATCTTACACACTCCCTATGAGTATGCAACATTGTTTTATTGTTCTTGTTCATTGTTTAGCACTAAGGTTAAAGAAATTTAAACACACGAAGTTTCCAAGTGATGTTTTCCCATTAAGATAGTGAGTTATACAGAAATTACATAATACAAACCCTATTATACAAGGTTTAATTGAGTTGACCGGTTTGACTCGTTGACCTTGTCCGGCTTAGACTTGACCCGAATTTGACTATTGTCACATTATTTTATGTAACCTCTCATTCTTTAATGACAATTTTAAAGAAGTGTCCCTTGGAAATCCAGAACTTGAGGACAAGTTATGAAGTCCATAAAGAAAACATTTATGAGAAGAAACCTTTCATTTGGTAACCTATGGCATATTTATGAGTTTTAAGATTCATAAATGTGAGCTTCTATGTAACTTGAGGACAAGTTAGAAAAAACACATTTTATGAACTAACTCTAGATTAATTTGGATTGAAAACAACTAAAACAATTTTTTTTAATTAATATAAACTAACTCATAAATCAAGGAAACATAAAACACTTGGTAATCCATAATTTTGAGGACAAGTTATGGACTCCATACAATTTCATTGAGATCAATAATTATACTAACAAACAATTTGCACATACTTCCTATGATCTACCAAACCTCATAAGCATGAACATTCATAATCAACATTTTTCAAGAATTACATAAACACATATAAAACTTGAAACTTTGATTATAGCATTGAAACTGGTTTAGCATAATCATTACCACTTAAAAAATAGGTTTTATAAGTCCAAAACAGTCAAAGGTATTGATTCTACACCAATTCCAACACCAAAACTCGAAGATATGATGTTTGGGGGTTCCAACTCGTCGAGTGCATGAACCAACTCGTCGAGTCCCCTGCCCAGACAACACAAATCTTTGATATTTTTTAGCAATTTAAGCAAGTATAACAAGAAAACAAGCCTAGGCTCTGATACCACTATTGGTTTTGAGCATTCTAACACTCCTATGGTGTACATGCAACCCTAAATACCTTGGATCTATGTTTTCTCTATTATACATCCAAATATCAATTTCCAAGGTAGTTATCCTAACTAGCATATTATGAAGTACAAGTAATATAGAAACTAGTAGAAACACATACCTCTTTGTTGGTGCTTGATTCCATGGACCTCAAGAGCCTAGTGCCCTAAATGTGACACCTCAAATGGTTCACACAACATCATATGCACTTGGAATAACTTAGAGAGAAATCATCACTTCATGAAATCGGCTTTCCCTCAACATACAAAGATAGTCGCCGATTTTTGCACAAGAATATGATGCTTATATAGTTGTTACAATTAGGGTAAACCCTAATTGTCATGGATTTCCATTTCCTTGGATCCATGGGTTCAAATACATCATGGAGCATCCTATGGGTTTTAGCCCAACTTGATAATCCATGGAGCATTAGCCCACTATACAAGTATGGATGATTTACACAATCAACCCATATATTTAATTAGTCTTCTTTTGATCACTTAATTAATTCTAGATTAATTCTTGATCAATACTAATTAAATAATATTATTAATATATTATAACTTATAATATTTTAATAAACCTTAAGTGTTATTTCTCTCATTTTAGTCTATCCAAATGCATGATGCCACGCAACCCAAATGGACAATGTCGGGTCGGGTCAAGTATATACCAATTATAGTCATGGACTTAGACACTAATCCAACAACAAGGTAGTTCATGAATTGGTAAAAAGATTAGTAAATTTAGACTTGAATTGGTAGTTACATAATAATTGGAAACCAGTTTTGATAATCCATAATTGTTAGCTAACCATAAAGAGGAAGTGGATTCGAACTAAACAGGATTGTTTTAATTAATTGATTGAATTATGTGACTTAAGTTCATCTGGTCTTGTAAAATCAGATAAAACCCCATCATTGCTCTAAAATTAGGTTAATTTAATAGTAGATAAATTAATTAGTCAACACTGTTCCGTGTGATCAACACTCAACTTACCCAACTATTCTATAATTCGACTAGGTACACTTCCTAGGTTCATTTTAGTTAGTTAAGTTAGTTAGGTTATAAATTATAAAATTAGTGGGTACTTTTGTGCACATCAAGTTTTTGGCACCGTTGTCGGGGAACAACTAATTAAATTACTGACTTATTTGCTTTAAATTAATCGATCCTTTTGTGGGGTAAAACCTGCAAAGAGTTATTTGTTCAGTTTCATTTTTTTCTGGCATTATAGAACTCACGATGTGAGCTTTATAGGCTCACGATGTGAATCATGTGATTCCTCATTTTCTTAGTTTAGTTTGACTTTCTTAGTTCAGTTTTACGTTTTTTTTATCTTGTTTGTTTTGCAGTAGTTCATGACCAGGGGATCTAACACACCTTTGGTGCCACCTATTGAAGACCCAGAGTCCGCCCTTCACAAAAAGAAAGATAAGAACGTGAAAGAAGATCAAACACCAAAGAAGACGCCCTTACAAGAACTCAAGTCAGTGTTCTCAAAGAAGTTGAGAAAGAAAACGGAAGGATCGAGTTCATCTTCAAAGGACAAGAACAAGGTTGAAGACTTAGATCAAATACCTATCCCAAACGAATCCAAATACGAATCCGAAGCCGAGTTTGGACTTTATACAAGTGAACCCGAGAACGACCCAAGAAACGAGATGGTGAGTATTGAAGAAATGTCCATGTGAGCTTACAGAAGGAGAATTAGAGATGATGTTTGTCTGGGTTTAGTACAACCTGCCATTCCTGCCACTGCCACATTCGAGCTGAAAGAACATATCCTTTCTGCACTGAAGGATATCCCATTCTATGGAAAAGATCATGAGGATGCGTTTAAGCACTTAGATGAAGTCAACGACATTGCTGATTATTCAATGTCTCGAATGTGAATAGAGATACCGTCTTGCTAAGGATGCTTCCTGTTACTTTTAAAGGAGCTGCTAAGGATTGGTTAAAAGCACTACCACCGGGTACAATCACTACATGGGCTCAAATGCTTGATTAGTTTCTAGACCCATTCTGTCCACCATCCAAGATAGCTAAACTCAAGAAGGCAATAGCCAATTTTGAGCAAAACCTGGGGGAGTCACTTTACAAGGCTTGGGAGCGCTACAAGAAGTGTCCATATTCTATGACGGGGTCAATGTAATGACAAGGCAACTCCTTGATCTCCAGGACCACTTACAAAGAAAAATTCGGGTGAAGTCAAGGAATTAGTTGAAGAATTTGCAAAGCATTCTCATGAATGCCACAATCCAAGGAATGAAGGAGTAAAGGGAGTTGGGAGTACACATTCTGAAGAGATGGCTGCTATGATGGCAATGCTAAATAATATGGACCGAAGGCTGACCCAAATGGACCAATCAATTCATGCAATTAGAGTTGGTTGTGAAAGATGCACTAGGCCACACTTGACTAAAGATTGCCATTTGGATGAATATGGGAACAAGAAGTCTCAAGTTTGCTGATCAAGTGGGGACAAGTTTGATGAAGAATGGAGAAAACCAAAGAAAGAGTGGCTGCCTTACGATGAGTACAAGAGGCAAAAAGAAGAAAAATATAAGCAGACAGACCAAGGCTTCTACCAAAAAGAGCAACCACCAGCAGAGAAGAAAGTAGACATGGAAAACATGTTGACCTAATTTATGGAAGCATCCGAGAGAAGACATGATGATACCGATGCAGTGCTAAAGGAACACATAAATATGATGAAAGAACAGCACAAAACGATAATTGACCAGCAAGCTTCATTAAGAAATCATCAAGCATCGATTCATAGTTTAGAAGTCCAAGTTGGTCAACTCACTACTTTTGTGAATAATAAATTATCTTCACAACTTCCCGAAAAGAAAGCTCAACCTCATGTTATGGCTATTGATACTTAAGAAGAGGCAATTTTTGAGTTTTTAGAGGCAATAGAATGGAGCCAAAGCAGCCCAATCCAAAGCTGAAGAAGCCGAAGCTCAAAAATGAAGACATTGCTGAAACATCAGACTCATGTCATGAGTCCGCTATGCTCACGTCGTGGGCCTGGTCTGAACAGAAAAAGTCAGAATTTGTTCCTGATTATAAACCACCTTTGCCATTCCCGTCTCGAGCACATCTTAGTCCACTGGAAAGGGAACATCTGGAGTTTATTCAACAAATAAAGGGTATTCCTATTAATACTCCTTTTATTGATCCACTTTAAAAAATTCCAGAATACGCGAAGTTCCTACAAGATCTAATAGACACTCGACATGAATTGAAGAAGAATTCTAAAGTGATTCTTAATGAGCAAAGTTCAAGGGTTGTATTGGGAGAGATACCTAAGAAGATGGGAGATCCTGGACGCCTCACTCTTCCATGTGAGTTTGGAAATAATTTGAAGGCTTATGCTTTAGCTGATTCTGGGGCTAGCATAAATTTGATGCTCTACTCATTCTATCAAAAGCTAAATATTCAGAAAATGAAGGCAACAAAAATGACTATCCACATGGCTAATCGTTCGGTGACTCACCCGAGGGGAATTGTTGAAGACATCCTTGTTAAAATTGGGAAATTTGTTTTCCCAGTTGATTTTGTAATTATGGATATGAAGGAGGATGCAAATATCCCAATCATTCTTGGTCGCCCTTTGCTAAATACTTTTGGCACTTTAGTTGATGTTCGTGAATCTAAGCTTCCATTGAGGGACGGTGATGATAAGGAAGATTTTGGAATACAAGATTGATTTCAAGGATATGATGTTAAAGGTGAAGTGTTCAATATTGATGAAGATAATGAACTTGAAGAATTAGAAAAATCATGGAGGAAGAAATCAAGACAATTCAACAAGTCAAATGCATAAAACCAAAAGCATCCGTTCCATTTTTCGTTGAAGTCATTGCCTACACAAAACCAACATCTTTGATAAGTGAGGAAAGTGATGAAATGTCGAGTGATGAAGAAGAAGTTAAATCAAAGGTGACTAGTCTAGTGGTGAAGGAGAGAAAGTTCCTATGGAGCTAAAGAAGAATAAAGAGAAATTGGAGAATAAAGGTACCAAAAGAAAGCCTGATATGGATAAGGCAAAAGCTAAAAAGAAAAATTCGAAAAAGGCATACATTAGACGAGTCCAAAAATATAAGAGGCGATGGAAGGAGCAGAAAATCCAGCTGGTGATGGACTCATCTGAAGATTCAACGTAGGAGGCACGGAGTCCAGCTCACGACTCCTCAAGAAGAAGCGCTTCTCAGGAGGCGACCCGAGTTTGAAATGGCTCCTAAGAGGGAAGTACCAATTGGAGTGGCATGTTTACATCCGTTCTACAATTTCCCAACAAAAATGTCCCGAGAAATTTTGACCCGCTGGAACATCCGTTTGGGGTGGCTTTACAATAGAGAGATTGCAGTTGCACCCACCGTAAATTTGACACATTTGAGGGAAGTTGGACTTATGGATAGGCTGTCCCCATTTTGACGAAGATGTTTATTGGAGATGGTTTTTCGTTTACTTGTTGGGGTGGCTTAATCTTTTCCGCATTCAAGAAAGGGTTTATAAGGAATTCTTTGTGGAGTTTTTCTCGACAGTGACATTCCAAGAGAATGTCCAAGACCCTCATTATCAACAAGCTTTGGTATTCCGTCTCAAGGGAGAGTACCATGAATGCAGCCTCGTGAAGTTTACTTGGAGGGTGGGGATATATAATCCCCAAGAGGCAATGACTCCTGAGTTTGGCATGTTCTTGAGGGAGGCGGTCAGAGGTTATGCAGATGGTGCTACTGGGTTTGGTTTCTAGCATGATATTGCATATGGGATATTCAATTCTGGAGTGTCTCCCGAGAGCAGCATTCAGTCCCCTATCCATCGATTACTTCACCGATTCATAATGTTTTCCATCAACCACAAGAGGCATGGGGATAATATAACGAAGTAGAATCTATTCTTATTATGGTGTATCTTACAGTCGGGAGTGTTTTGCAACATTCCTTACTTTTTGGCACGCTTTCTGGTTGATTCTGTTGCTAGTTCTCATCCTGGGAGCCTATTTTGCGGAGGGCAATTCATTACACATTCGGCCCGATCGTATGGTTTGCTTGTTCCTGATATCACTCGTTCCATGACTTGCATGGCTGAGAATGAGTTTAGCATGGGTTATTTGGAGACAATGCGGGTTGTTAGGAACTTTGGATCTCACCGGGGTATTTTGGCATTAGATGATGAGGGTGGTGAGCAGTAGGGTGATCAACCAGAGCAGCAGCCACAACCACGGCCAAGGTGAAGGAATGTGAGAGGGAGAGGTGAACGAGGACAACCGGTGCAGCAACAAGCACCCATTGGCGGACCCAACTTTGGGGGTGATATGACAGACTATTTTGATCAGCTTTCACTTAGTGTGAATTGGATTGGGGGTACAATGGAAAATATGATCCGACATTTCCATGTTGAGCAACCTCCTCATTTGGGGAATCATTACCCGATTTTCCCTCGGTGGAGCGAATATAGAAACCAAGGAGGAGATGGAGCAAGTACAAGTGGAGTTGATGATGATGACGAGGATGAGTGATTTGATTTAGTTTTTAGTTTCTAGTTATTTGGTTTTCATTTGTTTGAGAACTTTGAAACACTTGTTGATTTATTATTATGTTACTTTTATTTTCTTTTGGTTGTTTGATTACAGCATGCTAAGGAGTTTTTGGAAGGGAGTAAAGTCGAGACAAGAGTCGTGTTCGTAAGACAAATGTCATTAGAGTCTAAGGAGTTAAGAGTCGAGACCCACAATTTTAACTAAGTGTGGGGTGAGTCAAGAGATAGGATAAGTGTAGAGAAGAGTCATAAAATCATATATTAGCAACGTCTTAATCAATTAAGACATTTGTTTGAAGTTAGGAGGTGAAGACAGAATTGTTTTTTGTATGTCCAGTACTCAGGTCGTGACTCCCTAAAATTCACTTCGTGAGTCAATTTTTCATGGGTTTCTACTTTCCACGTTTTATCAATTTCACGTCATGGTCCTTATTAGAATTCACGACGTGAATCATGTAGTTCCACAAAGATGAAGCCCATTGATGCATTTTACTACATGGGTCACCACTTTTCTTCTTGGGATTGTTATGAAGATTACTTTTGCTCGGTTTCTTTACCATTTAATGTGGCGTATGCTTTCCTACATTATTCTCCTTGCTTGGAGATTTACACCACCTTTGTTGAATTTTGAAGTCTCGATTCCATATTTTATTGATGCTTATTACATCTTCCGCGGGATTAACATCCACGTTCATATTTCGAAGAAGTTCCACATTCGAGATGCTCATTTTGTCCACACTTATGGAGTTCGATCACGCCACTATCCCAGGGGAGTATGTTCCTTTTTCTCCCTTTTATTACTTTTATTAGTTTATGCATACAATGAGGGCATTGTATGTAATAAGTGTGGGGTAGGAGGTCTAAAAAGTAAAAAATTAAATTGCTATAAATCTTAGGAAATTTAAAAATTTTCATAGATTTGAAATAATAATCTAATATTGGTTCTAGTAATAATAATTTGAACTTAAGTTGCTAGTGTTGCATTGGGATGATCTGATGAGAGCTCAAATGTTTAGTTAATCCAAAACGCGTTATAGTGCATTTGTGGTCTCCTTTATTCTAGTGAAATCATGGGACAAAAACACAACCTCGCTTAGTTTGTGGGATGCAATATGTTTAGCAGCCTAAACCTGAAATGTATCCAGGAAAACTTATGTAGTCTTTGCACATAGACTAATATCTTAACCAATAAGGGTTGAAGTAAAGCGCCCGTACTTAAGCATGTAGGTTTTTGAGTGATATAAAAATGTGAGTACATGTAAAAGAAGAGAGAAATTACCAAAAATGTGAAAAATTAAAGAGTTTTTAGAGCATAAAAGTATCAAATTATGAAGATCAAAGATCGAAAATTCTGAAGTTTCAAAAGTTGAAGATATCAAAATTACATAAAAACTTGGTGAATTCAAAGAAATCAAAGATCAAAATATCAAGAAGTGAAGAATTCAAGAGCTCCATATTATGGTATCTTCTAAAATTTGTAATTCTCTAGTTTATCTATGCTTGGGTGGCTTTACAAAAATACCTTGAGGTTAGAGAGCGTTCTAAGGATGGATTCTGAGGGTTGCATAAAATGAGCATTGTTCAAAAGAAGTGGGTGAATGTTTATGAGAATTGTGAGTATTTAGAATTGAGGGGGGTTACTTAGGAAACATTTTAGACACAAATGCATGCGTTGAGGTCTTGGCATAATGGCTGAGCTAGAATTGGATTGTTTTATGTGATGCTAGTAATGAAGGTTTAATTTTGAATTTATTAGATTTGCTTGAGGGAAAGCAAAGAACAAGTGTGGGTTATTTTGATATTGTCATATTTATACATATTTTTAGGCAATATTTATTTACATTTTTATTGATATTTTGGTTATTTGCATAAAATAATGGTACTTATATGGATAAATTGTTATTTGCAGCCAAAATAGAAGCATTCTCGAAGATAGGGACTGAAATTGACAAAACATGGAACTTTGGAGGCTTGAAGGGAAGAAGGATGAAAAACTCAGCAAAAAACGTACTCACGACGTGAGCAGAGTATTCCAGAAGATATGCATGCGGGTAAAAGAGTCCTTGTCGAATACGTAAAACTCGCATTCACGACGTGAATCCTTATGGTTCACGACGTGAACGCGGTAAAATCAGATAGTATAAATTCTCTTGCTTATTACGACTTAGAAGACTTTTGGCTGGAGAAAAGGGTTTCAGAAGACGAATTTTAACAGAAGAAAAGTCTTGGAAAAAGGTTTTCAACACCAAAAGAGTAGAGGTTCATAACTAGTTTAATTGTTGATACTTTAACATGTCTTATACTTTGATTTGTGTTTGTTGATTTGCTACTATGAGTAGCTGAATATAACAACTCTTGTTTAGCTAGATGAAGCTTCTGACATATGGTTTAGCTTAATGACTATTGGATTTGATTAGTTGGTAAATTGCTTATTATTACCTAACATGCTTATGTTTGTTTCTTTAGTTGCTTGAATTCATGTTCTGTGTAGCTAGTGATTATTAGATTACATGAAATTGAAACCAAGTGATTTAGTGAACATTAAATTGCTAGAGCTAGGATAGACCCAATCTTAGGTAGTAACTAAAGTAATTAATTTTAGCTGTGCTGGAGGGCATAATTGTGACCATAATTGTGTCTGCTTAGATACATCTTACATAGCCCATCTATAATTAATAACTAATTCTGTGTTTTGCTTATGTATGACCATACAAGGTAGTTCATGAATTGCTAAAAAGATTAGTAAGTTTAGACTTGAATTGCTAATTACATAATAATTGGAAACCAACTTTGATAATCCATAATTGTTAGCTAACCATAAAGAGGAAGTGGATTCGAACTAAACAGGAGTGTTTTAATTAATTGATTGAATTATGTGACTTAAGTTCATCTGGTCTTGTAAAATCAGATAAAACCCCCATCTTTGCTCTAAAATTAGGTTAATTTAATAGTAGATAAATTAATTACTCAACACTGTTCCCTGTGATCGACACCCGACTTATCCAACTATTCTATAATTCGACTAGGTACACTGCCTAGGTGCAATTTAGTTAGTTAAGTTAGTTAGGTTATAAATTATAAAATTAGTAGGTACTTTTGTGTACATCATATATAGGCAATCATAAGCAGCATATTATGGGTCCAGTCAACCATCAGGTTGGAATACCCCAGGCACACAACCAACAGATTGGAATGCCTGCATACTGTGAGTCAAATCGTCCTCGGGATGGAATACTCACGACCCACAACCAACGGGTTGGAATGCCCAGGTCTATTGGCCTCCGTATAAAGCAGGTAAGCCTCAACCTGCAAACAAACATGTGCACATATATCAGATAACAATCTATCAACAAACAAACCGATCGAGCAGATCATAACAACAAAACAACATCCTATCTATCAGGATACTGATCTAGTGGATCATAGCAACATATAACATCCTATCTTTCAGGATACTGATCTAACATATTATAACATCATGTAACATCCTATCTACCAGGATACCGATCTAACAGATCACATTAGCATATCACATAATACCATCCGATAACCAAGACACCGATCTAACCAGGTACTAAGCATAAACATAACCTCATCCTAACTATCAGGATGCAAAACAATAAACATTTCATGCCATAAATGGATACAATCCATAAAGGGTCAGTTTTGGTGCCTTAGACCCTTGAGTATAGTAAGGATAACTCACCTCGCTAGTTGTGCTGAAATACTGCAAATCTCCGACTGGTGTCTCACCGGGAATCCCAACTATCATATAATAATAAATACTAGGTTAATACCCAATATTACTCCCTTGATTAAGTTTCCTCATAACTTATTAAGTCAATTCTCTTTTGTTGGTCCTAAGCCCCACACCAAGTCCTTAACTTGAAAGTCCATAAGCATAAATTCACTATTTGGCCCAATTTACTAAATTGAGCCCAACCTCCTTATTGGGCCTAACCCCATGATTGAATACCGCCAACTGGCCCAAAACATCTTATTTACAAATTCCAATAAAGGCCTAAATTCAGATAGTCCATAAACAACCCAAAACCCCAAGCCCATTTGCCAATGGCCCAACAGAGGATGTACGCGGGGCGTACTCATCTAGACGTTGACCACCATCGGGGTGGTTGACCCAATATGCTGGGCATACTAGACAGATTTCCAAAAACTTGTTAAGTGCTTAATGGCTTAAGCACTTAAGCCCAAACCTGAGATCCAGAGGCCTAATATGCCTAGGATCCATAAAGTTACGAACTTTATTACTTTGGTAGTCCATAAAGTTCTAATTTCTTGGTCTTAATCCATTAAGACCTTATCCTTCCATGCATGGGACACAATCAGCAAATGGGACCTCATTTTTATCACTCAAGGTCCCTTCAAGAGTCCAAAAGGACAGGCTTTTACGTCCAAAACACAACATGCACCACCTTGTGGTTTTTGGGACAAGAAATGGGTCTCTTTAGCAAAACGGGGAGATCTAAACATATAAGCACAAATTTTGAAACTTTATACCTTCTGGAGCTTCTTGTGCACGAAATAACTTCAGATCTACAAGATTGGTCACTTCCTTCAACTATTTCATGCAATGGTTCCCTCTTAAACACTCAAGAACACACCAAATGAGTTTAAGACACAAAAAGGGAGGCTAGGGTTTTAGAGGGATGAGTTTGATCTGTGGAGGCTAAGGTAGAAGAGGTGTGGGTGCACATTATGTAGCTTATATAGGCCCCAAACCCTAAATATTAGGGTTTCACCCAGATATTAGTACGCCCAGCGTACTAAGGCGGACCTTAATACGCTTAGCGTACTCTTATGTACGTGCAACGTACTCCCTTTTTGGGCCCAAGTTTGCAAACTTGGTCATTAAACTTACCTTAGCTCTTCACTTCCAACCCCATGGACCATAATGACAAGGAAAGAATAAAAGAGGGTTCAGGAATACCTGCCAAATCTCAGGATGCTACACCTCATTTTAAAGATTCATCATTGATCATAAAAGGGGAGAATATAGATTCTATCTAAGTGTGATATGAAGAATCTTAGGTAGTTGACTTGTTTACAGATAGTCTGTAAAGGACGAAGGTCTATATAAATTCGCTATGTATCTATTTAGTAGGCAAATTAGTGGTTGATTATGTAATGTTGAAGTCCTAGTAATTTTTTGTATCTATAAGTATCCTATAAATAGGGTAAGTGTATTAGAGGGTTGTAACTTTTGCCCTTGTACGCACTGAGCTTTCTCTCACTACAACTCTCTTATACTCATTCCAGATATATTGAGCTGAATCAAGATCTTATTTAGATCTTTGTGTTCATACTTACTCTGTTTTTACTTACGATTTATTAAATCTTAATTCAAACATCCTTTCAGATTTTGTCTTAGACTTCTTTGGAGTAGCAACTTTAGGAATATCAACCAACGGCTCCCGATATTGAATCAACATCGGGTTCGATACTAGAACCAAACTTAACATGTATACAAGAATCCTTCCAATAGAAGGAAAATTAGTTGAATTTTTAACCATCGTCTTTGGAATTTGAAGAGTATAAAACCCAACAACTTCGATATTTGTTAGAACCAAAATTCTTGCCTGTTGATACACTTCATTCAAAATCAAATGCCAGAACCTCGCACTTACAATCTCAGTCGCCTTTCTTAGAATGATTGATATATGAAGTGAAATCATCTCAAAGAAGTGAAGCATAATAGACCTTGAAATGTAATTTGCAAAATATAATACAACTGAATTTTTGCCTAATCTAACCTACAATTCCTTCCTGCCAAACACCGTATAACCACCTTAAAAAAGATACTCCAAAGTGATTCATCATATGAAACATCAACGATGATATTTGGATGTCCTTGTCGATGTTGCATGTATAAGAATTATATTTGGTATGATTTTGTAAATGAACTTGGCGAGTTGGGTAACCTTAAATCGACATGTTGAGGAATGTTTTGGCCACGAGATTTAATGAAACATCAAACACTGACACATTCTTGAAAATAAAAATAAAAAAAACAAACAAGTTCTTAAGAGATTGCATTCTTTAAGAATAACATGGGAAGAGGAGGAAGATTTGGTAGGTGGTTGTTTGACATTAGCATGTCGATTTCACTCTGTGTTCTTCAAAAATCTGAACATCAATTTTTTTCATACATTTTCACAAATACATGTTGGGCAAAATAAATTGAATCAAAGCTCGTGCATAAAAATATTCAATCTTTTTAAATCGATTCAATTTTTATGAATTAGAAACATAAAAAAAGAACATTTTTAAAAATATAATATGATTTTAGATATTATCATATTAGAAACAAAATGAAAACTTTTTTCAAAATGATAATCTGATTTAGATGAAAATAATAATGAGAAGATGGGAGAAACAAAGTATAGGTCATGAAAAAAAGGATCCAACCCAACCATATTCCATTTTTCCTCCTAATGAACTGAATTTTTGAAAAAAAAAATGAGAACAAGGAAGACAATGAACGTATATTAAGAAGATTGTGTTTTTTACGTTCATTATACGTGTCTAATTCAGATGAAGAATACCCTTTCTTTTTTGCATATGAACAGATCAAAATTACTCTCCAAATTAAAAAAAATTAATGGAAATAAAGAAAAGACGCACAAGGTAAGATTTGTTCATATAATCACTCCACCTAAATCTGTAGGAGCACATTAGAGTATCCAAAATCCAAAATAAAAAAAAAAGAATCATATTTGATGTTATATAACATTACATATGAGCGGCAAATCCATTAAAGGCATATAAAGAAAAGAAGGTAAACTACTTGTGAATAAGATGACAATAATTAAAAGTATAAAATATTACTTGATTAGATACAGGAAATTAAAAAAAAAATCAGAAATTCAGCCATTTACTGTGAATTCTTACATAAAAGTAGCAAGTAAATTAACAGATTGTCTGTAAACGAATAAAAGAGAGAAATATGAAAATACTTGTTAGTCGCCGGAGACATGGTCATCGGAAACAGGAAAAAAAAGAAGTGGCGACATGGTGGTGATGTGGGTGACAGATAGATAGGGAAAGACTTAGGTTGTGTTTGTCGCGCCACAACTAGCTGATAAGCTAACTTATTTTTCGAGCTTTTTTATGTTGTCGTGTTTGGTAAGCCAAAAAGTAGCTGATAAGCTAGCTTTTTGAAAAGCTACTCAGACTAGCTTTTTAGGAGCTTTTTTAAAATTTTCCAAATATACCCCTTAATTAATTATAGAAACACATATTCTTACATGTCCTTTTATGTAATTTTATATATTTCAGCTAGCTTTTCAGCTAGTTTTACCAAACGTTATTTTTTATCAGCTAGTTTTTCAGCTATCAGCTAGCTTTTTATTTAACAGCTAGTTTTTCAGCCATCAGCTAGCTTTTCAGCTAGTCCACCAAACATAGCCTTAAAATTGGCAACAGAGAGGGAGAGATAGTGGTCGCCAATAGACAGAGTGAGTGAGGAGGGCGTGATCGGCGAGGGGTTGTAGGCGACGATGTGATTGGCTTGCCGGTAACGATGATATGACGAATATGAGAGATGAAGGAATGTGGGCTATTTATTCAACTTATCTAACTATTAAACGTGATTTTGTCATTCCTAAATTAAATGCATTAATTATTTGGAAATTATAATTAAATTCTAAAATTTGACTAATTTGCCCTTTTATGTTTAATTTAACCTAATCTAAAACTATGGGTCCATATTGTGTTATATATTTACACAATACTTGTTGGTTTACATATGATCCTCTATATATAAATATATATATATATATATATATATATATATATATATATATATATATATATATATATATATATATATATATAAATTCTATCCTAATAAATAAGTATCCAATTGTCACGTGACAATTGTTGAGCCCCTCCTAAGCGAATTTTCCCGCTCAAAGTTTCCATGTGAAGTTCCGAAAATGACCTTCCGCCTCTTAACACCCCATCCGCCTTCTTCTCCCATAATCTTGAATATCTCCTGTTACTTCCTAAATTACATTTTGGATTCAAATTTTGAAATTCTAAAATGGTAGATATCCCTAAATCTCGGAAATTATCGACATTCATCTTTTTTATCCATTGATCCGAAAATGGTAGGTCCAACTATTACCGTCAAAAGAAACCTAGCCACGAATCTCCGACCAACTCATTAATCACTCTGCATGCTTTGGCATTCAAAGCATCTTCTAGCTACATGCATCCTCTGGTACCATCAATTATGGAGCTCAATTTTCTGAAATCAAGAATTTCCCTTTACACAATTACGTTCTTTGCTTTCACCCTCGTCACATATTTCCCATTTCATTCGGTTCAGTCGTTGTTTGTATCAACTTTAAGATAATCATTGCTTCACACTTCAGGTTAATCGGTGGATTCTTCTTCTTATTGGCCCGAAGACTACATCTTCTTCAGGTTAGTAGTTTCTTTCAACAAATCCTTTTGATTTAATGGCACTCTACTCATTGAAAGTGTTAAAATTGAAATTGACAGTTTTCTTTAATAGCTTCTTCCGGTTCTGCAACCTGTAATTAAAATTGATGCTTCAAGTCTATGATTCGACAGTCTATGACGGAAATGGTTCGACAATCTACTATTGAAATTGATCTGCATTGTACCATTTGAGGGTACAAATTAACAGGTAAAGTTGTGTTTCATAATTTTAATGAATGTTTAGATAAAATCGATGAGATTTTAACTTTATTAAACTGGTTTTCAATTCTTAAATAGGAGGAATAAGATTATTGTTTTTAGGCATACATATTGGAGATTGGGACCAAAGTTGTGGTTTTTCTAAATGGTTATTAAAATTACTGATTTTTAAAATGGGACGTTAATTGAAGTTTTGATTATTGTTCAAATGGGCATTTCAGAATATTGGTTTTTGGACATTGGTTTTAAAAGTTAGGATCAAAGCTGTGATTTTCCCTTATGGGTATCTTGGGTGGTCAGGTTATTGATTTTGGACATGGGTTGGTTAAATTAGTATAAAAAGATTTGATTACTTTTTTAATTTTTATTTTAGCTTATTGACGTTTAGACACAAGTTTTTAAATTTTAAAATAAAATTTTCTTGCTTCTTGATGTTTTGTGAGTCTTTGATTTCTTGATTATTCTAATTGCAGTCCATATTTGAGTCTACATAATGATTATGCTTTTTGGGTTTTTAATTTTGAATTGATCTTTGCATGGATGTTCTTTGATGAACCTCCATCGACCCCTAATGGAGATTAAGCCAAATAAATATTTATTTCTCAGGTACGTTGTTTTGGTTTTCAGTTTTCCATATAATTTTTTATTTCTGTATTCATCTACAAATGAGCCTTATAATGTTAAATACTTATGGTAGTTTTCCATCTTAAACTACTATTTTCAGCGGTGGGGCAGAAGAAGCGTTTTATGAAGGTTCAATGAAATTTGTTGATTACTTGAGGTGGATTTTGGATTTTACGCAATATGTTGAAGTACCATCCTTAGGTGATCCTGGCTTGCTTCCTGAAGTTGTGGATCATATTGCCCATGGGTAAAATGGTAATTAGATTCATTTTTGTGGTTTTATTATGATGATTGAAGATTAAATAGAAAGCATTGATTAGAGGTAAGGGTATGGGTAAGTAAAAAAATTAAGACATTATATGATTACAAATGACCAAATTGCCCCAAATACCTTCATCATCAGCTCATGCATTAGAAATTAGTTACTATAAATTGAATTTTGACCTTCAAAATCTGATAACACAATGTGAAAGAGCTTCATAAAAAATGGTAAAAAAAACTATTGCAAGCTTTTAATGGGCATAAAAAATAGTGATGCTAGAAGATTTGCTAGAACCTATAAGTTTACCTGTCACTACTTAGCAATGGAACTGATTTGCAGGTAAATATATTTGGTTTATCATGAAATTTTGATATATTGAGAGTGCAATTGGAGCAATCCATGAGACTGATTAAGCAGTATGATCAAATTTTCAATAGAATACCCCAAATGCCATTTCTTGAAAGTTGCATTTGCGTTTGTTCTAAGCATAGATGGAAGTCTTGACTCTTGATGGAAGCTTTTGTTTTAATTTGGTTTTCGTTTGAGTTTGACTTTTTTGTTTTATTAAACCACTTTTTTTAATGGCTCTTCGCCCCTTCCTAAGTGCACTCACTGCTTTTGATTTAGAATATTGAATTGAATTTTCATGAATTTGGAATTTGTTGTTCCTATTATATTTAACTTTTTGTATTGAACTTTTGGTTTGATGTACTTGTAGTTCATATCAATGTCATGCCTTTTTTGAAATAAGAATTGTCAAATTCATATCATTATTGTATATCCTTTTTATGAGTTACTAGTGGTGATTTCGCTCAAAATTATTTGTGTTTATATTAAATTGTTATATTAAGTTATTGTTATAAAAATCCTGACATTTGGAACAACTTAATTTAAGATAACTATGATTTTAATTGTTGTTATATTAAGTTATTGCTATAATAATCTGGGGCATTTTCGAGCAAATTAAATTAAGATAAGGGCTATGATTATAACCGTAAACGTTGGAGAAAAAATAATTTTGGATGTTTAGTTGTATACTTTATTATAAGCATCTTAAACTAAATAATTGTTTTTATATTTAACTATTATTATATTATCACTTTTATTTTATATAGATATTATAGATTTTATTAGTAACTATTATATTTTTATTTTCTATAAAACTATTGTTATTATAGTTAAAGAGAAAAAAAAATTGACACTATATTAGTCATGATAATTATTATTATTAAAATATGTAAGTTATTGTAATTTAGAAGAAAAAAAACTAAACATCGACATAAAATCAAAAGGACGGTTAGATTTTTTTTAAATCGTTATATTTTTAAGCTTAAATCAATATAATATAACTTTAAGACAAAATTACATAAATGGTTATATTTTTTTTAAATTGTTATATTTTTAAGCTTAAATCAATATAATATAACTTTAAGACAAAATTACATAAATGGTACCAAAGGTCACAAGACTATTTTTTGTTTTACAAATAATGTTTGTTGGTTTCCAAAACTTGTGTGAATAATCCATTTTTCTCACTTGTTACTTTTGTCTAATAGTGTAAGGTTGAGTTTATGATCATGGTAATTGGTAAACTATATGGACCATTTATGTAATTTTGTCTTTTCAATAGTGTTTTTTTTACCCGTAGTTTCCACGGGTTTCAACCTAGTATGTATATATATATATATATATATATATATATATATATATATATATATATATATATATATATATATATATATATATATATATGTTCAAGTTCATTTGAGACCATTCTAATTTTGTAAGACCGTGAGACCAAATCTAAAAATAATTTTAAAATGCAAAATAAATGGAAAAATCCAAAAATTCTTTTTTTAGATATTATTTTCGGAACTTGAATTAACTAAAAAAAATTAAAAAAAATCCCGTTTTTTTTAAAAATACGTGAAATATTCTAATAGAGTATTACATTGTACATATTTTAAAAAATAATTTTAAAATGCAAAATAAATGGAAAAATATAAAAATTCTTTTTTTAAATATTATTTTCGGAACTTGAATTAACTAAAAAAATAAATAAATAAATAAATAAATAAATCCCGTTTTTTTTGAAAGTACGTGAAATATTCTAATAAAATATTACACTGTACATATTCTAAAAAATAATTTTAAAATGCAAAATAAATGGAAAAATCCAAAAAAAAAATTTAATATTATTTTCGGAACTTGAATTAACTAAAAAAAATTAAAAAAAATGCATCTCACGGTCTCACAAAATTAGGCCGTCTCACATGAACCTAACCATATATATATATATATATATATATATATATATATATATATATATATATATATATATATATATATATATATATATATATATATATATATATGGTTAAGTTCATATGAGACCATAATATTTTCTGAGACATGTGGACTTATTTATGTCCCTTGATCAAAAATAATCTAAAGCTGAGATCAAAACATACAATCTGATAAGAGACGGTGGAAGTTTTGAAAATTTATCAAAGTTTAGGATTAATGCGATGACACATAGGGGTAAAATAGGAATTATATACTCCAATGGATGATATCTGATCAATTCACGTTCAAAAGTTTGTTCATCGTTCTCGCCCAAATTTTCTCGATCCAAATTTCCTCTCAATCTTATTCCCACCATCTTCCAGAAAAAAATTGCATTTATCTACTTATTAAGGGGTGCAATTAGATGGAATAATCTTGAAAAATCAATTGATAAAATCAATTGATAAAACCCTAGCTTCTTGTTCGATTGGAAGGTATCAAAAACCCTAGAAATTGCAATAATCAAATAGATTTCAAGCTCTGGTACACCAATTAGAAGGTTTTTGTCTAATTGAGCATCAATCATGGCTCATTCTGGTAAAACTGATTCTAATTCTAGCTCTGGTTTGTGTGATGATTCGTCAGAATTAGTTGATTCTCCATCAAAGGATTCAGATCTAAGTTTTCATACAAAGACTTCCCCTGGTGACTTAAAAGATCCAGAACATGAGGAAATTAGATCTATTGCAGGTATTTTAGGTTTCAATAATTAATAAATTAGGTTTTTTTTCCTTGTAATGTCTTAATAATATTGGATTTGCTTATTTGATGAATTATTGATTTGAATTTAGAAGTTGATTTGTTGATTAATGACATGACCTGGTATTAAATATGTATAATACGGGTTGATATGTTAGTATTCCAGATATTCTTATATGATTATGATTTGTATATGATATAGGTTTAGATATGAATTTTAGAATTTTCGAAGATGTTACAGGTGTCCGAACTATAATATAATCTTAGATGTTATTACTACTTTGTTGATTAGTTGGATATTGAAGAATAGTTTAATAATCTGATGTTTCATAAGTTGATATTATAGGTATTCGAATATGATGTCATATGTTACTTCATAACTTTATTTCATTAGATGATATAGTGTTTAAAACGTTAAAGTCTAACTGTTTTTAATACTTTTACATTTATGATGTAGTTTTATTGTTGACAGGTTTAGCTATGAATTTCAGATTTTGAGAAAATTCAATACCAAAGAGTAGAGGATAAAGGATTCAAATAAAGTTCTCAAACAAAGTAACATTATGATTCCAATGAGGACCATTTATGATTTATTTCAGGTATTATGTTGATTATTTCTCTTCTGGTATAAATTTAGTAAAAAGGTTTTTTCAATTTTGATACTCTACGTATTCTTATTAGTATAATCTAAGTTCAAATGTTATTGCATTATTTAATTGAAAGATGTAGTACAAATAGAGTGATATGGGTTTTGTTATCTAAATATCCTCATTTTGTCTAAACTGCTTGATTTGAACCTTTTGGTGAAGTAATGTGTAATATTTAGAGAGCATTTGATATACTATGAAGTTATGTGAAATATTTTAAAATTATGTGTCATATTCTAATTTCAGACATTTTGATATTGTTTGAAACAACTTTCTTTAAAAAAAATTATGTAATATGCAATATATTATTTTAGACATTTTAATTTTGTTGAAACAAATTGTTTTGAATATTTTGGTTAAGTAATGTGTAATATATGATTTTAGAAAAAATGAATTTAATTGGAAACAACATTTTTAGAGCATTTTTTAAAATTTATTGTTTATATCCTAGTTTATTGTTTTAACAAAAGTATGGTTTATTTTCTGATGCAGATGAGATGACAAAATTACCAAATCAACGAAAAATGAGTTTTTCATCCTAAAGAAAAGAATGCACGACAAGGTCTATAAAAATTTATAGTTAATGTACCTCATCAGATAGCTCGTCAACTGATCAAATACACGCCACAAAATATGAACAAGTATATATGACAATATAATTGTAATTTTAGAATATAAGATGTATAATTTTGACATTCAATTGTATTATGTATTTCAAAGAATAATAGATGTAATATTATAGTTATGTAATGTAATGTTAGTAATATTCTATGTTTTATGTAATATGAGATTAAAATCAAACTTTGTGTGTATAATATTCTATTAGAGTAAGATTCTATGTTTTATGTTATAATAAGTAGATATATAATAGTCTAATATACTAATATTATATGTTGTTTGTTTTCCTATGTTTATATTTAGAATATTTTAATAGAATAATGTTAATAAAATAAATTGATTTATTATTTGATAAAAACATGCATATGTGGAATATTCTACTAGAATATTGTTATATGTTATTTGTTTTCCAAAAGTTATATAGAATATTCTAAAAGAATAATGTTGTAGGATATTCTAAGTTATATCTAGATTATTCAGATGGAATAATACCTAATTAAATTTAGGCTTGCTTAATACTCACTGATATGTTATTATTCTGGCTATTCTAATTATTTAATATTTAATATTATGTTGAAATTTAACATTTTGAAACTATGTGTAATATTCTGATATTAAAGTGTAATATTCCAATATTTTTAATGTGTAAAATGAAATTATATTATGTAACATTCTAATATTATAAATTTGTATTTAACAACTTGATATTATATATATATATATATATATATATATATATATATATATATATATATATATATATATATATATATATATATATATATATATATATTGATTTGATGAGTCAGATGTTGCTTCTTTTTTTAGATGTTCTTTTGTCATAAACTACTTGCTTTAATCATTTTATTCAAGTGATGTGTGATATTATAATAGTATTTGACATATATGAAGTAATATGAAATATTATGAAATTATGTGTCATGTTATCATTTTAGACATTCTGATTTTTTTGGAAACAAATTGTTTCAAATATTTTTGTTAAATAATATGCAATATATGATTTTAGACATCATTCTTTTGTTGGAAACAACTTGTTTTGAACCTTTTTGTGAAGTACTGAGAAAGTACTTCATTAACAATGAAGTAATGTGAAATATTTTGAAATTATATGTCATGTTCAGATTTTAGAATATGTAATATTTTAAAATTAAAAATTAATGTTACAAGAATGTTGTTCATTTAATGATTAATGTGTTGTATATTAAGGTATATTTTTCATAATAATGTTGAATTCTGAATATCTACATTAAATTTGGTTATCCTGATAAATTGAATATAATGACATTATTATGTAATATTTTCAACACAGATTATGTAATGTTAGAATTAACTTATAATGTAATATGTAATATTATGATATTATTACGTAATATTTTCAACTTACAACTTATAGTGTTGAACCAAAAAAAATTATAGATAACAAAATTTTATGATGTTAATAAGTAATATTCTGAAAGAATGTTATACGGTGCTATATTATGTCATAGGATGTAATATTCTAATTCGGGGCAACCTTCCCTTTAACTGTGAAGAAAAGCAAAATAACAAACATTTCAAACCAGTGAAAAACATATAACTTTATAGAATCAAATGAATACTTTTTTAGGATAAATATCAAATTCGTCTCTGAAAGTAGAAATGTATTCTATAAACCTGATAGATTAAAAACCACATATTAAGTTTTTAACATATAAGATCAGCAAAATTTTGCCAATCTCAGCTTAGGATGTTGAAAACTTCTAGTTTAAAATATTCAAGTTCCTTTGAATTTGAGCTTCATCACCTAAAACATTATGCAATCTAAAACATAAGAAACACATTTAATGTTATAGTTTATATGGTGAAATATTAGTAATATCTTTCATGTATCATATTTGTTTAAAATTAAAGTATATATGTATAATATTATATTAGAATAATATTCTATTCTTTCTATGACGATAATTAGATGTATAATATTCTAACAGACAAATATTATGGCTTGTTTGTGGATGTTGGTAATTTAATAGAATAATATTCCTGTCTTTTGTTAAATATGTTGTTTTATATATGTATATGTAGAATATTCTAATAAAACAAAGTCTAATTATATTTAGGCATTTTAATACTCATTGAACTTATATTATTTAAGATTCTAAAATTATATCTAATATTAAGATATTGTTATGTAGTATTTTAAATATATAATTTATAGAGTTATAAGAATATCTAGAATTATTTACAAGAAATCAAAATAATTTATAGAAACAATTTTTTGATGCTAATGTGTAATATTATGAAATTATGTTATAAAGTGTAATATTCTAATATAAGATATTATATTCTAATCTAGGTCACCCTTCACTTCAACCAAGTAGGAAACCAAAATAATAAATTTTCGAAATAGCAAGAACCATATAAGTTTAAAGAATGAAATGAGTGATTATAGGATAAATATCAAATATTTATCTAAAAGTTTAAATGTATTCTTAAAATCTAGTAGTGTAAAACCACATTACAATCTTGTACCATAAAAAATCTATCACGGTGTTACAAGGTGTAATATTCTAATACAATGTGTAATATTCTAGTTCGGGTCAGTCTTCCCTTCAACTATGTAGGAAACCAAAATAACAAAATTTTCAAATCGATGAGAACCACATAAGTTTATAGAATGAAATGAATATCTTTAGGATAAATACCCAATTCGTTGTTAAATGTTTAAAATGTATTCTAGAAACCTGATAGCTTGAAAACAACATTTCATGTTTGTACCATAAAATCTGTCAAAATTTATTTTGTTAGATAAAGGGAGGAATGATGAATTTCAAAAGGGTATTACAAAATTATAGTCAGATAACATTATACCAAAAGCCTAGAAAAATATATCACATGATTGTAAGATCTATTAAATATCCATTCATCTCAACACTTGTTAAAAACTTATAATTTGAATATTCAAGTAGGAATTCATTAGCTAAAATTACCCGCAACAAAAAATGAAAGAATTATAAGAATGAAGTACGGTTTATACAAAAATTTCAAATTGAAGTCTACATGCTATAGTATTTTAATCAATGATACAACATAATAATGTAGTATGTAATGTAATTGGTCATAAAACACATAATGCAAAAATTTCTAAGAAAAATACTCCGATCTAATGATCGTTTCTTGAGTACAACCAGTTACTACACATCAATAAGAGCAGTCAATATTGTTCAAAGAGACATCTCTAACCTTTTGTGTTCAAAAAAACTTTTTTTTGACACAATTATAGTAATGATCATATTCTACAAACAAACATAAGAGAAGACAATATTTTCTTTTGTACAACCCTTTTTCTGCAAGCTAAGAAGAAGATATCCAAACTAAACTATGTTGAATAGACCTCCAACATTATGTGTTTGAAGAAGTAAAAAAGTTATTTTTAACAAAACTATGGTAAATTTAATAAAAGTAGTCAACATTGCATTATTTTTCACTAATTGTGACTCATATTTTGGAAATATACTAATATTCTTAAAGAAGAATTTAGTCATGAGAAGGAGTGATACATCTGACTCTTTTTTCATTTAGGATTTTCATCAAACAGGTAGATTGCATGTATAGTTTAAGTGAATTTGTTGAATAACAGTAATTACTTTTTACATACCTTATCAATTTTACAAAACACATTGCTTGAAAAGCGTTGAAAATCAAACCTTAAAAGTGTTCAAAGTTAAACCTTGACAAATTGTAAAAACCATAAATCTGATAAATAGAAATCGAATCTTGAAAGTGCTCAAAATAGATCTAAAACAGCTAAACAAATGTGATTTGATGAAGAATTGTTGAAATTAAAGATCAAATAAGAAAAACTAAACCTTTTTGTTGAAATGGATGATCATGGTGCTAAAAATTGATTAGATTTTGATGGTGATATATGTGATTTGATGAAGCATATTGTTGAAAATAACCTCTATCTGATGATCACCCCCAGATGTCGATAGATGAATATCAACCCGAATCAATCCGATTATCAATTACAGATGTAGAAGAATGAAGAAGATGAACTCGGAAAACACAAAAATCATGAATTTAGTAGCTATGAAGTAGATAGGTTACGATCATTCTTCAATCAATCAATCTAAAAAATCAGAGGATGATATGGTTGAAATAAGTGGACATTTAAGGAGATTGAAGATCGATTACATGAGTAGATTAAAGAATGTTGATCACATATGAGCGATAATCTTGGTAGAAGAATCGAAGTAGATGAAGATGTTCTTGAAGATGACGTGAAAATGAAGCTAATAGTGTATCAGATATGGTAGTGATGTTATATTCAAATTGGTGACTAATCTGCCCCTAATTAACTAATAAGTTAGATTAATTAGTGTTAATCCGTCTTTTTTATAAGCCACAAGATCAAATTTGATGAGAGGCTAAGATTTGGTCCCCATGTCTCACAAAATATAGGTGGTCTCAAAATTATGTTGTCTTTTAAATATTGTCTTTTAAATATGTTGTGTAGGATAACCCAACAAAAATATAATAGAAAATAAACATAATACAAATAGAAAAACTACAATCAAATAAATAAGAGCATTGGGTAGTTGAATATATAAATAAAGATGTTACATAAAGATACGTTTAAATCAAAAGAAAAAACTAACATTCGTCAACTTTGCACAAACAAAAAAAAAAACCTATATCCATTTTATGAATTTTCTTTCTTCATTTAACACCATTCAACCATAGAAACTTGATGAGATAATTCTTCACTAACCTGCAATCAAAATATTTTTCTTGAAAAAGAAGAATCAGAAAGATATTCCAAGCAAAACATTGATGTTTGGAGGGTCACATCCAAGATTGAGTAATACACACAAATCACATATAAAGATTAAATGAGAAACTAAATATAAAGAAAGAATAGAAAAGCTTCATTTGTTTTGGTTGAAAGAAAAAAATCATATTACAATTACCATCGATGCGAAAAAAAAACTCCTTTCTTTAAATCATCATATTTGGATCGTTCGATATAACTCATTTCTTCAAATCATCATATTTGGATTATGAATTCTTCAACTACATGAAAACTTTTGAATCACAATATCTTCAAATCCATCTTACATGTAAGATTTTATATAACACAAAAGACACAAAAGATTGGCCTTTTTATTCTAAACTTGTCAATAAATGCTAATTAAACATAATATAAGTTATAAAAATTTTGAGTGTTAAATCATAATTAAGAAAACTTTTGAGTTGCATTAGTTAAAAAAAGGGGTTTCAAATGAATGTGGTTTGAGGAAGTTAAAAAAGAAAGTTTCAAATGCATGAGATTCAAGGAAAAATGCTAGCTTTATAAGTATGTATGATATATATATATATATATATATATATATATATATATATATATATATATATAATTTAATGGGGTGGGTAATAAATGGAGTGAATTGAAAATGCTCCATACCCGACCCTTTTAATAAAAGGGTAAATAGATACGAGTCATAAACAGGTAATCAAAGCAAAAATTGAAATACAAACCCATAAAATTTTCCTGGATTTGGAGGAAATCTGGTTAAAAGATCGCTATTGACAAGCCTAGTTGTTTCCATCCCTAGTAACCATTATAATTTTTTTTGTAGGTAGTCCCCTTTCATAGGGACCCTACCTATAAAGACACCAAACATGCGTTAAATGCATAAAGCTATACTTTTTTGGTAAAATAAAACATTTAATTGTAAAACAAGTTAACAAATTAAAATAAACAATTAAAGTATCGAACAAATTTACCTTATTACACATTCAAGAGCCACAAAACAGAGTTGAAAAGATCCATACCATTTTTTTTATGTTTGTGTAACCATGGGTTTGTTCTCCCAAGATAATGCAATTACGTAGGAAAGTTGGCAATGCTTTCTTTGTGATCACTACTTAAGAAACTTATTCTGAAGAGGTTATAAAACACAGTTACATATATTTAGTTTTAAAAGAAAGAAAAATGTATTAAATACACATGTTATGTATGGGAGAAAATCTACTTTTCGGTATCCGGAATATACGATAGTAGGTCGTATTCCTAAAATGCAGGCCAGAATATCAGTCTAATATGTACGTTTTTTCCTAAGATCTATGGAGTTGACTTCGTCAATATGAAATGTATCTATACAAATTCCACAATAGCCTAATTCCAAAGAAGGTAGTCATATTTCCAAATTGGAAATAAGTTGGCTATTTTATTAATTAACTCATTTATAATGGTCAGTTTTCTCAATTTCCTAAATTATATGTTGTTCGAGATTTGATTAAATAAACGATGAAGAAAATACTATAAGGCCATTGGTTTATTTATATAATTGTTTTTATAGGAGGATTTAGTGCATGTGAAAGATGACTACGATTGGGTAGTTTTTAGACATATAATATGAGGATTTAATGTTGATTGTTTAGTTAACATCGATGTGAGTACATAGGAATTTGGAGCACTAGTAAAGAGATCGTATTTTCGTATTTACATGTTATGATGTTGTGATACTATGTTAGGTGCTATGACGTGGTGTTATGAATATGTGATATGATTTTATACCATGATTTTATGTTTGACTCCATGCTACAATATCATGATAAGACTTCTATGATTTTATATGTTTATTTTAAGAGTTCTTCCTATATAATGTTATAAGAATGTTATTTATGATTAAATGTTCATTCATATCACATGGGGATGGGCATGATTGACTATGTGAAGTCCCAACACATATTTAAGACACTAAAGACTAGGTGTTGATCACACCTTCGATCACGATCATATTTGCAACCTATAAGTGATATGAGACAAGTTTCACTTTCTTTGATTCAAGTCACTTTTTGACCACCATAATGGTCATTGGCAAACTTATTTGTTCATCCTTGTCATGCATATAAGAGGGCAAAGACGGATTAAATTATGTATCCCCTATCATGCCACAGGAAGGCCGATCAGAATTGATTTATTCAACCCTACGGTGCCATGGGTTACGAGTGACTCCTCCATACAACCATATTGTTAAGAGTAAGAGTTTTGTAGGGGTCATGGGAGGGTGTAAGTTTCATGTGATTTTTTCATCTTACTACTTGTTACACTTATGATGATGATGTTTAAAAGGTTTAAACTTTCATGATGATGGTTAAGATGTATATTCTATTACAAATCCCAAATCCTATGTATCTCACTAGACTTCCCAGACTAACGTACTATTTTAATGTGTCATAGATTCAGGAAAATAAAGTACGAGGTAGTGATATTAGGAGTGGCTTGAAGTTTACTTTCTTGTTTACTTTGGAATATCTTAAAATAATGATTTTTGGGAACACCCCATGAGTTTTGAATGATTTCTTATTTCTGATTTACAAACTATAAACATTTCCATAATGATTTTTGTTAAATTATTATGTTCTTTCCTCAAAGTGTTTTGCTATTCCCGATGAACGAATGTGAGGGATGTTTCAGCTAACTTTTAGAAAGCCTCATAGGTGCCCCTGTAATTTCAAAAGTTGGCATGGATGGTTGTAACAACCCAAATTTCAAACAATTTTTTTTTCATTTTTAATTAATAAATATACTTGCATTAACCATAAATTTCATCACAATTGTTTTCAAATCCACCTTTATTATAATTTGTTTAAAACACCAGAGTGTCCCAAAAGGTAGTAATAAAAGAGAGATAGAGTGCACATCGCGCCATCACGCCTTGCCCTTGCCCTTGGGCTCGGATTTACCTGAAACACATCCATAAACGGTAAGCTTGAAAGCATAGTGAGTTCCCCAGAGCACACCCACACATAAGCACAAAGTATATCATATATGCTAGTCAGTTATACAAACATATAACCCTTGCAAGCCAACACATAGGGAAGCCCTGGAAAGCCTCTAGGGTCTTACTCCGGGTGCCATAGGAACCCCCACATGGTCTTAGCCCAATGCCTCGGGAACCCCCTAAGGTCTTTGACCTAGGATACCAAGGAAACCCTCCTAGTTCTTATACCTAAGTGCCTCGGGAACCCCCACCCCCCTAAGGTCTTTGACCTAGGATGCCAAGGAAACCCTCCAAGGTCTTACACCTGAGTGCCCCGGGAAACCCCGAGGTCTTCCATACAAGCATAATCACAAAGCATATAGTTTCACAGAATGGCTAACACGTATCACATATCACATAATGGGTCGGCCTTGGTGCCTTAGACCCATTGGTATGGTGAGGAGACTCACCTCCGTCTGCCGAAAACCAAAGCTACTCTCCTAATAATCCGGAAATCCCGCGGGATGGATAATAGTATTAAATAATATTAGATCCTTAAATTAATCAGGAGGGAAAAAACCCAAGCCCCAACCCTATTCATACGGCCCAATTAATCTTCCTTTGATAATGGGCCCAAAGTCCAAGTCTAAAATTACTAATGGGCCTCTTGGCCCAATAAGGCCCACACAAAAGTCCATGACCCAAATCCAAAGATATAGCCCATATTTCACAGAATGCAGTCAACCCAATAACCAAGATGAGGTCCAAAAGTTTGCCAGCCCAAAACAAAAACGGCTTAATCTGCCTTGCGTACGCTCAACGTACCACTTTGGCACGCGCCGCGTACTAGGCTCTCAAAGGCTATGCCCAGCATACACTGAGTACGCCTGGCGTTCGCCCGAGTTAAGCCCTTTCCCCATTAAGTGCTTAATATCCCATTCTTTTACATCCAAAAGCTAGATCTGAGTTCTTTAACATGTCCTAAGGCATAAAGTTGCTAACTTTATGTCTTTACATGTTCCATATACCTCCAAAACCATCATTAAGACCTTCCCAAGGTCTTTAACTCATGCTCAAGGTCAAGACTACCACCAAGATCCTATTTTTATGCTTCTAGATGGATTAAGGACCCTAGATCTGACTTTCTAATCAAATGGGGATGACCAAGTCAACAAATGAGGTCCAAAGCGCATCAAAGGGACCACCTACAAAAACCCTATCAAGATCTAAAGAAATAAGAGGAAAGATGCAAGCTTTTTACCTCCAAAAGCTTTGAAAGATGATTATGATGCAAGATCCTGAAGCACCCACTTGATCCAAGCTTGCTTCATCAACTCCTCCTCTTGAAATGGACACTAAAAGACCACACATACACACTTATAAGGCTCAAAGGTGCTCTCTCAAGGTTTCCAGAGGTGTAATAATGTTTAAGGGAAGTGGAGGCTCTCTAGGGTTCACTCCAAGGAGCTTAAAGTCATTTATATAGGCCTCAAGTCCGAGAATTAGGGTTTTGCTCTCTGGTGCGTACGCCCCACATAGCTCATGGTACGCCCAGTGTACCTCCAAACACCCGCAACCAGAAAGGGACTTAGTATGCTAAGCGTACACTTAAGTACACCCAGCGTACTAAGGGACCATTTATGCCAAAAATCCTTATTCAAAGGTTCCAAGACATACCTTTTTTTATTTCAGACGTAACAACTCTCCCCCACTTGAACTAGACTTTGCCCTCGAAGTCTGCAGCTGCGAATAACTTTGGGTAGTGCTCCCGCATCTCCTCCTGTGGCTCCCAAGTCCATTCGGAGCCCCTTCGGTGCTGTCATTGCACTTTTACCAACTTCAACTCCTTATTCCGTAGACCCTTCATCTTCCGGTCTATAATGATGACTGGTCTCTCCACGTAGTTCAAGCTTCCATCCACCTGAATGTCATCCAAGGATATAACCGAAGACTCATCAGCAACACACTTTCGAAGCTGAGAAACATGGAAGGTGTTGTGAATCTGGCCAAGCTCCTCCGACAGCTCTAGACGGTAAGCCACCTTGCTAACTTGGGCCGTGATCCTGAACGGGCCTATAAACCGAGGACCAAACTTGCCCCGCTTCCGAGATCTGATGACCCCTTTCTAGGGCGACACCTTTAGCAATACGAAGTCCCCCACTTGAAATTCCAGGTTTGATCAATGACGATCAACATAACTCTTCCGACGACTCTGAGCGACTCGCAATCGCTCCCGCACCTGCTGAATCAATCCAGTCGTCTTAAGCACTACTTCCATGCTCCCCATGACCCAGTGTCCAACCCCATCCCAACACACCAGAGTCCTACACCTCCGACCATACATCATTTAGAAAGGGGCCCGATCAATACCGGCATGATAACTATTATTGTATGAAAACTCTGCCAGTGGGAGATATGAATCCCAGCTTCCTCCAAAGTCCAGCACGTAGGCACGAAGCATATCCTCCTGCGTCTGGATTGTCCTCTCACTCTGGCCATCGGTCTGAGGATGGTATGTCGTGCTGAAATGTAGTCGAGTGCCTAGTTCCTCGTGGAACCTCTTCCAAAACCTAGATGTAAACCGGACATCCTTATCCGAAACCACCGATACGGGCACCCTGTGCGTAGCCACCACTTCCCGAACATAAATATCTGCCAACTTCTCTGCGGATATGCCCTCAAAAAATCGAAATGAAATGGGCACTCTTCGTCAATCTGTCCACGATAATCCAAATGGCATCCATGCCTCTCACCGTCTTTGGAAGCTTTGTAATGAAATCCATCGTAATCTCCTCCCATTTCCACATAGGGACAGGCAGCGGTTGGACCTTCCCATGAGGCCGCTGATGCTCGGCCTTGACCTTCCTGCAGGTTAAGCACCACTCCACGAACCCGGCGATCTCCCGCTTCATGCAGGGCCACCAATAACTCAGTCTCAAGTCTCTATGCACTTTTGTAGCCTCTGGGTGTATAGAGAACTTAGACTTGTGCGCCTACTCTAACAATCTCTGCCTCACTCCCCCTGACACGGGTACCCACACCCGACCACACTGTGTCAAAAGGCCACGGCTGTCCTTTACAAACAAAGGATATTTCCCACGAATTCTCTCTATTTTGCAATTTTCCTTCTGTACCCCATCGACCTAAGCCTCCCTGATCATATCCAACAATGGCGAAGTCACAATCATCCTCAAACAGATGTCCCTAATTGGGGATCCCGTTGCCTTGCGGCTCAAATCGTCTTCCACCACCTTGGCCTTTCCTGGATGGTATAAAATCTCGCAATCATAATCCTTTAGTACATCTAGCCACCTCTGCTGACGCATGTTGAGGGTCTGCTGGTCCATCAAATACTTCAGACTCTTGTGATCGGTATAGATAGAGAACCGCACTCCATACAAATAATGCCTCCATATCTTGAAAGCAAAAACCACTGCTCCCAACTCCAGGTCATGCGTAGGATAATTTGCCTCGTGAGGCTTCAACTGCCTCGAGACGTAGGCAATCACATGCCCCCTCTGCATTAGCACCGCCCCCAAACCCGAGATCGATGCGTCGCAATATACCACTAAATCACCCAATCCCTTCGGTAGAAGTAAGACCGGAGCCTCACATAACCTCCGCCTCAGGGTCTCAAAGGCTATCTGCTGATCCTCACCCCACTGAAAAGTAACATTTTTCTTGGTTAAGCAGGTCAATGGAACTGCAATCTTGGAAAAGTCCTGGATAAATGTCCGATAATAACCCGCTAGGCCCAAGAAACTACGGATTTCTGATGCATTCCTTGGTACTTCCCACCGCATCACCGCCTCTACCTTGGTTGGGTCAATCGAAATACCCTCTTCATTAATGACATGCCCCAAAACTGAACTTCCCGCAGCCAAAACTCACACTTGGAGAACTTCGCATAAAATTTCTCTGCCCTCAGAGTCTCTAATACCTCCCACAGAAGCCGCTCATGCTATTCTTTGGTCTTGGAATAGACCAGAATGTCATCAATAAAGACGATCACTGACTGATCCAGCATTGGCCTACATACCCGGTTCATGAGATCCATGAACGTTGCGGGGGCATTGGTGAGACCAAACGACATCACCACAAACTCATAATGCCCATATCGGGTCCTAAACGTTGTCTTTGGTATATCCTCATCCCGAATCCTCATCTGGTGATATCCCTACCGAAGATCTATCTTGGAGAACCAAGATTCACCTTGAAGCTGGTCAAAAAAATCATCAATCCTAGGTAAAGGGTAACGATTCTTCACCGTTAGCTTGTTCAGCTCTCTATAATCGATGAACATTCTGTGCGATCTGTCCTTGTTTTTCACAAACAGAATTGGTGCTCCCCAAGGAGAGCTGCTCGGACGGATGAACCCTCAGTCTAGCAACTCCTGGAGTTGCATAGATAACTCCTACATCTCCGGAGGCGCTAATCGATATGGTGCCTTTGCCATCGGGGCGGCACCCGACACCAAATTGATGCAGAACTCTACTTGCCTCTCCGGAGGCACTCCTGGTAACTCTTTGGGGAAAAACGTCCCGATACTCCTATACCACGGGCAAACTGCCCACACCTGCCACTGTCTCCACCCTCGTATCCGAGACATAAGCCAAAAAATCCCGTGCAGCCCTGCTGCAGAAACCTCCTAGCCCGTGCCGCCGAACAGAGGATCGGTCCCTGCGAGGCCCTCTCCCCATGCATAACTAGTTCTCCCCGACTTGGGGTTCAAACACTGATTGACTGGCGCTCGCAATCTATCATGGCCTCATGAGCTCCCAACCAATCCATGCCAATAATCACCTTCGATCCTCGCAACGGTATCGGGACTAAATCGACGCGGAACTTCTCACCATGCATATTCAGAACACAGTCCCGATACACCCTCGCAACACTCACGGTGCGGTCATCTGCAATTTCCACCTCAAGCGGGGAACCCAAAGTCCCCGGCGTATCCCGGAATTTCTTGCTAAGCGCAAGAGACATAAATGATCGGGTAGCTCTTGAGTCGAACAAAACATTGACCGACATACCATTGACCAAAAAGGTCCCTATATCACCATAATACAAAAAAAATAAGCATAACAAAATGAACATGGAGAGAGATGAATAAACACGTACCAGTCACAACATCCGGTGCTGCCCGAGCCTCCTCGGTAGTCAGCTGAAATGCACGGCTCTTAGCCACTGGGGCGTCCTCCTTGGCAGATCGGCCATCGGTGATTCTCAAAGTAGCAGGCGCGGGCGCCGCTACTGCTCCTCCTCCTCCCCGCAACCTAGGACAACCGGCCCGCTTGTGGCCGGTCTGGTTGCAGTGGAAACATATCAGGCCCTTCCTAGGGCAATCCTTGCTCACGTGGCCCGATTGACCATAGGGATAACATGTCATGCCTTGTCCCCTACATGTTCCTCCATGTGACCTCCCACATTTGGCACACCGGCCCCGGTTCTGCTGGCCCTGACTAGACGAATCCGAGGTCTTGGGCTTTTTAGCCTGTCCTACTGCTGCCTGGGCCTGCTCCGGCTTCCGCTTCGTGCGGAAGTCCAACTCCATCTAGCTTTCGCGGGCCTTATCCACCATCTCATTTAGGGTCTTGCTAAATCTATAGAATTTGTCTATATGCTTATTAAAAAATGGCAACTTTGTCCTTTTTAACCACCACCACGATTATCGCCTTCAACCAGTGTGACCACCACCAGCGACTTTAGCCCCTATCATCACTATTATGATCACATTCAACATGCACCAACACCACCCTACGCAACTGTCATCACCATCGCCGCCGCCGCCGCCTTCAGCCACTACCACTACCATAAGTAGATCCTTCAGCTACTGGCATCGCCACTACGTCCTACAACCACTACCATCACCACTATCATCGCCTTCAACATATATCAACACCACCTTTAGCAACCGTCACCACCATCACAACCTCCACCCACCTCCACCAACATTGTCAAGTTTAGCCAGTGCCATCATTACCACCTTTAACATGAACCGCCACCACTATAACTACCTTCAGCCTAAACCACCACCACCTACAACAACTATTAGCCACTGCCGCCACCATCGCTTCCTTTAGCTACTGCTGTCACTACTACCTCTAGCCATTGTTCATAAGGAGAGAATAAGAAAGAGTAAAGGGGTGATTGTGTGTTGAAAAAAGACGAGGGCTTTTTTAACACAACTTTACTAACTGAATGTTAAAAAATATAAATCTGTCATTTTACGTATACTTAACACACCTTTACCAACTGAATGTAAAAAAATGACTACATTTACAACTTTTTGAAATAATAGGTCGAAATTTGAAGCGAATTTTAGAAATTGTCATCACCTTGCCACTTTTCGGACACCAATGGACCATTTTTGAAATGTTGTCCATTAAGAAGCATCAACAAAAATGTCCGAAGTATCGTCTTACGAGATTTTGGGAATGACTTAAATTGAATTTCCACCGTCAATTTAATTAATCTAAGGCTCTGAGATTTATTCACGTCCAAGAGTGATATCTTGAATTCTCGTATTCGATTCTACAAGATGCGTATAAAAAAAGTCAAGAAAACGAGGGCTACTTTGCCTAATATTTCAAAACTACACTGGGCTTGTAAAATATAAGTTGGGCTTCTATATGAATTTTGTATATAAGAAAATATAATTTATAGTTGACAATCAAAATATTTGATTTTGTCGCTTGAAGTGTCAAATTATAATCTAAAAAATATATACAACGATTCTTTTATTATTTTTATAACAATAGAAAAATTGATAGCTAATATTAAATATGATCATCAAACCAATAATGTTCTCGAAATCGTTTTATACATATGGATTTTGTATATAATTACATCACTTAAAAAAAAGAGCATTATGAAAGGATGTTTTGATCTGGATTCAATTATCCGACCTTGACATTCTAGATTTAAGTACGATTTTGATTTTATATGACGATTCTTTTGTTATTTTATTTTTAACTAATTATTTATTGTTTTTAGTGTTAGATCAATTTTTAAGTGTTTATTTTTAGAACTCTTATTTTTTTAGGATTTTCTTTAAAAAAAGGTTACTTCATGATCAATTTGTCTTCATTTGATTGTTAATTAAAAAAAACCGTTGTCCGCACTACTTGTATGTGCTATATGGTACTTGAAAGAATTATTTCTGTTATTGCATACTCTAGTTATTTTTTCTAGATATCCTCAAAATTTTTAGAATTGATAAATTATGTATTGTAGCATTTATATATAGTATTTGCTTAAAGTGTATTTCAGGATAGGTGATGAAAAACGTTACAGCCGATGCAAGTGCTCCGCCACCCTCTTGAGCCATATGTGGCTGCAAATTAGAGGTGGTGGCCAAATGGTTCAAAGTTGTCACCTCTATGGTAACCGCATATTTGTTTAAAGTGCACATTATGTTGTATCATACACTTAATCCGTTATTTCTAACATAATATCGTATTTATTATAGAACAGGCCCTTTATCTATTGCATATTTATATCGTGTTAAAATTTATGGTAAAATACATGGTATCAGAGTTATAACGAGAGATATAATGAGAGTTATACACTTAATCTGTTATTTCTAGCATAGGGTCATATTTATTATAGCCCAAACCCTTCATCTATTGCATATTTATATTGTTAAAATTTATGGTAAAATACATGGTATTAGAGTTATAATCTCTCTCTCTCTCTCTCTCTCTCTCTCTCTCTCTCTCTCTCTCTCTCTCCTTTGATAATGTCACCGATGTCACACCCTTAGTTTCAACGCCACTATTATCCTTCTTCCCTATATCTCTTTACTACCTTTTTCTCTCATCTCTATACATCGATCTCTACGACCAATAACCTTCCCCCAACCAATAATCAAAAACCACATAAGATTACAAACATGAAAGCCTGTGTACCTCTTATCCTTGACCTCTACAAACTTAACTATGATGCTTCGCGTGACCTATTCGATACGCATTGCAACGCCTATTGGTTGTTTCCCATCTTGACGACTCCTCCACTCGAACCGACTTGGAGAACACAATTGGTATAAACTCAATTTCCTAGTCAATATGTGGATGTATGGGACTATCACCCAATATATTATCAACATGATCCTTAAGAAAGGTGCCATTGCCAACTCCATTTTGAAAATCCTCGAGGGACTTTTTCAAGACAATAAAGACACATATGCGATTGAGCTTGAAAACAAGTTTCAAACCATGGTTCTAGGCGACCCTACAATATCCTAATATTAACAAAAGATGAAGCTTCTTTTGGACCTCATGGCTAATATTGATGCTCCCCTACCTGAAAAGACCCTCATAACCAACTCGATGAACATATTTTGTTCACAAATTGTGAGAACATTACTGACATTATTGTTGGGATTTCATGGCATCAATACACATGATCATGACAGCGGAAACACAAACAAAAACCTATATATACATGCACTATAGAATCTAGGTTTTACTAGTTATATCAACCTACTTTTAAAAATCGAACAAAAAAATTGAATACTAACATCTTGTTGCTTTGATTGTGATCTCATAACAGCCAAATCTTGCAATGGATTAATGACCTAAAGTAGAATCCCTCTAATATACTTAGACCCAAAACTCCAAGAAGCTAATAAAGATTAACCCTAGCTTATAGTTTTACAAAAATTCTACAACCCTAGGAGATGGGTTATAATTTTCGCAGAATAGGAGAGGGAGGGAGAGGTGGTCAGTTTGAGAGAAGGAAATCAACAGTTAGGGTTTAAACCTAGCAGTCTATTTATAGGCAGCAGATAAATCCTAAATTGATTTAAACTCTTAGCCATTATCCTTACCCTATTCAAAACCTGCTTATGCTTATCCCTATACAGGGAAGCCAAAACCATCCCATATACTCTTCCACATCTTGTAGAATATTCTAACTAATCTCTAGGAATTAATTAATATTCAAGCTCTTCAATTAATTAAAACAATTTAATTAATTCCAAAATAATTTTCAATGAATTTATTAATTACTTAGTAAATTAACATCTAATTTTTTTTCTCCAATTCCTTTAAAACTAATTGTGTTATGAGGCCAACCCAAAAGGACCCTGCTATTATTAGAAATAATACCCAACAATTAATAATGTTGGATACTATTTTTAACATTTATATGCTACCATGTTCTGCGACTGAATTTCCTATAATCCCAGTCTATGTTTCTTATAGGTGAATAACACTTGTCATGCTCTAGACTGTATCAATCGATTCATTCTATCACTCATCTTCTTTAGCTGTTATTTACAAAAGTTCTTCTTTTAACACAATCAAACTTTCTCATCAAACAGAAGCAATCACCATTTTAAATCCAAGTCCAACAATAATCATCAAGGAAGGGGACCAAGATGAAAATCAATCCAAACTCCCTTTATGGATTACCATTTGGTTATTGTCTCTTAGAAGCCATTCTTGCTGCCTTTAATGGCCTACACTTAGCATCCTTTATGAGCATTGTTTTCTTATCGACCATTTAGTTACTTCCATATAATATCTTTATGGTTTTCCTCTACCACAAGAACCCGTAAGGCCTCCTCGGGGTCTCCTTAACCAATAGACAACCCCTTAACAAACTTCCCTTCACACCACTACACCCATCCCAACCCTCACTCCACCTTTGCAATGGTTCCCTCATATGACTTTAGAGTAACCTATATATTCCACATAAGAGTTGAACACGATGTTTGTTCATGATGCAACTAATTCCATATGGTATATGAATGCTAACACGACCTTCCACCTTGCCTCAAACAAATGCTTACTCATTTCTTTTAACACTAAAAGCAAATTTAAACAATGTCCTTATCACATATTTTACGATTAGAATCTAATTTATATATGTTATTTACAAAGTATAATAATTTTTTCACACATTTTGATGAGTTTGAATTTTCTATGAAGGATTTCCAAACATACCAAATTCTACTTAGCTGTCATAACTCGTGTGATCTCTCTCTAGATGTGCCTCATATTCAGTCTCATGTTTCTCTTATTTTCTTAAGTTTATCGTTCATATGAACACTTTTTGCTACATCAATACTCGTGTCCTTTAACCTTGATTTTCTAGTCAGTTTATTGCTTGTTAGAAAGGAAATCTTAAATTATCATGTTCCACATGTAAACTTCAAAAACATGTTCATCATCCACGTTCTAATAGAGTAACTGTATAGTTTATGAGGTATTTGATATTGTCTATTCATACTTGTGAACTTCTCATATTCCTATTTGGACTGGTATAAGTTATTAGATTATCCTTTGCATTTTGTGGGTCCATCCCTTATGCAATAAATTTAACTTCTTTGGTAATTTTTTATTTTATTTTTGCAGTTATATCCACAATCAATTAAAACATGAAGTAAATCCTTCCAATTTGACCATGAGGTAAAGTTTTACAACTATAAATTCCACTCTTTATTTGACACAATTTTTTTTCATACCTCATACCTCCTGTTTTGATCAAAAATCAAATGAGTGAATATCAACCAAATTGAATGAGAGGTTGTGGTATTGTAGGTAAAGTGATTATCGAAATTGGAACAAGATTACACAAGTGATTTACTAAGAAAGCGCTTGATCCTTGCTAGGATCTCCAGAACAAAACATTGGGAGGTGATAATGATCACCTGCCTTGTTTATGTTTATTAACTGAAAGACGGATTAAAAAAATGAAATTCAGTAAACGAGTATAATTATTGCAATGATTCTGGTTGTGGCTAGTGTCTGAAGTACATGTGTATTTATAGTCTAGTCTAAGTAACAATAAGTTTTATATTTTCGGGATCATATCGAATAAAAATGAACATGTTGGCTTGACATGGTATTTCCGGGTCTTTTGTTTGGTAAAAACGTTTCTTCGTTGAGAATGAGTTTTATTTTGGCTAATTCTGTACATGTGAGAAAAAGACAAAAAAATATATCTGTTAGAAATGTAAGCAAATAATAGTAATGATAATGATCAGGATCCTGAGATATGTTCGGGATCCTGAAAGTTCTTGAAGATCGGAGTTCCTAAATAGGGTTGAGTATCTTGACCCTAACAATTACCCCTAAATTGTACCTACGGAATATTAAAGCTAATCTTAGAACATTTTAAGTTATAATTTAATTTAAACGAAGATAAGGTTTTTAAATTTCAAACCCTAACATATAGTATTTTATCCGTTTAACCCTCATGATGGCAAGGTCAAATAAGTCCTCTCTCTCCTGTTTCCCAGATAAATAGGGGTAAATAATGAGAAATTCTTTCACTCATTCTTTGATCCTCATCAACTATCCTAGAAGTATCCTTTTTTCTCATACTCTCTAGTTTTTGCAATCTCTTAATCATGGGTAAAATGATTGTTCATTCTCACATTAGCATCGCTGCCCTTTCTGACAAAGACTTCATCGATCAAAAGCTCCTAACTTATAGTGAGACTTGTTCGTTTGATGATGAGGATGTTGGACTCCTGAAATCCAATGGGTATTTTTCCCATAGATACAATTTTCAGGTCATATGATGCTATGATTCAACATTTTGTTTCATCCTCTTAGTTATGCTTTCCTGAATATCCATTTTATTTGGGTTTAATGTACCCCTTTTATGTAACACCCAAAAATCAGAAGGGCCAAGAAAGGAAAGAAAACCCTAAGTCAAAGGGTCAACTCGTCGAGTCCAGGGAGGAACTCGATGAGTCGGAGCGGGATTCGGGGGATCGATTAAGTAACCGACTCGACGAGTCGGCAAAGAGGACTCGGCGAGTCCGGTCTGAAGAGGGAAACCCTAAATCCGTGACTTTGTGCACTATTTAAGCATCTCATTCTCTCCCTTAGGGTTCCTTATAGCCTCTCTTATCCAGAATACGTAAGCCTAAGCCTCCATTGTTGCATATTCAAGCTTTCTTGCCATTTTGGGTGATTTGAAGGAAGAAGGAAGAAGGGAACCATTGGGGATTCAAGGCTTGGTAGTAGATCCAGAGTTTGTGGGATTTTCCAGAGCATTTGAAGGTAATGAGTCACTACCTTCACTCTTTTGCATATAGATCAACCTTTAACATGAGATTTGGTGCTTTTAGGGCAAGTTTAAGAACCATTTCGAGTTAAAAGCCCAGATCTGAAGTTGCTACTTCAGATCTAAGTGTATCTTGGCCTAGAGAATCATACAACATCAGTCTATGGGTTGATTGTTAAGCCTATTTGTCTTAAACCCTAATTTATAGTGTTTTGAGCCTAGATCTCCTTAGCTACACGTAAAGTTTGCCACTTTACGTGAGGAATAGGCTTTAGAAGAGTGGATCTACAGTTTGGAGTCCATGCATGACCCAAAAGCCTCTAAATATATGAAGGACTGAATAGACTCGACGAGTTCTTCGAGTGGACTCGGCGAGAAGTATGAAGATGGGGATGAACTCGACGAGTTGGATGAACAACTCAGTGAGTCTATTGAAGAATTCCTTGAACTCGGCGAGTCTGTTCTTAGACTCGGCGAGTCAAGTCGCGAAACCCCAAACCCATCGAGTTAAGACTCGGATTAGTGAGTTGAGTGGGGACTCAATGAGTTGGACAGGACAGGACTCGTAAATCGGTAGACTCGGCGAGTCAGGGGCTGACTCAGCGAGTCGAGTCGCGAATGAAAGGATTTTGAGCGTATGAACTCATCGAGTCAGTAGGCAGACTTGGCGAGTAGGGTTGACCTGGAAGGTTGACTTTGACCAGGACTTTGACTTTGACCAGAGTTGACTTAGTTTGACTTCTAGAGTTCAATTTGAAACTAAGTGTTATATTGATATTAGTAGCTTGAGGAGCTAGTGGGGCAGCGGTTCAGAGAGTTGTCGGACAGCAGCCAGAGGTTTATCAGCAAAGTTCAGCAGTGCGAAGTGAGTCACCTCACTAGTTGTATGGGTCTACGGCCATAATGTCGGCCCATGTAGTTTTCTATGATAGGAAGACCCGAGGGTTAACCCTAGGCATTATGCATGAAAGACCTGGAGGCAGCTCCAGCACACAATATGTTATAATGTATGATAGGAAGACCTGGGGGTTAGCCCTAGGTAATATGATAGGAAGACCAGGAGGTGTCTCTTGGCGCACTGTATGCTATTTTGTATGGAAGACCAGGAGGTGGCTCCTGGCACACTATATGCGGAGTAGCCTAGTAGAGTAGTATGTATAGTTGTATTTGTGATACTTGCATGAAAGACCGGGAGGTGGCCCTTGGCAACTGTCAGTAAGACCCAGGGAGTGGCCCCACGCTTGACCAGGAAGACCACGTGCGGCCCACGACATAACCACAAGACTATGTTTGGCATATAACACCTTGGCAAGACTATGTTTGGCACATAGCACCTTACTTGATTATGGATATGTTGGTTATGTATGGCTCTTTGCTATGTATGGCATGTATGGATCAGTTGTTTTGTATGGTATGTGGTATCTGGGGAACTCACTAAGCTTCGTGCTTACAGTTTTCAGTTTTGGTTTCAGGTATTTTATTTTCAAGGAAAGGAGTCCGCTCGATCGTAGTGCATCACACTATGTTTTCCGCACATGAGATCTTTGGGATTACACTCTGATATGGTTTTATGATAATATTTTTTTATTACCGACACTTTGGTTTGTCACGAGATATTGTAATCAATGTTTTTATACTGATGGTTTTATGTAATAACTTATTTAAAAATGAAATTTTTGGCCTTAAATTTTGGGATGTTACAAGTTGGTATCAGAGCCTTGGTTTGAGGGATTCGAACATACCCTTAGGTGTGTCTGAACTCAAACTAAGGGCTTGGTATGAAAGTTTTCAAGAGGGAAAACAATCTGAAAAAAGAAAAGGACATTGAGAAGAACAAAGTGTGCGATGCGTGCAATCAGCCGAGCCCGAGTAAGTTTACCCCAGGATACCCATACAAGTTATTATTATGTTATCAGTTTCAGTACAACAACATGCTAGAATAGGACTAAGGATCTAGGAATGATGCCTAATGTGCCTGCTTTATGTGCTTCGGCTTATGAGGATTGCAAGCTAGTACTGACTAGACAGTAATAGGATAGTCTGTTTAGGTTATGCCTGATTATATGAGCTTAGCATCGCATGCTAGTATAGATTCTTGTTATGTGGATAGAATTGCTTGATTATGTTCTGGTTAGATTTCCCTTCTGTCTGAATGCTACTTGCTTTGTGCTTTGTGGGACTCTGAGTGATGAGAGTTAGCCATTAGGTGAAAACACCAAGTCACATGTGATCAGCGTGGAATAATCTCAGAGGGTTGGATTTGCCCGTATTGCGCAACTCTCGTCTGAGTCTAACCGTTATATGGATGAGTTTGTTACTCGAAGGATTATCAAAGCCTCATCACATGTGATGTTATTTAGGTAATGGCTAATTGGCATTACAAAGAGGCCTTCAGTAGCTGAGGACTGGTTGCGGGTTGGAGGTAACCCTAGGGCAAGCCTAGGATGAGAGTAGTGCTAGGAACAACGTTAGTAGTAGTGAAAGGGACTTGGTGAAGTTGAAGCAACCCTTGAGGAAAGTACGGATAGATTTGGAAGGTAGTATGGACCCGTACTACTGGAAGCAGAGGATCCGTACTCGAGTCAAGGAGGGCCGAGATGGAACCAGGAATCTTGGATAGTGTGTGAGAGCTCTTGGGGTATGTTTTGATCCGGAAATTTATGTGTTTATTTCCAGTATGGTGACCACGCATCATGGAGCAGGGGGTTCAGGATCTGGGTCAGGATTGGATTCAGGTGCAGGGTCCGAGCATGCGGATGATGGGTTACGCCAGTTCATTGCGTCCGAGATCACGAGAGGTATCCTTGATGCGACGCCGGTTATCTTCTGGTCGATCAAGGAAGGGATCATTGAGCTGATGGAGGATCGCCTCCGAGCTTTCAGGAGCAATTTGGCATCTGGCCAGGTGAGTACACACACACACAGTCCTTCAAGGACTTCAAGGGAGTGGTGCGACAGATTTTCACGTGGTGAAGAACCCCATTGCTGCTAGGAGATGGATCGTAGACATCGAGTCTACACATCTGATGAGCTTCTGCCTAGAGGGGTCGAAGGTCGGCTTTGCGGCAGAATGTTTGAGAGACAGAGCCAGAGACTGGTGGGAATCAGTTGGTGATTCCTTGGGAGCCACATCCATTGAGGCTATGACCTGGCCCGACTTTGTGACCAGGTATAGGGCGGAGTTTGCACCGGCGGTGGAGCTTCAGCAGTTGGCCAGAGAGTTCCTAGACATGAGACAGAAGACAGAGTCGGTGGCGGAGATTACCACCAAGTTTCGGGAGAGGGCCTTATTGGTGCCTCAGTATGCAGGGGATGATGAGATGCAGAGGAACCGCTATCATGACATATTAAGAGCGGATATTCGGGAGCATCTCAGCTTCTCGGCATACTCGACCCTCGACTCTATGATTGTCAGGGCACGGGAAAGGGAGATTGATTTGGAGCACATTGCGAAGAGGAGGTCGGATCAGATGTATGCTTTGGAGGGTCCCGGGAAGAGACCCAAGACTTCAGATCAGCGGTTAGCGTGCCGGCATGGCTGAAGTCAGTGCAACATGTGCGGGAAACTGCACGAGGGAGTTGGTCGTTCCAAGGGTTCCGGCTGTGACAAGTGTGGCAGTCTTGGTCACGTTAGCAGGGACTGACCACAAGTGGCAAGCCCATTATGTTTTCACTGCAATCAGGTACGCCACAAGAAGGCCGACTGCCCGACGATGAGGGGAGAAGCGGGAAGTGCGTCTGCCCCGACAACTTTGAGGTTTACGTATGGGTGAGAGGGTAGGGCCTTGCAGTGACAGATGAGGGAGATCTGGATTACAGCAGGGAATGTTGCAGGTATGTATCTATGGCTATTTTCGATTCTATGCGTATTAGGGTTGTTCTTACCCTGATCTCTGGTGATAGTATGTATGGGTTGTCTCTCTACTTGTATTCGGATTGTACTTTCAGAATTGTCTTATGCCAATTGCATACTAGGAACTATTAGTAGCTAGTGCAGAGTCATCTCTCACTTCGGGTTCGAAATGTCCAATATTATCTCGATTATGACAAAAAGCGGTCCAGGAGCGTTGCGTAAAGGACGATGGGCAGGGTACAGGGAGTAGCCCTCCACCATTATCAGGGTTTGGTGGCTCTGGCCTTGGTACTTAGGATAGTTTTGGGAAGCATTAAGGGAAGTGGTCTATCACTGATGGAGTTGCTCTGAGCATCAGTTGGAGCCCATGGGATTATCAGTATCGCGATGCAGGAGGTGTTCATCTAGTATTCGGTAATCGTACGGTATTTGGAATGGGCTAGTGGTGGATCGCTAGCGACATCAAGGCGATGGTAGTTATCACGCCTATTGTGCAAGGGAGGAAGGAATGGAAATCCTCGGGTTTTTCACATGCAACAAAGATTTAGCCAAAGATAAGTGGGGGAGAAGCAATCATGTTATGGAAGAAGCAACGATTTTGGAACTAGGATAAGTTTTGCTCTCCTATCGGGAAGGAAGACGGCCCAGGTGGCTGTGTGAATCGAGGAAAGTGTGAAATGGAAGTTCGGAAAACCTGCCAATTGTGAGGTCGTAGTCTCGGGTTGCCTGTTAACCGATTGCAGAAGAATCGGTTAGGGGTTTCAGATAGGACATGCGTATAGCTCGGTGGTACTAGGTTGTGCTGATATGCTCGACTATGGGTTAGTCGTAGCATCTACTGGTAGCCAGTCGGTGTGGAAAGGTGTTGTCAGACTACCGGATGGCCGTAGCATTCACTAGTGGTTAGATAGTAAGAGGAGTGTGGTAAGACTATGGTGTGGCCCGTAGCATTAGTTTAGTAAGACTGCGGTGTGGCCCGTAGCATTAGTTTAGTAAGACTGCGGTGTGGCCCGTAGCAATAGTTTAGTAGGACTGCGGTGTGGCCCGTTGCATTAGTTTAGTAAGACTGCGGTGTGGCCCGTAGCATTAGTTTAGTAAGACTGTGATGTGGCCCGTAGCATTAGTTTAGTAAGACTGCGGTGTGGCCTGTAGCATTAGTTTAGTAAGACTGCGGTGTGGCCCGTAGCATTAGTTTAGTAAGACTGCGGTGTGGCCCGTAGCATTAGTTTAGTAAGACTGCGGTGTGGCCCGTAGCACTGGTATAGCAAGACTGCGGGGTGGCCCATGGCTTTACATGGCTGGCAGTGCTGAAGTGTTGCAAGACTATATGGGTGGCCCGTAGCATCCGCTAGTTGGCAGAGCAAGTATAGTGAGACTACAGGGTGGCCCGTAGCATTCATCGGTCCCTATTCGCTAGTGTAAATATATCAGGTCCGTGATTCATTGGCATGGTTTTTCAGATAATTAAGTTCAGGGCGGGGCAGCCGCCCGGATGTGAGTGGGCCACGTAATGATTAGGTCCGGAAGACGGTAGGTCATTGGAGGCCAGGAGTGGCGTAAGACTGCGGGTAAGCCGTGGCTTTCATTAGTAGCTTGGTTCGCGGAGAGTGGGCGAGGGGCCCGTATCTCTGAGGTAGCATGGGGGAAACCGGTATTCTGGGTAACGATATATCAGTCGGGATTAGGGCAGCCTCGGTTCATCCGGTAGGCGGATGAGAGTCAACAGGACTTCAGGCAGGAATGATGGTAAGGGATTCGGTGTGAAAAGCCATGAATTGATCAGATGATGCTAAGCTGCTCATCGCGGGATCAAATGATCTCAGAGTAAAGGATTTGGCTCGGTGGCGCCATTCTCGTCTGAGACTTAAGCATAGCAGAGAGGGATATGCTACCCGAAGGATTGTCTGAATTCTCACGATAGGGTGGAGCCTTCAGTATTGGGGTTATTCTATGAGTATTGTTATGATGGCCGGCACTGGGAGTGGCCGGGATTGCGGTTTCAGCAGAAGATCGGTCCTCGATGGAAATTGGGAAGATTGTTGCTTGTGAAAATACCTTAGAAGGGCCAGTGACAGTGTAGGGTAAAAGGGTAAACCCCTTGCGAATCAAGGGTAAGTGTAACAGGAGTATCAGTATCATTACCGGTTGGATAAAGGTGTTGTACTCAAGGGTAGTAAGGAAATGGGTTATTCTGAAGATGACATCTTCAAGTTTTGGATCGGATGGGCGGAGCGTGTACCTAGCGGTAAAGTGGTAACCAGATAGTAAGGTAGTTGGCCGTAGCAGACTTGGAGGACGAAGTTTAGTTTAAGTGGGGGAGAGTTGTAACACCCAAAAATCAGAAGGGCCAAGAAAGGAAAGAAAACCCTAAGTCAAAGGGTCAACTCGTCGAGTCCAGGGAGGAACTCGACGAGTCGGAGCGGGATCCGGGGGATCGATTAAGTAACCGACTCGGCGAGTCGGAAAAGAGGACCCGACGAGTCTGGTCTGAAGAGGGAAACCCAAAATCTAGGACTTTGTAAACTATTTAAGAATCTCATTCTCTCCCTTTGGGTTCCTTATAGCCTTTCTTATCCAGAATACGAAACCCTAAGCCTCCATTGTTTCACACTCAAGCTTTCTTGCCATTTTGGGTGATTTGAAGGAAGAAGGAAGAAGGGAACCATTGGAGATTCAAGGATTGGAAGTAGAACCAGAGTTTGTGGGATTTTCCAGAGCATTTGAAGGTAATGAGTCGCTACCTTCACTCTTTTGCATATAGATCAACCTTTAACATGAGATTTGGGGCTTTTAGGGCAAGTTTAAGAACCATTTCGAGTTAGAAGCCCAGATCTGAAGTTGCTACTTCAGATCTAAGTGTATCTTGGCCTAGAGAATCATAAAGCATCAGTTTATGGGTTGATTGTTAAGCCTCTTTGTCTTAAACCCTAATTTATAGTGTTTTGAGCCTAGATCTCCTTAGCTACACGTAAAGTTTGCCACTTTACGTGAGGAATAGGCTTTTGAAGAGTGGATCTATAGTTTGGAGTCCATGCATGACTCAAAAGCCTCTAATTATATGAAGGACTGAATAGACTCGACGAGTCCTTCGAGTGGGCTCGGCGAGTAGTATGAAGATGGGGATGAACTCTACGAGTTGGATGAACAACTCGGCGAGTCTGTTGAAGATTGCCTTTGACTCGTGCGTCTGTTCTTGGATTCGGCGAGTCAAGTCGCGAAACTCCAAACCCATCGAGTTAAGACTCGGATCAACGAGTTGAGTGGGGACTCAGTGAGTTGGACAGGACAAGACTCGGAAATCGGTAGACTCGGCGAGTCAGGGGCTGACTCGGCAAGTCGAGTCGTGAATGAAAGGATTCTGAGTGTATGAACTCGGCGAGTCAGTAGGCAGACTTGGCGAGTAGGGTTGACCTGGAAGGTTGACTTTGACCAGGACTTTGACTTTGACCAGAGTTGACTTAGTTTGACTTCTAGAGTTCAATTTGAAACTAAGTGTTATATTGATATTCGTAGCTTGAGGAGCTAGTGGGGCAGCGGTTCAGAGAGTTATCGGACAGCAGCCAAAGGTTTATCAACAAAGTTCAGCAGTGCGAGGTGAGTCACCTCACTAGTTGTATGGGTCTACGTCCACAATGCCGGCCCATGTAGTTTTGTATTATAGGATGACCCGGGGGTTAGCCCTAGGCATTATGCATGAAAGACCCGGAGGCGGCTCCTGGCACACAGTATGTTATAATGTATGATAGGAAGACCTAGGGGTTAGCCCTAGGTAATATGATAGGAAGACCAGGAGGTGGCTCTTGGCGCACTGTATGCTATTGTGTATGGAAGACCAGGAGGTGGCTCCTGGCACACTATATGCGGAGTAGCCTAGTAGAGTAGTATGTATAGTTGTCTTTGTGATACTTGCATGAAAGACCGGGGGTGGCCCTTGGCAACTGTCTATAAGACCTAGGGAGTGGCCCCACGCTTGACCAGGAAGACCACGTGCGGCCCGTGGCATAACCACAAGACTATGTTTGGCACATAGTACCTTGGCAAGACTATGTTTGGCACATTGCACCATACTTGATTATGGATATGTTGGTTATGTATGGCTCTTTGCTATGTATGGCATGTATGGATCAGTTGGTTTGTATGGTATGTGGTATCTGGGGAACTCACTAAGCTTCGTGCTTACGGTTTTTAGTTTTGGTTTCAGGTATTTTGTTTTCAAGCAAAGGAGTCGGCTCGATCGCAGCGCATCACACTATGTTTTCCGCACATGAGATCTTTGGGATTACACTCTGATATGGTTTTTTGATAATATGTTTTGATTACCGACACTTTGGTTTGTCACGAGATATTATAATGAATGTTTTAGTACTGATGGTTTTATGTAATAACTTATTTAAAAATGAAATTTTAGGCCTTAAATTTTGGGATGTTACATTTTATGGAGCCATTTCTCTGTTTTTTTGAAACCACACACACACACACACACACACACACACACACACATATATATATATATATATATATATATATATATATATATATATATATATATATATATATATCCAAGCCATGCTTATCATAATGAGGATTGTATTTCGGATAAATCAGTTGAACCAGTCCAACGATCTAGGCATAGGCGTTAATGAACTGGGTCATCTTTATGATTTCTCCACCTTTGCGAATTCTGGTTTTTTGCTCAAGCTCAAAACCAACAAATCCCCAATCATTTTGAAATTAAAACACAATGACTGAGCTTGGAAAGAGAAGTAGTTTTTTGTGAGGCGTGATACTATTCCCGACGGGGAGCTCCTGCCAAAGACCAAGCTTAAAAAGGGTATGATTTACTTATTAGTTGCAAGGGTCCTGAAACTCACTTTCTTATTTTGTTTATTGTGATGTAGGTTTCGGATTTGAACATATTGCTCTTGTCGTCGAGGATACTAAAGATAAGGTCGCAAACTTCCTCACTCTGTTTGAGGCTGATAAGTCTTTCAAGCTCGAGCACTCCAATCTCCACGAGGGCTCTTCCACCACCGCTTAAATGTCTAGCGGTAAGGATCCTACTTTCTTCTTATTATCTACTTTATTTTGGGATCTTGAACTGATGGGGATCCTTGATATAGGATCTAAAGCTACTCACTCCAGTGCTCGATTGAGCCTCTCCGATCTAGAAGATGACATGTCAAATGGTTTGATCGTGGTCAAGAAGGGAAAAGTTTCCTCCTCTCTTCCTCCGAATAGGGCTCACATTGATCTTACTATTAAGACCCCAGGCTCCCATAAGAGGAAAACCATTGAGGCCATGGATTTGAGTTTGGAAAACCTCAGAGTCGAGGAAGCAATCAGAAAACCAGTCTTTTTATCTCATGTAGTAAGTATTTCATGAACTCTTATCTTTGTTTTTCTAGTTTCATTCTACTAATGTCATTCTTGTTTTAGGTTTCCGACCATGTTTCTCGGTCCACCGTTGACTTGAAGGCTAGAGCTGAGAAGGCCGAGCTAGCCTTAAAGGAGCAGGATAAAGTGTGGAAAGCCAGCAATGAAGATCTCCTAATGAGGTTGGACCGTATGTGTAAAGAGAAGGTTGAGAAAGATGAGGAGCGTGCTACGAAGATTGTGGAGGTGATATTTGAGGTGAAGGGTAGCGTTGTTGCGGATGTTTCGGAGGAAAAGATTAAGTTGGCAGATGATGTTGAAAATGTGGGATACTAGAATGTTGTTGGCTGGCACGAGGCCCTGGCTAAATTGACCGGTAGGCCTGTTAATACCGGTTCAGATCCTACAGAGAATATGGGAAAAGATAAATAGAAGAAGGATGAAGAAAAAGAGAAGAAGAAGAGGAGAGAGGAGAAGAAAACATAGAAGATCCTAGATGGAGATGATCAAGCTTAAGATTAGGTTTGATTAAAAATATTTTACCATTTAATCTTTTTTTTGTGGGGTTGATGGGCAACCCCTCTTATGCGATGCCATGGTTTTATACTTCTTCTTGCATGATTCACAAATATTTTTTTTTACTGATTAAAATTGTTCAATACATATTGATTAAAGGCAAACAGGCAACAAGCCGCGCCGCTATCCCTTTCTGGATGGCAAAACCAGTTCTTTTGAACACACCATTTGTGGATCTAGGAGATATTACATTAGAATGCATGACCCGTTGGACTCTGTTGAGGAGCTCCACCGCCTTTGGTGCGAGAAAACCAAATGTATCGAATGCAAAAGGTACAAACATATTTTGATTTTCTATACATGCATTCTCATGCTTTACCACTTTGCACGCAGTGGCTTTCAAAGAGGCATGCCTTTCTGTGAAACCCCCTTTCCCCAAACCAACGAGAGGAGAGACCCCAGTAAGATCCACTCACATATGCTTCCCTCCTATAAAGTTTTGTTGCTTGCCCATACAAGACATTCACCCATAAAGAAATGGAAGGGCACATCTTCTTAACCACGTGGAGCAATTCTGATTTATCCACCAGGTAAAGGCATTCGAGAAATCCACGGTCAAATCCCAGAATCGTCTAAAAGGCACATCTTCTATGAGGATGCTTGGATGATTAGGATCCTCTGGAGTTCAGGTTTTACAAAAACTCTTGGTATCTTAATAGTCTAAAACAGTCAGTTATCTTCTTAGGACTTTTAGAATAGTTAGGATCCTTAGAAAGATATGCCTTTAGTTATAACATAAAAATATAATTTTTAAGAAACAAGGATAGATAGAAGCTGAGGATCCTTAGGATTAGTTTTGATCTTGGAGTGTGTATCGTAAATTTGCTAGGGAAAATCCTTATTTAGCTTATGCTGAAAAATTCAAGTTTAGGAAGTATTACAGAAAATACTAACATACAAAAGTATATGGGGAAGATCCCAACTTAGAAAATAACTACAGAGGATCCCAACCTAGAACTCTCTGGGGAAGATCTCAACTTAATAAATTCAACGGGGAAAATCAAAACTCAAGAAATTCACCTAGGAAGATCCCAACTTAAGAAATTTATTGGGGAAGATCCCAACTTAAGAAAATCATTGGGGAAGATCCCAACTTAAGAAATTTATTGGGGAAGATCGTAACATAAGAAATTCACCGAGGAAGAACCCAACTTAAGAAATTTAATGGGGAAGATCCCAACTTAAGAAATTCACTAGGGAAGATCCCAACTTAAGATAACATGTCAATGTTATAAACATTTGAGTAAATGTTAGGATCTTAACATATGTTCAGAAATATGAGGGTTGCTAAGTCACTAAGCGTGAAATGATCCCCATACTCACATCCTATAGTAGACATCGTGTGTTCAAGAGAGGTGTACAAACCTAAACTCATGAGAAACAGTTTATTAACTCTTTAAACTTATAGAGGATTAAGTACCCTTAGTCATAGGAGAGATGACCTGTCTCTATTCATAGCGGCTAGGATCCTTGAACTTTTGCGATTTACAAATGTTTTCTTGGGGTGGGCATTAGCCTAGCTAACGCCCCTTCGATGATTATGTCAGTATTGGTTTTTAAAAAGATAAACAAAAGAATTTAGATAAAAGTAAAGTGTAAAGAATGTGTACCTTGGATCTTGTTGGAAAACGAAAAATTTTACTTACATGAAATATGCTTTTAGGTGTAAGGCATTCCTGGATCTTGGCAATATATCTTCTTATAGGGTAGCTAACCAATATTCTCCCTTTTCTGCTTTTTAATCAATAAGATATGACGCTTCCCATTTCGATGCTAACTTGCATGCATTAGGATCATTAGTATTATGGAATGCTTTCTTCAGAAGTAAGTCACATACCTGGAATCGTCTAACTTTGATGTTTTTGTTGTATGCTTTCACAATTCTTCATTGATGAGAAACAATGTGGATCATAACAAGATCCATGAGTTCATCAATAGTTTCAAGATCATGGGCAAGGATCTCATTGTTGTTTCCCTGATTTTGGAGTTGGTATCGTGCCGTAAGGATTATCGCTTCATTTGGGATCACAACCTCTGTCCCAAATACCAAGGAATAGAGAGCTTGACATGTGGCTACTTTTTATGTAGTCCTATCTTCCCATAGAATGAAAGGAAGTTCATTAACACTGTTAGGGCCAGGATCCTCAAAGTATTCAGGATCCTCAAACCTCATCAAATATTCAGGATCCTTAACTATCTCAGCATCCCGACTATTACCGTTATTATTATTTACTAACATTTATAACAGTTATATTTTGTTCTTAATTAACACATGTGTAGAAATAGTCAAGAGAAGACTTATTCTCAACAAAGAGTCGTCTCAACTATGCTAAAGAACCGGAATACCAAGTCAAACAACGTTCACAAAGCTGGTCATAGAGGATCCTGGGAATACCAGACATCTTGTTAGCTAATTTAGACTATAAATTGACACATGTATCTCACACATGACACACTCTACCTACTCTTAGGTTACTCTACGAACTTTTTCACTTGTTCTTAATAAAATACTCTCCGTAATCATCATTTTTTAATAATGAAATCATCAAGTCAAGTGATAATTATCACCTCCCAAGGTTTTGTGCTGGAGATCCTAGCGAGGATTAAGGGCTTTCCTTTTAAAGAATTGTATCATTCTCTTTACCTTTCGCTATTGCACAATTCGATCATCACAAACTCTCATTCAATTTGGTTGATTTATACTTGTGCAATTTTTGACCAAAACAATTTAGCGACCATCTGTGGGACCGTGGTGTTCAAAATCCTCAAAAGATCATGTCTACACAACCAATCCTTTCTTCATCCTCTGCTCCGTCCATTGCAATGAAAAAACTACCACCTGCTCTGAGCGGAACTCTTGGTCAGAGGAAAGTGCCTGATACTTCCATGAGAATCTCCCTTGCGGTCACTAACCAAGAAAGTTTGGGATCTTCAGGACTCTAGGATCCGACTGCTCCAGTTACTACTGCTGAACTCTTCGCTATGGTCAAGAAAATGACGCAACAAATGACTCAGCAGCAAGACGACAATAGAACACTACTTAGAGAAGTGGAGTGGATGAAGGCAGAATTTTGGAGATCCCAGCAAACGATGCCCACAGTTGTACAACCAAGGATCCTGAACTTCGACAATACAGGATCCTTAGGAAATCAATAGGGAACACAGCTCCTACTACTACTGCATCACCCTGGGGGACGACTATGAACAATCGAGCATCTATGATAAATGATCTCGATAAGATTTTCAATACTCCTAGGAACCTTGATTCTAGTAACTTCTTAAACAACAATACTATCAATACTATCTCTATGAATGTTGATGCAGATATAAGTCCAAACATGGCTAAGGAACTTCCGCAGTTGAGACAAATGATCTCAAGCGTACCAGGGATAGTTCAACCCATACTAGAAGCATCTCCAAAAAGTCACATGATCTCAAGATTTGCTCATGCGATACCCGATACCGAAGTTCCTAAGAGCTTCCAGACTCCTAACATGAAGCCTTATGATGAAACTACAGATCCTGAAGAGCGCGTAGCACAATACCGAGAAAGGATGGAGATCATTCCCATCCCAGTGCACTTTATGGAAGCTTGCCTATGCAAAGAGATTGGTTCAACCCTCACGGGACCAGCTCTTAAATGGATGCTAAATGTTCCTCCCTATTCTATTACTTCATTTGCACATTTAGTCAATATTTTCAATTACCAGTTTTCTTGTAGCAGAGCTTCGAGAAGATCACTAGTGATATCTATCGGGTGGTTTAGGATCCTAAGGAAAGAATTAGGGATTTTGTTAATAGGTTTGGCATGGAAGCTCTGAGCATCCCCAACAGTGACATGGCGACTGTTGTGGAGGCCTTCAAGATGAGTCTAAGGAAGGATTCACCCTTCTATGAAGATCTTGTCATCGCTGCATGCAAGAGATCAGACGAAGTTAGGTGCCGAGCATTGAGGTTCATAATGCTTGAAGAGAATAAAGAAGCCCAGAAGAGGAGCAACCCTTCAAGTTAATACGATAATCCTAATAAGAAGGTTGAATCCTTGGCTCCAAGATCCTACAAACTGAAGCCCTATTCCAAACTAGATCATCACATGGTTAATGCCATCGAAGATGAAGGAGAGGAAGAGGAACCTCCTAAGATCAATAACTATTGTTTTTCTGTAAATGTTTCAGGTTTAATCTATGCTTACCACAAACTGGAAAGACAATTTCAAATGGTATGCTTACCATGAAGATTTTGGTCACATGACAGAGGATTGCATAGCCCTAAGAAAGGAGATCTGCTATCTCCTTAGCAAAGGGCATCTTAAAGAGATCCTTGGAAGAAAGAAAGAAAAGTCCAAGGAGAACAACTAGGATGGTCACAAGATCCCGGAGAAACCAGGATCTCCACCCTTCAAACGCCAAAATAATTAACGTTATTTCAGGCAGATCTAACATTTGTGGTAGTTCTTATTCTCAAGCTAAAAGACACGCCAAGGTCTCTAAAAAAGAAAAGGAGGATAGACCACAGAAGAATACCTCGGTTAGCAATGAAAAGAAAATCACATTTGATGAGACAAACAGGGAAGAGATCCGGGATCCTCACCATGATGGACTCGTGATAACAGTATACATTGCCAATGTAACAATGTAAATTTTCAAGCAATTTTTCATTTTTCAAACAAAACATGTCTCATACAAATCATCTCAAAACTCGAGTATAGCAAATTTCATCATGATAAAACATATCCCAGAATCCCAAACACTATCCTCTACCAGTGTGTACAAATCATGCCAGTGCCTTCCCGCGATCCTCGCTGGTACCTAAAACACATGTCACATAACACAGTAAGCATAAATGCTCAGTGAGTTCCCTAAAATACCACATACAACACATAAGCCACTCGAGGCTATAACTCAGTAAGACTCTATGATCAATGTGTCTCAGCGGAACCCTCCGGTCCGGTCTAGTTGAGGACCCTCTGGTGTCATAAGTTGTTGGACCCTCCGATCCGGTCTATCACATAGCATACATAAATCACAAAGAACATAACCTCAAAGAAGCACATAACACGTAAGACCCTCCGGTCTGCACATAGATACCACTCTAAGTAATGTATAAAGAGAAGACTCACCTTGCTAGATGTCTAGAAAACTCTCGTGCTCGAATCCCTGATCTAGCCTCCTCCTATCAAAATGATAATATCTCAACTCAATACTCTCATATGTTCTCATATTTAAAGAATGGGTAGAAGACCATTCTACCCCTCCATGGCCTCTCATGAATCCATTTGACTAAAACCCTAAGGTCAACTTTAGTTAACTCCAGTCAACGATCCAACTCTGACCAGACTTGTCGAGTGCACTCGGGTGACTCGGCGAGTCCATGCGTGTCCTTGGAATCCTCCTAAGGCCTCACTCGACTCGTGGAGTTAACCTTACACTCGACAGGTTACCACTAAATCATGGGTTACTCGATCTGACTCGTCGAGTCCTCTTATGGGCTCGGCGAGTTTCCTCCATGACAACACTCATTTAACCTTCTAAGGCCAGATCTGTTCTCTAACTTATAGATATGGCCTTCTAGCACCCAAAAGTCACGTAAAGGTGCAATCTTTATGCCCATGCACCACACATCTAGCTCTATTTGATAAAATAACCGTTATAATGGTGTCTTAGGCTTTTTGTTGAATCAACAATGATTTGGCGCACTGCTAAAGCAAATTTGATTGGAAGATCTGTTTCCCAAACATCCATGGACATTGACAACGGAAACATTGGAAGTCCAGAAAAGTCTTGTCTTCCCAACGGAAAGGGAAAGACTAAGTCTGAGATTGTCCCATCTACCATTCCAAAAGAATATGTTAGCTTCTATTGCCAAGAGAAGGGGCATTGGATGTAAATCTGTCGTATCTACCTGAAGGATCATATGGATGGTAAAGTCAAGTGTTTGACTCTACTTCATGTAAGTCCACTATCTAACTCTATTAAGTTCCTATTTGAAGATTCTTAATACATGATGTGATAAGATCGCATTTTGATGTTTTATAGGATCAAAGAAAATAAAGGAAGATTAAAGGAAGAGCAAGTTGAGTTTGGTCGCGAATCGTATTTTTGAGCTGCTACTTGGGAGTTATGATAGATTGCTTAGAAATATGTGGTAACATAGTTTTCATTTGTAATTGCATTGTAAGGCCAAGTTTTTCCACATTTTATAAATAAATAAAAATTTGATTTTATCTTATATTTATATCTCCTTGCAATGGCATTTGTGAAAATTGATGTTTGTATGTTTCTATTGTTAACAATGTTGAAAATGGATTTGATTTTTTTGTTTGTGGTAGTGTCGAGAATTTAACGAATAAGGAAAGATTCTCATCACCCAAGTTTCAATTGGATAGAAACTTGGAACCATACAACTTGTATTGTATGATGAATAAGAACCTTCATCTTTGGGAAATTAAGACTAATTCCTTGTTCACATGTATATGTGAGTTAAGTGAAGGACTAGGGGATCGGGTACACTTGGTTGTGTATTGGATTAGGTCCACCACACAGAACGATAAGACTATTCATCATGATTTACTAAAAGCTTAGTGACTATGACTATGCTTACAAGATTAAGTATAATTTTGAATCATTGAAAAAGTTTCAATGTATACCAGAACGAATAAGAAAAATCAATTAGGCAGAAAGATAAAAGTTTCTCCAAGCTGAAAGGAAAGGAGAGTACTTTAGTATCATGTTTTATGATTACCTTAATTATTATGAAAACCATATCACAATTGATCCTCTAAGGACACCTTAGTGTACTTGAATGACTAAGAAGAGGAATCGAGCATTGTTGAAATGGCTAAATAAAGAAAGAGAATCATACTTCATTTCAAAATCATGTTTTAGAGTTATGAGTCACATATTCCAAGTAGGTTTATAACACATCATAAAATGTGGAGTAGAAAAGTTTTCTTGCTCATGCACATTTGAGATTGGTAGTTGTGATGTCTTGGATAAGACAAACACCAACTGAGACCAATTATATGAAGTGTCATTCTTGATAAGAATACGTACTAACTATTGAATATTTGTTTGTCAAGGAATGGTTCTTGACAAGAGAGTCTTATATGTCAAGAAGTCAGTGGGAGTCCTAAAAGATCTTGAAAAGTTCAAGAACTAATAAAGAATAAAGCTATCGTTTATCACTAACACACGACTTGAGGTTTGTAACCTATCGTGTTGGCATATTCTTGTTTCCGTGCGATTCTTGTTAAAATTGACTATGCATGTGAGTTCTATGAGTTCTCAATTTCTTACATAAGGTAAAGCACCTTGATCAGTGATTGTGAGGAAACGCATACACCATAAAATCTAAGTTACATAAGGTTTCTCTCCAATCCATGAAAATGATTGTGAGGAAAAGCTTTCACTAAGTAGATTTTAAGGAGATAGCGATTGTGTTAATTGCGTTCTCAAATTCGATTATGATTATAGCGTCCCTCTTCATAGTTCGAATTGTGAGAAATGGCAAATAGTTTGAACATTCGGGACTTACTGCTGTAAGTTCTGAAATAGTTTAGACACACATATGAGCTTTCATACAAAAGGTGTATAAGATTAAATAAAGGCTTATCAAAGTATCTCGTATTAGAAATCTAAACTTTGGTAAGAAAGTCAATAAGTATTGATTTCTGGAAGTTCAGCTGATTTCTGGGTACATGTCAAAGCTATTGGGAGCATAAGTGTTATGCTGGTAAGAATATAATTATCATGATAGTGGGAGCATGATTATTATGTGAAGTGTTGCAAGTTAGCAATATTATTTATAGTAAACAAAGTTTTAATTTGCAAAGTTGCAAAATTTGAAAGGTTATTTCGCTATAATAAAGGAGAGGATACTTATACTTTACTTCGATTCTAAAAGGTTAGATTGAAGTATTAATCAAACGTAGTCATGGATATATAAATACCATGATGAAATATTTCAACATTGGAAATTCTATATATGGAAATATTATAGCAAAAGACTGGTCAGGTATCATTTCTTTATGTAAGAAATTATGAATCGTGTCCCATATGCTTAGAGTATAGGATCGATTGCATATGCTATAATATTATTGTGTTCTAGTTTTCCAAATGCCTAGTGCATTAAGAAGGAAAAAGGACTAGAACCGGATATGACTAAAGTAGCTAAACAACTGTCAAGGACAATCTAAGGTTCGCTAAGGATTGGTTGCTTAAGGACAGTTGGAAGTATAGTAATGGATGGACCATATTGACATTATTATGAATAGTCAGGATTCTATTTATAATGAGTTGTCATATGGCATATATGGAAATAATTCCATAATGGAAGATGGATATTAAGAATCTATTTATGCAAAAAGGATGTTCAAAGGAATACACTTTAAATTTGAGACTTCACTTCCTTGGAATTGTTTTATAATCAATTTCCAAAGGAATACTTTGTAATTTCGTTGGCAAAGTCTCTGTGACTTTTGTACCTCGACATTACAAAAGGATCATTGCATGATAGTGGTAAGAATTAGGTGTTCTTACACTAAGGATTTGGAATTGTGAAATGAGCATCATTGAAGTGTTTTCAACTGATTTATTTCACAAAGTAAGGATTGTAGGTAAACATAGTGTGCATGCTTGGATCACGGGATAACTATTATTTTAAGTCAAGCATTAAGTTGATTAATCGAAAGATTATTCAATGAATAATGCGTAATCAAGATGGTGATTAAATAAAAGGTGTTTTACTTATATTCAAAAGTTTTGAAACCATATTGTATTCGATTATTCCTATGTTTCACTTCGCATGTTTTGACTTCCCGAATAATAAGATTATTCAAACCATCCACAGTCGATCATACTTTGGAAGTAGGTATTGCTGCAAGTTTGTCATGAATATGATTGTAGATTGTCTAAAGTGTTTAGACACAATACAAGTTTGTTGTAGTGTTCATGAGTACTCTGGTAAAAAGATTTGAGTATTAGATTAAACCCAAGCTCATTTGAATCACTTCATGGATTTTATCACAAGTGATTAGTGAGAAGATAATATCTTATATTCTTGAAACAGAGACATATAGTTTCACATTACAAGTCGGTTGCACATTGATGTTATGTAAACGCACCAGTAACTTGGTGTTATAAAACATATTGTTCTGTATGGTTTGATGAGTAAATAGAGAAAGCATATGAGTCGAAGTTTATCTGTTCCTTTTACCCAGAGAGGGATAAAAGTGATATATGTGGGCCCCTCGATGATTTAGTGATGACAACCCTAAGTGCTTGCCCAAGCCTAGACTGATTTGATTTGTTCAATTAGTTAGTCGTCAAAAATCGGGAAACAACATATGGACAGAGAGAATGATTATAATTCATGTCTCAGTCCATATGATATCTAGAATGGAGGAATATATAATCCCTTATCTAAAGGACACATCAAAGTTCGACAATGGCTTTTAAGAGCTACGATTGCTAGTCGATATTAAGTCGTACTTCCAGTTATAGTTATTACACTTATCCAAGTGGGAGACTATTGGATTAGGTGTCTAAGCCCATAACTATATTTGGTATGTACTTGACCCGAGAGTAGCATAGTCCATTTTGGGTTGCATTTACCAGAACAATCTGATAGTATGGATATGTGAGAAAGAGGTTATTTGTGATTTGTTAATATATTATAAGTTTAATATATTAATTGTGAAATTAAATTGTTTAATTAGTATTGATCATGAATTATTTTGGAATTAATTTAGTGATAAAAAGAGACTAATTAAATTAACGAGTAGTGATTATATAAATCAGTGATACATATGGTTTGGGCTATTGATCCATGATGGGCTAAGTTTATGTAATAGTCCATGAAGAGTTAGTCCATATGGATTATGGGTTATAAGCCTAAGTGTAAGAATTAGGGTTACATATGACTCTTGGATTCTACCCTATATATATATATATATATATATATATATATATATATATATATATATATATATATATATATATATATATATATATATGTGTGTGTGTGTGTGTGTGTAACCCCTTAGCCTAAAATTTGAGACACTAGTGATCTTAGAGACAATATAGCTGATTTTGAGTGCCTCATAACCTCTCTCTCAAGTTCTCCAATTTTGGGTGGTGTTTTGTGAACCATGTGGGGTATCACACTTGAGGTGCTAAGTTCTTAAAGGCCAAATTCTACATGCTACAACTAAGAGGTATTCTTCTACTTGATTTTATGTTGCAAATATCAAATTATATGCTAGTTGTAGGCTTTATGCTTTGGATAATTTTTTGTTGCATGTATAACTAGATAAAACTTAGATCCAAAGCATTAGGGTTGTATGTGCACCATAGGAGTGTTATATTATATAAAACCCAACACCTGGGTCATCAGGGTTTGGATGCTTGGGATTGTTCTCCCTATTGGCGTAGCAACGGATGTTGGAGCTATCGTTTCCGAGTGTTTCCCCAAGGATCATGAATTGTCAAAATTTAGGATCCTTGGTTGTAAGATTGAGGGTGTAGCCTCCTGAGGTTTTTAGATCTAGGCCTTATCCTTTCCACTTCATTAAGTAGTGCTCTGCTCTTCACGTTGCTGAGCCACCTGATGTGTCAAAGTCTTTATCATGGATAAGAGTTTGTTAGTAGAGACAAAGGCAAGGTAGGAGGATCCTAGGATCCTAGGGATACTAGAGCAACATGTGGAGTGTTGTTCTTTTCTACATAGGAACTTTTCCTCTAACTAGGGAGTCCACTTGGGGGAGGTGGAAGCTTTTTCGAAGGAATAGAGGGAATAGAGGAAGAATAGAGGATTGGTTGTGTTGACATGATTTTTGAGGATTATAAACAACACAATCCAACGGTGGGCACCAAGTTTTGGTCACAACTCAAATTAGTGAATATCAACCAAATTGAATGAGAGGTTGTGGTATTGTAGGTAAAGTGATTATCGAAATTGGAACAAGATTGCACAAGTGATTTACAAGGAAAGTCCTTGATCCTTCCTAGGATCAGCGGCACAAAACCTTAGGAGGTGACAATGATCACATGCCATGTTTATTTTATTAATTGAAAGATGGATTACAGAAATGAAAGTGAGTAAACAAGTACAAGTATTGCAATAAGTCTAGTTGTGTGGAGTGTGCGAAGTACATGTGTATTTATAGTCTAGTCTAAGTAACAATAATTCTGATATTTATGGGATCCTCTCGAATAAAAATGAACACGTTGGCTTGACTTGGTATTTTCGGTTCTTCTGCCTAGTAAAAATGTTTCTTCATTGAGAATGAGTCTTATGTTCAGTAATTCTGCACACGTGAGAAAAAGACTAGAAATAAATCTGTTAGAAATGTAATGAAATAATAGTAACGATAATGGCCAAGATCCTGAGATATGTCTGTGTTGGGTTTTGAGCACTATAACACTCATATGGTGTACATGAAACCCTAGATGCTTTGAATCTAAGTTTTCTCTAATTATACATGAAATTTCAAATTTTCAAAGCATACATCCTAACTAGCATGCAATTGAAGATATACAACATAAAACCAAGTTAGATGAATACCTCTTGATGTAGCTTTTGGTTCTTGGCCTTTAAAATCTTTAGCACCTCAAATGTGATGCCTCTAATGTGTCACAAACACCAAATGCAAGAGGAGCCTTATGAGGAAGGGCGAGATAGCACTAAAATCGATTATAATTCTTCTCAAAAATGCATGGGCCGATTTTAGGGGTTAAGGGATTGATTTTATAGTGTGGCAAAGACTAGGGTTACATCCATGTAAACCCTAATTCACCATGACCCTTCATATTTCTTAGGCACTTTGTGTTTAAACATTCATGGACTATCATATAGGTTTAGCTTATCGTAATCAACCATAGATCATTAGCCCATACTATAAGTATTACTGATTTACTTAATCAGTCACTGTAAATTTAATCGGTCTCTTTTGATAAATAAATTAATTCCAAATCAATTCTTGATCAATACTAATTAAAAAATATGATTTCTAAATTAATATATTATACTTATAATATATTAATAAATCACAAATAACCTCTTTCTCAAAAATTGCATCCTATCAAATTGCTCTAGTGAAGGTAACCCAAAAGGACGATGCTACTATTGGGTCAAGTACATACCAATTATAGTTATGGGCTTAGACACCTAATCCAACATTATGTGATCCTGAAAGTTCTTGAAGATCCAGGATCCTAAATACGGTTAAGGATCTTGGCCCTAACACCTCCCACTATGAAATCATAACGCAAGATTCAAACAAATAAAAACATCTTTTGTAGAATTCTCTTCATGTTCATCTTCCACTGACATCTTGGGTGGAAGCTCTCCACATTTCATCCCTCCTTCTCAATCTCACTCCTCCCATATCTAATAATCATACTTCATATTTGCATCTAAAAGTTTTTTTGTCTCTATTATCCATATACATCCGTCTATCATAAACTCCCCCGATCCACACCCTGTGCACCAATGTCTTCATTGAGACATTTTATGCCTTGATCTTTTCACTCATAAGCTTATCATTTCTGGGCATGTTATATTTGATGAAAATCCTTTTCTCTTCCATTATATGACTCCATATAATACACCTTTCTTGATGCTTTCTTATAGTTCTCCCTGGCCACTTGTGATCTTTAATCTGCCATGTTTCCTTGTAACTTTCTCACACTACCCATTAACCCATCACCCCTTCCTCCTTATCCGCAACTAAATGTATGCTTTTACGACCGTTCAATCGAAACCCTTACCTATCTGATCCCTTCCAAGCCTACACTTTCTAGTGCACCCTTCCCACCCACTGATCACTTATGTCAAGACCGAGATAACCTAACCTATTGGCCGTCTTAATTCACACATAACAACTTAATCCCCCATTCCTCAAACCTATCCTTATGTCGTATTTGACCCCATTTGGACTATTTCCATGAAGAATGAATTTAATGCTCTTATTGATAACATAGTGCAGGTTCTGCTTTCGAGGAATTACAAGTTTTAAATGTAGTTTAGTCTATATGGATTTGTGGTTTTTCAAAAGTAAATTTAAGTTGGATCAATTTTTAAAGTGATACAAATCTTGTTTGGCTGAAAATGTAAAAATCTAAATGTCGTGATCTACTATATTGACACATTACTACATAACCATCACAACGAGATGCATTGCATACACCGGCCTCTTAGTTTACATTACTCGTAACATCCAAAATATGCTCACTATTTAGAGACGTACCTTTACATACACAATCCTTAAGACGTTGGTTTCATCGATTTGGGTTATTTATTAACATCATGGACTTTGTTTATAACATATTAAATTCCTCTTTATCTCTCTCTATTTCCTAATCAACATACTTATTACTCGAAGCATATCCATTACATGTAATAAACACTTTATGTTTCTTTATCATTGGAAATTCATGCTTAAGTTTCATCAACATACAAATATGTTAAACTACAACATGAGCTACACACCCGAGGACACTTAGTCCAAAATCTATCACATTAACACTTCTATTATTTATTAGACTATATTGTATCATAGCAGTAGGCTTATGGTATCTTATATTCACAAGACCAAATCTAAAATATTAAATTCAACAAATATGGTTATATATACATGACCTACAAGAACAACATTTACATTCCCTAAAGATAATCATATTTTATGTATGTATGGAATCTCGATTTTGGCCTCCAACTCCACCCATCGACCACATCCCACCTTATTGTGTGTTTAGATGCTTATTGGGGGATTCCACTCCTCACATCTGAGTATGTACTTTATATTTCTCATAAATCACTTACTTTCTTAGTCATCAATATATAAACCCTAATATTTCATGATCTAGAGTCAAAACCAAATATAAGGTCATTGCTAATGTTGTTGCTAAAACTTGTTAGCTATGGAACCTCGTTCACAAGCAATATTATTCTATTAGAAAATCCACCATCATTTATTGTAATAATGTAAGTGTCATTTATGTCTCCAACAACTTCATGCGACATCGACAAACAAAATATATTGAAATAGACATATACTTCGTTCGAGACAAAGTTGCCATCGACTTGGTTTGAGTGCTTCACGTGATATATTCTTCCTCTCCCTGATTTTAAGTAATTACTTACTTATATCCCTTTTAAATTCGTTTAGTCGATTAAATACGACTGATGAATGGCTATATGATGTTAGGCTTATTGTCAACTCATCCCTTTTAAGTAATTGTTTACTTATCTTCACATGTGTTTTCATTTGTTTGTGTATTCTTATATTCTATTTTTATTTTGTAATTGATAAGGATCTTCTCTAGCTATATATACAAGTCATGCTTGATACGGCCTAAAAAACAACTTATATATATATATATATATATATATATATATGTGTGTGTGTGTGTGTGTGTGTGTGTGTGTGTGTGTGTGTGTGTGTGTTTGCGCGTACGCGCGCGCTTGGGTTTATATAAGAAGTGGATTTATTGTGAGAAGAGTAATAATGAATTATAGTCATGTATTTTCCGGATTAACCGATTAAATATTAAAAATAATTATGAAACCGATAATAATTAATGTAAGGTTATATTAATCATAGTCGTAATCCGGATTTATGAAAATCGCCGTCTTCAATAATCGTATAATTATAGAAATTGTTTAATTATTCCGATTTTATTAACTTTCTAAAAAAATCCAATGTTGTTTTCAACGGTTGAATATAAATAGAGAATAAAAAGTTTATTATATATAGAAATTGACATACAAGTTATATATATAGAAACATGATTGGGTGAAGACTTTTTTTCGGTGAGGACACCTTAAAAAATTGAAAAAAAAAATACAAATCATAAAATCGAGCATAGAACTATAACGGAGAGAAAAAAAATTTTGGATCGTTAAAATTGAAGTATTGATATTTTTATGATATATATATATATATATATATATATATATATATATATATATATATATATATATATATATATATATATATATATATATGTGTGCTCTATGGAAAACAAGAAACCCTAAAAATCATACAAATACATAAAAAAAAACACTTAGACATCATAATCTTTTTTTTTATTTTATATTATGAATTTTCGCAACTTTTTATGTAGTTTCGCTGAAGTTTTATTTTGAAAACAAACCAAAAAAAATGATTTTTTTTCTACGAATTTCTAAAAAAACTGCGGTTTTTTGGTATATAAATTAAAAAAAAAAAAGATTTGTGGTATCTAAGTTGTTATTATTATTATTATTATTATTATTATTATTATTATGATGATGATGTTTTCCATATCACAAATCAATGATAACTCTAATTATAATACACAAGCTTAACATAATTATAATATGAAGTTATGTCATAGTATCATTATGGCTCATAAAGGTTTAGAGTTGACTTTGATGTTACACCACGTTACACATGGTTTAAATTTTGTCAAAGATTATGATATTTCAGTGGAACAAAATTAAGTTCCTTATAGTTTAAATTTTGTCATTTTCATATGCTTTTGCTTTAACGCATATAAAATACTACCTAATTTAAGTTCAAATAAAACAATCACTTAGTTTACAGAAATATTTGTATTGGTTAGTCGAATGTTGAAACTTGGTTTACATTTGATAACATTAACCTCAGTATTATTTAGAGGTTGTTTGATAGTTACTGATTCATACCTTAACTATGTCTGGGTCTGAAGCTCTTACTGAATCTGTCTCCGACTTAAATTATATGGTTTGATTACGAATCTAGCCGTGCTGATCGATAAAAATGATCATTTCACTCTTATATTTGTTTTGTTTTGAATACAATGTATCTTTTTTATAAAATATTCAAATGAAGTTGCTGGCTAATTATATAAAAAAATACAGTATGTAATACAATATTCAAATTAAACATAAATCATTGAAAGTACATATAGAAAGACCAAAAATTCAAACAAAACATAATAATTTGCATAAAAATTTAAGCTAAACCATTTATAAGTAATTGATTAACAATCTGGTTATGCAAAATAGTTATATATGCAACGCCTTCTAAGCCTCATACTATGGCCTCACTTGCCCCACCTTCCGCATCAGGAGTAACCATATTGTTCTCTTCAAAGCATGTAAATAGGTTATCTTGAATATTTTATTTCCTTATAAAGTTATGTATTGCAACACAAACAATGACTATATCACTTTGCAATACAAAAGGATACTGATCAATTTGTTTGAACATTATGAATCTTGCCTTCAATACACCATAAATGCGCTCAATAAAATTTCTGAGTTGTGCATGCGCATGATTGAATCTTTCTTCATTAGTTAACGCTCTTTGTCATCGAAAATCGCCTAACTATTACTACGTATTGTGATATGGAGTCATAAATCCACGAGTGTTGGTATATGCAACATCACAAATGTAATATTTATCTGTAAGTGTGACAATATAGATAATAATAAAAGTTATAGAAAGATTATAAACCTAGTGTTCGAAATGGAAATTCAAAAGTTTTATTAAATGCAATTTCTTTCAAACTCGTGGATTATTTGTTATGACATCCCATCTAGTTGAGGCAAAGGTGAATATCATATCAAAATCACAAATTCCTACTACATTTGATAACATTCACATTTTCCTCTTCACCTATAATGAGTTTGTTGATCAGAGGGCACACCTACATGTAATAGAGGACCATCTAACACGTCTATTCCTCCGTGAAATACAACTTTTAGCCTTCTATGACGTTCTAAGTTATCTATAGTGTCATTAGAAGTTGTTGGCACTATAAATTTCTTTTGCAAAACACATCATTGCAATCTGGACCTCATGAAAATATTTATAAATCATTTGTGTGGAGTGTTAAAATTTTCTTTTAACCACTCAAAAGACTTCATTATGCCCTATAACATGTAAAAATATAGTCATATTCACTTCAATGCTTATTGTCCTATTAGATGGCAACCAATTTTTTTGTTTAAAATGATTGCATAATAGTACAAATGTCTTATGTGAAACAAGCATCACATCATGACATTGTGTTGAAGATCCATGTAGAATTTTTTGTGTATATGTATGCCCGCTCAAATCCGAATCATTATCTTTTTTTTTTAAATATTTATTTGCCTTCGTCGGGGCGACATCAACTAATACTACGACAGTAAAGAAAAAACTAAAATTTCACCATCCGTATCCATATATAACCTATAAAATGTAAATCAAAAATATTTAAATCTATAATATAATATTTAAAAGTCATCCAAAATATAACAAAACATTTAAATCTGTAGCATAACATTTAAGTCCATAACATAACATTCAATTGCGTCCAAAAGATTCTAAACTCCATACAAAAGTCATCCAAAAGAGATATAGAAATTCCATATCTAAAAGTAAACTAAATATAAACAATAATGCCTATAAATTCAAGCTAAATGTTTAAGGTATAATAATAATAACTATACATTTTAATGAACAATTAAAATTGTTCAATAGATTCTAAGGTCACATCTTATAATCCGATGAGTCAAACACTTTATACGCTAACCATCGGTGACAGCGTCAGCACCAGTGCCAACGCGAAGTTAATGATGTTATGTAATATTTGTATATTAGGCACTTACACAGATATCTATAAAATAGATATCAGATCTGATATCTTAATGATAAAGATCATTTCTTATTATAGATTAGATACAATCCCTTGATTGAAGGGATTTACTAGAATTACTTTGTATACATTCAACATTAGGTGAAACCCTAATGTAAGTCTTTGTCACATTCGCTCTCTTGGTGAGAACACACCTTTCTTGGTGAAAGACATCTTTGTAATATTCATGTTTAGGTCGTTTTAAAGGGAAATATGAAGTGCCAGTCTAATAGTTGACTTTACCACGAGCCTACCACCTATATCAGGTGAGTGCATAGTTATTTTCATGAACATGATATTAATATAAAGTATTTATAAAAAAGTATTGAATATCTATTGAAAGTTTATATGTGAATTAAATGTTTATTATCTCGAATATTTGTTCAATGTAAATTTGTTTAATATACAATATAAGAAACAGACATGGTGATATATATATATATATATATATATATATATATATATGTGTGTGTGTGTGTGTGTGTATGTGTGTATGCATGTATATGTATGTGTGTGTGTGTTTTTTAAGTGTATATACGATATTTTACATAACAATCTGAATAAAAGATAAATGTATATTAAATGTCTGATACTCTGTGTTAAATGTACACACTAAATTATAGTAGTATTGTTTGAAGAGCGTTGGTATTGAAAGCTGATTTCAAGGATTATGGTCTTGTTTAAGTTTTAAACTAAGACGTCTAAAGTATTTTTAAATCCCATTAAGTTGAATAAAAGTGTAATCGTACGCTGTATTGTGATAAGCACTATATAAACATGAAAAAGGTTTTGGAAATTGTCTACACGCATCATTGTCTTATCTAGTAAAAAAGTAAGAGTTATAAAGGATGCTTCATTTAAAGTCAATTGAATAAGTGCTTAGTTATACCATGTGTAATAATGATATCGCATTAACAGGGAATCTTTATTAAAAGTTAACAATTTATATTATAGTTTGGTGTAGCTATACACTAAAGACTTATTTGGATGTTTAGTTCGAGTTAAGTCGAAAGAGTGTTAGTTATGCCGTGTAAAGATATTACCGTAGGCATGAAATTTGGGTGTTGATTACAAGTATTGTAATTTTGTCTCGTATACAGTAAGACCTAAATTGGATGTGCAACAACCCAATAAATACGTCATCGACCGTCGTTATGATCTAACGCTACTAACAACACTTAACTGAACAAATTTGTAATCATTAAAAATATTAATAAACATATTCGATTTTTGTCCTTAATTAAGTTGACAATTAAGCACAAATATTTAGTGCGTGGAAAACCATGTCATCTTACAAGCATATTAACTTTTTAAGAATGTATGTGTTAGTGCAAGCCCAAAAATATAAACTTCGTAAGCATCCAACTCAGTATAGAAAATATATGTTTTTTATAAGGAATAAAAATCAACCACATGCTAAACTTTATAACGTGGAAAATTATGAAGAGAATGGTTGATATTTTTCAAAAGTCACCTAAAGACAAAATGTAGTACTCAAAGTAAGGATTTAAGAGAAAAGATTGCCTAAAACGAAACCCGTATGTGAGAGTTATGATTTTTATAAAATCATAAGGGTTATAAAATATAGGCTAAAAATGAAAGTCAGTATTAGCCAAAATGATCAAGAGGAAAGTTGTAGTATACGTCGAGACCTACAAGGATATATAAGAGTTGTTGAAAATAGATTTATTACGTGAGAGCTATGGAATTTAAATGTTCAATTTTTACCGCCACGAGCACTCGCATGCGCGCACCTGACACTCAATCCGTCAGGACCGGATGACAAGACACAAGGAGAGGATGATACGTGAAAGCTTCATGTGGCTCACATGTAATTGCGTGACGAGCACCTGAAAACTTGCTATACATAACAAGTTTTGGCAAAGTCACTCGTCATCCTTTCAAACACTCTCTCAGACTCTCTCGATCTACATGTCACTGCTCCCGAGCGTCTCTCGAAGTTTTGGACTGACATAAGTTTGTGAATACAAGAAGTCATGATCTAAAAAACTCGACAAAGTATTTTTAAACTATAGAAAACATTTGAAAATACCAACATTATGTTGGCCTTCCAAAAACCACATGTATTCCTAGCTCACCAATGGAGACAGGAGATCTTTCAGCAAAAGCATATGAAGTGATTAGAAGTCTTCTGAAGAGTATAGTTGCTAAGATAAAACTCAAATGTAATAAGCTTAAAGCCTTTATGTAAGTTATCAATTGTTAAATGGAAGTGATATTTATGTTATGCAAGATATGTATTTGTGATCCAACATCCTAATGTCATGCCAACCAACGTTTCCACCGCCAGGTCGGGGGTGTGACAAATTGGTATTAGAGCTAAAGGTTATAGCGAATTAGTAATTCTGTAGGAAATACAACTAAAAGCTAGGGAAATATACTTTAAAAAGTTTTGTCCTCAGATCTACAACTAAAAGCATTATTAATAACCATGCTACAAATAGACTACATACGTGAGAGGTGACTAGTTTGAACTATTTCTTGAGTTACTGGATTTCAGGACAAATATATGCTAAAATGGTCATGCCCTCTGTTACTTCTCACCTGACTGATCCATACTTGATAGTCTTGAATTACAAAACCAAAAGTTAACAAAATACACATTAGGATTTTTTTATTCAAGATTTTAGATCAAATACCCTAAATAAATTTTATAGTACATTGGTCGAGCCAAGAGTAGACATAGAACTGATCAACTATGTTTTATTTTGGACAGGGCTAATGCACAACTAAACCTAAATATGGTAATTAACAGACTAAATGATTTAGAAATCCAAAAAGCATAAACAGATACAGAAGCAAGTGAAACAATCCAAGATATAAAAAGAGAAAATACCTACATACATCATAAACGTAGCCTATATATACAAAAGACAGAGTATAAAAAATAACCTACATAGATACATCATGTCCAAAAATAACAACAAAGAAAAACAAGTAAATATCCCTGTTGTCATACTCCTCATCACCAACATCACCCTCACCGTCATCGCTTGGATGCGTCCCAGATGTGCTCGCTCCATTCCTCGGGTGGGGATAAAAAGGATATGCTATCCTCTGCTCTGAAAGTAACTCACTCATGGCTCCCATCATCCACAAATTCTCCTAAAGAACCTCCGACCTAAAATTATCAAACTCCCTATGCAACTCAGCCACACACCTTGAGACATGACATGTGTTAAACTCGGGCAGCAGACCATGCTGAGCAGTCTGTGGTGCATGTTGAGCTCGCTGATGATGACTAGCCGACATGAACTACTGCTCCTCGTGATGTTTTGGATCTACTTGGAAAATGGACACAACAACATAATTGGTAGGAATCCTCCAATTCTGATCCACTCCATGCTTGATCACCCGTATTCTCTTCAAGCCCCCCTCATGTAGGTCCTTAATAGGATACCGAGTCATCTCATGAGTATCTATCTCATACGACCGATCCAATAGACTAATAAAGTGACCCCTACAAATCTGCTCCGTGGCTGAGCACCTGAAGCTAAACTGGAGGATAGGAAGGATGTGATGGCATAGGGAATGTGGAGATGGACATCGGTGTGAAGCAGACCCTACATAGGAAATAGATTGTCTATAGGAACCTTATCATGCTCGTCATGATGATGAATCATGGAGGCAATCAAGCGGTAAATAAATCTTTGAACAGAAGATTCGATACTACTCTCATTGGCCACTCGAGACACATAGTCCCCATTGGTTAAAGCCTAAACCTCCAAGTAGCTGTACTCCCTCGAATTTAAGAGAATAGATCTATCGAGAGACTTCGAAATAAACGAGAAAGTTGTAACATTCTATGTGTAGAACTTCCCCCCAGACTGGAATGAAGCTGCACTATGGCAGATGTTTAACAGATGTGGGACAGTCGTAGATGTTTACATTGCCAAGAAGTTGAACCGCCGTAACAAGAACTTCAGATTTTTCAGATTTATAAGGATCCGAGAAGTCACCTCCTTTGTGAATCGTCTGAACGAGATTTACATCGGAGCTCAGAAGATTGAAGTAAATGTGGCACGATTTAAGAGGAATAAGAACGTGAATCGAAGAAGTACTCATCAAGACACAGTTAGCCGGCATGCAGACCAAGTGACGAAATCAAGATTCCTAGTAGAACGTATGCAGATGCTGTTAGGGGGACTACGCCAGTTGTCAACAATGCATCTGGAAAGACAAGTAAAGAAGATGTTGGGACGTCTCATCCAAAGAAAATAATAAAGATGCAATCTTATTGTGAGTCAAAAGAAGCCATGAAGGATACTCTAGTAGGGGAAGTGGAAAATTTCTAAGATTTAATGAACGTGAAAGCTTTTCAGGAAGTCGAGGGTTGCCCGTCGATCCAGCTAAGATATTTGGGAGGCCTAAAAGTGCTTCTTGTATTCGACAATACAACGGATAGGGACGAGTTTCTAAATAACGGGAAGGAAATATGGCAGCCGTGGTTCAAAGAGGTCGTTGCTTGGGAAGAGGGGTACAATTTTAACGAAAGAATTGCATCTCTAATAATTCAAGGAGTTCCGCAGCATGCATGGTGCGAGGAGGCATTCAGTACCATTGCAAGAACCTGGGGGTTGGTGGTCATACCGGAAGAGTGCAGCACAAACTCCCCAAACTTAGCCTTCGGAAGGGTTGGAATTCTTACTTCTCACCCTGGAATCATCAACTCCTCCACCATAATTGCTGTGGATGGTAAATCATTCCATATAAATGTCATGGAGGATATCTTCGAATCACTTAAACTTAGCCCAGTGCTTGCTGCTAACGATTTCTATCAGAAGATGTCATGGTGGGATGAAAATAGTATTGGTGAAAATGAAAGTCTCAATAGTGAAGATCCAATCCAATCTGATCACGGAGCATAGTCTCCGGCAGCATCTCCGGCGAAGGCAGATCAATCATGGCAATATGTTAGGGAAGTGGAAAGGTCGCACGTAAACACCGCCAGCGTGAATGCCAAGGAGTCTCCTCGATCTTCTAAGTCCATGGAATCTAGGAGAGAAGCTGTATCGCCACTGCCGACGGAAGTTGGCCATGTTGCATCTGGGTCCCCTTCTCATCTGGGCCAGCATAGAAGGTGGGCTTGCCAACCACCCAAAATTAAAATTCATCAGCCCAATTTTTCTTTGGACCTAAACAGGGCCCCATCTTACTCTAATCCATCCGGCCACACTACCTAGCACATTGACTGTATTAGCAGGACATCCTCTTTGCCCCAACAAGAATCATGCAATTCCATCTCCCCTACGAGAATACATCCCTCATCGTCCCAATCTAGTGTCCCTCAAAATTTGCAAGGGGATGTACATAGGCCTCAACAAATGCCGTAGCTAGCAGCCTCTCGGAGTCAACGAGTTGAGTCGAATGCCACATCTATGGAGATTGCCAAGACAATCGCTGTTGGGGAATCAATCGGCTTTTAGGTAGGGAATCGGTTTGATCAATTCAAATAGATGATTAAATCCTGCGGAGTGGCTATTATTGACCACTGAATATATTCTCCAACAATATTAGAGGAATTGGGTGTGAAGTAAAAAGGAGTTGGCTAAGAAACTGCCGTGTTCAAAATCAAGCTTTTTTTGTTGGATTGCAAGAAACAAAATCCCTGGAGGTTAAAAACAAATTAGACAAGCAAATATGGGGATCTTCCAATTTTCAGTGCGACGTTATTGACCCGGTTGGGCTTTCCGGTGGAATTGCTTCCCTGTAGGACCCCTCTCTATTCTAGGTCTCAGAATCAATAAAAGGTGAGGGCTTTCTTGCCATTAAGGGTCTATGGCTCGGATTAAGGAAAATATGTTGCTTCGTAAATGTTTATGCTCCACAGGAGCCCTGGAGGAAAAAAGCTCTGTGGAACAATTTGGCTGATCTCATAAACTCGGACGCTGACTCTTGCTGGATTGTTTTTAGGGACTTTAACGTTGTCCGTTTCCCTGAAGAACGGTTGGGGTATGTCTTCTGTCAAAGTAGTGCTTATTATTTCAATGAATTCATTCATTCTCTTGGTTTACTGGAAATCAAAATGGGAGGCCGCAGATTTACATACATGAACTCAACTGGTGATAAACACAGCAAGCATGACAGATTCCTTGTATCGCTCAATTCCATCGAAGCCTGGCCAACTCTAAACGTCACAACCATGCCTAGAGTGCATTCTGATCATTCTACTATAATCCTATCTGCCTTGCAACATGATTTTGGTCCAACCCCATTCATATTTTTTAATTCTTGGCTAAAGGACCCTGGATTTGAGGGCGTCCTAAGAAGCGGTTGGGCGGTTAGTTGCAACCCAGGACGGCAACTGATTCTATCCCCCCTCACTTTTTATTTGCCGGTAAATTGAAGAACTTGAAGGAGCATATTAAATTATGGAGGAAAGACTCTATTGGGAAAGATAAAAAATAAATGGAGGAGCTTACAAACAAAATTAAAGATTTCGACCTGATGGCTGAGGAGGGTAAGGTAAATAATGAGATGCTCAAAAATTGACAAGAGGCCTACCAAAAAATCATGGAAATCGAAGCCAAACTTATTGAAGATTTAAAGAAAAATTCTAGATCTAAATGGGCTCTTGAGGGCGACGAGAACAGTGCATTCTTCCATGGCCTAATAAATAAGCATCAAAGATCTCAGAGGATAAACGGAATTAAGGAAAACGGATTCTGGATAAGTGACCTTGTTGAAATCAAGGAGAGAGTATTTAAACACTTTGCTGGGAGATTCACTGAGCCTATTAAATCACGACCTAAATTCATCAGCTCCAAATTCTTGAAACTACCCCCATATGCGATTGAGTATCTTGAGGAGCCTTTCTCACTTGCAGAAGTTAAATCAGCTATCTGGGCTTGTGGCCTGGACAGGGCACCAGGTCTGGACGGATTTTCGTTTGCTTTCCTAAAGCAACATTGGGAGACGATTGGAGGTGATTTTTATCTTGCGGTGAAGCATTTTGAAGCTTCTGGGCATATCGAAAAAGGGTGTAACTCATCCTTTATCACCCTTGTTCCAAAGGTCCAAGACCCGATCACAATCAATGATTTCCGTCCAATCAGCCTGATTGGGTGTCTATATAAAACAATAGCAAAGATCCTAGTTGAACGACTAAAAAAGGTGGTTCACCTGGTGGTTAGCCCAACTCAAACTGCTTTCCTCAAAAATAGGCACATCCTTGATGGACCACTTATTTTAAATGAAGTCATTTGCTGGCTAAAGAAGAACAAAAAGAAAGCCTTCACGTTCAAAGCCGACTTTGAAAAGGCCTTTGACAGTCTTAGTTGGGAATTCCTAGACTCAATCATGCAGCAAATGGAATTTGGGGCTAAGTGGCGATTATGGATCCATGGATGTCTTTCATCAACAAGGGTCTCGGTCCTCGTTAATGGATCAGCAACAAAAGAGTTTGGTATGGAGCGTGGGGTCCGACAAGGGGATCCATTATCACCATTTTTGTTTAACATTGCAGCTGAAGGACTCCACATTACTATGAAAGAGGCAGAAGAAAAGGGTATTTTCAAAGGTCTCCAACTCCCAAATCATGGACCTATAATCTCACATCTTCAATACGCTGATGATGTAATATTTATGGGTTCATGGTCATCGGAGAACATAAAAAACCTGATCAGAATTTTAAGATGTTTCGAGCTGCCATCGGGGCTCAAAATAAATATGTCAAAAAGCAGATTATTCGGGTTTGGCGTGCAGAATTATGAGCTAGAAATGGTAGCCCGGAGTTTCAATTTTTTGATAGGTTTGCTCCCCTTTACCTACTTAGGTCTCCCTGTTGGTGCTTCGATGACTAGAGTATCCCTTTGGAAGCCTATCATTGATAACTTTCAAGTGAAATTGTCTAGATGGAAAGCCTCCACCTTGTCTTTTGGGGGTAGATTGACCTTATGCAAGGCAGTTCTAAGCAGCCTTGGATCTTTTTACTTCTCTATATATAAGGCACCTATAAAGGTGATCAATAGCCTCGAAAGAATTCGAATGAGGTTTTTCTGGGGAGGCTGTCTGGAATCAAAGAAAATGGCCTGGATTGCTTGGGATAAGATCTTGGCAGCTAAAGAAAAAGGGGGTCTCGGTGTTGGCAGCTTAAAGGCGCAAAATTTGGCTCTCCTGGGGAAATGGTGGTGGCATTTCAGAAAACCGCCTGACAGCATATGGGCTTTGGTGATTAAAGCCATTCATGGAGCTGATGGTGGTATTTCTCGTCCTGCGACTACAAAAAGGAGAAGTGGTTGCTAGGGCTTAATTGTATGCCTACCAACATCATTAGGAAAAGATCAGGTGTCATTCTTGAACCACATTCAGCATGTGTAAAACATTGACGGATCGTCAAAATGGATTTGGTCACTTGATCCATCGGGGGAATATATTGTTTCTTTAATGCAGAACTATTTTGACAACTTGGTTCTCCCTCAAAGTAATGACAGTTGGATGTGGAATCCATTGGTGCCTGGTAAACTAAATATCCTAGCCTGGCGAGTCTGTCAAGGAAAACTCCCATGTATGGATAACCTCTTCAAACTTGGAATCAGTTCATCGAATTTGTGTAAAATATGTCATGAAGCCCCTAAAACGGATGACCACATTTTTGTGGGATGCCCGGTCTCAAAGGATGTTTGGCTGCAGGTATGTAGCTGGTGGCGGCTGCTGGATCCCTCCCCTGCCTCCTACTGGGAGTTGTTAAAAGGTGAATATATGGTAGGTGGTGATCAAAGGCTAAAGATGTTCCATGAAGCTATAACTCTAGTATTCTTGTGGGTTATTTGGAGATTCAGGAATAAGAAGGCCCATGCTCTAAATCCAATCTTTGTATCAAAAACGGTGCTGGCATAGGAGGTACAAGCTCATTCGTATTTATGGATCAATTCTCGGAATCGAAAAGGAAATAATCTAAAGTGGACTGAGTGGTGTTGCGATCCTATCCTGGAATGCCTTGGTCGGCATTAGTATTATCATTTTTTGTATGTGTTGTTTTTGTGTTCTTGCTTCCTTTTAGCTCTAAAACATTATGTACCTCCTAGCCTGTGGCTAGTTTTTCTATTTATATATTTGCCTTGCCGTTCAAAAAAAAGATCTATCGAAATATGACTTCAGAAAAGGATGATAGGGATCGTTAATGGGGTAGATCCCTAATTTCTGCCCCAACTCCACCAAACTACAAGAACAGGCAACCCTACACAACCTAAAAGAAAAGATTGAATCGTCTGACCAAATCCTAGAATCCTGGCTGAACTAGACTACAAAAAGAAACACTAGACAAAGCTCCTTGTAGATGACCTCTCATATCCCCAGAACATGACGCAATACGTGACTAACAAAAGTCAGAAGGCCCGCCTCATCATGAACAACCCGTGTGAGGTATGGCTCTAACCGTGCAGTCAAACATACGTCTCCTGCCACCTGCTAGTCAAGAGCTTCTGCCATGCTAATCTACCTAGATAAAATCTCGGAATCCCTTCGGATGAAAGAAGCGAGTTCCGCAGTAAGAAAGGTATCCAAGAACGACAAAAAGGGGTGTGTGTGGGCCAATGGTGAGGAAATAAACCTGCACGATGTCTCTGGTCCATCATAAAACTTGAAGAAACAGCAAAAAAAACGTTAAATAAAATACAAAAATGAAAAATCTAGGCTTTTTCCCCTTGCGTGCAAATCAGAACACATTACGTGCGACTTGAAGATGTGTCACATGCATCTTCAGGTGCGCAGGATGCGCCAAGAACGATCAACGACACATCGAGCTTAGGGGCGATTCTGTTCGATTTTCACCATAAAAAGTGTTGGATTTTATTAAACAAAGTATATACTGGTAAAAAGCCACACCAATTTGACCCAAAACACTACAAATCGTCGAATTTGGGGTAAAAGCCTACTTTTTCTACAAAAAATAGAAAACCATCAATTTAGGGGTAAATTAATGAAATTTAAGGGGAATCGGGTATAGAACGATGATAATCGATCAGTATTAACAACTTTTAACTACTCAATTTCACATTTTACAACAAAAACTCATCAAAATCACTAAAAAGCTTCAAACCCTCAATTTTTACACACACACACACATACACACACACACACACACATATATATATATATATATATATATATATATATATATATATATATATATATAAAAGAAAAAATTACAAAAATAACCACTTTTGCTAATCACTTTGCAGAATAACCAAGTTTTTAAATACCAATCCTCCATACCTGCAAACGGACAAGTTTTTAAAGCATAGATGTTCGTAAGTGTTGTACATTCGCTGATTATGAGTTTCTTGTGTATAAATACCAATCCTCCACCCTAATTCGCTGATGAACTACATTCCATCTACGATCTCCTCTGTTGTTCATCTGCGGTTTGGCTGTAAATTTTTTTATTTTTTTATTTTATTTTTAAGATTTGACTATGAAATAGATATGTTTAACTACGATATTACCAAATTATATATACAATTTACAAAAAATTATCACTTTAACAGTTATTTATTTGGAAGATTTGTTTAAAACTTCTTTAATAAAATGAGTGAATATTTGGTTTGCGTTGTAACTAAATGAAGTGAGAGTTTGTAGAGACGAATCATGAATATGTATGTCTGCATGTAGGAATTTTTGAATTTGCTTTGATATTTTTGTAGTATATTAGTTTAGGGAATTTCTATCTTTGTTGAAAATGAAAATTGCTTTGTTATGTAGATATAATATTAGTCTTCGCTTCCATTATCCTGAATTGAATCATTATATAGCCATAGTTGAAGACATTGATGTTAGAATGTTGATGAGTGTAATCAAATCGGTTCGAGGAAAAGATATGAAAGTGTTTTTGGTGGTTGATGAATGTGATGCTGTTATGGTGGGTGGTGAGAGTGGAAATGAGCCGGTAGCTAACTTATCCGACGACAAAGGGAGCGACAATCAAATTGGTACTTTCATGACTCCTACTATACCTCAGTTTCATAGTATTGCTGAAAATGTAAATTTGATGTTTTCACCTATTGACTATGTGGGTCCTAAAAATTACAAATACGTTGTTGATGATGATGTTGCTACATATCTTAATGACGTGGGTGGTTTTATGTTAACGTTCCCCAAATGAAGGTATGTGGTTGTGTGTGTTAGAAAAATTTGTTCTTGGTTAATAAGAGCCAAAGGAATCAAGAATTCTGACAGACTTTTCTAAGTGAAAAGTTTTGTTGATATACACACATGTTATTCAACACTCTTGTAACCTAATCATCGAAACTAAAACAAACATGTGTTGGGTGAATATATTGTTGATGGTTTGGCTGAAGATGATAGTATAGTATATCGGGGAGAAGATATTGTTAACAATATAAACACACAATTGAAAATCAGTATCTCATTCCATCAGGCTTGGCATGTGAAGCAATATGCATTGTTGTTGTTAAGGGGTACCAAAGAGTTCATTTATTAAATTTCCGTCTTATTTCCACAATTTAGTCAAACATAATCCCGGTACGATGACACATATTCAAACAGATGCTAATGATCAGATTGAGTTCTTGTATATCGCACTTGGTTCCTTGGTTAGTATTCCTATATTTTATTATTATTTTATTATGATGCAGTTAACTATAATAAGTATGTTTGAATATTTAAACAATGTATTATAGGTACGCACTTTTGTCAATTTTTGTAAGACAACCCTTGTAGTAGATAAAAGGCTAGTTCTAAGGTACCATGTTGCTCACGGTTACTAAGGACGGAGAAAACCAAATATTACTAGTTGCATATGGTATATGTAAAAGTGAGTATGTAGATTCTTGGACATGATTTTTTTAAGAACTACGTGATTGCATAGACAATATGGAGGATATTACAATTATATATGAAAGGGCTCCATTTATAGTGACATATGTTGCCAACATTTTTCCTCACGCATATCACATAATATGTTGTGTCTATTTGTATTTCAACATAGTATCTAGATATAGGCAGAGTACGACAGTTAAAACTATTTTTTGGCAGACTTGTAGAGCCGATTAATGCTTTTATTGTTGCCATGGACACAACGATAAGGACAAAAGAAGAAATATGGGAATACTTACGATGTATAAATCCTAAAAGTTGGTCTAGGGCACATTTTAGAGGCAACCGATACAATCTTATGTCGTCCAATAGTGTAGAGTTAATAAATGCATTATCAACATGCACGTAAGGTGCCGATACTGATGTTGATCAACTTTTTTCGTCTAACATTGCAAAAGTGGTGGTTTCAAAGTCAAAACTTTGATGGTAGTAAGTTCTAATATTAGTGTTTGTGTCAAATGTTATTGATCTTAAATTTGTAATTTTCTCTTTTTTAGCAAAAGTAACAACAACACTCACCCCTTGGGTAGATGATATTGTAAAAAACAAATAAAACTACCTTTACTAATTAGGATGTTTGCATGATCTTAGGACATAGATGTGAGGTCAAAAGGGGGAGAAAAAACATCATTGTTGATTTTCGAGAAATGACATGTACATGTAGGCAGTGGCAACTTGATGACATACCACGTGTCCATGTTATAAGAGTGCTAACAGTCAACAATTATGATGACTACTCGATGTATGCTTTAAAAGCTTAGTATATCAACACATTCAACCCTTTGCCAAAGCCATCTAAATGAGAGATCCCTCGATGGTTTGATGACTATTAGGCCACCTACAATTGATAAATGTCATCCATGTAGGCCAAGAAGCATATAATATATTCCATCCCAAGGCGAGGTTTAAATAAGAAAGAGTGTTCTACATGCGGTCAAGCAGGAGACATGAGAACTAATTGTTTTGGAAGGGCATCTGGTAGCAGATCAAGCCGAAGGAGAAATTCTACTAGGCAGGAGACAGTAAATAACAGTAGGGCTTCTGTGAGTGTTTCATAGAGTTATAATGCCAATTATGATTTAAAACTACCTTGAATAGAAGAATCTTTAATTTATTAATTATTGTAATTATTTTATTAAGTTTTTAAGATGTTGTTCTTATGCTTTTATATTATAACTTAGTTTTAACATCACAAGACAAAAGAAGTTTTTATACTTTATTTAAAAAATATTGTGGAAATAATGCTAAACAAACAAAAGTTTATTAAACATGATAAAAACACATATAGCAAACCCAAGACATATAATAAACTTACAAATTTTTTTTACTATTAATTAACCACATGGAACTGCAATGGATACTTCTCTTTCTCGGTTGTTATATAGTTATCCCTAATTCTCATTTATCTTCTAAATGATCCTCTTACAGCCTAGGATCTATCATCTCCACATCCTTGTGACGCTCTTTGATTTTCATTTTATTAATTTCTATCCATTCTTAAGCGTCTTTGCATTCTGATGCAATAACTCCATGGCGTTCAGTGAGAACCTAGGACAACTCTTTATCCTATTTTTGTTGTTCTTCAGCCTATTGCAATTCTTAAAAAGTTTTGTCATACATCTATGGCCCTTTCAAAGAGAGGGCAACAAAATGGTCGAGTGGATAAGAATACTAACAATCTACTTCGCCGCACGAGCAAATTTGGAAATTTGAAGATGAGCTCATAATAAAGTTGAGAATAGATATATTATTTTTAATAAGAAAACAATCATATATTTAATATTTATACACCCTAGTAATCTACAAGTCACAATTAAGATTGGAATTCATAAATGACAATTTGACATAACAAGTCACTATAGTAATATGCAAATCAGAGTCCAAAGGCAACTATTTCGTAGTCAAAGTTGGAAATGACTACATAGATGACTGCTTGACATGACAAGTCTGTTGGATTAGTATCTAAGTCCATAACTATAAATGGTATGTACTTGAACTGATTTGGCATGGTCCATTTTGGTTGCATGGCATCGGAACAATTTAGATAGACTTTTGTGAGAAAAGGATACTTATGATTTGTTAATATATTATAAATTCTAATATCTTAATATGAAATCATATTATTTAATTAGTATTGATCAAGAATTAATTTGGAATTAATTTTGTGATCAAAAGAGACTAATTAAATATATGGAGATTGATTGTGTAAATCATTCATTCTTATATATGTGGCCTTATGATCCATAGTTCTTCATGTTGGGCTAAACCCATGGAGTAACCAATGGATACTCCTTGGAGTTTTTAACCCATGGAGCATGAAGGATATGGAAAGACATGAGTTACATGGAGTAACCCTAATAGCCACAATATATAAAGACCCCATAGCTCAAGAAATTGGCCCTAAGGCTTCATATGAGAGGGCTAGCCGATTTTAAGCATAAGAAATTTTCTCTCAAGTTATTCCAAGTTGTTGTTGGTGTTGTGTCAACCATTTGAGGTGTCACACTTGGGGCACTAGGCTCTTAAGCTCCATGGAATCAAGCTACAACAAAGAGGTATGTTATCCTAACTAGCATCTTGTATTGTTTATGTTAAATTGCATGCTAGTTATAGGTTAATGCCTTGGAAACCATTTGCATGTATAATTAGTGAAAACATAGATCCAAGGTATTTAGAGTTGTATGTGCACCATAGGATGTTGTAGTATACAAACTCCTTCAGTGGTATCAGAGCCAAGGCTTGTTGTCATGTTATACTTGCTGAAATGGCTGAAAATCGAAGTTTTTTGCTGTCTGGACAGGGGAATCGACGAGTCCGTTGAGGGACTCAACGATTCCATGTACAAACTTATCCAACTCGTCGAGTTTGTTCTTCCTCTCGGCGAGTTGGAGCCCCTGACAGCATATCTTCGAGTTTTAAGGCTGGAATTAGACTAGATTCATTACCCTAAGCAGTTTTTGAACCTATAAACTTGTTTTTGATGTGGTAATGTTCATTCTAATCCAATTCAATAGATAATTGTCAATAGATTCATGTTTTGTATTAGTTTACTGGTTAGGCTAATTACATGAAAATTGTTTGATTTGAATTATCTTCTTCTTATGATTTGTTTAGGTTGATAAAAAATTATCTGATAATTTGTTTTTGATCCAAATTGATCAAAATGTTGTTCATAATAGGTGTTTTTGTAACTTTTCCTCAAGTTATACGAAAAGTCACATTTATGATTTTTAAAACTCATAAAATTTCTATAAGTTATAAAAAATGAAGAGTCTCATTTTTAAATGTTTTAAAGTCTTCCATAACTTGTCCTAAAGTTATGGAACTTGAAGAGTTTTTCCATTAAAACTACTTTAAACTCATAAGTTATGGAATTGAAAAGTTTTTTGAATTATTCAAAACTTTCCCTCAAGTTTTGGAATTTGTAAAGTTCCCCGCTTGAATACTTTAATTCCAAGTTAAACCCTTAGAATTTTAAAAGTTAAAATTCAACCCTTATACTATTATATTGTTAATAGTTAATAGTTATATATATGTATAAGAACAAAGTCAGTCTTACCGTTAGTAGGCCTCATTCACGAAGCTGGTCTATAAGAGGGTATAAGGTTACTGCCTATAAAATGATAGTTTAATGGGTGTCCACTCTCACCCACCGCTTCCTTGATTGGTGAAGGGTCGTTAGCCGAAAGGGTTTGACATGACTCTAATTCTCCCTTCATTAAAAGTATAATGATAAATACTAAGTAACTAAACACTTATAAATTCCCAATCTTAGTTACTTAGGAAAATGTGAATTTAGTGCTAACCCATGAAATTACACTTTGCACCTTGCTTAAGTCGTTAGTGGAGCGTGTGTGGTTAACCAGTACACTAACATGGATTTAACAAGGTTGGAAAAGGGTGGCTTAAGGTTTATCATAGATCGGCAGAGCGCGTGTGGTTAACCGACACATCTATTAGGTGATAAAAATTAAGAGTACCAAGTATATTTGCATGGTTATTCTCACCTTCTTTGCGATCCTCGGCATCCTAGTCACAAACATGAGAGGGCACAATCGAGATTGCAACATGCTATTGAAAAGTTCAATGAATCTCAAAAGAATCTAGGAGTTTCAAATCCAATTAAAACCTAATAATACATTTTGTTTTCATGGTGGAAATTGGTGAATCGTCATTCACCTATCTTCAAATATTTTGTAGCTTGGATTACGGCATCCCTCTTCCAATTTATAAAATATCGTGTTGGGTCCTAACCTTAATATTTCATATTGGGTGTTATATTAAGGACTTAAATCAAGTAACTTGAATATCTCCCATATTAGATGTCTGGTTTAGACAACCATGATCATCCCAAAGAACAAGATTTCCTAATGAGATGATGTCCCGTGGTTGGATCATGGAAATCATACTTCAATTCCTCCACCTCCTCCAATTATTCTCTCTATCCCACAAGTTCTTGAATAGCAGGTCACTCAAGTCCTATTGGCAAGAAAAGTCTATGTGTGCTCACATCTTGGAGATGAAGTCACATATTGACAAGCCGGGAGAATTGGGTGTCAAAATCTTGACGAAGTTGGTTGTTGACTAGGTTCTTCAATCACTTTCTAAGTCACATAATAAGTTCTTTAAGGAATACTATGTAACAGACTATGACATGAACCTTAATGATCTTACTTATTTTCTTGATGCTGCTGAATCAGCAATGATTTGGAGCACCTATAAAGCAAATTTGTTTGGAAGATTGACTTCCCAAACTTCCGTGGACATTGACAATGGTAACATTGGAAATCCAGAATAGCTTTCTCTTCCCAATGGAAAGGGATCGGACATAGTCAACTTGGTTAACCAAATGGCAAAGAGAAAGGCTAAGTCTGAGATAGTCCCATGTACCATTCCCAAATGGTCCATATGTTGTTGTTGCCAAAGGAAAGGGCATTGGTTGCGAAGCTACCCTATTTACCTGAAATATCACTAGGATGTAAAGTCAATATTTTGACTCTACTTTGGGTAAAGTCCACTATTTGACTCTATTAAGTTCCTATTTGGAGATTCTTATACATGATGTGACTAGGTCACATGTTGATGTTTTAAGAATCAAAGAAAAGAGGAAGCTTAAAGGAAGAATATGTTGATTCTGATCGCGAAGATGGATTTCGCTCGCATGGTTCGGTGATCAGAATTTTGAGTTGTTGCTTAAGAGTTATGATATTTTTCTTAGGAATAGATAACAACAAGTTTTCATAAGCATTTGCATTGTAAGGATGAGTGTTCCGCAAGTTTTTAAAATAAAAGGAAAAAAAAAGTTTTAATTTTATTTATTTTAAAATTCTTTACAATGGCATTTGGGAAAAATTGTTGTTTATATGATTCCATTAATAGCAACACTGGAAAATGGATTTGATTCTTTCCTTTGTGGTAGTGTCAGAATCTAGCAAATAAGGAAAAATTCTCATCACCCAAGTTCCAGTTGGATAGAAACTTGGAATCATGCAACTGGTGTTGTATGATGAATGAGAATTTTTTTCATCTTTGGGAAATTAAGACTAATTCCTTGTGCACATGTATATGTGAGTCAAGTAAATGATTAAGGAATCGGGTACACTTGAGTGTGCATTGGTTAGGTCCACCACAAAGAACGATAAGGCTATTATGTTGGGTTTTGAGCATTCTAACACTCCTATGTTGTACATGGAACCCTATAAACCTTGGATCTATGTTTTCTCTATTATACATGCAAATATTAAATATTCCAAGGTTTCATCCTAACTAGCATATTATGAAGTACCTATACTACAATGTTCTAGTTAGATGACATACCTTTTGATGTAGCTTGACGTCTTCAAACTTTAAGAGCTTAGCCCCAATAGTGTGGAAACCTCAAGTGGAATCACAAATCACCAAAACACCTTGGAATAACTTGAGAGAATATGTATGCACACTAAAATTGGCCCACTCTTATGTCCTCACACAATAGTGCCATTTCTTGTGCCAAAGGCCTCTTTATATAGTATGGAGGATTAGAGTTACATCCATGTAAACCCTAATACCCATGACCTTTCATTTCATAGGATCCATGGGTTAAAACTCCATGGACTATCCATGATAGCTTAGCCGAACCTAAATGAACTTGGCCCATTCCATATATATATATATATATATATATATATATATATATATATATATATATATATATATATATATATATATATATATATATATATATAAGAGTCCATATTTAATTAGTTCCTTTTGATCACTTAATTAATTCTAAATTAATTCTTGATCAATACTAATTAAATAATATGATTCCATATTAATATATTAGAACTTATAATATATTAATATAAATCATAAATATACTATTCTCAAAAGACTATCCATATAAATTGTGTCGGTGAAGTGCAACCCAAATGGACCATGTCGGGTTGGGTCAAGTGCATACCAAATATAGTTATGGACTTGAAATTAATCCAAAAGTCTCCCACTTGGATAAGTCTAAAACTATTATTAAGTATGACTTCAAAACCTAACTGGCAATCGTAGCTCTTAAAGCCGTTGTCGAACTCTGACCTTTGTCAATGACGTGTCCATTAGATAAGGGATCATATATTCCTCCATTCTACATATCATATGGACTGAGACATGGATTATGATCATTCTCTCTGTCCATTTATTGTTTCCCGATTTCTGATTCATGATGACTGACTGACTGAACAAATCAAATCAGTCCTGGCTTGGCCAAGCACTCACATGTTTCATCATTAAATCAACGAGGGACCTACAGATATCGCTTTTATCCCAAAGATAAAAGGAATGGATAAACTTCGCCTCATATGGCTTGTTCTACTACTTGTTGAATCATACACAAAGGCATGTTTTATAACATTGAGTTAGCAAATGTGGTTTCGTGCAATCAATGTACAACCGACTCATAGTAACAACTCATATCTCTAGGTTTGAAGAATATAAGATATTATCGTCTCATGATCACTCGTGATAAAATCCATGAAGTGATTCAAATGAGCGCGGGTTGAATCCAATACTCAGAACTTATGATCACTCATGAGTGTTGTAGCACAACTTTGTCCACCAACTTGGACCTCTACAACCCAACCCATGACAGTCTTGATAGGCATCCAACATATGACCGACTATGGATGGTTTGAATAACTTAGTCATTTCGGAAGAATAACCTAGTTATTATGGCAAAACATGCAAAGTGAAACACAAGAATAAATGAATCAATTATGGCATCAAGCCCTATGAATATAAATAGACCACTTTTATTTATCACCATACTAATTACTCATTATTCATTGTTTCGGTTTTATCAACTTTATACTTGAATTAAAAACACTAGTTATCTCATGCTCCAAGCATGTACACTATGTTTTTCTAAAAAATAGCTTTTCCATACACCAAGTATGGACTCTATGTTTATCTATGATCCTTACTTTGTGAACTAGATCCATTGAACATAATTTCAATGATTCTCTTTTCAAACTTCCAAATCCTTGTCGTAAATGTAAGAATTCCTAACATTTATCAAAATCTGTTTAGATTTTTAAGTTATATGCACTGTTCCTCTTGTAATGACTATGCACAAAGCCACAAATACTTGGCGACAATCATTACAGAGTATTCCAATGGAGAGAAATTCCAAGGAAATGATGTCTCAAATTCAGAGCGCATTGCTTTGAACATGCTTCTTGCATTAAGTTTCTTTAAACCTACACAGATTGCTTCCACCTATAAAGACAACTCTATATTCCCATTTTGACTACCACTTCTGAACAAGAGTTGCCTCTTTTCAGACTATGTCAATATGGTCCTTCCAATATTAACACTATACTTTCAACTATCCTTAAGCAACCAATCTTTGGTAAACCTTAGATTGTCCTCGACAATTGCTTAATCACTTTAGTCATATCCAATTCTCGACATTTTCCTCCTTAATGCCCCAATGCATTTGGAAAATTCAGAAAGGATAAATATCATAGCACATATAATCGATCTTGTACCCAAAGTAAATGGGACACGATTCATGATGTTTCACATAAAGACATGGTTCTAGACCAGTCTTTTGCCATAATAATTTTTGTTTTCCATATTCTCAAAATTTGACTATGAAAAGGGATGTCGTAATCATAATCGAATTTTGAGAACGCAGTATATATAATTTTCTTAAGAATATATATATATATATATATATATATATATATATATATATATATATATATATATATATATATATATATATATATATATTCTTGACTAAAGGTGATTAAAATCTCAATATAAGCTTTTAGAATGATTATAAACTCATCTACGCTTTTTAGAATTGAAATGAAATATAACTTCCTCTCCCTTAATTATACCAAAACAACTTTTCCAACCCCAACAACCTCACGAATTGAAACTTTTATTTTCTATAATTAACATTGCTAACTTGCAATACTTACCATAATTATCATGCTCCCACTAACATGATGATTATTAGCATAAAAATTATGCTCCCACTAGCTTTGACATGTATCCATAAAACAACTGGACCTCTAGAAGTCAATACTTTATTGACATTCTTACTAAAATTCAGATTTCTGATACTCGATTTCTTTGATAAGACTTTATCAAAATCATACACCTTATCTTAGATAGATCACAGGTGTGTCTAAACAATTTCAAAACTATGAAAAGGGATGTCGTAATCATAGTCTCAATTGTTTAGGCCTTTTCCATTTCTGATATGTCCATGTTAGTGTGCCGGTTAACCACGCACGCTCCACTAACGACTTTGACAACTGCAAATATCACAATTTCTATCTACTTAAAATCTAATTAGTGAAAGAATTTCCTCACCATCATTTTCATGAATCGAAGAGAAACCTTATGACACTTAGATTTTATGGTGTATGTGTTCTTATCCATGTGAATTTGTTAAACCATAATCACAAGACTAGGTTAGTGACAAATCCTAACTCGTATGGATTAAACTTGTGCAATCTTAACTTCTTGCCAGCTGTCAGCTCAAGGGCCTGTCATTGCTTCCAAGTAGCTATGCAAACAATTAAGAACATGTAGAACTCAAATGTATAGCCGACTTAACTGGAATGGGGACAGAAATGTCAGCACGATAGGTTATAAACCTTTAGTTGTGTGTTAGTGATGAAATACAGGTTTTATTATTGATTACTTCTTGAAACCCTTTCAGGATCTTTTAGACTCCCACTGTCTCCTTGACCTATAAGACTTTCTTGCCAAATATTCAAGAGATAGTGTGGATTCTAATCAAGACAGAAACTTAACACAATTGGCCTTAGTTGGTCTTTGTTTTATCCAAAACATCACAACTTACCAATTTCAAATGTACAAGAGTAGAAAACTTTTACTCTTACATTTGACAAGTGTTTTAAACCTTCTTTAAGACATGTCACTCAAGTTACAATCTTAGAGTATAACTCTAAGAATTGTTTTTGGAACGAAGTATAAATCATCTTCTTGATTTAACCACTTCAACAATTCATAACTCATCTTCTTAACTATCATAATGTACTTAGAGGATGAATTGTGATAAGGTCTCAAAATCATTAAGATGATCTTAAAACATGATACTAAAGTACTCTCTCATCTTTTCAGATTTGAGAAACTTTTATCGTTCTGCGTAATTTGATTCTTCTAATTCGTTCTGTCATACATTGAAACTTTTCCAATGTCACATAATTATACTTAAGCTTGTAAGTATAATCATATTTACTAAACCTTAGTAAATCATGACGAATAGTCTTATCCATCTTGTGTGGTAGACTTTGACAAGTGCACAAGAAAGTGTACTTGATCCTTTAATCCTTCTCTTGAGTCACATATACATGTGACCACAGAACTAGTATTAATTTTCCAAAGTTGAAAATTCTCATACATCACACTAAACACCTTGCATGATTCCAAGTTTTGGTTCAATTGAAATTGGGTGATGAGAATCTTTCCTTACTTGGTAAATTTATACACTACCACAAATGAAAGAATCAAGTTCATTTTTCCAATGTTGCTAGAAACATACAAACATCAAGTTTTCATAAATGCCATTGTAAGGAGATAGAAAATAAAGTAAATTTTTTTTTTTATTTATTTATCAAAATGCGGAAAAACTTTTCCTTTACAATGCAACTTTAAATGAAAACAATGCTATTAAATGTTTCCTAGTAATCCATCATAACTCCTAAGAGTAGCGCAAGAATCCGATCTTCAATCAAGTGATAGAAATCCATCTTCGCGATCAAATTCAGCATACTCTATCTTTAAGTCTCCTTCACTTTTCCTTTGATTCTTAAAACATCAACATGTGACCCAGTCACATCATGTAATAGGAATCTCACAATAGAAACTTAATCGAGTTAGATAGTGGACTTTACTTGAAGTAGAGTCAAACTTATTAACTTTACCAGCCTTATGATCTTTCAAGTAAATTTGGTAGCTTCGCAACCAATGCCCTTTCCTTTTGGCGCTTTAACATATGGACCCTTTGGTAATTGTACATGGTGTCACACCCCCGAACCAGAATGGCGGAAACGTCCGAAGGCGGGTGACTTCATTGTGTAGTATCATAACAATTTCATATAAATGAAACATATTAAATCCAAACGTCATACATTATAACAAGCTTACATTTGTTTTACATCGTGTTTATGTTCTCAAAATATTACACAAAAGAGACAATATTAAGCAAATTCCAAAAGATAGCAAAATAATCTTGAGTCCGCGATCCAACAGCCTGCTTATTGGTTTCCTGAGAATACAAGTCGTTTGAAAAGCGTCAACATAAAATATGTTGGTGAGTTCATAAGCATTTGAGTATAAAACCTTGATGATAGTTTAAAAATCAAGATAATCCGATATTTTCTTATCAAATGGTTGTAATTCTTGTTTTAAATCGAGTATAGTTGCATGTGTGTCTTAATTCATTGTTTTCCAAAATTGTACGAATCGTTTTCTCTAGAAAATTCTATATTTTCTGATGTATAAAATAGTAATTTTGGTAATAACATAACATGGGTGCAAAAAAGTCTCATTGAGGTTGTCAGAATAGTTGATTTTTAACCGAAGATGAAGTCAGTATAATAACAGTTTTGATATATTCTAGCGAGTCGTTATAACCATACAAATATGACGGAGTACCTGTTATGACGTTCTTCAGGTTTCGGTTTTTTTCAAGACATTTGTCGCACTAGACTGGCCGGTCTAGCTGTAGTGAACAGCGAAGGTGCGGGGTGTCAACCCCGTATATATCTATACACAAATTCCCGCTCTCCCTCCAGGAGACTCTAGTTATAACTCTTACAGGACTTAAGATGTACAATATTGTATATAATATGTGTACTGTGAAGATTTCTTGTGACTAGAATACTTATAGTTTCACGCAAAGCGTTGAAATTCGTTATTTACCAAATAATTAATACTAGTTGTACTTGTTGACTAGATATTCCGTTTCGTTTCGTTTATTGAAAATGATCCGCTCTAAGTATTTATCAAATCAATTCAATTTTAACGATGTCGGCTAAAATGGCTCTCCTCTCTATATATTATATTATGAGTGAGACCCCATTTACCAGGAAAATGTTAAGTTATGATTTGTCTGAAACTTATGACTTCTGTGAAATTATGATAGTAGCTTTATGACATACAAAATTTCATGTCATAAAGGTTCTATTTGCATATATTCTTGGTGAGATCACTTATATCCAATTTTTATAAACAACCCCTTAATAGTTTGCTAAAATTCATTTATGGAACATCAAGTTCAAATTTCGAAATTTCTAGACTTAGTGTCAACCTTTCAAGGTCTATTTCAACAACTTTCATCTTTAAATATGAAGAGCATGGATACAAGGATGCATGTTAAACACCCCCCAAAACTTGGGAGGCTCCTTTTGTAAATTGTATTACTCATATAATGATTAAAATATTATTTATTTTCATGGGTTCTGTGAGACTTCACGTTCACAGAGAGTTATAAAAAAAATAATAATAATATTTCAACACACATATTAAACATACGTACACATGCAATCATTCAAGAATTTAGAACAAGAGGTGACTTGTACTCTCCCCCCAAAATCAACAATAACTAAGGAAAAGGTGGGGTATGAAGCTCACCTTGGTTTAGCTCGTTGGGTGATTTGAAGAAGTGTAAGGAGTTTCCAAGTTCCAACGCTTGGAAGTGTTTTTCGAACTTCAGAAAAATTCTAAGAATAAATTTAGGTGTAAGTATAGTGAAATCTTAGGAATGGTGAGGAAAAATCACTATTCAAGGTGGATGAGCACTTACCAAAGATTCTGGAAATTTTCCTTGAAGGAATGAAGCTTGAGTCTTGAAGGAGTTTGAGAGAATTAATGGGAGTTTACTGATGAGAAAGTGGGAAGTGGGATGGGGATGGAAAAGAGATTCACGTATCTAAAGGGGAAGGATAAGGAATGACTTGACATTTGCATGGAAATCTGGTGGGTAGGGCTTATTTCCTAAGGGTAATGTGTGTTTAACTGGAATTTTCATGGGAAAATGGAGGATTGAGCATCACATCACAAGGTCAAACCCCTTTATCTTCTTAGGATCCTCTTAAAATCTTCGGTTTTTATTTTATATAAATATATTTAAAATATTTAATTTTGGCATAAAATAGGAGTTTCAGGAGTTTAGGACATGAAAATTACGAGCTTGGTGTGATTTCCGGCGTCAAAATGCCTTAAAATAGTGAAAAAGCCTGAAAATGATGAAAATCCGAAATGGGATGATGCTCCTGCGAGGGTCCGAAAGGCTTGAGAGAGGTTCCGGAGTCGCTTGCTCAAGTTCCGAAGTGAACAGTACTTCTGGAGTCATCAGGCGGAGTTCCGAAGTCAGAAGGCAGAGTCCAGTCAGGCCCAGGGTTTCCGAAACGAGGCAGGGTGGGGCGAGATCTTCTGGAGCCAATGAGTCCGGAGGTGCGAGATTGTCCGGGTAGGAGGCTTCCTGGATTGCGAGAGGGCTCGGAACTTCAGGCTTCCGGAGCTTCTCTCTTCCGGAGTTAGTTCAGTGGTTCCGAAGCAAACAGAAGCATTCCGAATTTCATCAGAAGCATGCGAAGTAGGGAGGGGTTCCGATCTAAGAGGATTCCGGACCAAGAGGGTTCCGGACTAAGAGGAGTCCGAACCAAGAAGGTTCCGGTCCAAGAGGAGTCCGGACCAAAAGGGTCCTTTTGGGTTCTCTCCTCCGGTTTTGGGCTGTTTTCAACTGAGGAAGGTATGTAGAGAGATTTAGGAGAGATTCCATATTCTTGGAGAGATTTATGAGAGATTTGATATTCTTGGAGAGATTTGGGAGAGATTTGATAAAAGACTTCATTTTCTTGGAGTGATTTAGGAAAAGACTTCATTTTCTTGGAGAGATTTAGGAAAAGACTTCATTTTCTTGGAGAGATTTGATATTATTGGAGAGATTTGAGAAAAGACTTCATTTTCTTGGAGAGATTTAGGAAAAGACTTCATTTTCTTGGAGAGATTTAGGAAAAGACTTCCTTTTCTTGGAGAGATTTGGGAGAGAGAGAGAGATACAGTGGGAGAGATTGGGAGAGACTTGGTCGGGAGCCTTTATTAGTGTTTTTCTTCGTAGTGCAAGGTCCTTAGACTTAGATACATTCTATTTTGAGTGTTATACACCCCCGAAGGGCACTCAATAGTGCTTTAAAGAGCTGTTACTTCCTTTAATCAAATTAGGGTTTTAAATTTTGAACTTTTGAGACTTTCAAGTGTTACTTTTCATTAGGAATTATAGTTGAACATTAGGAAACATAAAGAATATCCTAACATATAAGCACTAGTTGAGTTGACCAGATGGTCCGTTGACCTTGACTTGACTTTGACTTTGACCAGAAGTTTGCCGGTTGTCACACATGGGACTATCATAGACTTAGTTTTTCTCTTTACCATTTGGTCAACCAATTTGACTATGGCCGATCCCTTTCCATTGGGATGAGAATGCTTTTTCTGGATTTCCGGTGTCACCATTGTCAATGTCCATAAAGTTTTGGGAAGTTGATCTTCTAATCAAATTTGTTTTACTAGCATTCCAAATCATTGTTGATTCAACAGCACCAAGCTAATAGATAAGATCATTAAGGGTCTTGTCATAGTCTGTTTCATAGTAGTCCAAAAAGAACTTAGAAAGTGATTGAACCACCAACTTTCTCCAGACTTTGACACCCAACTCTCCCAGCTTGTCAATATGTGACTTCATCTCCAATATGTGATCACACCTAGACCTTACCTTGCCAATAGGGCTTGAGTGACCTTGAACTTGTGGGTTACGGAGAATAATTAGAGGAGGTGGAGGAAGTGAAGTTCCAAGAGATTTGGGAAGATCATAGATGTCTGAATTAGACATCTACAACGAGAGAAATTCAAGTAAAGTTGATTTAAGTCCTTAATATAACACCCAATATGAAATATTAAGGCTAGGACCCAACAAACTATTTTATAACTTGGAAGAGGAATGCCGTAATCCAAGCTATAAAATATTTCAAGGTAAGTGAATGATGCTTCACCAATTTCCACCAAGATAAGCGAAATGTATTATTAGGTTTTAATTGGTTTTGAAACTCCTAGTTCTTTTGAGATTCATTGAACTTTTCAATGACATGTTTCAATCTCGAGTGTGCCCTTTAGGTTTTGTGACTGGGATGCCGAGGATCACAAAACAAGGTGTGAAGTAACCATGCAAATATACTTGGTACCCTTAATAGTTACCCCTCAATCGATGTGTCAGTTAACCACACACGCTCCATCGATACTATGATAAACATTAAGTTACCCTTTGCCTACCTTGTTAAATACGACTTAGTGTGTCAGTTAACTACACACGCTCCACTAACCGACTTAAGCAAAGTGCAAAGTGTCATTTCATGGATTAGCACCTTATTCACATTTTCCTAAGTAACTAAGCTTGATGTCTTGAAAATTTAAGAGCTTAGCCCCAATAGTGTGGAAGCCTCAAGTGGAATCACAAATCACCAAAGCACCTTGGAAAAACTTGAGAGAATATGTATGCACACTAAAATTTTCCCACTCTTATGTCCTCACACACTAGTGCCATTTCTTGTGCCAAATGCCTCTTTATATAGTATGGAGGATTAGGGTTATATCCATGTAAACCCTAATACCCATGACCTTTCATTTCATAGGATCCATGGGTTAAAACTCCATGGACTATCCATGATAGCTTAGCCCAACCTAAATGAACTTGGCCCATTCCATATATATATATATATATATATATATATATATATATATATATATATATATATATATATATATATATATATATATATAAGAGTCCATATATAATTAGTTCCTTTTGATCACTTAATTAATTCTAAATTAATTCTTGACCAATACTAAGTAAATAATATGATTCCATATTAATATATTAGAACTTATAATATATTAATATAAATCATAAATATACTATTCTCAAAAGACTATCCATATAAATTGTGTCGGTGAAGTGCAACCCAAATGGACCATGCCGGGTCGGGTCAAGTACATACCAAATATAGTTATAGACTTAGACATTAATCTAACATATTCGTCATGATTTACTAAAAGGTTTAGTAAATATCGTTATGATTACAAGTATAAGCATAATTCTGAAACATTGGAAAAGTTTCACTGTATGGTTGGACAAATGAGAAGAATCAAATTAGGCAGAAAGATAAAAGTTTCTCCAATCTGAAAAGATGGGAGAGTACTTTAGTATCGTGTTTTATGATTATCTTAGTGTTTATGAAACCATATCACAATTGATCATCTAAGAACATCTTAGTGCATTCGTGTGACTAAGAAGAGGAATCGTGAATTGTTGAAATGGTTAAATCAAAAGACGAATCATAATGCGTTCCAAAATTAAGTCTTAGAGTAATACTCCAGGATTGTAACTTGAGTGACATAAGGTTTCTCTTCGATTCATGAAAATGATGGTGAGGAAACGCTTTCACTAAGTACATTTTAAGTAGATAGCAATTATAATATTTGCATTCTTAAAGTCATTAGTGGAGCGTATGTGGTTAACCGACACACTAACATGGACTTGTGAGAAATGACAAAGGTCTAAAAAATTGAGACTATGACTACGACATCCCTTTTCATAGTTATAAAAATTGTTTAGACACACATGTTAGCTATCTAAGGAAAGGTGTATGATTTTGATAAAGTCAAATCAAAGCATCTCGTATCAGAAATCCGAAATTTGGAAAGAAAGTCAATAAAGTATTGATTCCTAGAAGTCCAACTGATTTTTTAGTACATGTCAAATCTAGTGGGAGCATAAGTGTTATGCTAATAATTATCATGTTAGTGGTCTCATGGTTATTATGTTAGGTGTTGCAAGTTAGCAATGTTAATTATAAAAAAAAGTTTCAATTGGGAAAAGTTGTTTTGCTATAATTAAGGGATAGGAAATTATACTTCATTTAATTTCTAAGAGCTTAGATTGAGATTTTAATCATCTCTAGTCAAGGACATATATATGAATTTTATGTTGGAATGGTTCAACATAAGGAAATACTATATATATATATATATATATATATATATATATATATATATATATATATATATATATATATATATATATATATATTGCATTCTCAAAATTCGATTATGATTACGGCATCCCTCTTCATAGTCGAATTATGAAAACATGGCAAATTAAAAAAATATTGTAGCAAAAAATTGGTCTAGGATCATGTCCTTATGTGAGATATCATGAATCATGTCCCATATGCTTCGGTTATAGGATCAATTACATGTGCTATAATATTTATCATTTCTAAATTTTCCAAATGCATGGGGCGTTAAGAGGGTAAAAAGTACTAGAACTGGATATGACTAAAGTGATTAAGCAATTGTCGGGGACAATCTGAGGTTTACCAAAGATTGGTTGCTCATGGACAATTGGAAGTATAGTGTTAATTTTGAAAGGACCATATTGACATATTTTGAAAAGAGGCAACTCTTGTTCAGAAGTGATAGTCAAAATGGGAATGTGGAAATGTTACCATAGGAGGAAGATATTCATTAAATATGTGTAAGATTAGAAAAACTTAATGCAAGAAGGATGTTTAAACGAATGTACTTTGAATTTGAGACTTTGTTTCTGTGGAATCGCTCTCCATTAGAATACTTTGTAATGTCTGTTGCCAAGTCTTTGTGACTTTTGTGCATATTACAAGAGGATCAAAGCATACAAGTTTAGAATCTAATAGATTTTGGTAAATGGCAAATAAAATTGTATTCTTACATTTATGATAAGGATTTGGATTGTGAAATGAGCATCATTGGAGTCATGTTCAATAGTTCTATTTCACAAAGTAAGGATCATAGACAAACATAGTGTGTATACTTGGAGTATGACAGAACTATTGTTTGGACAAACATAGTGTGCATGCTTGGAGCATGGCATGACTATTTTTTTAATTCAAGTATTAGGTTGATAAATTGAAACATTATACAATGAATAATGTGTAATCAATATGGTGTTTAAATAAAAGGTGTTTTATTTACTCCCAAAGGTGTTTAGGGCCATATAGGATTAGTATTACTCTTTTGTTTCACTTTGCACGTTTTGACATCCCGGATAACTATGTTCTTCAAACTCTCGACAGTCAATCACACATTAGAAGTAGGTATGAATCGAGACTATCATGAATGGGTTTGTAGTTTGTCTAGGTGGCCTAGACATAGCTACAGTGTTCATGAGTGCTCCTGGAATGAGATTCGAGTATTGGATTAAACCCACGCTCATTTGACTCACCTCATGGATTTTATCACGTGTGATCATGAGATGATAATATCTTATATTCTTCAAACCAAGAGATATGAGTTGCAGTCTACAAGTCAGTTACACATTGATTATGTGAAAACGCACCAGTAACTTGGTGTTATAAAACACATTCTTGTGTGTGATTTGATGAGTATATAGAGCAAGAATATGAGTCGTAGTTTATCCATTCCTTTTAGCCTTAGAGGGATAAAAGAGATATTTGTGGGCCCCTCGATGATTTAGTGATGACAAACGTAAGTGCTCGGCCGAGCCTGGACTGATTTGATTTGTTCAATTAGTCAGTCGTCATAAATCGGAAATTAGGAAACAACAGATGGACAAAGAGAATGATTAAATTCCATGTCTCATTCCATATGATATCTAAAATGGAAGAATATATGATCCCTTGTCTAATGGATACGTCGTTGATTTGTTCAGAGTATGAAAATGGCTTTTAAGAGCTATGATTGCTAGTCGGGTTGCAGAGTCATACACAATAGATGTTTTAGACTTATCCAAGTGGGAGACTGTTGGATTAGTGTCTAAGACCATAACTATAATTGGTATGTACTTGACCCGATTTGGCATTGTCCATTTGGGTTGCATGGCATCGGAACAATTTGGATAGACTTTTGTGAGAAAAGGATATTTATGATCTGTTAATATATTATATGTTCTAATATATTAATATGAAATCATATTATTTAATTAGTATTGATCAATAATTAATTTGGAATTAATTTTGTGATCAAAAGATATGTGGGCTTATGATCCATAGTTCTTCATGTTGGGCTAAACCCATGGAGTAACCCATGGATACTCCTAGGAGGTTTTAACCCATGGAGCATGAAGGATATGGAAATAAATGAGTTACATGGAGTAACCCTAATAGCCAAAATATATAAAGACCCCATAGCTTAAGAAATTGGCCCTAAGGATTCATATGAGAGGGCTAGCCAATTTTGAGCATAAGAAATTTTCTCTCAAGTTATTCCAAGTTGTTGTTGGTGTTTTGTGAACCATTTGAGTTGTCATACTTAGGGAACTAGGCTCTTAAGCTCCATGGAATCAAGCTACGACAAAGAGGTATGTTATCCTAACTAGTAACTTGTATTGTTTATGTCAAATTGCATGCTAGTTATAGGTTAATGCCTTGGAAACCATTTGCATGTATAATTAGCGAAAACATAGATCCAAGGTATTTAGGGTTGTATGTGCACCATATGATGTTGTAGTATACGAACCCCCTTCAAAGTCACTACAGTACATAGAGATGCCACTAGACTGGTTAAGTCCTTTTAATGTCCTTTTTCTTATATAAATAAATGTTTAATATATAGGAAATGAGCACCTATATTTAGTAATGGCGTGAAATATACCAACTTCTTCCAATGTGGTAGTTGCATCCAATGCTCCACCTCCATGGACGATAAGAGAGGAGTTGGTTGTAACATAGTATTGGATTAGCATTTATGAGGGCGTAACACCATTGGCTCCCCCGTATTTCCTTGTAGGTGATGAATGGACCCACATAATAGCTTTGTTCAACCATGAGATGGGAGAAGGACAACATTGGTTACAATCAGATATGGTCAGCAAATGGATGGATCTAAAGGAAATAATGACATGTTTAGTCTATGGTATCATTATGTTAAAATAGGAAATACTATTATGCAGACGATGAAGAGCTTTTGGAACTTGTTAAAGATTTTTACATTTGCGAGCATTGTGGTTGTGACTTCGAGTATGAGGATGTTTGGATTCTTGTTAAAATAGCCTGTATTTCATGTAGACGACTCTTTTAATATGCAATTTTCATATTTGTAATGTTTTATGTAATTTTTGGCAATCCTTTGTCTTATTTTTAATGTTTATGTTTCTGTTAGTTGTAATGTTTTATGTTTGACGTGTCATGGAATAAGTTAGAATATATCCCATCTATTTTTCATAAATACCCTAATACAAATAAAGTACATAAAAAACCTAACACATAAAAAGTATATATTTAAAACCTAATACAAATAAAAGTACATATAAATAACTCATTGGAAATGAAATATAAATTAAATAAGCAAGACATATTTCAAAATATTCCAAGGGGCTTTATATTGGAATTCCAACCCATAACTAATGGATTTGTATTCCTCTTTATCCGCTTCCAAGATGACTTCCTCATTAGCATTTAAACGCGCATCTTCAATTTTGCCATAAAATTCGTTGAATAATAGAATTTTTGTTTTTATTTTATACCATTCTGTTGTCATATCTAGGTGTCGCAATGCTTTTCTGTGGTGGTTTGATTTTTAGTGTTGAAACTAAAGGTTAAACGAGTCCAAAACATTGGATCATTCAACAAGTTGTTCTCGTACACATGAATATATGCACGAGTTAGAACGAAGTCCTCCTCAATGGTCCAAGATTGTGAAGCCATTTGAAGCGAAAATATGAGACTAAATTTTTCAATGAAATATATGAAGAAGAGATATAGAGCAGATGAAATGTATTAACCACTTAAAGTCAATTTATAGTACCCCCCCTAGTAGATTATTATTTGACACGAGAAGACACTGCATTTCACAACATTAGATTTGACAAGTCATTATCGTCATATTTAATCCAATTACCAAGTTGACAAGTCATTACCCTTCTGCAAATCATAGTCCATCTTGATATAAAAAGATATCGTATTTCTCTACATTGGATTTGACTACGCAGTAGACGACTGTTTGACATGAATGTCCTTTATTTATAATAAGCCTGATTTTTTAACCAAGTCTGTATGTAGCATGTTCCTTAGCTTGTTGTTTGTTTTTAATATGTATTTAAAAAAACGTTTAATATATGTTCTTCTAATTAATATATAATTTGAAATGTTACAATGCACTTTATATGATACAAACATCCAATTTTACATAATACTTTATATGATAAAACATAAAAAGTGAATTCATAAAAAAAACAAATACATGTTTATGACAATGAAACATTTAAGGATGTTGTAATTCGTAAACAATAGGTTGGTGTTATTTTCTAGAAGGTAACAGGACAATTATTTCAATGGGCATTTCCCACTACATATTTAATGACATATGATTTACCATCCTATTTTGGAAAGTAGCTCGATACACAACATAATTCAGCTTATAATGAACCATCTCATGAATGTTTGTAGAGCTACGTGTTCCTAGTGATGCTATAGCATGGCTACAAGGTATACAGATTTTTTCCATTTGCCACAAGTGCATCTCCTATGTTCAAATTCAATGCTCTCAGTATGGAAATTTTCCTGCACTTCAAATCTAACGCCAACAATATGTCTTTCCTCCCAATTTTCATATTTATGCATTCGCTTTTGAGCCAACATCTCAGTATAAGGGGTCACACTACCATAAATTCCCCTTGTGAAATAATTTAGTTACATATAATAACAGAAAAAATAAGATAGTATTGTAAAGCTTTTACCTCCGACTTCAGCTCGTTGAACATACACTAGTTGAATGGACTGATGGAGTAACTCAATGATTGTTGTTATAGGTAACTCATATTCGTAGCTTGATAAAGTATTTACAACCACAAGAATATAAATCGATTTAACATTAAAATGGACCTTAGGAAAAAAGGATCATACCCATTTTGCAAGGGCAATATTGTCAATCCAAACAACTGCATTCCAGGCTATATCTTTAGGACATTACTGTCACACCCCAAAACCAGAACAGCGGAAACGTTCTTGGGTGGATGACATCATGTCAAGTATCACAACATATGCAGTATAGTAATTAAAGTACAACAACCATTGCATTAATAGTAATAGTTTTACATAAATTACAATTCATAGAGACATTAAAGTAATACATAAACAAGTAAAGATGCAGCTCGGTTCTAGGCTGGCGTCACAGAAGCTCCCGGGTGTACCTGTCTATTGCTGACCTGAGAATACAAGTTATTTTGAAAGTGAGTATCAGCATTTTTATAAATACTGGTGAGTTCATAAGTATTTAGTGTCATTTGTGTAAGCAAGCATTTTATCCAAAATAACTTTATAAAAAGTAGTAGTTTAGAATCAACAGTGTATTAAAGTCCTTTCCAGAAAATCCTATATTTTCTAAATAAAAGCAGTCTTCTACCAAGACTCGACAGAGTTATGTTTTAAAGAGTAATTTTCCCTGAAATACTATCATTACCAAAATACGGTATTTGATTTTAAAGTAAGTAAGAGAATAAACAATAGGGAAAATAACATATGCCTCAGCAGAAAAATACTGCTGACTAAGGCAAAAGAAATCACAGACTCCAGGAGATTATCGAATGAACGACACGCCTGGCTTAGTCTAACAAAAGGAGAAACAGACCCCAGACGGTATCAAATGTATGATACAGCTAGCAAGGTCTAAAACAAAGAAACACAGACCCCGGACAATATCAAATGAAAGATACAACTAGCAAGGTCTAAAACATAGAAACACAGACCCCAGACAGTATCAAATGAAAGATACAGCTAGCAAGGTCTAAAATAGAGAAACACATATCCCAGACAGTATCAAATGAAAGATACAGCTAGCATGGTCTAAAACAGAGAAACACAGACCCCAGACAGTATCAAATGAAAGATACAGCTAGCAAGGTCTGAAATAGAGAAACACAGACCCCAGACAGTATCAAATGAAAGATACAGCTAGCAAGGTCTAAAACAGAGAAACACGGACCCCAGACAGTATCAAATGAAAGATACAGATAGCAAGGCCTAAAACAAAGAGTAATTCTAAGAGTGTGTTTCCAGCATACAGTGTTAATTATCGTTACCTTAAGGCCATGAATTATAAGGTAAACATGGAGATACTCGTAACCATACTGATCGACACTAGAGTACTTGACGCCCTGCAAGCGTCGGTGTAAATATGACATTTGTCACCCCTTGGCTTGGTAGGCCGTGGACTGTAGCTAGCAGTCAGGGTACGGGGGTGTCAGTCACGTATAGATCTATACACACAATGCCCGCTCTCCCTATAGGAGACTCTGGTTACCAACTCGACGACGGGGAGATCCGTGTCTTGAAGATGCATCTCGTAAAGTGAATTCTGATGTTAAGTGCTGGACTAATGATAGAGACTCACAACTGAACTGACTCTTTTGGAATTCGTGTACTAGAAGGAGTGAATAGAGCTTCCTAACTATTCCTATAATAGTTACTAGTGTCCTTGATCTATGAGTGATGAGTAGGAGGATGCCCTTGATACCCAAGGGAAATGAACTGGCCGATGTAAACCTATATGTCTATACATGTATACATAATATATAATTAATGATTAAACGACCTTCGGACGGATATCCGATGCCACCAAACCACATCCAAACGAGGAAAAGGAAATAAGGCGAACTAGCCTTCCTAAGTCCTTTAAACAAAGTTTATATAACTATACAAGCACATGCATACATTTAACTAAATAGAAACATTTAACAAAGTAGAAATGTTTAACGAAGTAGTAGCATTTAACTAAGTAGGAGCATTTAACGAAGTAGAGGCATAACGAAGTAGAAGTATAAAAACATGGAAGAAAACTTTGATGAAAACTTTGGAAAACCTTTACACTTAAGAAAATCATGACTTGGTAACCTTTTGTAAAATAAGATTGAAGACCTTTGGAAATCCTTGAAAATCTTTCATAAACAGTTTTGAATATAACTTTGATAAAACATTATAAGTAAAGAAAAACCTTTGTTTCAAATACTGCTGTAACTGGTTTGAAAGTAAAACATACAGCGCGAGAGTCAATTTGAGAAAAGATTTAAACAAGTAAAGACGTTTTGGAAAACCATTTATAGTACCATACTTGGTAAAACAGATGACAGCGTAATAAATCCTTGTGCATACGGGTTATCAATCACATATGATTGATATGATAACTAGCATGTTTTAACTTGTATCCCCCCATAAAATCATGTAAAAACATTTAAAAGGTTGATTCAGGGGTATGAACTCACCTGTTGTAAGTGGATCGGATGAAGGTGTCGGTTGGGTGCTCGGTGTCAAATAAAGACTTGAACACACTTAGTGACCTATTAACATATGATGACATATGTTTACATACAATTAGTAAATATAATACTAATTAAACACATATACGCATCCTAAATTGCGGAAAACACTTTGGTCAAGTGCTAGGAGTGTCCCGGGTAACATCTAAGGGTGTGTATGGCCTAGTTAGGGAGTTTACTCTTCAAGAGTAAAATCTTTATAGAGTTTACGGCCCTAAGACCTTATCCCCATGAGTTTATGGCCGTAAACTCATGGGTGGTGTGTTCTTTGATGCATTAAGGTCTTATAACACTTGTGGAACTAGGCTAGGTTCAATTCTAGGGCTTATGAAGGGTTTAAGGCTTCAAAATGGACCATTTGAGGAGTTTACGGTCCATTGACACTCCTTGAGGATTTTACGGCCGTAAACTCATGATTTTACGATCGTAAACTCATGCTTGGCCATTTATTTTGTTGTTTGGTGGTTCTAACTCATGCATGTAAGGTTCTAGTCACTTTTAGGAGCTTAGGAAGGTGTTTAGGGCACTTAAACACCTTGGAAAGGTGTTTACGGTCTAAGAAGATGTTCTTGGGGAGTTTACTACCTTAAACACATGATTTTATGGCAGTATACTCATTTTAGTCCATGAATCATGTTTCTGGTGCATCAAACGAAGGATTACAAGGCTCTAGGCACCCATGGAAGCTTTTGGAGGTGTTTGAGGGGTAGTTTAACACTTAAATAAGTGTTTATGGTCCATGAAGATGGGTTTACAGTCTAATGATGTTCTTAGACCGTAAACTCATGTTTACTCCCCATTTGGTCCAATTTTGGTGTTCTAAGTCCTTTCGTGTAAGCCTCTAAGTCATAACTAAGCTCGATAAGTAGTTTGGAAGGGTTTTTGAGCATTAAACCCCATTTATGAGTGTTTACGGTCCATGAAGGTGTTCTTGGACCGTAAACTCATGTTCTGGAGGGTTTTGGGTGATTTAAACACGAATTTGCAAGCTAGATGAGTTAAACAACAAGCTAGGAAGGTTAACCTACCGATTTGAAGCTCGAAGGGGCGATTTTTGACCAAAACCCGTTTTGTAGAGAGAGAAAGTAGAGAGAGAGTCTAAGGTGGGAAAAAGGTGGGAATGAAACCCACTCCACCCTTATATGGGGTGGAATTTATGGCCTGGCTGGGGTTCACCTGACACCAACCGCGAACGGGGTTTTTCACAACTATTATTAATCACGGCAAATTTTAAAATTATACCGCCTTAATTTTGGTTCGCTTGACAAATATTATTTAAAATATTCTAACGCGTTTAAATCCGGTAAAAAAATATTTTCGGGATAAATTTGGCTAATTTTTGACGTAATCAATTTCGACGTTAAAACTAAAGGAAATTTTTGGGTTGTCACAATTACACATGGTATAAATCTGGGTAGATTCTTCTAAGGGAATAGTCTATTCTATCACATAAATGGCTTATGAAACTAACCTTCATATTGTCCCTTAAACATTATTTATGTTTCCTTATGAACCGTGCCCAAGACTGTTCACACTCTATGGTACCCAAATCGAACATTATGAGTAGGGGTTCATGCACTCCATCCAAAGCGACTGCAAAGTACATTGTTGTCAGATTGTTGCCAAATAGTGGTACATAACCGACATATATTAATGGTATCATGGACCTAAGGAAAATATGAATCTGCAAACAAATTATAAGATACTTTTGTTAGTCACAAAACAAATTTGTACAAGATACATTACCTACAACAGATAATTAATTCATAAAATAAAGATGACATACCACATAACCCAAAGCCCTAAAACAGAATTGGAAGCGATTTATAAATCTTTCTTGATGGATATGAAGGTATTAGGATTTGTTCTTTCAAGACTATGAAAGAATATTGGCAGTCTGGAAAAGCTTTTTTTGTAAACTTCATTACACGAACTCATTTTAACATGTACTGAAATATTATAACTATTATAAAACATAATCATAGGAACTTGATTATAAATATACAATACTTCATAGAAAAGGCATTGTACTTGTCTGCATTTCATACTTCAAGTTGATGGGTTCATATTCAAACCATAAAAAAAATTTACTGATTGAAAAGACAGGGCATTGTACTTGCCTTCACTTTAAATTTCAACTTTAAGAATTAATAGTAAAACATGATGACTTCATAATCAAACCATAAACAAACTTTACTGATTAACATGACAAGGCATTGTACTAGACTGCATTTCATAGTTCAAGTTGAAGAATTCATAATCAAACTTGATGATTTCATAGTCAAACCATAAACAAACTTTACTTATTGGCAAGACATGGCATTGTACTTGTTTGCACTTCATAGTTCAAATTGAAGAATTCGTAGTCAAACATGATGATTTCATAGTCAAGCCATAAACAAACTTTACTAATTAACATGAGAAGGCATTGTACTTTTCTGATTTGATAGTTCAATTTTAATAATTCATAGTCAAATTTGATTATTTCATAGTCAAACCATAAACAAACTTTACTGATTGACAATTCAGTGCATCGTATTTGTTTGCACTTTATAGTTCAACTTGAAGAATTCATAGTCAGACCTGATAATTTCATATTCAGACCATAAACAAGCCTTACTTATTAACAAGACAATGCATTATACGTGTCTGCATTTCATTGTTCAAGTTGAAGAATTCATAGTCAAACCTGATGATTTCATACTCAACCCTTAGATAAACTTTACTTATTGACAATAGAAGGTATTGTACTTGTATGCGTTTACCTATCTTATAAATGTTTAATACTTAATCAATTTAATTTATTTTTGAAGTTAGTGATATTTGATCTAATAAATCAAGCGAATGGCAAACTATAATTATGTAGGTGAACGTATTATAATAAATCTAAAAACCCTGGAAGATTATTTTATGCTTGCCCAAAAATGGTATCATGATTTTTAGTTACTTAATATTTGTCCTTTCATATTTTAATGAAAAATTATCTTCTTATCTATCTTTATTTCACATGGACCACAATACGAGTTTATCTGGTGGGTTGATGAAGCGAAAGACCAATCTTCTTTGATAATAACTAAGTTAGCTAAGTCGAGTGAACAATTTGAATAAGAAAATAGGAAGTTGAAGATATGCTTAGTTTGTAGTTTGGTCTTGTTCTTGCCAATTATTGTGTAAAAGTTGTAAGCTAGCTTTAGGTATATTGGTTGTGTTTTAGGTTTTAACGACAATAGAGAGTGTGTAATCATTGTCAAATTTTAAATCAAACATTCAGTTAGATACACATCACATGTAACTATATAGGAACAATAGACGATCCCCAAAAGATTTTTTTTCCATCTTTTGACAAAACTCAAAAGTTGCCTTTTTTGGGTCTGTAGCTACCCTCAATGGTTGTCCTCATAGTATTTGCTCCATAAACATACAAAACAATACACCACAATCTCCCAAGTGACTGCTTTATTGGGTTACATTATCTTCGAGAATAAATGCGATATTCTGTGGTGTCCTTGGGATGTTCCTCCTCTGCCAGTAATTAGTTTTCCTAAAAGTTTTGCAACTCGTGCCTAAAACTTGGTAAATGTTCCAACCCATTATAAGCACTCCTACCCATACTATCATACAAATGGAATTCCATTGACTCCATTCATAAATCACCCAAAAACCAATGATTTTGATTGTAAAGAATCACCATATAAACATGCACAAAGTTGATAAAATGATTAATTATTAATACTACGATAAAAACAAAGTATTCTAATGACTCTAATTTTAATAAAACTATATTTATACCCTATCCACATCCCACCAAGGAACCATAAAGTTGGGTATGTAGCTATCCTCGAAGCAAACGAAGTTAAATCAAAACCCTCTCCTTGAGCATGAAAAACAAAAAAGGTTGGAGGCATGATGGTATAACGGTCACCTTTAAAATGTCTCTCCATCAGAAGTCTAACCTAAATCGCCATATGCTGCTAAATTCTTGGTACATTTATTCTAAAAGAATAAAAAACAATTAATTGTAAGCATAAATTTATAAATACTTACAACTTTATCTAACCAACCGCTATCCTTATGCCGAAACAACAAGCTCCAAAAATCCTTATCTAGGTCCAAATTGTAAAATCTGTGTCACACCTTATAGTCGTGAAAAAAATATTTTTCTAACACAACCTCAGCAACTGGTACGTAAGGCTGCAGACGTAGAACTATAAAGTCGGGATCAACAAAGAATACTGGAAAATAGGGAGGGGGTATTGAACTGGTAGCAAACTTCTTCTCTCCTCTTTGCATAGGCTTTGGTGTCGTCTGTACCTAAAACATTTTAATGTTATTGTAATAATGTTTGACATAAAAAAAACTTAAATCCATATTAACTACTATTGTATACCTACGTGTAAGGAATACAAACATACTATGATGGATTATGAACCCTAGGGCTAGCCGAGGGGGGGGGGGGGTAGCTTCGTTATCAACGAAATCGCTTCATCGAAGGGATTTGTAGTTGGCCCCTCACTTTTAAATTTCCCCCTTCATCTAACACCTACATTAATACCTTATATTTATTAATAAAATTTATAATATATTATTAACAATTTATATCTTAATAAAAAATTTCTAGGATATCACTAATCTTTTCTTCATCATTATTATAACACCCCACTTTTGAAATTCAATATAAACGTCATTATAAAATTTGAAGTAGGGATATATTACTTTTAGCCAAAGTAATTGACATAAATGTGTAGAAAGCGTCAATATAATTTTCCTAGATATATAGAACGCCTGAATCTGTCTTCGTATGAAGAAGTTATGCTTCTTCAAAGTTTCGCGATTAAACCGACATGGTTATGTACGTGATAAAATATGAATTATAGATAGATAACTTATTATCATAAACAATCTAAATGAAAGTCGTAGTAATCATAAAAACAAGAGCGTGCATATAGAGAACATCCAAATCTGACTTTGCATGAGGAAGTTATGATTTTTAAGAAGTCTCAGCGTAGTACTGTGCGACACAGAAACCGAAATTAACATCGGTTGATTGTTAGGAAAAATAATCTAAATGATATTCGAAGCTCTCGTCCATACCTATATGTCGATATAAAGGCAGTCGAGAACGGATATAGTATGAGAGAGTTATGATTTTTACACGGACATTAACAGTCTAAGTCTATGAAAATATAACTTTAAAAATAAATTCAAAATTAGTCGATGGAGTCTAAATGAAAGTTGTGGATCTCGTAGATAGCTAAACATGGATATAAAACCCGTTGAAAATGAAGCTCGTACGGAGAAGTTATGTAATTTTTAAGAAATCACAAATACTCGTGCGTAGTTGCGCAGATAGACCACTTGCGCGATGCGCTTCACACCCCCACCTAAATCACGATATGTGGCACCACACATAAGGTGACACGTTAGCATGTCCGACACATGCGCGAAGCGCTCCAAATTATTGCATGACATGATTTTGCTTTTTGGCACTATATATAGCCTTCGTATTTCAGACATTTTTCACACCAAAATTCCTCCGATTCTCAATAAAAGACTTTCTACCTTTTAGCCCTTTACTACATTGTTCTGGGATACTTTAGCGAGGCTTTGTGGCATCGAAGAGACGGTGATTAAAAGCTCTCAATTTAGTGTTCTGTCCGCATAATTCCCAGTTTTCGCAAGAAACTCTCTCTGTAAGTTAGGCTACACTTAGTAAGCTTTTCGTGTATCTTGTATTTATGTTCATAGTCATTGTTACGAATATGTATATCAGATTTATTAGTAATCCCAGTCATAATACTAATTGATCTACTTACGGGAGAGGTGTCTAGAATGGTTATGTTGGCTTGGTTGTTGGATTGCATAAAAGCTATATGCCGAAATGATCTTGTCTCCCAACTGTCTTGCTTGGCTGATCCTTATTTTATAGAACTCTCGATATTCATTGGGATTAGTGATGGATCTAACTTTCATTATCATATTGTCATAGGAAATGATAAGATATAGTATTCTAGGTTAATATTTGTTAGACGTATGACTCGTTACACCGGAGGGATATCTGTCAATCGTCATAGTAATTGTCCAAGTGAGTTATCTCACTATATCATGTGTTACATTTTATATTCTTATATGTTAGGACATAAGAGTTAATAAAATTGAGCCGATAGTATAGCCTCTATGTGTTCGTATTTGTAGAACTTAATATGTAGTCTCTATGTATGGTTATGTAGTTTGGGCGGGGCCCATTATGTATGATTGGGCTGGGCCCATTAAGTAGCGAGGGTGGGGATGATTATGTAGTTTGGGTGGGGGCCCATTTGTATGCATATATATGTATTGTGGTATATTTTATCTTGGAGAGCTCAGTAACCCTAGTGCTTACCTAATTGTTTATAAATGTTTTTTCAGGTATTCATGTGAAGGAAAAGGTTCTGCTATATGCATGCGCATTCGATACATTTTTCCGCACAATGTAATCACACTCTTATATATAACCTCTATATTAATCTACCGATTCCCTTTTTGGAACCGCAATTCGTCGTTTAGTGGTTGATCGGTTGGAGTCAAATTAGCAGTCGTCTTCAGAACCCTAATCTTCTGTTATCAACAATTGGCATTCGTCAATTAAGATGATGGTGGGTTTGAGTATGTCATTTGTAGGTTTTATTTTTTTGTTTTTTATGTTTTTTTTCTACTTTTGGATTCCATTTTCCATCTGATTAGGTTTTCTTTTTTAAATTTTGTTTCCCTCTCGCATGCAGCAAGTTGCCCCTACCATACCATCATCGTTGTGTGGGGGAATGAATGAAATTCATAATAACCAAAATTCATAAACGGTTGTATAGAATCAATGTGGTTTGCTATGTTCTTTCTGTCTTCTCACTTTGAACACAAAGAAAAATGAATCGAAGTTCATAGGATCGATCCTCAAGCAATTTAAAATACAAAAGTCCAAATTCCTTGGTGACTTGGGATTAACTCATGAGTATACATCAGAAAAAAACGAAGGTATGATTCTTTATTCTTGTTAGTCAAGTGTTGCTTAGTGAGTTGTAGGATTTGTATATCAATTTGCATATGATTTAATTTTGATTTGTGGAATTTGAATCTTATTTACAGGTTTTTTGTGTTCATCGTTTGTTTATTTTTATAGCCTAAAAGATATATCACACATTTGTGTTCTCATTCATTTTCCACAGTTTCTCTTCATCATCAGTTACTACATGGATTCGTTAAAAAAGAATAATCCCATTTGAAACAAGGTATTATTTATTAAGTGGCTAGATAGAAAAAAAAAACTTTTAGTCATCAAAGTAATTAAGTAGCTTGATTGAAAAAACATCATATATTAGAATTTACAATCTTTAGCTTTACGGAGTCACTTTTGTTTATAGAAAACTCTAAAGTTAGTTCAAATCATATTTATTTTTGATATGTTACCGATACTTGTAATCTTTCAAATCTATCTTAAGTGTCTGCAATATGTTAATTTTCTATGACGTGAATCACAATGGTTTTGGATCAAGGGTTCTTGAGCTTTTTTAATAAGTATTTATCTTTAAAGTAACATGAAATTTTACTTGGATGGTGAAGTTTTAATTTTTGATACATGATTCTTAGGGCCCGTTTGTTTATGTCTGACTGGGACAGAGTCATTGATTTGGGCTGACTCGGTCAGACAATATGTGTTTGATAAGGTAGCTTTCTCAATCAAAAACAGCTAGCTCAAATGATTCTCAGTCAGACCTTGAGGCATTGCTGACTCAAAAAATTACCTCCATGCCCTCTTGTTTCTTTATTCCCATCGTGACCTAACTGAGAGGCAGCAAAGAAATTGGCCGCCATCGCACAAATCAGGAGATCACCGCTGTCCTTCCCAGTCCGACTATCGGCCAAACTGTGTTCCATCTCCGACGAGAAACACAACAAAACATGTTCGATTCTCAGTTTTTTTCCTGTGATATGTGTAGAATGTGATTATTCTTGTTGATATGTGTAGAATGTGATTGAAGGGATTATCCACATGGTGTTTTTAGTGGATTGTCGTGTTTGTTGTGTTAAATGTGTTTAATTTATGGAAGTTTTTACCTTTTTATGTCGAATCAATCAATCTTTAAATCATGGTGTTGCTTCTTTGCTGAATAGAATACGCTGGAAGGTTCTGCTTGTTGTTCAACATTAATTTATTTGTTCTGTGTGTTTGTTTAACATTAATGTAACACTTTCTAGCCTAGGCATTTATATTGAGTTGATATTCTAGGTTAACCTTTGTAACTCATTTTGAAGAAATGAAAACGGATTATGGGAATACTATGTGAATTATGTGTTTTATGCTTAATTATTAGGGCTTAATTAATTAAGAATAAAAATAAGCGTCAAAAATTAAAGTGTGAGATAAGCCCGTGATCTTTACATAAAGTTGTATTGGTCGAAACAAGGATTTCAGGGATATAAAGAATACCAAAATCCGAGTTATAACGAAGAAGTTATGACCTGTCGAAGTTTCGCGACAAAACCGGCACGGTGCTGAATGTCGTAAAAAGTGAGTTTTTGATAAAATATTTTTTAGCCTTAGTAATCTAAACGAAATTCGTAGTATTCGTAAAACCGAGAAGTTCGATAAAAAGAACGCCCAAATCTGACTTCGTATGAGGAAGTTATGATTTTTCAAAGTTTCAGCTTAGCAGAAGACAGCTAAAAACTCGAATTTTAGATCGAGCGTTTTAGCCGACACAAACTAAACGAGAATTGAAGGTTTCATCATTAGGAGCACAACAGTAAAAATTCTGACGAAAACGGACGTCGGATGAAGAAGTTATGAATTTTTAACAGATTTCCTGTCCCGGTCTGTTAAAAATAATAATATAAAATTTAAATTCAAAATTAGCCGACGAAGTCTAAACGGAAGTTGTAGAGCGTAATTTTAGCTACGCGTGCATATAAAGAACATCAAAAACGGAGATCGTATGCGAAAGTTATGGATTTTAGAAGTTTTGGCACGAAAATCGAGAAAAATTGCATAGTCACGAAATGCCACGTCACCCTCGCTGAAAAAGTGCCACGTGTCCTGCTGAGTCACCAAGCTGTTGAGTCATTCGAGCACATGGCCTAATCCGAAGTGGTCCAATAGCGGTGCGACACGTACCGTCTTAGCACATGTCCGAACCCTCGCAGCATGCCACGAACCCCCCTACTTCGAACCCTAGACCTCGGTCCAATCACAGACCGCTAGCAGCCCCTTCGCACGCGCAGCCCTCGTGCGAGCCTTCCCTGCGAGCCCTCGGATCTGCGAGGCGTGGCTTCCTCCTGACCGTCCGATCAGAAGCTTCACCCTATAAATAGAAGGTTGCGAGCCTTCTCGGATATTTTTAAGAAATTGCCATATTTAGCCCCTTTCTTCATATTTTCTTCATCTTAACATCCCGCAAAGCCCCGATATCGATTGTAAAGCCCGGAATACTCCACGAAGTGCCCGAGAAGCCCGGAAAATTTATCTTTTCGGTTTCGAAGCCCGACTTTTGCAGAGCCCGGTTTCTCAATAAAACTCTCGGTTTTATTAGAAACGATCGTTTTAGGAAACGAATTGCTGCCCGATTTTCACCAAAATACGTGAGTGTGTAGTTACTTTCAATTTACACATATATATGAAGTATTTACCTTGAAATACGTGTTATGTGTAAATATGTTAATTGTTTATTCGAGGTGACTGTTGAATTGATGTTTTATACAAGTTTTAAACTGTATATGCTTTTTATCTACAAAATATGTTGGGTAGAACATGGGTAGATGAAATAGTTGATGTGTGTCAAAATGGTGAGAAGCGTCGATGTTGTTGTTGTTGATGATGTTGTTGTTGTAGTCATCTAGCGGAGTATAGATGACGACCACGGACTTTCTAGATAGTCCAGTGGAACACTAGCAGGTTCGCAACTTGTAGGTGTTGATGAATTAAATGTTCATTGTCGTACTCCATCCCCCTCATGGTTTCCTTAAGGACATGTATGGCTGAGGAAACCCCTTAGCAGTAGTGTCCATCCCGATGAGAATCCTTAGGCTAGGTCCCTTGTGATAGGTGTTTAGGGACGTAAAGTGAGGACAACGGGAATGGGTAATCATGGTTATTGTTGATTGGTGAACTTAATAAGTGTATTATTATTGTGGGTTGAAAACCCTATATGCTCACCAGGCTCCCAAGCCTGACCCACTCAGTTTTTATGATTACACGTAGTGGACCTCGAGCATAGTCGGAGGACGACGAGAGATTTTTGGATTATTGGTTTAGTAGTTGTAAATAACTGTCGAAAGGCTTATAATGTCTTGTTTATGCTTTTGGATCTGTATCGGAACATGACATCCTAAGGTTTTGATATATATGGAAAATATATATACCTTCTTAATGAAGGATTTTGATAAAATTTTATCATATGTTGTTTGGGGACCAATTCCGCAACATCTTTTAAAAAGATTTCTCTGATTTTATTTTAAAAAGCATAAATTAAATCGGTCTTTTTTGGCCGAGAAATTAGGGGATGTCACAGTTGGTATCAGAGCATTAGTTTAACCGAAGTAAGAAATTGTAGAATTTCTAGACTTGAACTTAGAATGCTAAGTGATGATTATGAGATGAGTGTCTACCATATTTTAGACACGAGCACTAGTTTATTTTAGGGAAGATGCCTAAAATGCCCTCATGTGCTAAATGCTATGTGTTTGCCATGTGTGCCATTATTTGTTCGGATCCATGGTCTGTTGCCGACCGGATCTGGAAACTTTATGTGTGTAGGATTCTAAGCGTATGATTACGAGATTAGAACTAACATGTAAACGTTTTGGAGTGATAAGGGAATTGACATGTCTAACAAGGATAAAGACCTAAATTCGCCTTATTCGGTATATAGATTGTAATGGCAAGAACTCGGAGTGGAGCTGGAAATGCAAACAGAAACCAACAACCTCAATCTCAAGTGGTGGAACAAGTGCCTATTGTAGGAGCTGCACCCGAACCCATCACCATGGCTGGAGTACGAACTATGATTCAGACAATGTTGGCTGAACAGAGGGAGGAATTGATGCAAATGTTGCTGAACGACAGGGATGAACCTTCAGTTCCTGTTGAACAACGTGAACTAAATGACGATCGATCTGAAGAAGGGAACAATAGTAGATCGGTTGGTCATAGTGAACCGCTTGTGGTTGGGAGAAATAACCACGAGGGTAGAATGGAGAGAAATGGGTGCAAGTATAAGGACTTTATGACTTGCAAGCCATCGACCTTCAATGGAAAAGAAGATCATGTCGGAGTAATGGACTCGTTCTCGGAAATGGAGTTGGCTTTCATGACTTGTGATTGCCGAGGCAAGTTACAAACTACCTTTGCAGTACGTCAGTTCAGGGGTAGTGCTGCTCGTTGGTGGAGCACTTTGGGGAAAACCCTAAGCCCTAATGAGCCACTGCAATTAACTTGGGCATAGTTCTTAGTGCACTTCAAGCGCAAGTACTGCTCGGCCCAAAACGTACTTGAGTTAGAAAACCAATTTCTAACATTGCAGAAGGGGAGTACGACCGTTGACGAATATACGAATAACTTCACAGACAGAATGGAGTTTGCTTTGCGTATTGTCCCAGATGAGTTGGCAAAAATAGACAGGTACGCAAAGGGACTTCCATGGGAGTATGCGGTGCCAGTACATCAGGCACTTACTTTGGAGGTAGCTATCTGGGCTGCCAAGTCTGTTGAAGATATGATAAAAGGGAGAGCCACCAGCAAGGTTGAAGTTGGCGAAAAGAGAAAGTTTGAAGGAACTTCAGGTTCCAATAAAAAGAACAAATTCTCGAAGACTGGTTCGAGAAAGTTTGGAGGAGGAAGCGAAGCCAAGTGGTGTGACAAGTGTAGGAAGAAACATGCTGGGAAGTGCAGCGGAAGTCACTTGTTACAAATGTGGAAAGCCAGGGCATTATGCCAATGAATGCACCTTCAATAAGAACGTATGTTTTGGGTGCAATGAAGAAGGGCATATTTTGAGGGACTGCCCGAAGAAGAAGGACGCAGCAAAACCTAATCTACCACCAAAGCCGAAGGCGAGAGCCTTTCAGATGACACTCGAAGCTGCGAAAGAAGAAGCCGATGTCGCTTCAGGTACCTTTCTCGTAAACGAATTGCCTGCCCAAATTTTGTTTGATTCTGGAGCCAATTACTCCTTTATATTGCATGAATTTGGTAGAAAGCTAGCTTTGCCTGTAGATAGGCTAGTTAATGCCTTATTGGTCGAGATTGCTAGTGGCAAGTTTGTACCTATTAGCCATCGTATGAAAAACATCCTCATTGACTTGGATGGGAATAAGTTCCAAGAGGAATTACTACCTATCGAGTTAAATGGATTCGACATAGTTTTAAGAATAGATTGGCTTAGTGCCAATGATGCAGAAATACTATGTAGAAAGAAGATAGTAAAAGTAAACCTGCCAGGGAAAGAGTCGTTTATGGTGTATGGAGACATGAAGATTGCTCATCAAGTGGTGAAGCTAGAAAGGCACTTTGGAGGCTCTGAAGCAGTAAACAAAGGGGTGTATGGCCACATGAAGTGTGTGCGGCCGCACACACCATATGATTATGAGTTTCGAGCATTTTCTAAGATGAAATCAAGTGTTCTAAGCAAGGTTCAAGCAAAGGGAAAGAGTACTTACGATCTAGAGGCGCAAGAAGGCTCAAAATCACCAAGAAAAAGTGTGTGTTCTTGGTGTTCTTGGTGAAATGGATGAAGATTTGAAGATCTAGCTAAAACATGATTTCAAGTGGATGAAATCAAAGGATGTAACTAGTTTAAGAAGATTAACAACAAATCAAGGGAAGAACGCTTACATTCTTGAAGATCTATGTTGAAAATCGGATGCTAGTTGAGAGAGATATCGAGTTCTAGACTTGGGAGGGTGAAAAGGGATGAAAGAAGGCTGGGTTCTATACTTATACACGTGAGTGTGCTGCCAGGAGAGGGGTGTGCGGCCGCACACCCATGTGTGTGGCCGTACACTCCTTATGTTGGAGTGTATGGCTCGATTTTGGTGCTAGAAGTGTACGCGATCCATTCCTATGCTCAATGGTTGAATGTACTGAGCTTTGAACCTTTAAACAGACTATAAACAAGGCTAAACGATAGCAGAAATGAGTCTGACACTCAATTGAGTTGACTGAATGAGCTTTCAAAGCAAAAAAAATTCAGGTTGTCACACGAAATCTTTATAAGTGGTGGAGACTTATAACGCCCCATTTTTGAAATTCAATATAATCTGTCGTTATAACATTCGAAGTAGAGATATATTACTTTTAGCCAAATTAATCGACATAAACATTTAGGAAACGTCAATACGAGTTTCGTAGATATATAGAACGCCCGGATCTGACTTCATATGAAGAAGTTATGCTTCTTCGGAGTTTCGCGATTAAACTGACATGGCTATGCATGTCATAAAATACGAATCTTAGATAGATCACTTATTAGCATAAGCAATCTAAATGTAAGTCGTAGTAATTGTAAACCGAGAGCGTTCATATAGAGAATGTCCAAATCTTACTTCGCATGAGGAAGTTATGAATTTTTAGAAGTTTCAGCATAGTAGTGTGCAACACAGAAACCGAAATTAAGATCGTTGGATTGTTAGGAAAAACAATCTAATTGAGATCGAATATCTCGTCCATACCTATCCGTAGATATACAGACAGTCGAGAATGCGTATTGCATGAGAGAGTTATGATTTTTACACAAACTTTAACAATCTAAGGGGCTGTTTGTTTACCACTTAATTCCTCTTAAAAGTGGCTATGTCTGAACCTTAAGGATTCAGATTGTTTGTTTAGCTCTTAAAAAAACGATATGAAAATTAAAAATGCATCTAATTCGGTAATATCTAAAAGGGCATCTGAAAAAAAAAAGACGCGCTTATCCTCGTGCCCTCCCACACTCGTTCATCTCTTCCTCACCTCCCACAATTGCCTCTACTTCCAATGCCAATCACAACCCCCTTTTCGGCTGTCGCTACCCTCCAACACCTCCTCGCATCGTCGATCCCATATTGCATCGCCTCCCCCATCATCCTCCGATCTCCTCTATTGTTCAGGTACGAAATTGATGCCTCCCCTTTTTGTGTTTAGTTCTTTCCTATTCCCAGAATCCGATCGGCACCACCCCATCCTTCTCTCTCTTAAATTGGTGAGAATTCACGGATCGAGTTATATGCAGAATCTTAAGTATGTTTGTTTGAATCGAAGGTAATTTGCTCAATTTCTCTGTGTTATAAATATTGCAACCTTTGTGTAACTCTGATTTGCAACTTGTAGCGCGAATTTTGTGAATTTATTCCTTCCTTCATCTCTGTGTTTATTTGTTGAATCGATGCTTGACATCTGTAACTGGAGCACTCGTTCATCTCTGTGTTTATTTGTTGAACAATATTGTTGAAAATGTGCTCTTTGTTTTAATTTGTTCTTTTTTGTTGATATATGTGTATGTATAGCTGAAATCTATTGTTGAATCTTGTTGATTTGTGCTGAAATATGATTCTTTATCTTGCTGAATTATGTGTTTATTTGTTGAGAATGTGTTTGTAGTTCTTTATTGTGCTGAATTTTGTTATGTGGTGAATTATTGTTAAATTCATTTGCTAAAACGGAATTATGAAATTGAAATATTTGTGGATGTATAGTTGAAATTGAATTAATTTGTTGAAATTAAGCTCATTTGCTGAATTCATTTGGTATGGGTTGTTTGTTCATTTGGGTCTTTTTTTTTAAAAAAAATTTGGGTTATGATTAGTGATTAATGGGTAAGATGATGGTTTAAGATCATGTTTCCAGTTTGATGGATTTCATCACATATGTTTTTAAGGTGTGGTGTCACTGGTTACAGAAATGGGAGAAAGGAAGAGAACATATTTTCCCAATGTTAGAATTGAAGGAGGTAATGAGAATGAATTAGCATTGGAATGGAATGGAATTCCACTTGTGAAGATTTTTTGTTTGTATGTAATTAGATGCATGGCTAGATAGAATTATAGATTTGTACATAAATTAATAATTAATTACTCATATATTTAAGTTTGATTTGGATTGATGTTTAATTTTGATTTATTTAATTTGGATTTTTTATTTTTTTCTACATAATTATTCAAGAAGTTGATTTGGTTATTTTATAAACAAAAACATTAAATTTAGCAAAAATAATACAAAAGGGCAAAACGATCATTTTTATAATTCATCACTGTAATTCAGAGGTTCCAACCAAACAACAATTCAAAATTCAGATCTTAAAAATTCTGACCCTCTTATAAATTCAGATCTTAAAAGTTCAGATCCTACCAAACAGCCCCTAAGCCTGTGAAAATATAATTTGAAAAATAAAGACAAAGTTAGCCAAAAGAGTCTAAACGAAAGTTATCGATCTTGTCGATAGCTATGTGTGCATATAAACACTACTGCAAAAACACCATTTAATGACACGCATTATGTGTCATAAAAGCCATAGATGACACGCAAATGCATGTCAAGGAAGACCCTGTCATTATAGAAGACGGCACGCATTTGTGTGTCGTAACCTTACGACGAACATTTATGGCACCCTCTTACGACAGGCAATGCGTGTCAATGAAGGTCATGTTATAAAGAAGACGACACGCATTTGTGTGTCGTAACCTTACGATGCGCATTACGACTAGCACTGCGTATCATTAAAGCCCCTGTCATAAGAAAAGATGACACACATTTTTGTGTGTCATAATCTTAAATGTTTAAAAAATTATATATTTTGATAGGTTTAGTCATTTTCAAATTAAACAACTCATTAAAAGTCTCGTAATACAAAATAAAATACAATAAATAATAAGGATAATTCATTGCAGTAATATGTCAATTACAAATAATCATTTCAATAGTAAGTAAATATAATACATTTCTAATATTGCATAATATTTATTATAGAAATACAAATTATGTACAACATTAAAAGGAACCCGTGAGTAATTTCTCCTTTGATAGTCTCCATGGCAGCGCTAAGTCTTGCAACTTGAAAATGCATCAACCAGTATCGACCACTTGGATGTTATTTATTTTGTAAACAAAAAGGTAAATATGTTTTTATTATTTTATAAACATTACATAAAAAATATCATGTTCCGTTAGGTTTTATAGATTTCCTAAGCAGAACATTGTTATATTTACATGTTACGGCTGTTTAATGTGGTTACAAAGCTTGATAAAGTTTGTACATTGAATTAAAATAATTAATATTTCATTCAATCCATTAACTTTTGATAAATTTTTAATTATTATCATTTTTTAAACATTTAACATCCCCTAATCTAATCAATAAAAGCAATTTTGTCAGGTGGCATTTTATTAGTCCCTAAAATCGTTTTATCCTGCTAATAGCTTTTAACCGAAGTTCCAAAAATACCCTTCGGCCCTTTAAAATTCATTTCCGCTCAATCCGGCCATATGATATCCTCTTGATTCCGTATATCAGTCAAAATCTTCCATCAATCCCATAAAATCAGGACTCAGTAATCCATTTGGCTTCAAATCCTTGACTTACTCTCAATAAATCATGATTATAAACCTCATCTCCATCATTATGTTCTTCAACCTTAGGGTTTCTGAATGTGAAGACTGAACGAGGTAAACAATCGTTTCTTTTATTGTGATCGCGATGTTTTTTCACTTTAAGAAACTGGAGATGGGATACCTGTTAATTGATATTTCATCTTTGCAACTGTAGTGGTAAGGTTGTCGTAGTTCTTTCCATTTCCTTTCATGTATGTCTCTTCTTTCCGCCTTTCCCATTTCTTTATTTTTGTGATTTGTATCAGTTCTAATTAGTTTTAGTGATGTAAGCTGAAATTTTTTGATTTTTTAGGGGTTTGCCCACCAACTATTTGTATATATGTCTACAATCATTGCTTCCTTCAATTGCAGAGTTCTAGACTTTAAAGAGCTTCACGAAGACAATCACGAAGGTGACACAGGATAATCATCAATTGTCTGTGAATTTATTTCATTTGTGCTCATTTTTATCTATAAGCTTGAAAAGAAGAATTTTACCCCATCTCAAATTTGTGTTGATGAAGATGGTGACACAGGATAATCATCAATTGTCTGTGAATTTATTTCATTTGTGCTCATTTTTATCTATAAGCTTGAAAAGAAGAATTTTACCCCATCTCAAATTTGTGTTGATGAAGATGGTGACACAGGATAATCATCAATTGTCTGTGAATTTATTTCATTTGTGCTCATTTTTATCTATAAGCTTGAAAAGAAGAATTTTACCCCATCTCAAATTTGTGTTGATGAAGATGGTGACACAGGATAATCATCAATTGTCTGTGAATTTATTTCATTTGTGCTCATTTTTATCTATAAGCTTGAAAAGAAGAATTTTACCCCATCTCAAATTTGTGTTGATGAAGATGGTGACACAGGATAATCATCAATTGTTTGTGAATTTATTTCATTTGTGCTCATTTTTATCTATAAGCTTGAAAAGAAGAATTTTACCCCATCTCAAATTTGTGTTGATGAAGATGGTGACACGGGATAATCATCAATAATTAAGTGCAAATGTATGAGAAGGTTTAAATTTTAACAAAACTAGACAAATTTAATGTTTTTTGCAATTAAATCTACCATACACTATGGTTTAGGTTGATCAATTGAAATGGTACATTATCTAAAAATCAGAATAATCAACAATCTTATAGTTTTTTTTAATTAAAAATTTCGCTTTTAGATTTTTTTATTAAAGATCACACAAAGCTCCACAGATTGCAGGTAAACCTCTTTTTGATTTTAAATTTCACATTAGGCCGTTTCAGTTACTTAATAAATGTGCTTAATTTTTATAAGAGATTGAAAACAATAAAGCTATGAAGAACCCATCAGCCATCAGTTTCGCCCACCAGGTGTTTGTGTTAATTCCTCATAGATATCGCCTACTTTCATTATTGGTTGATGAGTTTTTTTGTGGCTTTTCTCCCCCACCCCTTTCTCACAATCCATCTGTTATGGGTATGTGTTCATTTTTGAAGTGATCTAATTCCACAATGACTAACATCGCCACCCTTAAGCTTGAATATCATGGATCAGAAACAAAATATATGCAAATCATAAGGTAAATGCATATTTCAGTCACTTGTGGGCCACTGTATATATGATTTACAATTTCAGGAATTGTTAGAAGAGTAACCTTTTTTATTTTACGACTTCAGTTTCCAAAGAGAGGTGGGAGAAGTTAGAGGGTACATTTGTGCTGCCCGAGAAGCCTGACCGAGTTGTGCTATATTTAGAAGGGCCTGCCCCAGGAGTCAACATTCTCATAGAATCCTTGGTGGTCACTTGTGCTACTTCTCATGTAAATTCACCCTTCTTTTAAATCACTTTGAATTTAATAATCGTATATACTTTCAACAAATAAAAGATAAATAAGTCATTTTTACAGGGTATAGTTGAAAGATATGTTGTTAAAGATGAAAACATCATATTGAACCTTAACTTTGAACCAGTGGTTGATTTGAAGTAGGTTTTTTACCTGGTTTATTTTCATTTCTCCTTTTTGTAGATTTTTTTATAGTTAAACAATGAGCCTTTTTTTTGACATTTCTAGGTAAATAGCATCGAGCAATTATGCATTCATTATTCAAAATGAGAGATTAAAACAACACCATAATCGTCATTTGTTCAAGATAGAATAAGGGGCAACTAATCTAATTAATATTTTCTGGTATAATCTAGCTATTATATTCAGTGTCTGAATCATGGTGTTCCTCTATAATGAAACCATTTGGGAAGAATGTTGGACTTTGATATTGTTTGCATCCTAGGCTACTCAACGTCTAGATACTAAAATGAAAATGATTCTTTTGGCCAAGTCCAACCGGTTTCTGTGCCTGGAGGTTTTGTCTAAGTCTTTCTTTGAACATTTTTTTTTTAAATCTAATGTTGTTTCTTGAAGATGTAATGATAACTTTTTGTTTAAACAGTTGGGTTAAGAAGTTACAAGCCGATGGTGTCTTTATCTATTATTACTATTAAGAGTTAAGACCTCATTTTTTTTTTTACATTGCTACCCTTTAACTAATTTATATTGTATTTTTTGTTTCTTTTATAAATATTACCTGTGCTTCATAAGATCATTTAACATTATAGTTTTGATTTTTTATTGTCTCTATTAAGGAAAATAAAACCATAGATTTTTTTAACTTTTTAATTATGGCCTATCAAACATTTTAAGAAAGTTTCTATAGTTATTACATTTAGTGAATTCAGCTTCGAACCAAACTTCACACTTTAAGAAACTTTCTATAGTTCCCTAATTGTTATATTTAGGAATAAGATTTTTTTCTTGACATAGAGCAACTTTCTTATAGTTCCCTAAAACAAAAAGCTTTATGATTTGAAGTATTAATTATCTTCTCTAATTGCTTTTACCCTTATTGTGTAAATTTGTAATTTTTGTAGGATTCAACAAAATGCGTTTTGTAGTTCTAAGATGTGATTCAAGATTTAATCGGGTAACTGTTGAGTGGAAGACCGAGGTTTGGGAACCCAAGTTTCTTTCATTTTACTTTTGTGCTCTTTTAATGCATTTAGTTGATTTGTATACCAAAAGATGGAGTAGTTTATTTCCTGTTGAAATATTTTTCTAATTTTACTTTACTATATTTTATGAGAAGAGATGGTGTATTGTTTACAAGGAAGTTGTTAACTATAATGGTAGAAATAGCATACTGCTTTCATTTTTGATATAAAAAAGAGTATGGTTTCATTTCTAAGTTCAAAATAACACGTTATTTTTATTTTTTTAGGCAAAAATAACATTCCATTTTTATTTTTAAACCAAAAATAGCATGCTATTTTCATTTGTGGAGCAAAAATAGGATGTTACTCTCGATGATGGCTCTTGGTTATGCTTCAGTGTTTCTGGGTGACTTTAAATTTTATTAACAATATTCCTTTTTGTCTATATAATAATTATAAACATACCACCCGTGGTTTTCATGGGTTATAACCTAGTAGAAAAAAATATATGTCGACATGAAAAAACTGAGGTATAGTTGTTAAAACTATAAAAGTTGATAAATATGTATCGATTTTAGTAGATATTGTCAATTATTTATTATAAACTTTTATTTTATTTATGGTTATTTATATTTTAGATTAAAGTAAAATTTTGCTATAAACCTAATTAGATATTTTAAAATACCACATTTGTAAAAGTTGAAAAAACAAATACAAAGCTCTATATTTTAGATGATTTTTTTAAAAATATAACTTACTGATAAAAAATAATTAGAAAAACAAATGACAAACAGAAAAATGTATTTCTATTATTTCTTCTTAAAGAAAAATAAAAATAAAAAGAAGAGAAAGGAAATGTAACTCAAGTACTTAGGGGTGTTCATTTGAATGGATCGGTTTGATCCGATCCAATCAAGTAAATCCAAATTGATTTCGGTTTTCAAAACATGGATTCGAATTGTCGAAACTAAATTCAAATCCGATCTGATCTGATCCAGTTATAATTCGGTTGAATCGTTTTTTATAATTCGGTTTTCAAAACCTAAACATTTTAAAGCGACATATAATTATAATATTGTTCAACTTTACACAAGAAGCAAAAACAAATAATTTAGTTGTGATTTGAAATTTATAAACAACTAATAAAAAGATATATATCATATAGTTAAATATTTTATAGATACAAAACTTTTGAGAGATAATGCATATTAATGTTTTTTTTATCGGGTGAAACATTTTAAACTTATTTAAAAAAATAAATTACAAAATTAATAAATAACAATAGATATATATTATAAATACATAAATAATAAATCTTTATTCGGTTTTTTTGGATTATTCGGTTCTTATTTTATAAACCAAAACCAATCCGAAATCCAAAATAATAATTCGGTTTTGTTGAAAACCAATACAAAAATCCGAATATCCGAACCAAACAGTCCAATTGGATAATTCGGTTTTATCCAAATAGCGAACAACCCTAAGTCTACTTACAAGTTTTTGTTGGTGCTGTCGTTACAATTTAGCTTCTCTCTCCACACCTACACCCTTTTGCTGCACTCCACATTACCACCACACACCCACACACACACACTATCTCTCTCTCTATCTCTCTCCCTCCCTCCCTCTCTCTCTCTCTCAAGCAGTAAGTTTGGCATTCAAAAGTCAAAATGTACCTCTTGTACTTTGTCTCCAAGCTCGAGCAAGCAATTTGTACTGATTCTTGAACATGGATGCCATATAAACATCCAAAGAATTCATAAAAGATCCAACTTTATTCAATACCTGATACCTAAAACCAATCAAGAAAAAAAAATTACGTGAAAAGTTGAGGTCAAACCAAGGCTCAAGAAAAATCGACCTTTTGTGACTAACTCAATACCCTCATATTTCTGCATTTTTTTGATAAGAAATTCAAGATCCTCCTCGTATTCGATCTACATACAGAAAGAACACAAGAGTAAGCTTACGGTTATTTTGCATAGGATTAAGTTCAAGAAATAGCAACATATTTTCATTGATTTGTTTATTATAGCATCTACATTCTAGTAAGAATGAATGAATTAGTTTTAGCAAGTGAAACGGGTTTAAAAACAAAACATAAGAAACACACTACACCACCCAATATACATAGTGGGGTCCATGGAATTAGATAGGTTAATGTATGTAGATGATCTTTTCCTTTTATTAAATTCCCATCCAACCGCATTAGGCACATGATCTTGATCTTGCCATGCTGATTAAAATAAAAGTAAAAAAAAAATACATTTCATATTACAAGAAACACTTGAAGACCATAATAGTCAAGAATTTGACTTGTAAAAGAGCTTTTGTTACCCAATTTTGGCTGATCTACCTTGTGAAGGTTGGATCAGAGCTTCACCAACAAGGGATAAACCCAAATCAGCAAACCCATGGTTCTCACGATAGCATAAAAATTGAATCTTTTTCAGGTTCCATTTTGCAGAAATGAAGACAAGAAAGTTGCAAAGAGGCCATCCAGGGTTGTTTGGAAGATGACTAGGGTCATAGAAACCAAAGAGTATATGTCACCAAAAAAAGAGCCTTTCAGAAGAAGGTGAGTGGGGTATTTACGTCTTTTAGAAAGATGGATGTGTGTTCACCTTATGGCCTTCATGTTAACAAGCTTCAGGGTGGCAAAAAGAAGTCTAAATGAGTCTACCTGCTGTTAAACTTGACATACGCCACTCATTAGACGATGCAGACACAGATTCAGCCTGTATGCCATGAAAGTACAATGCTACATCTTTAAGTAATAAAAACACAAAGTTGATTTACACATATGGAAGAACAAAAGCAGCTCATGTGATTGTTATTGGAGAAACTGATGTGAATTGTCTAATGGCCATGAAATGATTGTTTGAAATCAATTAAGTGAGGCATTAACTAATGTGAAGTTGTGAACAGATTGAAATCAATAAATTAAGTATAATCAATAAATTCAATGATACCAGTTACTTCAATTAAAGCCTAATATACAAGGAAAACAAAAATCAATAGCAAAACTGGTAGATTTTGAGACCAAATACACAAAACGGTGGCAACAGGGTACCAAATCGGCGTTCTAAAAACATAAAATTGGCGACCCAAACTCCAAATTGGCAATCCTAATCACATATTGGACCAATTCCTATCGCTAAAAATGCGTTCATTACCTTGATAATTGAAGAACTGAAGCAAGTCAAAACTTAGATTTCCGACGATTCCCATCGTTGACTCTCTTATTGTTCTTATCTAAGCAATCCGAAATCGAGACGTAAACATAAGTATCAAAGATATGAATTTCACCCCTTTAAACCTAATTTTCAATACCAAGAAGAAAATAGGTGGGTTTGATTCCTTGTTGCTAAGGATTCATGCATGTACGCAGACACCACCATCAGAATCGACAACGCCATCTCCAAAATTGATAGGAAAGCACCTCCGTTCATCATCACTGGCGGATCCATCCCAGTCTCCCTTTTCCCATCATTTCTCATAATAGAGAAACAAGAGGGGAGAATCGATTGCGAAGATGAAATATAGAAAGAAAGTAGAAAAGAACAAGGCGGGTTTTCAAAATTTTGGGGATTTCGTTTTCCTCCGTTATCTACTAAATGCACGTTTAATTGAAATTATAAAGTGACAGTCATAGAGGATGCACGTGTAAGATAAAACACCCTCTATGCATTTAATTTTTTTTTGAGACACTAATTTGAGGGCACGCGATAACGCGTGACCTAAATCCTTAATTTTTTTGAAGAGATGACGCTATTTTAAGGTCACACACTTTTGCATATCATAAATCAATGCGTGTCATAAATCGCGTGTCATTAAAGGTCTGTTTTCTAGTAGTGAAAACCCGTTGAAAATGGAGCTCCTGTGGAGAAGTTATGCATTTTTTACGAAATCATAAATCCTTGAACACATCCGCTCATAAAGACCACTTGTGCGACACTCATGACACCCCCACGCAAATCATGAAACATAGAACCACATAAAAGGCGACATGTATTCAAGGACGACACATACACGGCGCGCTTCGACCTATTGTGCGGCACACTTTCTGTTTTTGGCACTATATAGGGCCTTCACATTTCAGACATTTTTCACACCAAAATTCCTCTGATTCTCTCTAGAATACTTTCTGGCTTTTAATCCTTTATTCCCTAGTTCCTAGCTAGTTTAGCGAGGCCTTGTCGAATCGAAGAGACATTGATTAGAAGCTCTCGGGTTAGAGTTATGCGCGCATAATTCCCATTTTTCGCAAGAAACTTTCCCTGTAAGTTAGTCTACACTTACTATGCTTTAAGTGTAACTTGTTGTAAGGTCACACCTTATGGTCTGATGAGCAAACACACGACACGAGGATAAATCAATGTTAGCGTCTACTAAATCTATAGCGCCAACGTATCAAGCATATCAACATCAGCTTACAGTTTAGTTATCTGATTGTAATATTTTGTATATTAGGTAATGATATATAGATAAGTATAGAATAGATCACAGATCCAGTATGTTTGTGATACTATTGGTTCTTTGTATAGATTAGACGCAATCCATTCAATCAATGGATATACATGTATAGATTAGTATATATACAACATTAGGGCAAACCCTAATGTTGTGATGTCACACCCAAAAATCAGAACGGCGTAAACATTCTAGGGTGGATGACGTCATGTCAAGTATCACAACATATGCAGTATAGTAATCAAAGTACAAGAACCATTGCATTAATAGTAATAGTTTTACATGGTTTACATTTCATAGAGACATTACAGTAATACAAGTAATAATATAGGTGCAGCTTGGTACTAAACTGTCTTCACCAAAAGCTCCTGGGATGTACCTGTCTATTGCTGACCTGAGAATACAAGTTATTTTGAAAGCGAGTATCAGCATTTTTATACATGCTGGTGAGTCCATAAGTATTTAGTGTCATTTGCGTAAGTAAGCATTTTATTCAAAATAACTTTATAAAAGTAGTAGTTTAGAATCTTTAGTGTATTAGAGTTCTTTCCAAAAAATCCTATATTTTCTAATCAAAAGCAGTCTTTTACCAAGACTCGATAGAGTTATGTTTTAAAGAGTAATTTTCCCTGAAATACTATCATTACCAAAATACGGTATTTGATTTTAAAGTACGTAGGAGGATAAACAATAGGGACAATAACAGATGCCTCAGCAGAAAAATACTGCTGACTAAGGCAAAAGAAATCATAGACTCCAGGAGAGTATCGAATCAACGACATGCCTGGCTCAGTCTAAAAAAAGGAGACACATACCCCAGATGGTATCAAATGAAAGATACATCTAGCAAGGTCTAAAACAAAGAGACACAGACCCCAGACAGTATCAAATGAAAGATACAGCTAGCAAGGTCTAAAACAAAGAGTAATTCTAAGAGTGTGTTTCCAGCATACAGTGTTAAACATCGTTACCTTAAGGCCATGAATTATAAGGTAAACATGGAGATACTCATAACCATACTAATCGACACTAGAGTACTTGACGCCCTGCAAGCGTCGGTGTAAATATGACATTTGTCACCCCTTGGCTTGGCAGGCCGTGGACTGTAGCTAGCAGTCAAGGTGCGGGGGTGTCAGTCGCGTATAGATCTATACACAAAATGTCCGCTCTCCCTACAAGAGACTCTGGTTACCAACTCGACGACGGGGAGATCCATGCCTTGAAGATGCATCTCGAATAGTGAATTCTGATGTAAGTGTTGCACTGACGGTAGAGACTCATAACTGAACTGATCGAGGTAAACCTATATGTCTATACATGTATACATAATATATAATTAATGTTTAAACGACCTTCGGATGGATAACCGATACCCACTAGACCACATCCCAACGAGGAAAAGGAAATAGGGCGAACTGGCCTTCCTAAGTCCTTTAAACATCACTTATATAACTATACAGGTACAGGCATCCATTTCACGACGTAGAAGCATTTAACTATGTAGAAGCGTTTAACGAAGTAGTAGCATTAACAAAGTAGGAGTGTTCAATGAAGTAGAAGCATTAACAAAGTAGAAGCGTTAACAAAGTAGAAGCGTTAATAAAGTAGAAGCGTTAACAAAGTAAAAGCGTTTAATGAAGTAGTAGCGTTAACAAAGTAGGAGCGTTTAAAAAAGTAGAAGCATTAACAAAGTAGAAGCGTTAATAAAGTAGAAGCGTTAACAATGTAGAAGCGTTAACAAAGTAGAAGCATTAACAAGTAGAAGTGTTTACTGAGTAGGAGCATTTAACGAAATAAAGGCATAACGAAGTAGTAGTATCTAACGAAGTAGAAGTATAAAAATATGGAAGAAAACTTTGATGAAAACTTTGGAAAACCTTTACACTTAAGAAAATCATGACTTGGTATTCTTTTGTAAAATAAGTTTGAAAACCTTTAGAAACCCTTGAAAATCTTTCATAAACAAGTTTTGATTATAACCTTGATAAAACAATATAAGTAAAGAAAACCTTTGTTTAAAATACTGCTGTAACTGAATTTGAAGTAAAATATACAGCACGAGAGACAATTTGAGAAAAGATTTCCACAAGTAAAGACGTTTTGGAAAACCATTTACAGTATCATATTTGGTAAAACAACAGACAGCGTAATAAATCCTTGTGCATGCGGGTTATCAATCACATGTGATTGATATGATAACTGGCATGTTTTAACTTGTATTCCCCCCCATAAAAGCATGTAAAAACATTTAAAAGGTTAATTCAGGGGTATGAACTCACCTGTTGTAAGTGGATCGGATGAAGGTGCCGGTTAGGTGCTCGGTGTCAAATAAAGACTTGAACACACTTAGTGACCTATTAACATATGATGACATATGTTTACATACAATTAGTAAATATAATACTAATTAAACACGTATACCCATCCTAAAATGCGGAAAACACTTTGGTCAAGTGCTAGGAGTGTCTCGGGTAACATCTAAGGGTGTGTATGGCCTAGTTAGGGAGTTTACTCTTCAAGAGTAAACTCTTTATAGATTTTATGTCCCTAAGACCATATCCCCATGAGTTTACGGTCGTAAACTCATGGATGGTGTGTTCTTTGATGCATTAAGGTCTTATAACACATGTGGTATTAGGCTATGTTCAATTCTAGGGCTTATGAAGGGTTTAAGGCCTCAAAATGGACCATTTGAGGAGTTTACGGTCCATTGACACTCCTTGAGGAGTTTACGGCCGTAAACTCATGGTTTACGGTAGTAAACTCTTGGACACTCTCCATACTTTGATTTCAACGTCCTTGGCTCATTCCTAACAAGTTCTAGTGAGGGTATAAGGCTTTTTAGGGGGTTAAAACTTCATTTGGCATGTTTTTGGGGAGTTTATGGTCTAAGAATATGCTTGGGCTGTAAACTCTAGGTTTCCTTTCAAATGATGATGTTTGGGTGTTCCAAGTCCGAAATGGTAAGTCCCTAGGTCATATCTTAAGCCTAAATGAGGTTTGAAAGTGTTTTGGGCTTGATTTACATGCTTAGAGGGTGTTTACGGTGTAAGCATATGCTTGGACCGTAAACCCTCTTTCAAGCCCCCAAACTTGATGATTCAAGGTTCAAACACTTCTAGGTTTAACCCAAAACTAGTTTCAAAGCCTAAAGGAGGGAGTTTTGGGCATTTTTGCACCATTTTAAGTGTTTACGGCCTAAGGAGGTTCTTAGGTCATGAACTCCTTTTAGTTGGCTTTCTTGAGTGATTTTTGAACTATAGCAACAAGCAATGATGTTTAGAACAAGTTAGGGTAAGGGGACTTACGTTTTGGAGGCCGAAACTCGTTGTTTTGAGGTGAAATCGGACTTGAGGAGAGAGAATAGAGAGAGAAAGTGGGTCTAGGAGGTAAAAGGCTTCTAAGGATTGTCCACCCACCCTTATATAGGGCTTGGGTGTTGTACCCGGTATACGACTACCCGATACTTATGTTTAACGAGGTTTAAAATTTTACCCGGTTAAATGGTCGTAAATAAAAATGAACTTTTTCCAAATAAATGGAAAGATAATTTACGTGTTTTTATTTTCGCTTGACGAATATTATTTAAAATATTCTAACGGGTTTAATTCCGGTCAAAAATATTTTCAGGATAAATTTGGCTAATTTTTGACGTAATTAATTTCGACGTTAATACTAACGGAAGTTTTTGGGTTGTTACATCATCCCCCCGTTAGAGGGAATTTTGTCCCGAAATTCAGGTTTAGGCAAGGAAGTAGACATGAACAGTCGGGTAGAGGTATGAGGGTACTTCCTATTTGGTTGGTCCTCGCACTCCCAAGTGAACTCTGGCCTTTGCTTGGCGTTCTAACAAACTTTCACTTACGGGATGCGAATTCCGTCTCGTGCATTTAGCGATTCCTATAGGTTCGTCTACGAAGTTAGGGTTCCAATGGTTTCTATCAAGATGAGTGGGATACAAAGAGTGACGTCGGGCAAACACTTATCAAGTCGAAGAAGTGGATTGATCTGGGGTGAAATTTGTGGAATTTCCAAAAGTAGTAGTGGTATGACGAGGGTTGGACCAATCTTCGTAAAGAATCTCGGATGGTCCTAAGCTCTCGGAAGGGTAGAGCTTTTCAATACTTAGAACATAGTGTACTTCTATGGCGAGATCATCACTGGCGTGATCGCCATTCCGAAGTTCCAACTGTTCTCTCTCATACTGGAAGTGTAGTCCTTCAGTTTGGTTCTTAGAAAGCTCGGGTTGTCCTTGGATTCGTGTTTCTACTGTTTGGCTTTCAGTGGTTATCTGGATCATCGGATGGATTGCATGCTTACGGGTATCTGTTTGCTGCAGAGTGTCTATCTCAATCTTGTGCAAAATGAACCTACACTTCTGATTCTTGTGATGTTTCTAACTGAAACTCTCAGGGTCGGGGAGATAGGGTTTCACCAGACGAGTGCTTAGAAAGCTTTTAAACTTTACATTATCATCTAGTTAGCGCTCTCACAATATAATCCTTAACGGGAAGGGATCATGCTCTTACTTGCCTTGTTGTTTCATGAACAACAGGCTCTGCTCCGGGCTAACTCAATCCTTAGAGATTTTCCGAAGCGTTGGACTATCTCGGGGGTGTTTCTACTATTCCTATGCGAGATAGTGTTCATGGAACGCCTACTAGTCCAGTGAATCTCTAAGACATGCCCTATTCTCTATGGCGTTGGTTTATTTTAGTTGCAGAAAGTGCGTGCTCTTGTATAACCCATCGACTAACACCTAGACTGGTGTCAAGTCTATAATCTCTTCGGGATCTGGGTTATAAGGCTTAACACAACCTACTTTCTCACTTTATTCATGTATTCTTGGCTGCGGAGGTTATCCTATGGTTCTTGGCATTCTAGTGTTCACTTCGGAGAATGCGGTCCATCGTCTACAGGGCAACGGTGAGTTCTTCCATGTGAGGGAGGCGGAGTGTCCTAGGCACTATTCGTCGGAAAGGGGGTGGACGAAGTGCCTGAGTAGTACGAGCATCTTCTGCAACTACTCTTCCGAAGGTTCTGAGTTTTCTCGATCTAGGTCAAATCTAGTGAGTATAGGGTTTCGTTACTCGGAACTTAAATCTCCTCATCCACTTTTCTCAGAGTTTAACTTATCGCAGCTTCTGGATTTCCGGGATATCCGCTGAGATGCTTAATTCGGGGGATTAAGCGTGAATGGATGGTCGTAGTCAATGTCCTCGACTCTTACGACTCAGATTTCTTTACCAACCGAGGGTGTTAGCTACTCTGTTGGCTTAACCGGGATAACAACAAATTTCGGATTTGTGGTCATTATAGTAGCTCAACCCGCAGGGGTTCTCTTGACTCTAGCTCCTATTCTGTGGGATAGGATGAAGGGTTTTACTATGAGGTTCGTGGTAGAGCTCATACTTGGCTTAACCACTAATACTTGGTGTATGTAAGCCGTATATAATTGAGGTCAGCAGGATGTTCAATTGTGTGACTCCACCCCAGACCCACAACCCAACGAGGAACAAGGAGTGGGGAGGAAGCACACATCTTAAATCTTTTTTATCTCAATTATATACCACCCTTATACATATACTCAGTTATAGTGGTCAGTCCCATGATTTCTATCCTCTTGATTCACGAACCTGATTGCGAGGTGCGAAGAGTCTTTCTGAGGGATCTACGGAGTAGGCTTCGAGTGGTTATCGTCTTCTGGAATACATGTAGTGTCTTTCGCTTCGGTTTCTATCTGTCTAAGAAGGGTCGGTTAACAGTGCGCGGTACCCTTCTCCTGGGTACTTCGGAAGGTTTAAAATAAGAGTGACGAATGACGGATCGTATTAGTCTTTATTATTCTTATTTTGTTTAGGTTCGGAAGAACCTTTATTTGCCGAAATGGCTACGATGAAAGTTCTTTTTACACAGCACTAGGGAGTTACACACGGTTGCACTAAGTCGAACCATGATTAAGAGAGGCGTCGAAGTTGGCATACATCGACATGACATAGAATGAGGGTCGGTAGAGTCATGTGCCGAACGGGCACACAAGTTCTAGTCGTGTCGGGTTTTGTCCCTTGTATCACTGTCGCGGATACTTGGACCGATAAAGTCGATGCGGAACTGTAGAGGGTCCTGAGTGTTTCTGAGTAGAGTATCTTTCATGAATGGATTCTCACGAGGCATTTCTATAATCGCCTAACATATACTAGTCATGTATAATTAAGGTGGGGAGGACTGTTGACTGAGCGACTCCGCCCTAAATCCACAACCAAACGAGGAACAGGAAATGAGGCGGCATTCACTCACTCTAGGTCTATCCATCTCAATTATACATGGTCGTAACGTATATATTTAGCCATTATAGTTTTAACTAATGAAATTTTAAATTTTATAATAGTGTTGCGACTTTTGCCTTAACGGGGAAGTAATTACATTTAGAATTAGCCTTTTTAATGTTTTTGATTAGTTATCTGAGATTGAGAGACGTACCAAAAATCTACCGAGTTCCTTGATGCTTCTCCCCAAGCATTAGAGTTAGAATCCTCCTATGCCCTTTTCGTTTCCTTCAGTTGGTCAGTCCCTTTTGAAGTGTCCCATTTCACCACATAGGTGGCAAACTGTACTGGTCGCCACATTGGTGGTTGATGTAATAAACTCAACCGGGGTTCTGCAGACGCGAGCGGTATGCCCCTTAATGTTGCACCTAGCACAATAGAGTTCTCGACATATACCATGATGAAGGTAGCTACATTTGCTGCAGTGGGGAAGGTTTCCTAGGTATGGTCTTCTTGAAGTCCGGATGGAAGAGTCGGCAGGGGTATTGATTGTCTCAGCTCGTTGCCCTTCGAAAGGTCCTTGAGCCAAGGTACTTCCCTCCTCGATCTTGAACTTTCTCTTTAGTGGCTTTGGTTGAGGTTCTTGGGTGGTTGGGTACACAGAGGTTGGCTGCTATTGTCCATTACTAGGATTGGGATTCCCGATAGGGCTCTTGCTAACAATTGCATTGTTAGCATTCAGTTGAGCCATGGCAGCTGCAACGGCTGCCGAGACTGCAACCCGGAAAGTAGCTTCATCGTATAGGAGAGTCGGTTTCTTGCTAGCGGACGGGTTATGCTTCTTCGGAGGCATGGTTTTCCTATATGGAAAGGAACACAAGCTGATGAGAGAAGATGGTTAAACCTAGACATATCTATCCTTACTATATTAGGCATAAATTTTTCTCGTGCCTCGGATATTGGTTGTCTGAGTGTCGACCTACATCCCTATGATGTAGTCTGGGTATTCAAGGTAGGAGTATGAGTATCGGAAAAACCATAAGATGGGAGTCGTTCCTACTAAGTTACCTTTATACTGGGAAAGGTTCACTCTCTGGCTTGGAGAGATCTGAGAACAGTTCGGAACGAAGACTGCGGGAAGAAAGGCTCATGAAGACTTATGTCACACCCCCAAACCAAGGATGGCGGAAACGTCTGGGGGTGGAGGACTTCATGTATAATATCACAACAACGAGTATAATAGTGCTCAAAGTAAATGCAACCAATCATATATATCTATTCGAAAGAGTTACATCATTGTATGAATTACATGTTCTAAATCAATTACAATATGTAGACAATAAGTATGAAATGTTTGACGCCTTAACGTCCCATCCTCAAAAGCACTTGGTTACCTGTTTATTGATTTCCTGAGAATACAAGTAGTTTTGAAAAAGTGTCAACACAAAGGTTGGTGAGTTCATAAGAGATTTTGTTGGAGAAGTAAACCATTTTCCTTGTAAAAGCGATAGAATATGTATCCAAAAAATCCGATATTTTCTTTATAAAAGTTATGTAATGTAGTCTTATAACCGAAGACCAAAATGTATAAGTAACCTCTCTTACTAATAGAAAATGATATGTGTTTAAATTGACATAAACGCGCTTGAATTAAATGAAATTCCCGTAAATTCTTATGTTTGTTAATACTTTATGTATATGTAGTCCTAAATCCCAGGACCGAGAAAATAACAAGTATTGTCCATACTTAAAGATATAAATGTGGTTTCAAATGATGTGTAGTCATAAATACCAAAACCGAAAGTGTACAGTAATATATGTACTTATTGAAATAAAAAGTGATTTTAAAATCGACATAAAACACATTTAAGTTTTATAAAAATCCCGTAAACTTTATGTATTGTTATATCCCTATGTGAGTCGCTATAATCATACTATGACCTAATGAACCTGCCACGACGTTTCTCAGGCGTCGTAAAACCGAAATGACATTTGTCACCCATAGACCTGCAGGTCCCACTGTAGCTAGCAGCAAGGTGTGGGGTGTCAAACCCAATATAGATCTATACACAACTATCACGTTCTCCCTCCAGGAGACTCTGATTATAACTAACAGGAATTATATCCCGCACTCGGACGTACGGAAAGAGATTGTCTCACAATTTAGGTTAACAAGTTTACGAGTAGTGTGCGTGAGTGTAAAACCTTTCTGTATGAATGTACCCTTTTTGTACGAGTGTGTTATGTGATGTATCATAAACTATACCTATTATAGTTTTATCCAAAATGTTTGTAATATATAAGAACTCTTTTATGAAAAGCGTTAGTGTTATGAAATCCATTAAACTATGCTTATTATAGCTTATATACGTGTTCTAAATGAATGAATAATCTTATCATGAATGACTTATTTTCAGTTTATGATGATAAAATTTACAAAGAAACACATTCAATACTTAGAATTTATTATTATACACTTTGCTCAACATAATACAAAGTGTTATGAAAATTATATGATGTTAACTAAATTAGACCTTCCTGCACTGTTTTAGAAAAGCCATAGAAAAATCATACGAAGTCGAAAACTAAATCCGTAACTTCTGAGAGTTCCCAAAATGTGTCTAGTTTACTCATAATTTTTATCATGATTTTTAATGATCTCTAACTTGGGTGAAAAGGTCCATAAACACAGACTGGTCCGGATTGGTGTTTGAAATGATAGGTAGTTTTGTAAAATTCACCATAAATTGTAGAAAAATCGTATAAAGATGTGCAAGTAGTCATTTTAAAGCTAAGAACTTGAACTACTTACACCTAAAACGTTTCTGATGAAGGCTGTTAGAAAAGTTTAGTTATGTTCTTGGTGTTTTAACTTGTATTCCCCCCCCCCCCCCTAAAAACTTGAGAAAACATGAAAATGTAGGGGTATGAACTCACCTTGAGTAATTTCAGTAGGTAAGTGTTGAAGAAGAGAAATGTTCAACCCAAGAACACTTGAAGAATCAGTTGAATATTCGAAGATCTAACAAGAATGTGATGATGTTTGTGTAAGCAATCTATGATTTTGAGTAGGAGGGTGTGAAATAATCATAAGAAAAATGATGATACTTACTGATTGTAGGAGAAAAGTCTTGGAATATGCCTTGAAATTCTCGAATTGGAGAGAAAGATGAGAGAGTTTGGAGTGTGGTTCTTGGTGAAAAATGAGAGAATGAATGGAGTGTGAGGAGAGAGGGTGAATGTTCCAACCCTAAGAACGTGGGAATGGTTGAAAATAGTGAGAAAGGACTTATGAAGTGACTAGGGATGGGTTGGTGGTGAATAGTGACATGGAGTGGGTGTGGGAGTGGTTGCTTGTGTCATAAAATAAGGTAAAGTCAACACTCCACCTTTGTACTTCACCCACTCTTTTGGATAAGGTTTTATCCTTAAAAATATGATAATTTAATAATTATAGGTCCTTATATGTTAAAATAAAGTTTTGGGTGAAAATCTCGTGTTAAAACAACTAAAAACAGGCCTAAAACGCAACATTAGTCGAAAATCGGGAGAAAAGAGGCTTCCCAGCGAGACCTCTCGGTCCTAGGCCGAGGTTCGGTCTTTGCTGGTGCCAAGCCGGAAGCGAAGTGCGAACCATAAGAAGAGGCGAGGGCGATGGCTCGGTCAATGGCTCAGTAGCGAGGGTTCGGTAGGTCATCAGAAGCGAAGGCTCGGTAGGTCATCAGAAGAGGAAGTGGTCAGACCCGAAATGTGCCGAACGTTCGGGTTCGGGTGAGGCATGCGAGGTTCGGGCCCGAGAGGACCTTTTGGGTTCGGTTCAGCAGCCTTCGGCTCAGAAGGGTTCGGTTCCTAAGAGGGCTTTCGGGTTCTAAGAGGACTTTCGGGTCCTAAGAGGGGCTTCGGGTCCTAAGAGGGGTTTCGGCTCCTTAAGTCCGTTTTTCGCGTAGACTTCCGTTTTTGGGCTGTTTTCGCCAAATTCGAGGGTCGGGATGCCCCGAGTGATTAAAGAAAGTTGAGAGAGATTTTGAGAGAGATTTGAGAGAGATTCCACATACTTAGAGAGATTTGGGAGAGATTTGACATTCTTGGAGAGGTTTCGCATACAAAGAGAGATTTGGGAGAGATTTCACTTACTTAGAGAGATTTGGGAGAGATTTGACATTCTTGGAGAGATTTCACATACAAAGAGATATTTGGGAGAGATTTCACATTCGTAGAGAGATTTGGGAGAGATTTGACATTCTTGGAGAGATTTCACATACAAAGAGATATTTGGGAGAGATTTCACATTCGTAGAGAGATTTGGGAGAGATTTGACATTCTTGGAGAGATTTCTCATACAAAGATTGATCTGGGAGAGATTTCACATACTTAGAGGGATTTGGGAGAGATTTCTGATAAGAAGAGATGGAGTGAAAACGATTGAGAGCGGTTTTATGTGTGACGAATGTGAGTGTCTGGCTTCGCAGTGCAAGGTCCGTAATCCCCGTTAAGCCTTGTTTAAGGATCTTGCATACTCCCGATGAGTATGTAACATTGTTTTATCGGTTTGGCTCTCCGCGTACCACCGTTTTAGGTTAAGGATATCTAGATGTACGCACTTTTCGATTTATGTTCTCTCATTAGAATAAAGAGTTGTTTAGAAATTACATTACGTAAACTCTAGTACCTACGGGCAAATTGAGTTGACCGGTTTGACTTGTTGACTTTAGTTGACTTTGACTTGACCGAAAATTGACGGTTGTCACAACTTATGACTAAACACTCTCAATAGAGGTATAGGGATCCGCTCTAATCGTCTTACTTGCAACGGGAAAAGGCAATTTACCTAACACATAGCGTGAGTAGTGTGATCACTAACTCACTAGATTGTATTATTTTATGGGTGTATTAACGTGACAAACACGAGGAAAAGACACTTCTCGGGTTCCATGTACTGGCTCATTCTGTCTACCTCGTATCTTTGACTGGGACCGACGTTGGTTTCCTTCAGGTAGTTACCTAGGGTTCTCTTCTCTTATAGACATATTGAATTTCTACTCCGTCTTACTTTCGATTCCGACTCTGGGTGTCATCACTTCATGATGGATGACTGGAAATCTCGGAAGTTTTAGGCGAATTTCTCACCGATGTCCCTAAAAAGATATACGCACTTGGTGATTTCAATAGTCTCGACCTAGTTCATTTATTTCCGAACTGGAAATCTTCTCAATGAACCTCTTCTGGGTCCGAACCAACTCTTCTGTCGAATACTGAAGTGGATAGGGTTTTCTACAAGGTTCGTACAAGAATGGAAATGTCTAAAGAATCCTAAGAGATTATTAACATTTCACTGGGTGATCCATATCGAGTCCTGCTACGATTACATAGGGTATACAAATCATATATAGCTTAGATCCGATAGGCCTTCGAATATGTGATACTACTCTATATCCACATCCCAACGAGGAAAAGGAAGTAGAGCGAAACCACACATTCTTAGCCTATGGGATCCTTATTATACATAACCTTGGGAGTATACCCTCTGTAATTGTAGGTATATTAATAAGGATCTTTTTAGTTCTTCACACAAGGTTATCTATGGATCCTAAAATACCCCTATGGTATTTTAATTTCTTGTTTGTTTCTTATCTTATCTTTTGAATATGATTTTGGGATTAATGTGAGTTTTTAGTATTCCAAAATACTCCCATAGTATTTTAAACTTTATGTTTGGCTCTAGCATTCCTAGTTGCTAAGTTTTAGACCTGTTGCAACACCACTATCACTCCCAAGCACACGTTCATCGCATCTCGAATAAATGTAGTTGATCAGGTTACATTTATTCCAGCTTACGATTACGTAACTGCCCAGGTTTGACGGTAATGCTCAACATCCGAAGACTTTTATTCTTGTTCTTCTTGTGATACTTGTGTTCGAGTGTTTAGATTATGGATGTTCTTATACTTTGGTAAAATATGGTTATCCTTTAAAGTATAATTCTTGGTCAGAGTGTTTTATCCCTATGTATTTATAGGCTGTATATCTTTTATGAATTGATATACTGAGCTCACTATAAACAATGCTCTGATACCAATCTGTCACACCCCAAAACCGGAACGGCGGAGACGTTCTGGGGTGGATGACGTCATGTCAAGTATCACAACATATGCAATATAGTAATCAAAGTACAACAACCATTGCATTAATAGTAATAGTTTTACATGGTTTACATTTCATAGAGACATTACAGTAATACAAGTAATAATATAGGTGCAGCTTGGTACTAAACTGTCTTCACCAAAAGCTCCTGGGATGTACCTGTCTATTGCTGACCTGAGAATACAAGTTATTTTGAAAGCGAGTATCAGCATTTGTATACATGCTGGTGAGTCCATAAGTATTTAGTGTCATTTGCGTAAGTAAGCATTTTATTCAAAATAATTTTATAAAAGTAGTAGTTTAGAGTCTACAGTGTATTAGAGTTCTTTCTAGAAAATCCTATATTTTCTAATTAAAAGCAGTCTTCTACCAAGACTTAATAGAGTTATGTTTTAAAGAGTAATTTTCCCAGAAATACTATCATAACTAAAATACGGTATTTGATTTTAAAGTAAGTAGGAGGATAAACCATAGGGAAAATAACATATGCCTCAGCAGAAAAATACTGCTGACTAAGCCAAAAGAAATCATAGACTCCAGGAGAGTATCGAATGAATAACACGCTTGGCTCAGTCTAACAAAAGGAGACACAGACCCCAGACGGTATCAAATGAAAGATACATGTAGTAAGGCCTAAAACAAAGAGACACATACCCCAGACAATATCAAATGAAAGATACAGCTAGCAAGGTCTAAAACAAAGAGTAATTCTAAGAGTGTGTTTCCAGCATACAGTGTTAAACATCGTTACCTTCAGGCCATGAATTATAAGGTAAAAATGGAGATACTCGTAACCATACTAATCAACACTAGAGTACTTGACGCCCTGCAAGCGTCGGTGTAAATATGACATTTGTCACCCCTTGGCTTGGTAGGCCGTGGACTGTAGCTAGCAGTCAGGGTGCGGGGGTGTCAGTCCTGCATAGATCTGTACACACAGTGTCCGCTCTCCCTGCAGGAGACTCTGGTTACCAACTCGACGACGAGGAGATCCATGTCATGAAGATGCATCCCGAACAGTGAATTCTGATGTAAGTGTTGGACTAACGGTAGAGACTCATAACTAAACTGATCGATGTAAACCTATATGTCTATACATGTATACATAATATATAATTAATGTTTAAACGACCTTCGGATGGATAACCGATACCCACCAGACCACATCCCAACGAGAAAAAGGAAATAGGGCGAACTGGCCTTCCTAAGTCCTTTAAACATCATTTATATAACTATACAGGTACAGGCATGCATTTCACGACGTAGAAGCATTTAACTATGTAGAAGCGTTTAACGAAGTAGTAGCATTAACAAAGTAGGAGTGTTTAATGAAGTAGAAGCATTAACAAAGTAGAAGCGTTAACAAAGTAGAAGCGTTAACAAAATAAAAGCGTTTAACGAAGTAGTAGCATTAACAAAGTAGGAGCGTTTAATAAAGTAGAAGCATTAACAAAGTAGAAGCGTTAATAAAGTAGAAGCGTTAACAATGTGAAGCGTTAACAAAGTAGAAGCATTAACAAGTAGAAGCGTTTACTAAGTAGGAGCATTTAACGAAATAAAGGCATAACGAAGTAGTAGTATCTAACAAAGTAGAAGTATAAAAATATGGAAGAAAACTTTGATGAAAACCTTGGAAAACCTTTACACTTAAGAAAATCATGACTTGGTATTCTTTTGTAAAATAAGTTTGAAAACCTTTAGAAACCCTTGAAAATCTTTCATAAACAAGTTTTGATTATAACGTTGATAAAACAATATAAGTAAAGAAAACCTTTGTTTAAAATACTATTGTAACTGAATTTGAAGTAAAACATACAGCGCGAGAGACAATTTGAGAAAATATTTGAACAAGTAAAGACGTTTTGGAAAACCATTTACAGTATCATATTTGGTAAAACAGCTGACAGTGTAATAAATCCTTGTGCATGCGGGTTATCAATCACATGTGATTGATATGATAAATGGCATGTTTTAACTTGTATCCCCCCCATAAAAGCATGTAAAAACATTTAAAAGGTTAATAATGGGGTATGAACTCACCTGTTGTAAGTGGATCGGATGAAGGTGCCGGTTAGATGCTCGGTGTCAAATAAAGACTTAAACACACTTAGTGACCTATTAACATATGATGGCATATGTTTACATACAATTAGTAAATATAATACTAATTAAACACGTATACGCATCCTAAAATGCATAAAACACTTTGGTCAAGTGCTAGGAGTGTCCCGGGTAACATCTAAGGGTGTGTATGGCCTAGTTAGGGAGTTTACTCTTCAAGAGTAAACTCTTTATAGAGTTTATGTCCCTAAGACCATATCCCCATGAGTTTACGGTCGTAAAATCATGGATTGAAAGGTCAAGCCTTGAAATATGATAATGTTTAAAACAGACTCAGTGTCAGCATATGTCTCAGCGTCAGCACCAGCTCGTCAGCAGTTCAGTTTGTAATAGTTTAGTTTATTCAGTGCGTTGTAACAAATCTTGTACTTATCTTGTTTCCTTAGTTATCTTAATGTATTAGCTAGCATATCCCTGAATTGTAGGGATTATCTAGAATAGCAGTATATATTGTTCTGTATAGGTTTGTGAATAAACACACCTTTCACAAACCCTAATCGTCGCTTTGTGCACACGATAATCTCTTTGTGAGATTATCTTTCTTAGTGAAAGTTTTTCTTCGTGAATTTCTCTTGTTCTTATTTGTAGTCATTGTTTGATATTTCGATTGATCTAAAGGCCTCTTCAATTGGTATCAGAGCAGGTTTCTTTTATCAAACAAATGGCTTCATCTTCTTCTTCATCAAACTCATCAAATCATCCTTCTGCTAAAATCCTTCCTTTCGATGAAACGAACTTTGCTATGTGGAAAATAAAGGCTCTATATGCCTTAGAGTCTGTTGATGAAGACATGCTGGACATCGTTGAAAAAGGTCCTTATGTTCCGATGTATCAGCCTCTTAAAAATAATGTTCCTGATGGTACTATAAAGAAAACTCCAAAAGAAAACTGGACAAAACATGACAAGAGAAAACATGGTCTAGATGTTCGTGCTCGTGCCGCAATCAGTTACTCTCTGCCATACAACATCTTTGGGCTAGTTCAAAATTGCATCTCAGCAAAAGAGATGATGGATACGCTAACTGTATCCTTTGAAGGAACTGAAGAAGTCAAGGCTACTCAAATAAATGATCTTAACCGAAGGTATGAACATTTTTTTGCTAAGAAAGGTGAAACCTTGACTCAAACTTTTAACAGATTCAATACTCTTGTTAATGATCTTCGGAGACTAGATCAGTTGAAGCATAGAACTGTTCTAGTGCAAAAGTTTTTGGATTCTCTAGGTGCAGGTTGGGAGAATCATGTTGATGTGTTGAAAAACAGTGAGAAGATCAACTCTATGGAGTTACAAAGTCTCTATGGAAATCTTCGATACTATGAAGAATCCAAGCTTCAAAGAAAGGAACTGATGAAGGATTCTCAACGTGAATCTTCTGTAGCCTTGTTCTCAAACAAAAAGTTGGTGGCAGACTCAGACACTGAAAGTGATTCAGACATTGATTCATCTAAAACTGACACTGATGATCTTGAAAAGGTTGTAGCCAGTGCAGCCTTGATTGTGAAGACCTTTGAAAAATCAGGTCGAAATTTCTCAAAGTTCCAAAAGAAGATTGGTGGAAAGTTCTCAAAAGGGTCAGGAGCTGATAAAAGGCATGGTTCTGACAAGAAAGAGAAGGCTCGGTGCTTTAACTGTGGGAGCACTGATCATTTTGCAAAGGATTGTAAAAAAAAGAAACAAGGCTCAGATGAATACTGGAAGCAGAAGTACAACAAGCTGATTGAGAAGCTGAAAGCTGAAAACTTAGAACATAAAGTGCTTGTAGCTGAAGAAGAAAAATGGAAAACTGATGAAGAGTCATCAGATGATGAAGTCAAGTGTCTCATGGTCAAAATAGAGGACCCGGATATTCCTGATAAAGACAAAAGTACTTTTGACACTGATATGTCTGATGCTGAAAATTCCAGGAAGCACAACATTGACTCTTCTTCAATGTACCAGGTTAAAAACTTTGTTTCCTATTCAATGAATGAAAAAATCAAAATGTTTGAGTATTTGGGTGTCATTAATTCTAAGAAGAATCAAACCATAAGAAATTTGCAAAATCAAATTGATCTTCTTGAAACTGAAATATCCATGAAAAATAGCATTATTGAGTCCACTCAGGAAAATCTTAGAATTACTAGTTTGTCAAATTCATCCTTGTCTGCTGAAATTGACGATGTTAAAAATCTTTTGATCAAAGAACAAACTGTACTTCACACTTGGGCAAAATCTCATAAGAATGCCAATTATATTATTTCAACTCAAATTCAACATTCTTGTGAGAAAATTCTTGGGGGTAATTTTGCAGAAGCTGAAAAGGTTTTGAAATCACAAGAAAAAGAATCTGAGGTCTATTCCATGAATGAGATGAAAAACAATTTCAAAAATAAGTTTGTCAGTAACTCTTTTATTAATCAAAGTTTAATTGATGAATATTGTACTATTAATTCTGATGGTATTACTGAGTGTAATGTTGAAATTACCGGAATTGATCCTACCTCTTATCCTGCACATCTTGTTAGACCAACCCCTCTAACTGAGAATATTATTGCTTTTCCTATCTCTAATGGAGTGTTTCATACTGTTCATGAACAACTCAAGCACTTCCCTGATTGCAATCCATCTGTGAATGAGTCAAAATCAGATACTGATAGTTCATCTCCTAACACTGATCAAATTCCTTCTGACACTGAACCCAGTCGTGACTCAGTGATAAACAAAAGGACTCAAAGCTCTATTGGTGAATCTTTTATATCAAAATGTGTTAAATCAAAAAATTTGCTCACCAAGAGGAACTTTGGAACTAGAGTTTGTTACAGATGTGGTGATTCCTCTCACAAGATCAGTGAATGTTCTTTTGATAAATCATCCTCAAGAGCTGAAAATATTAAAGTTAGGAATGAAAAATGGACTCTTAAGTCAAACTCTTTAAACTGTCTTCCTAAGGAGTGTTATAATTTATTATCAAATAACTTTGTGAATGACCCATCTTCGAATGGGTCAGTGTGTTCTAACTAGTTTCTCAGCACTGCAGGGTCAGGAGCATCTGTGGTACTTAGACAGTGGTTGCTCAAGGCATATGACAGGATCAAAGTCTCTCCTGGAAGATTATGTTAAGAAAACTGGTCCTACAGTTATTTATGGAGACAATGGAAAGGGGTTCACTAAGGGATATGGAAACATCAAATGCAATAACGTGGTTTTTCAAAACGTTTCATATGTTAAGGGTCTCAAACACAACCTTATTTCTATTAGTTAATTGTGTGATGCTGACTATGAAGTTCACTTTACAAAGAAAGAAGGAAGAGTTGTAAACACTGATAAGAACATCGTACTCTCAGCAAGTAGAAAAAATGATATATATGTTCTTGACATGTTCTCAAGTGACAAGGCACTAATGCAATGTTTCTTTACAAAGTCTCAGACGAATCTTAGCTGGATTTGGCACAAAAGGTTTTCTCATCTAAACTTCAAGAATCTGTCCAAGATATCCAATCAAGACCTATTTAGAGGGCTCCCAAAATTCAGCGTTGTGAAAGAAAAGATGTGTTCAGCTTGTGAACAAGGAAAACAAACCAAGTCCTCTTTCAAACCCAAGTCATGTTCCAGTATATCAGTCCCTCTTCATCTACTCCACATGGACTTGTTCGGATCTATTCCTGTTCGTTCACTATGTGGAAATAAGTATACTCTAGTGGTCATTGATGAGTTCACTCGATTTACATGGGTGGTTTTCCTGAAGAAGAAAAGTCATGCTGCACAGGAAATTATCTCACTGATTCATAAAAATGAGACACTGACTGGTCTTAAAGTTAAGCAACTAAGAAGTGATCATGGTACTGAGTTCCGAAACTCAACTCTTGAAGATTTTTGTGATCATAAAGGAATTGGTCAAAACTTCTCAGCTCCTCGTACTCCTCAGCAAAATGGTGTTGCAGAACGAAGAAATAGAACACTGATTGAGGCAGGAAGGACCTTGATGATCCATGCTGGTCTTCCTATGTCATTTTGGGCTGAAGCTGTCAATACAGCATGTTTTACTCAAAATCGATCTCTAATTCACAGGATTCACAAGAAGACTCCATATGAAATGCTGAAAGATCGGAAACCAGACGTATCTTTTTTTCATGTGTTCGGATGCATTTGTTATATTCTAAATCAGCGTGACCCAAGATCCAAGTTTGAACCTAAGGCTGATAAAGGTATTTTTGTTGGGTACTCATCTATTTCAAAGGCTTTTCGTGTTTTTCATGTGAACAGGCAATGTGTTGAAGAATCCATTCATGTGAAGTTTGATGAGGAATCATACACTGATGAAAAAGTCTCTCACTCTCCCTCTATCTTTCAAGAGCTTCTCTCTTGTCCATTCGATGAAGCACCTTGTGCTGAAGATCAGACTGGTTCTTCTGATCCTATCATTCCAGTTCCATGTCCCTTGAATCAAGATACTGCAGCCACATCAGCAGATGATTCTTTAGGTGCTGATGAAACCCTTGAAGCTGAAGACTCTTCTGAAACTGATAATGTGTCAGTGTCTATCCCTCCGGAATCAGCATCAGTCATTGTACATCGAGATCATCCTGTTGATCGAATTATAGGGAATATTCATGATGGTGTCCGAACCAGATCTAGTGTACTTAATAACTTTTGCATGTATGTTAACTTTGTTTCAATGATCTTACCTGATAAAGTACACACAGCTCTTCAAGATGCTGATTGGATCAAGGCCATGCAAGAAGAACTGAATGAGTTTGAAAGGCACAAAGTCTGGACTCTTGTCCCAAGACCATCCGGAAAGACTATCACTGGAACTTGTTGGGTCTATCGTAACAAGGTTGATAAAGATGGAATCATTACTCGAAACAAGGCAAGGCTTGTGGCTCAAGGGTTTACTCAGATTGAATCTATCAACTACGGGGAAACTTTTTCCCCAGTTGCTCGCATTGAAGCTATCAGACTGTTTCTCGCATACGCATCCTACATGAACTTCATTGTCTATCAGATGGATGTGAAAACAACATTCCTCCATGGTGTGTTAGAAGAAGAAGTATTCCTAAATCAGCCCCCAGGCTTTGTGGACAAAGATCATCCTGATTACGTGTACCGGTTAGACAAAGCTGTTTATGGACTGAAGCAAGCTCCTAGGGCTTGGTATGAGACGCTGACATTGTATCTGCTTGAAAATGGATACAGACGAGGAGCAATCGACAACACTCTCTTCATTAAAAACAAAGGCTCAGATATGGTTCTTGTTCAAATTTATGTAGATGACATTATTTTTGGCTCTCCAAATGAGACACTGAGCAAGGAATTTGCTGAGATCATGTCTCAAAGGTTCGAAATGAGCATGATGGGAAAGATGACCTTTTTCTTAGGTCTTGAGGTTCAGCAACAAAAGACAGGTATTTCCATTTGCCAAAGTAAATATATTTCTGACCTGCTTGTTAAGTATTCTCTCAGTGACTGCAAACCAGCATCTACCCCGGTATCTAAGACTGATAAAATACACGCTGATCCAACTGGAACTGATGTCAATCACTCTCTGTATCGAGGAATGATTGGATCCCTTTTATATCTCACATCAAGTTGTCCTGATATCATGTTTGGAACCATTCTCTGTGCTCGATTCCAAGCTAATCCCAAAGTATCTCACCTCATGGCTGTCAAACGTATTTTTCGATACTTAAAGGGAACTCAAAACCTTGCACTGTGGTATCCTCGCGACTCAGCATTTGAACTTTGTGGATACACTGACTCAGATTATGCAGGATGCAATTTAGACAAAAAGAGTACATCTGGTGGATGTCACTTCCTTGGCAACTGTCTCATCAGCTGGTCTAGCAAGAAGCAAACATCAGTTGCCATCTCAACTGCAGAAGCTGAGTATGTTGCCGCTGGGAGATGTTGTGCTCAGCTCTTATGGATTCAAAATCAGCTTCTCGACTATGGGCTCAAGTTCTCGAAGACTCCCATCTATTGTGACAACACCAGTTCCATTTAGATTACACAAAATCCTGTTCAGCACTCAAAGACAAAGCATATCGAGATCAGACATCACTTCATCAGAGATAATGTTGAAAAAGGAAAAGTTGTTCTTGAACATGTCAAGACTTCGGAGCAACTTGCTGATATCTTCACAAAGGCACTGGATTCTCAATCAACTGCTTACATTATTGGAGAGCTGGGAATGATTTCCTTGTAATCAATTTTGATGTTTAATTGTGCTAATGTTTGATTTTGTCTTATAAGCTGATGTACATTGTGCTGATGATAACATACTGATGATATTTGCTACTGAGCACTTTGGTTTGATTTCTTATCTTTATCTCTTCTTCAAGTCTTCTAAATAAAAGTTGAATGATTCACTGTATTAAACTATACACTGATAACGACTTGAAACTCTTTGCCGATGGTTAGATCAAAACACCAAGATCTATCACACGCAACTACCCCTTCTCACCAATCTAACACTGACTCTGTGATTCAGTGTGACAAAACACACACTGATGAGAATCTAAAATCTTTGCCGATGGTTAGATCAAAACACCAAGATCTATCACATGCAACTACCCCTTCTTACCAATCTTACACTGATTCTGTGATTCAGTGTGCCAAAACACACGCTGATGAGAGTCTAAAAATCTTTGCCGATGGTTAGACCAAAACACCAAGGTTTATCACACGCAACAATCCATTATTTACCCTCCTATTATTCAGTGTCTAATGATTCAGTAAGATAAACTACTCACTGATGAAGTCATAACACTCTGTGTCGATGGTTAGATAATGTAACTAGTATCTATCACACGCACCAATCACCTTGCTAGCCCTGAATAAGAAAGCTGTACTTTGAATTGACGGAAAAATAGTTTCAGCATGTAACATTTGTGACACTGAGCTCAGCGCTTCCGCAAACACTGATTGACGTTTCGCCTTCAGTCAACGACTCTTTTATCCAACGGCTACTTTATACTCTGACAGGTTGTTACAATGCGCCGTTCTTATTAATGAAGATAATCATCATCTTTTTAATAAAGATAATCATTACCTTTTAAAAACCTTTTTCATTCCATATTTAAACCCCTCTCTCCTTGGATTTATTTTTTTTTCCTCCCAAAATCCTTGAACCTCTCTCAAAAACCCTAGAATTCTAAAATACTCTCTAATGGCGGCATCTCTGTTCACATACTCCTCAACCTCTCGAAGGTTCGTTCCTGCCCCAAACTCTCCTCCACTTCCCATTCGCATCAAGGCCACCAATGTCGTCTTCAACCCTGACATTCCTGAGGTTCATCGAGGTCTTGGACTCGATGATTTCGTCAATTTCTTGGCTTCTTGCCGCCTACGATATGCAATCAGTGACGTACCGTCTGAGTTTTTCCCTGAACAAGTATGTGAGTTCTACTATACTGCAACAGTTAATGAAGAAAACAATGCCATCACCGGAACCATTGGCCATGGCAGACACTCTGTCTTCATCACCGCAGAACTATTCAGTGCTGCATTAAGGTTACCGATTTTCGAACCCTTTTCTGAACCTCCTACTATTGAAAGATGTAAACGCATGTTTGATCAACTGGGCTATGATCATTCAAAGGCTGGCACTCGATCAACTCTTATTTTGCGTCAGGGCATGACCCCAGGCTGGAAGTTTTTCACTGGTGCCTTATGCAAGTGTGTAGGTCACAAGTCTCGCAGTGGTGACCAACTGAGCAATTATGAGCAACAAGTTGTCTGCTCCCTTCTTCTCAACAAAAGGTTGGATTATGGGGCACTTTTCTTTGATCAGCTTGTTCAGATTCTACGTGCAAATATGCGTGCTGATCATGTTCCCTTTCCACGCTGGATTGCCCTGGTGTTCGACAAATTCTTCGCTCCTGAATACTTTTCTCACTCTGGGAATCCAATTCAATGCCCTCGAATGTCCGTTCGTATGTATCAGGATGATCCTTTGGACTCTGACATTGGAATCTCGGATAGGATGAGAGAATGGATTGCCAATCCATACACTGTGCCCTCTCTCACCGTTGACACTGATGAAGGAGGTGCTGATGGTAATCATATGGATCATGCTGATCAAGAGGTGGACCATCATGATGGCAGACATTTCTCCCCTCAACTTTCTCATCACATCATCTCAGACACTGGCAAATCCTCCTCAGCAGCACAGGATTCCATGCCTCTGGGAAAGCAACCATCTCAGGGGGAGCATCCCTCTCAGGGGGAGCATCCCTCCCAGGGGGAGCATCAGTCTCAGGGGGAGCATCCGTCACCAACAGCTCACCACTTCTCTCCAAGGATGCCTCCTAGCTCTCCAGTTGCCCCAGGTACCTCAATAGTTCAAATTCCCGCTTCAACATTTTCTGAACTGATGTCACTGACTCGGGACATGAGTCAGCGTCTGCTTCGAATTGAGGCTGATGTTCAACAAATCAAGGAGGTACTCTTACTTACTCCTCCCTCTAGTCCCAAATCTGATGATGCTAAAAAAGGGGGAGATACTGATGATGATGCTGACGCTGATGATCATGCTGATGGTGAACCAAATGCTCATGCTGATGGTGAACCAAATGAGAAAGACACAGAACCTGCTGACAACACTATCATTCAACATGAATCACCCAACCCTATTCGTGAATCTGATTCTGCTGGGCCTAATAGTCCAGCAGCTACTGAAAAATTGTATGAAGACAGTGAGCATGATGAAGAGCATGATGAACCTGATGATGAATGTCAAATTCTTGACATGAACTTCATTGATCCTCTCATTCCAGTTCAGCAAGAAAGCTCAGATGACCTTGCAGAATCTCATCTGATATTAACTGATCATGTTGTTAATCCAATCATTCCGGTCCAAGGAGAGGATTCGGACGTTGTAAGTGAAGAATCTCATCCGCTGTCTCGAAAGCGGAAGGCAGCAGATACTGACTTGGATCATTCTCAAACTGATAATTCTTCGTCTGTGAAGAAACCCAAGTCCATTGTCAGTATTTCAAACCTTGCCACTGAATGGAACATGTCCCCTGACCAAGTCAAGCAAATTCTTGATGAAGCCAATTGAGCTCAGCTTCTAAAGAACATTGCTCAAGCTGATGAATCTCTTATTCAGCACAAACTTCAGGCCAAGGGATCGTTTGAAGCTCAGATGCAGAAGTTCCTGGAATTTCAGTCCAAGGCTCAGTCTTCTCAACCTCCTACTGGCTCTAGTAAGCCTAAGGCTGACAGTGTTCTTGACCGGATTGATCGAAAGAGATTTGAAGATGTTTTCAATCGGCGAATGTGTGGTGACAAGATCATCAAGGTCAAAGCTTCCAAACCTCGAAATGAGAAAATCCTTTCGTTGCTGATTACTCGTCAAGGTCCTCAGCATTCATATACTGAGGTTGTCAAAAGAGATGAGCTGATCAGATATGGATATTCGGAATGGATGGAACTGCTCGATCTAGCATTCAACCAAACCTCAGCTCACCCTTCCGAACTGACTTGTGCTCTTCATCTTCTGATCAAGAAGGTTCAGCGTTTGGATCTTGTTCCTAAAGAACGACCTCAGCATCAAGGCCAAAGGTCGTCAGTTCCTAGATCTCGAAGGACCAAGTTTCATGTTGATGGTGAAGATGTATTGGTTCTAGACTTCGGTGCTAATATGATTAATAATTCTCTTCCTCTCGGTGTTGATCCGGTTCAGCATCAATTCATCTCAGCTCCTGAACACGGGATGTTCTACCTTGATAAAAACAGGAGGATGTGCTTTCAGCGCACTACTGAGATCCCAAAAGCTCCAACCACTCACCTTGTTGGCTTAAGGCAAATGTGCATGAGCCATCAAGATCTATCCGGAGAATTTCACATTCTTATCGCCATGGAGTTGCTGAACAGAAGACAGGAGTTGCTGGACAGTCCTTACTGGCCAGTTAAAATTGAAGCTGAAGCTGAGTATGAAGAATTCCTTTCCAGGGGTGTCTTAATTTAGTTTGTTTTGAACATCATCATATTGGGGGAGATTGAAAGGTCAAGCCTTGAAATATGATAATGTTTAAAACAGACTCAGCGTCAGCATATGTCTCAACGTCAGCACCAGCTCGTCAGTAGTTCAGTTTGTAATAGTTTAGTTTATTCAGTGCGTTGTAACAAATCTTGTACTTATCTTGTTTCCTTAGTTATCTTGATGTATTAGCTAGCATATCCCTGAATTGTAGGGATTATCTAGAATAGCAGTATATATTGTTCTGTATAGGTTTGTGAATAAACACACCTTTCACAAACCCTAATCGTCGCTTTGTGCACACGATAATCTCTTTGTGAGATTATCTTTCTTAGTGAAAGTTTTTCTTCGTGAATTTCTCTTGTTCTTATTTGTAGTCAGTGTTTGATATTTCGATTGATCTAAAGGCCTCTTCATGGATGGTGTGTTCTTTGATGCATTAAGGTCTTATAACACTTGTGGAATTAGGCTAGGTTCAATTCTAGGGCTTATGAAGGGTTTAAGGCCTCAAAATGGACCATTTGAGGAGTTTACGGTCCATTGACACTCCTTGAGGTGTTTACAGCCGTAAACTCATGGTTTACGGTAGTAAACTCTTGGACACTCTCCATACTTTGATTTCAAGGTCCTTGGCTCATTCTTAACAAGTTCTAGTGAGGGTATAAGGCTTTTTAGGGGGTTAAAACTTCATTTGGCATGTTTTTGGAGAGTTTACGGTCTAAGCATATGCTTGGGCCGTAAACTCTAGTTTGCCCTTCAAATGATGATGTTTTGGTGTTCCAAGTCCGAAATGGTAAGTCCCTAAGTCATATCTTAAGCCTAAATGAGGTTTGGAAGTGTTTTGGGCTTGATTTGCATGCTTAGAGGGTGTTTACGGTCTAAGCATATGCTTGGACCGTAAACCCTCTTTCAAGCCCCCAAACTTGATGATTCAAGGTTCAAACACTTCTAGGTTTAACCCAAAACTAGTTTCTAAGCCTAAAGGAGGGAGTTTTGGGCATTTTGGCACCATTTTAGATGTTTACAGCCTAAGGAGGTTCTTAGGCCGTGAACTCCTTTTAGTTGGCTTTCTTGAGTGATTTTTGAACTATAGCAATAAGCAATGATGTTTAGAACAAGTTAGGGTAAGGGGACTTACGTTTTGGAGGCGGAAACTCACGGTTTTGAGGTGAAATCGGACTTGAAGAGAGAGAGAGTAGAGAGAGAAAGTGGGTCTAGGTGGTAAAAGGCTTCTAAGGAGTGTCCACCCACCCTTATATAAGGCTTGGGTGTTGTACCCGGTATACGACTACCCGATACTTATGTTTAACGAGGTTTAAATTTTTACCCGGTTAAATGGTCGTAAATAAAAATGAACTTTTTCCAAATAAATGGAAAGATAATTTACGTGTTTTTATTTTCGCTTGACAAATATTATTTAAAATATTCTAACGGGTTTAATTCCGGTCAAAAATATTTTCGGGATAAATTTGGCTAATTTTTGACGTAATTAATTTCGACGTTAAAACTAACGGAAATTTTTGGGTTGTCACATGTGATATTGGCTTTGTGTCAATCGTCTTTGTGACAAACCCGTCTTCTTGGTGAAAAAAAAAAACTCTTTCTCGGTGAAAGAACAATTTGGAGAACTTCTGTGTTATTTACTTTCTATTTATTATTTTGCTTAGATATGTTTTACATTTGTTATCCATACTTGAAGTGTATCTGATCGATATGAACCTTCACTTGTATTTATGTTCATATTCATTGTTACAAATATGTATATAAGATTTATCAATAATTCTAGTTATAATAGTGATTGATCTACTTACAGGAGAGGTGTCTAGAATGGTCACATTGGCTTGGTTGTTGGATTTCAGAAAAGCTATATATTGAAATGATCTGGCCTCCTAACTGTCATGCGTGGTTGATCATTATTTGATAGAACTCTCGGTATTCATTGACATTAGTGATGGATCTGACTTTCATTATCATATTGTCATAGGAACTGATTAGTTATAGCATCTTAGGTTAATATCTTTTAGACGTGTTACCTATTATGCCAGAAGGATATTTGTCAATCGTCAGAGTAATTATTCAATTGACTTATCTCACTATATCATGTGTTACAATATAGATCCATGTGCGTTAGGACATATGAGTTAATAGAATAGAGGCGATAAAATAGCCTCTATGTGCCCGTACATGTAGAACTTAATGTGTAGTCTCTATGTATGGTTATGTAGTTTGGGCGGGGCCCTTTATGTATGATTGGTCAAGGCCCATTAGGTAGCGATGGCCACGTCTATTATGTAGTTTTGGCGGGGGGGGGGGGGGGGGGTATTTGTATGCAGGTATATGTATTATGGTATATGGTACATTAGGGAATGAACTAAGCCTAGCGTTTACCTAGTTCTTTATAAATGTTTTTCTGGGATTCATGTGAAGGTCAATGTTCGACTGTACACACATGCATTCACTACATGTTTCCGCACAATGCAATCGCACTCTGATATATATATATATATATATATATATATATATATATATATATATATATATATATATATATATATATATATATATATATATATATATATATTGAATAAGTAAAAATAAAAATTTTGGGTTAAAAATCAGGACGTTACAATTATCATAGAACACTTGCTTATTTAATCCGTCGTCAAAACAATGATTTGTTTGAAAGGTTACTTATTCATCAATATTTATGTGCTCCCATAAATTATCCTCATTCACTTCTTCCACATTCACCTCGGTGTGTTGTCGATTCAAAAACATCATTTGCTCGACTGCGATTACCCGATTCGCCAGATCTTCTATAGTTGGTTTTCCACTTTGTCTTGCTCTTGCTTCGGATTGTCCACTAGAAGACAAACTAGATGATTTTTCGTCTTGCCTCCTAAAATGCTTCCGCAGCTAGGATGGAACTGAAGTCGATTCAAATAATATGAAGATCTTGTCTCCTCTTCACTCGGTATCATCCTATATATATATATATATATATATATATATATATATATATATATATATATATATATATATATATATATATAGGGTTGGGTTATTTTGTTCTAACTATCTATTGTGTGCATGTAGGATTGATTCTGGACCAATCATTTGAGTTATTTTAAGAAAGTAATTAATGCATATTACATGTTGAAGATATAATGAATATTAATTAAATCTTCAGCATTTAATATGCATTAATTACTTTCTTAAAATAACTAAAATGATTGGACCAGAATCAATCCTACATGCACACAATAGATAGTAAAAACATTTGAACCTAACACTCTCTCTCTCTCTCTCTTTCTCTCTCTCTCTCTCTCTCTCTCTATATATATATATATATATATATATATATATATATATATATATATATATATATATATATATATATATATATATATATATATATGTGTGTGTGTGTGTGTGTGTGTGTGTGTGTGTAACATTAGTATAAACTCCAAAAGATATATTTTAATAAATAAACAAATATACAAACCTTTGTAACATCGAAAATCTTTTTCACCTCGACCCATTTCAATTTTTTTATCGCACTCCAACACTTCATCTGATGTGTATCTTTATTCCCACGCAACACATAAGCACCTCTCGTAGTTGGAAACATATCATAATACATATCTATAATATTTCATAAACAATTAAGATACTTATTAACTTATATAAATATATATACCCTGAATGGTGCCGTAAATCCTGAAACCAAGTATTTGAGAAGTCGTCGATACTGGGGTAGTGATAAATGGTTATTGATTTTCTTTAAAGTATCCTAAAGATCATCGAAGGTGAAGTCCTACAAATAACTACCCCAAGGAAAACTACAATATAATACTTTTAATTAGAACAAACTTTACTATACAAAAAAATAACAGTTCAAATTCCATAATTTATACCTATTCTAGTCATTCAAGTTCTCAGCTAAAAAAACTAGTCTTGTTGTACAAGATCATTTGTTTCTTTCCCCAAAACCATCGACACAAAACGAATATGATACATGCTCTCACAACATTATCGTCATTAGCAACTAAGAAGGGGTCGTTTAATATGAAACTTTTTAAATCAATTATTGTCACGAAACTATTTGTTTCTTTTGGAAAGAGACGTTCCCAAAACAAACACCTTTTTTTTACTACCGCTGTGCTTTTTTTTTTTAACACTTTTTTTCCTATTGGTTTTGGATAAAAGACAAAATTAAATCTAGTGATCAGAAAAAACTCTTTAGGGCTATAAACACTTTTGTCGAATACCGATTTTAGAATACAATCGCTTTATGCCATTTGGAGATAATATTGTGTTTGACCGTATCAGACGAAGAAACATTTTGTGGAATAGAAATTCGTCCCCTTATAATGAAGGGACGTCCAAAATATAACCAAAAACTATCCTTTTAAATGCTTCATGTCGGGTATCCTTCAATTATTCAAATGTTTCCCATATATTTCACTCCGATCCTTTAAGATTAACCATAACTTTAACATTTGTACACACGTGTTGAAATAAAACAAGATGTTAAAATGGTATATATAGTTTTTTCAATAACACATTAAATGCATCACACAACACCAACAACAACACAAACGGTAATAACTTTAACAAAAAATATTATAGAGAAAGTGAGTTGCTATTTTTAACTATACTAAAAATTTGAAAACCGTAAAAAAACATATAAATATGACAATTCAATTGCAAAGCAATTCATAGTTTACGTAAATCTACAATATAGACTATGAAATGCATCGTAAATAAGATTTACACAACAAGTTTATTTCTAGGAAAATCGGAGGAGCAACCACTTCAGTTTTACCCAACAAACAAACTAGAAAAATGAGTGCTAAAAATAGGTAGGTTCGCAAATGGCCCCTTCTGTTTCCAGATGGACCTTTCCATCTGAACGTACCACATTCGATGCACATGTTTGCTTTAAACATTTGTACGTTCGTAGGTATGGATGAGCAATTGCAGATGACCATAATTCATCTGCGATTTTAATGGCTAAAATTGTAATTGTTGTTATTGTTGTTTTTTTTTTGTTAATTTCTACAAAGTGATTAGCAAAAATGACTATTTTTGTAATTTTCTTTACATATAAAGGATGTGTTTTGGTTTAAAGGTTAAGGGTGTATGATTTGAACATGAAGATTTATATGCATTTGTTTGTAATTTTAGATAAAATTGTATCTAATAAGTTAGGTTAAAAGGTTGGCTGTGTTGTTAATAATAATAATAATAATAATAATAATAATAATAATAATAATAATAATATTTACAAATGGGCTGAAAATATGGTATTTTAGTTAGGGTTTTATGTTTTAAAAATGGACTGAAATTTTAAGATGGGCTTACTTTTAATGAATTTTTAAAATTGTCGTTTTCTAATATCTATTAAATAAAAGCAAAATATTGATCATTACTTAATTATTGATAAATGCTTTTTAATCATTAATATTAATTAGTATAATTATGGTATTTGACTAAGGGTGTTTTTCTAGCATGGGTTGTTTTTTTAGTAAATAGGGGTGTGTTTTTTTACTAAAAAACACATAACTAGATTAAACTCACATAACTAGATTAAACTCGTAATTTTACATGTAATTAATGTTCTCATTCTAAAAACGATTAGTGTGAGAGATCGACTACAATTGTCAATAAACCATGAAATAATGACTAAATTTACACATAAACCTTATGGGACCGAACTTGAAATCCCAACACCAAGAAGTCCACACGTGATATTAATACCTTATGAAGCTAATTCATTGAGATTGCGTACATTTTAGGCTACTTAAAGAAGACGATGTCATTGAATAAGCCTTAGCGACTTGTGGGTTTGGAAATAATTAGGTAGTAACCGAAACTTGATTCTATTTAAGTCTGCTGATGCCAACTTAGTATCCACGTAGACTTCACCTCAAAATACTTCATGCAAGTAATGGTAACTGAGATAATATTCAAAATTAATTTTAATTACAAGTATTTTGGGCTTTATTGTTCCAAAAAAAAAATCATAGATTAATTGTAAATAATATTAAAATATAAGGATAATATTTGAAGTTTTTTATGGGATTTTCCACATGATAAAAAAAAGTACACGACCATGAGTCGTCTCAAGGAGCTTTTCAGAATCTAAAAACATAACAAGAAACTCAAGATATGAAAAGATAAGCAACTTTAATGAAATGATAGTTTATTACTATAAAACACCAATGACGATATTACATTACATTCATAATTAATAACACCACAAACAAACAGAAGAATTTTGGACCACGTATAACATTTTACATCATCATCTCCACCCACCTGGCATCAACCCACAAGGATCGATCGATGCTGTTTTATTTTAACAGAGTATTACACAAACCAAGAATACCAAAAAAAAAAAAAAAAACAAATATTTATGAGCAAATTGAAAGCTGCAAAATACACCATGCTTTTCTTCTCTTTCTTTCTTTCTTGAATGTTGAATCATTCACGGATCTTTAATCTCCCTCACTTGCAAAGGGATACGAGAACACGGCGTGGTGGCGTTATGAGTGGCTTGCGGCTGTGAAGAACCATCAAATTATTAACAAGCATAACATCACCTTTCTTCCAAGGAATCGCAACACACTCTTCATCCAAAATTCTCAAACAGTCTGCCATGGCTTCATCCGAAAGAGGTTCACCATTTCCAATCTCAATAGATCTATTCGGATCATAGAGTTCAGGGTTCGCTGGGCCTCCATAACTATTTGCCAGACTATTGAACCATGTTTTCCGTTGACTTCCCTTGTCAAACTTCACCGCCGGCACCGGACCGGTGATAGTTCTTACAGAATTATTCTCCAGCCATTCCAACTTTGTTCCTTGCTTCTCCGCCCTATAATGGATCAACATAAACTTAAATTCGAGATCTTAAATTTCTTTCTTGCGTTAATAAATTATTATAATGGTTAATGGAGAGAAATGCAAACCTTTCTTCTGCTACTTTCTTGTCGGTGGTCATGTACGCCGACTTCCACCCGCTGCCGGTGAAGGATGACTGTTGGTTATCGTCTGTCATTATTTTTGTATAAATGACTCCATGCTCCTCTAGTTTTGCAACGAACTCTGGGTGCTTCTCTTTCATCTTATCATATATGATATGGCTTAAAACTATTGGAGTTTCTCCTCCAGCTAGTGGTGCTTCTTCACAAAAGAAAAATAACTTCGATGGGTAGTCTGGAACCTGTTTCAAATTAAAGATAAATTAAGCTCAAGATTAGTAACAAATATTCCACAAGTTTTAAATTTTAATCAATATGACTGCGTATCATGCATGAATTAATCACGTCTTGTTTGTGCATCATGATACTACAAATCTAAGAAAGTGAGAATTAATTAATGAAGTTGGATGGATAAGGAATTTACATAGGCCATCTCGTGGTGGAAAGGAATTGTCTTATCTTGAGGAGCTTCGTTGGTGGTGTAAACCCGGCCGAGAATTTGGGTTCTAGGGGCTCGGCCACCGACATAGAAGGCTTCGGGGAAGCCAAAAGCTTCGACAATGTCATTGAAGTCGGAAGTGGAGGTAACAGGGAAGCCTCGGAAGAGGATAGCACCTCTTTTCTGGAGAAGAGACTCCAGCCATGGCTTGTGAGCTTTAATCGCTTCTTCAAACCCACTGAGTTTTGCTTTTGTAGTAAAATCAGTGTTGGAGATTGGGGTTAACACCGCCGGGAAGAGAGCACCATCGCCGTCGGGTTTTTGTTGAGGTAATTCTATTTCTCTAAAGAATTTGCCGGAACCCATTTCGATTGTGTGTTTGTGTTTGGGGTGGAGTGGAGTGGGATACTTGGCATGCATCGTACATTGGGCTATATATAGGGATGATCATGAAATTTACGCGTGTGATGCTTAAGAAATGAACATGTTTTTAACTAATAATATAGAAAATCATCATTTTCATAAATAGTCACCAACAAATTATGCAAGTTCCGTACTATAAAAACCTTAAAACAATTTTTTTTAAATGTATTTTATTAAGAAATTATTCACACCTTGAAAAATACAAAAATGTTATACATGGTTTTAAAAAAAATATGTTTGGTCCTTAAATTTTTCTTTAAAATATATTCTGTGTAATTTGAAATTTTTTAATAAGTTGTATTTATGGCTAACATTGTATATTTTTGTTTGTTAAGTTTGAACATGTGACAGTGAAATCGTCTTTTATGAATCACATGAATCATTTTTTAAAATTATGTAATTGATATCTATATGTTTGGGATATGATATGTGTTTATTTAACTATGTATTTTATATCATTATTTTAATATAGTTGAGTAAAAATGTTATCTTTTAAGATATATAATATTAAATATGCTTTCAAATGTTCAATTACAGTTAAAATTGGAGCTGAGATGCAAAATGGGGACACCGAAGTTGAAAAAGACACAAAATGAATGTTGCTGGACAGATTGACACATCTTTAGTATTTTGGTCATATCTAAGCACTCGTAACCCCGATTGAAGGGTTTCAAGATGTTTAGAAAACTAGACAATTTTCAGACAACTTCGTGTTGGTGCCAAATTCGGATTCCCAGTTCCTATGTTGTGGCAAAGACATTTTTGGGACGAGGTGAATCAAAAATTTGCGTACGTGACGAAAACCTAATGTCCCAGTTTGACAAGTCTTTTTCCACTCCGTGGCGATGCTGAAACATATAAATTGAGTCCAAAAATTAACCCGAATGACATATCTTACAAAATCATTTGGTTTCTGCAAAAATAAACCCCCAAACTGCGATTTTGAAGGTTTAGAAGGCAGCTGGAGGGCCATTAAACTCATATGGAGCAAAGATTTGAATGATTCAAGGGCAGATTCGTGATGAGAAACTTTTGGCTTTGATTTTCTGATCACGATTAGTATTCCAATTGTGTTTCTTTTGTTTTTTTATTTTCTGAATTTAGGTGTTAAAACCTTTTGCTTTTGTTTGGAGTAGATGAATATCGATATATGCGTTGAAATAAATAATTTGGGTTTTATTAGTTTTGTTATTAATTGTGTTTGATTGATTGCATCACCTATGATGTTAAAGTTATGATTTTTATTGTTTGCAACTGAGTTATGTATAGTTTAGAAGAACAATCTGATTACATCGACTTGAATATTAACTGTTTTATCACTATAGACTTTAGTTACTAGAGATCGAACAAATCATAGGGTTATGTGATATTAATTGGTAATTTTTACTGTGTTAGAGAGTTTATGTACCTATTCTATGTTTCAATTGATTGTCACGACCATTGATGAGAAATCACTAGGTCATATATTTCATATTCCGAATATATATTAAATTAATCATGTATTCCCTAATTACATGATCATGGTGTTAGTTGTTCAGTAATTATTAGTAGTAGAAAATCCGATCAAGATAACTCGTCACATTAGAATTTGGTAACCAACTAACAAATTCATTGGACAATTAACGAATTTAACCATGATTTTAAGAAGTAATCCAATTTAAACCAATGTATCAGAGGTGATTCGTTTCTAATCAGTTTATCTAGTTTGTTAGTTATTGATAACTTAAGATTTAATAATCAAAACACCTTTTTATTGCTTTCTTTTATTTGGAATAACCTATAATAGAAAATTTTATTATTAATTCAATACCGTTCCCCTTGAGTTCGACATCACTTCTTATCAAAATCTATACTATACTCGATCAGGTTCACTGCCAGTAAGGTGTTGGTGTAGATGTGATACACTAGGAATTATAAATGAAAAACTAGTGCATTAAAATACACATCAAGTTTTTGAAGCCGTTGCCGATAAATGGTTTTCACTTAATTTAGTTTATTTGATTTTTCGTTATTTGTTTTTACATTTTTAGTTTTATTTTTATTTTCTTTCATAACATGCCACTTGTTGGGAAGGTTTTTGGTATCTACAGGAATTCATGATCATACACATTCTTTGGGTTTTCCTTTTGCCTGGGATTCACGATTACAAACTACTAGGGAATTCTTAACTTGTTTAGCCTACTACTTTGGTGATTTGTCAAACTCAATCCATGAGATATGGTATAGAAAGACGTATCACGGTGGTTAAGTGGAAGATCGAACTTTTGCTAATCTTTACTAGTTGGGTCAACATTTATTCTACTTATTAGTTAATGGTGTAAAGAAAACAAAGGAAATAGCCTAACGGGTCCCGAAAGTTTTTGTTTGCACAAACCACTTCTTGCATGCAAGAGATTTACTCAATAATTGTATCTTGATTTCGACGAAGACAAGTGATTATGATATCGTTTTTAGTTATTTTAGTTTGGTAGTTTTAAGTTTTAGCTATTTTAGTATGGTTTTACTTTTATTTTGTTATTTTTAGTTTGTTCAAATTTGTTCTCTATGTTGATTCTCCTTGATGTTTTAGATCTTTGTAGAATTATATTTTCGTTCAGATGCTTTCAGTAATTTGAACAATTCAGACTAACTGTGATTTCATCACGAGAGATACTTCAAGAGAGGCGTTACATCACATAAGTGTGGGGTCACTTACCCACACCAGATAGGGATCGAGACTTTATTAAAGTCAATTACTGGAGGGAAGAGCATCTACGAGAGAAAATATGAGTGCTTGGCCAACACAACTCGAGTTGATTTTTATTCACGAGAGGCATTGCATCACATAAGTGTAGGATCACTTACCCACACAAGATAGGTACCGAGACTTTACTAAAGTCCATTACTAGAGGGAAGAGCATATATGAGATATTATACGAGTGTTTGGCTGACACCAATATAGTTGCTTTTTATTCAGTTTTTGTGATGTGGTCTATGTACAACTATAATGCGGTAAAATCTTTTTGCTTAATGAAGTCCTTACATGAGTAGAAAAGAACATCATATCCATTTTTTAGTTTCATTAAAAATCTAAAGCATTATCATTCTAACGCACATTTCGAAGCAACCCACTACAGTCGATTTCGTTATCATGACTAAATTCCCAAGGCAAGTTCGTTTATTTTCTCTCTCTTTACTATATATAATTTAATTGTTATTATATGCAATGAGAACATTGTATAATTTAGGTGTGGGGTATGGGGATTGCAAAAAGAAAAATAAGCATGGTTGGTTTTTAAAAAACACTTATGCTAGAAAAAATGAAATAATAAAGAACTAAAACATGGTCTAACATAAAATATCTAGTAAATTTTAAAATGTAGTTTTGATATTATTGCATTAAGACTAAGTTTGCTAGTGTTGTGTGAGAGAATTTGATGAGAATTCTAAAGCTTAGTTGAACAAATATGTAATAATATATTTGTAGCTTCCAAGTTTTAGTTAAATTAACAGACAGTGTAAACTTATGTAGTTTGAGAGACAATATATGTTTTGCATTGTGAATATCTAGACAAAATAAAAAACATATCAGTCGATAATTTTTCTCTTGTGTCCTTTCTGTTAAAATAGAGTGAGTCAAGTTCCAAGTTTATTTGTTTTAATTTTCGCTTCGAATATATATATATATATATATATATATATATATATATATATATATATATATATATATATATATATATATATATTAAATAAGTAACAGTTTAGGAGTTGAGTAAATATGTGGCCTTTGAAACTTAGTAAGTATTCCCTCGAGGATATTTATATATATATATATATATATATATATATATATATATATATATATATATATATATATATATATATATATATATATACCTAATTATAAAAGAAAGGATGGATGGGGAAGAAAGTCGTTACATTGGTTTCATCGAAAGCCATGAACTCCATTAGTGGCCCAAGAGATTCTGAAGTATTGTTTGTTTTTTTATATGTGAAAGGTTAAATTGAATTATTGCAAAAAGATAAATTAAAAAAATAGTGGAAAAGTTGTAAAAATACGGAAAAAAATGTGAAAAAGATAAAAAGTTTCATGGAAATAATATTGTGTTGTAATAAATTTAGTTATAATTTTAGGAAAACTATTTTATATAGTATTTTCCTTTTTAAAGTTTAGTCATTTGGAATTTGAAATTAACTTTTGAAATGAAAGGGGTCAATAAAAGAGTATAAGTGTTAGGAATGCAAAAAATGAATATTGTTCAAATTAAGTGGGGATCGTATATGAGGATTGTGAGTATTTAGGGCTTGCGAAGTACTTAGGATTTCTTTAGATAAAAATATATGCATTGATAGGTGAAACATAATTGGCGAATTCCATATGGGTTATTCTGTGTGATTTTGGTGATCAAAGTTTTGATGTGGTGGTATTAAAATGAAATCATAATGAACCTAGTTTTGCATGGGGACAAGAAATAGAAATGCATGGGGTATTTTGATATGACCTTATTTAATTATGTATATTAGGCCATTACCCTAATATATTTGAGAAAAAATGTTATATTTTGATAAATATGATACTTAATATGCTTTGAAATGTTCAATTACAGTTAAAATTGGAGTTGTGATGCAAAATGAGGAGAACATAGCTGAACATGACACAAAAGGCATGTTGCTAGACATATTGACCTCTCTTCAGTGTTTTGGTCATATCTAATGACTCGTAATTTTGATTGAGCAGATTCAAGATATTATGCAAACTAGACAAAATTTTGGATGATTTTCATGTTTGTGCCAAATTCGAATTCCCAGTTCCCACGCTGTGGCAAATGCATTTTCCTGACATGGTGAATAAAAAAAATTGTGTATGTAACGGAAACCCGATGCCATGACGTTACAAGTCTTTTTCCACGTTGTAGCGATGTTGAAACCTATAAATAGAGTCAAAAATTAACCCTAATGACTTATCTTACAACCTCATTCTGTTTCTATGAATATAAACCCCCAAGCTACGATTCTGAGGGTTTAGAAAGCGATCAGAGGGCCGTTAAACTGATATGGAGCGAAGATCTGAAGGATTTGAGAGCGGATTTGTGATAGGAAATCTTTTGGTTTTAATTTTCTTATTACAATTAGCATTCCAATTATGTTCCTTCTGTGTTTTACTTTCTTAATTAAGGTGTTAAAACCTTTTTCTTTTGTTTGGAGTAGATGAATCTCGATAATATGCAATGAAATCAATAATTTGGGTTTTATTAGTTTGATTATTAATTGTTTTTGATTTATCGCATTACCTATCATGTTAATGTTTCGATTGACTATAAACTTTTATGTGCTCTCTAATTACATGATTATGGTGTTAGTTGTTCATTAATTATTAGTACTAGAAAATCCGATCAAGATAAATCATCACATTAGAATTCGGTAACCAACTAATAAATCCATTGTACGGTTAACAAATTTAAGCATGATTTTAAGAAGTAATTCAATCTAAACCAATGTACCTGAAGTGATTAATTTCAAATCAGCTTATCTAGTTTGTTAGTTATTGATAACTTAAGATTTAATAATCAAAACTCCATTTTATTGCTTTCTTTTATTTGGAATAACCTATAATCAAAATTTCTAATATTAATTCACTACTTTTCCCCTTAAGTTTGACACCCTTGCTTAACAAAACTATACTATACTCGGTTAGGTTCATTGCTTGTAAGGTGTTGGTTTAGATGTGATATACTAGGAATTATAAATGAAAGACTAGTGCATTAAAATACACATCAAGTTTTTGGCGCCGTGGCCGGGAAACGAATTCAGTTAATTTAGTTTATTTGATTATTTGTTATTTTTTTTCTACATTTTTATATTTATTTTTATTTTCTTTGATAACATGTCACTTTTCGGGACGGTTTTTGGTATCTGTAGGAATTCGTGATCATATGCATTGTCCGTTTTTTTTTTTTTTTTTTTTTTTTTTTTTTTTTTTTTTTTTTTGCATGGGTATCAAGACTGCAAGCTATTAGAGAATTCTTGACTTGTTCAGCCTACTACTTTGATGATTTATCCAACTCAATCCATGAGACAAAGTATAGAAAGACGTATCGCGGTGGTTAAGTTGAAGATCGAACTCTTGTTGTTCTTGACTAGTTGGGTAAACTTTTGTTCTGCTTATTATTTAATGGTCCTAAGAAAGAAAAGGAAATAGGCTAATGGGTCCCAGAAGTTTTTGTTTTCACAAACCACTTCTTGCATGCAAGAGATTGAATCAACAATTGTACCATGATTCCCACGAAGACAAGTGATTGTGATATCCTTTTTAGTTATTTTGGTTTGACAGTTTTAAGTTTTAGTTATTTTAGTGCGTTTTCTCCATGTTGATGCACTTTCATGTTTTAGATCTATACAAAATTATCTTGACCATTATATACTTTCATTAATTTCAGCAATTAGGACCAAGTGCGATTTCATCACGAGAGGTGTTGCATCACATAAGTGTGGGGTCACTTACCCATATGAGAGAGGGATTGGGACATTTTAAATTCCATTACTAGAGGGAAGAGCATCTACAAGAGACGATACAAGTGTTTGGCCAACACGACTCAAGTTGTTTTTTATTCAGTTTCTGCGTCGTGCTCTATGCATATCTACAACACGACAACATCTTGTTACGCAATGAAACTTCCCGAGAAAGTATTCCTAGATTTTATATTTTCTACTGTTCTACGATGTTTTCGTAAATCGTTTCGGGCACCAAGTCCTGACATGAGCAGAAAAGAACATCAGATCCATTTTTCAGTTCTGTAAAAATCTGAAGCATTATCATTCCAACAAACATTTCGAACCAACCCACTACATTCGATTTCATTCTCACGATTACATTTCCAATGTGAGTTCGTTTATTTTCCCCGCTTTTAATGTATATTTTTTAATTGTTATTATATACAATGAGTGCATTGTATAATTTGGTTGTGGGGTATGGGGAATTGAAAAAGGATAACAAGCATGCTAGATTTAAAAAAATATGCTAGAAAAAATGAATTAATAAAGAGTTCAAAATGGTCTAACATAAAATATCTAGTAAATTTTAAAATTTTGTTTTGATATTATTGCGTTAGGACTAAGTTTGCTAGTGTGGTGTGGGATAATTTTGATGAGAATTCTAAAATTTAGTGGAACCGATATGTTATAATATATTTGTAGCTTCCCAATACTAGTGAAATCATTAGACAAAAACACGAACTTGTGTAGTTTGGGTTCTATGGAAAAGAAAAAAACCCTAAAAATCATAAAAATGCATAAAAAATATGTAGAGATCACAAAAAAAAATTTGAATTTTTTCTTTTATAAAAAATCACAAGTTTTTGTTAAAATTCACTGAAAAAAATTAAAAAACCATTTTTTTAGTAAAAAAAAAATCCACTGATTTTATATAAAAAGCTGAGATTTTTTCAAAAAAAAGTTTTGTGATCTCTAAGTATTTTTTTATGTATTTTTATGATTTTTAGGATTTTTTTGTTTTCCAAATAACTCTTCCATATATATATATATATATATATATATATATATATATATATATATATATATATAATAAGTAACAGTTTATGGGTGGAGTCAAAATCTGTGGTCTTTAAAACTCGGTATGTATTCCCTTGGGGATATTTATAACTATCCACCTAATTGTAAAAACTTGGATGGATAGGAAGAAAGTCATTACATGGATTTCTTCCAAAGTCATGGACTCAAGTAGTAGCCTAAGAGATTTCGAGTGTCCTAAATAATTTTCTAGAAATATACGAACTATAGTATTAATAAAAATGAAATTAGTATTGTTTGCTAGTTTATATGTGAAAACTAAAATTGAAATATTGCGAAAAGATTAAAAAAAAAGTGAAAAAAGTTGTTTAGAAATGAAAAATAGTGAAAAAGAGAAAAAGTTCCACAAAATAATAGTGTGTTGCAATAAATTTAGCTATAATTTTAGGACAACTATTTTATACAATATTTTCTTCTTAAAGTTTAGTCAATTGGAATTTGGCAATAACTTTTGAAACGAAAACGGTAAATAAAAGAGAATAGGTGGTATGAATGCAAAAATAAATATTGATCAAAATAAGTAGGGATCATTTATGAGGATTATGAGTATTTAGGACTCGGGAAGTACTTAAGATTTTTTTGACACAAATATATGCATTAATAGGGAGACATAATTGGTGAATTCAAATTGGGTTATTCTGTGTGATGTTGGTGAGCAAAGTTTTGATGTGGCAGTATTAAAATGAAATCATAATCAATATAGTTTTGCTTTGTGACATGCAAAAGAGTTGTGTGTGGTATTTTGATATGACCTTATTTAACTATGTATTTTAGGCCATACTGAGGGTTTTATTTCGTTCTACTGAGGGTTCTATGTGAAAAGGAAATTATGACTTAACATATGCCAAATCAATTTTTAGAGTGCCACAAAAAGCATTCCTTTCATCTTTCATACAGTAAAAAAGGATTAACCAACGGAAAGAATCCACCAAAGAGGAAATCCACTAAAGGGGAAAGAAGCTTATCTAGAGGCATGAAGATCAATGGCTCACATTATGGATCTGTTTATGGATCTCATGATGAATTAAAAACAAATTATGCATCCACTGTGACAAATGGTTAGGAATATGATATTGATGTACAAGATTTATTTATAGAATGCATTCAGGTATCATTTTAGATTTTAGGTGGTTTTGTATGTTTTTGTTTATATTTATGTGTTATTTTACTATAAAATTAGTTGCACTTTTGTCATAGAAAAATTTATATGCACTATCAAACGACCCTTAAAATATCTTTTGTGTTTTTAGCCATATCTAATGACTCGTAACTCTGATTGAGGAGATTTAAAATGTTCTGGAAAAAAAAATTGGACGACTTTCGTGTTTGTGCCAAATTCGGATTCCCAGTTCCCACGTCGTGGTAAAGGCATTTCCATGACATGGTTAATAAAAAATTTGTGCATGTAATAGAAACCCGATGCCACAACATTACAAGTATTTTGCCATGATATGGTGACGCCGAAACCTATAAAAGAGCCGAAAATTAACCCTAATGACTTATACTAAAAGCCCATTCAGTTTCTACAAAAATAAACCCCCCGTGTTGTGATTTTAAGGTTCTAAAAGTCAGCCGAAGGGCTGTTAAACTGATATAGAGTGAAGATCTGAAGGATTCGAGAGCGTCTTCATGATGGGAATCTTTCGATTTTGTTATTTTTATCACGATTAGTATTCCATTTGTGTTCCTTTAGTCTTTTACTTTCTAAATTTAGGTGTTAAAACCTTTTCCTTTTGTTTAGAGTAGATGAATCCTGATATTATGCACTGAATTCAATAATTCAGGTTTTATTAGTTTGGTTATTAATTTTCGTTGATTGATCAAATCATCTATCATGTTAAAGTATTGATTTTTGTTGCTTACAACTGAGTTATGTGTAGTTTAGATGAACAGTCTAATTACATTGACTTGAACCTTAACTGTTTTATGTCTATAAACTTTTAGGACTGGAGATCGAACAAATCCTAGGGTTAGTTCATATTAATTGATGATTTAGACTGTTTTTGGGAGGCTAGATATCCATTGTATGTTTTGATTGATTTTCATGACCATTGATGAGAAATCAATAGATCACAACTTTCATATGCCGAATATATAGTAAATTAATTATGTGTTCGTTAATTACATGATCATAATGTTAGTTGTCTATTAATTATTAGTACTAGCAAATCCGATCAAGATAACTAAAGACATTAGAATTTGGTAACCAGCTAATAAATCCATTGCACGGTTAACGAATTTAACCATGATGTTAAGAAGTAATACAATCCAAACCAAAGTAATTGAAATGATTCGTTTCAATTAGTTTATCTAGTTTGTTAGTTATTGATAACTTAACATTTAATAATCAAACCCCCTATTTTATTGATTTTTTTTTATTTGGACCAACCTATAATAAAAAATTCTAATCTTAATTCAATACCATTCCTCTTGAGTTCGACACCCTTGCTTTTCAAAACTATATTATACTCGATCGGGTTCGCTGCCTGTATGGTGTTGGTTTAGAAGTGATAGACTAAGCATTGTAAATGAAAAACTAGTGGATTAAAATACACATCAGGATCACTGATGTATGTGAGAAAATGATATGTGTTTATGTGGAATGGGGACTTGATTTTGGGAAAGAATTCAAGGAGATGTTTCATATAAGGAACTAGGTTTGCTTAAATGTGTCGGTGGATGGATGGAATAGATTAGCGAACACATCAGCGGAATGTAGGCGAGCACCTCGACATAGTCCGCGAGGTGAAGGAGATCGATAGTGGTGTGGGTGTTTTTGTTGGGTTTATATTCAAAAATAGTCTCAAAACTACAAGTTTTGAAACAAAAAGATTTTTAAACAATATCATAAAAACAGTTTTATTTCCCAAATAAATGATCATTATGCAAGGCATTGAAACATAAAATCAACCATAGAAATAAAATATTACAACCTATGTAAACATTGATTCTCATGGGAGATTTGAAGTTGTTGAAGTGTGACAGAAGCAAGAAGTAGAGCTTCTCTACGACTATCCACCAAGCAAGTATAAATCACGTCAAAATGCTAGTCTTCACTTGTATTATGTACCCTTTAATCCTTAAAGAACTTATACCAAATAAGTCTTAAAAGGAGAAGCGCATTAAACACTAAATTATACATTTCACAAAGCAAGAGAGGTGAGGAAAAGAGCTCATAGAGCTCTCGACATTTAGAGAAGGAAAAGAGAAGAAGATTAACCCCCATAAACAGGTATGGAAGCTATAATTTTAAACCATGATCGAATCTATGGAAGCATTGATTTATATATTCCTCTTAGTCTCGACTCTAGGGATAATTTTATTCGCTATCTTTTTTAGAGAAACTCCAAAAGTTCCAACTAAAAAATAAAAAAAATGAAATGATTTTTCATTATCACAATTTATGTAATGAGCCTCCCAAAATTGGGAGGCTCATTACTTCAATTGGTCCTTGTGTTCGATGAATGGATCTCTTAGTTGTTGAGAAGGTTGCCCAAAAGCGGTATATAAGGCATACCCAGTAAAGCTTACAATGCTTCTCTTTATACGCATACACATGTGTAGTAAGGGCCATGCTTCTTATTAATGAAATGCATGGAGATATAAGTATGTATGGTGTGTATGATGCAAGTCAAACAAGAAAGCTCCATACCTCCTTACATTTTCAGCCTCAGACACTGAACATAAAAGTGATATGAATTTCAATAGATTTTAAGAATTGATTTGTACATGTATAAATATTAATGAACTTCTATAGGTCCAAATATATGTGAACAACTTATTCATTCATACCTTATGAGAAATATTTGTTTTTCTCTCTTAGAAAATACTTTTTCAGTAAATAACAATTTTCCAATTAAATAAAAGTATGGATAATATTTATTTGTAATCAAATTCTAATAAATAATCATTAAGTGATAATTTCTATAAGGTGTGACCCTATGAGATCATATACTATTAGAACATAGCATTCTATAATGATTCTTAGGGATATAGATCTTTAAGTTTTAAACTGATTCCTAGAACCTTATTTCCGACTGCGAATCCATGGATACGTGTCCCGAGTACGAAGGGATTGAAATTGTTTTTCAACCAATCCATGCATTAATCTCATCTTGTTATAATAACACTATAGTGCAGATTCACGCCACGTCTTGTTATATAATAACACTATTGTGTGTATGTATGCACCATTGAGAATTCAGGAATAATAAATCATTAAATAAATTAAAAAATGGGTATAATGGTAAACTTAGTATATCTAATTATTGTAAACAAATAATTCAATTAATCTCTCCTTTATTAGTTAAACCCTACAAAACCAACATCCCTAACCCTAAAGAGTACGACGTCTCCTCAAATCATCGATACCTCTGTTCCTCTTTTCCACCGGAAATCGATTCCAGACATCCGAACACCACCGTGGAAGGGAATAGTAATTCTGTTTGGGGAATGAGATCTAAATGATTCTACATATATTTCTCAGACAAGATCTGGCATCCACTATTATCCTCCATCATGACAGCAACTTCTAGATCCTCTATTTGACTACTTTTCTTCCTCATCTTCATGTTCGTCGGCCTCTTGCTTTGACTGTGTTTAGTGGGTAGTCATCTTGAAGAAGTACTATCGTGGCCCTAATGCAGTTGCTCGATTGTGCACCCCAATCTACCAGGTAATTAATACTTTCCCTCTTTGAATTTGAATATCTAAATAATGCTATGCTCCTGTACTAATCATAACATGTTTTTTTAGCTGTAGTGTGAGAATGGGCACATAGCATGTTCCCCGTGTTGCAAGAAATTGAACCTCAATTGTCCTTTTTTGCAATGGAGACGTCCAATGCACTGGTGACCAGAAAAGTTTATCATCTCATCTCTCAATTGCAATAGTTAGAAAAGCATAAGAGATGTTTCAAGCCAAATTCTCGGTAATTGACTAATTCTGTATTTAAAACATAGTTTCTAGTAATTCTTACAATCAGCATGCTTGTGAAATATTTGACCGGTTGTGTCTGTGGTAAGGATGAAATTTCCAAGCAAATATTGCTAACACACCGATGTATTCTGCCATATGTATTCTACCAGAATATATACCATGATTTTGAAGAATTTATGCATTATTAGACTTGTAATTCTCAATAGGATACCATTAATGTTTGTTTTTACTTTTTCTCTCTTTCAATGTATAAAAAAACCCAATTGGTGTTGTTTTTTTTAGAAGAAATTAGTCTATTATGATGTGAAAGCTGAGTATGAGATGTGAATGGAATTGTGTGCTTTCTGTCAGAATTTATATATATATATATATATATATATATATATATATATATATATATATATATATATATATATATATATATATAAATCCATTCTTTTAGAATGTTTGTATTCTAGTAGAATGTAGTTTATGTATTCTGCCAAAATTTATAAAACAAATCTTATCAATAATATTATTTTAGAATATATCTTGTTAGATTTAAATGAATTTTTTTTCTTCTTAGGTTTTGAAGAGTTTGTCATTCATGTTGAAAAGAAAGAAAATATGGAGAACAAGAGTGTCTTATAGTAGAATGTATTCTGCCATAATGTATAAAATGAATCTTAGCAACATTATTCTTTCAGAATGAATTAGTGTTTTTTGTTGGATTTTGATGTTTTGTTGTATTTGTGACAGGAATGGCTTGAAGACCTTATAGGAATGACGTGAAGAATGAAGCGAAGATTGATCATACTCACAATTTAAGAATGTTGTTGTTTTTTTTAAGAATTACACTTGTTATTCTTTCGTAATGGTGTTATTATTCAATAAAATTCTTTTTGTATCACAATCATAGAATATAATATGTGATATATTATTAGTTCAAGAATCGATTTTGTATATTGTTTCATAATGTACTTATTCATGTTTTCTTCTTATTTATGTATTCTTAAAGGATGTCATAAACTGTATTCTAACAGAATGTCATTATAACATAATTTCATTCTAATAGAATCGTATTCTGGCAGAATAAAATAAGTTATAATAAGTTATGATTACAAATTAAATTAGAACTGAAATTGAATTATTATTATTTATTTAAAAATCAGAATTATCCCTTTAATTTCGAAAACTTCCTTTTTTAAATATAGTTAATTGTCTAAAATACCTTTTTAACTAAATTTGAGTGATTATATGGTATATGTTATCCTATTGTAATATCATAGACCCTCAGATCATGACCATTGATTTTATTCATCTAATGGTTCATAATTGTGCTTACGGGCACATAATAGATTTAAGAAACAAAATAACCTAGCCATATATATATATATATATATATATATATATATATATATATATATATATATATATATATATGTTAGGTCTTGCATATTGTCTAGTTGTGTTGAGTCTGTATGCAAAAGCTCTCACAGTGTTATATTTTATGTCTTCATGTTTCTGTGTGTGAAACGAATGTTTGGTTTCGTATATTTTTTGTTTGTAGCCTAGGCTTCGCAACTTTAGTCAGTTTGTCTTGACAATATGTGTTAGCTTAGGTGTCGTGACCTCCTGGTCATGTCCTAACCAGCCTCCTTATATGACAGATATAAGGATAGTTACTTAGAGAGAGAGAGAGAGAGGTTATCTCTTGAAAGTGTTCTGACGTCTTTGTAATTGAGTGCTTTTACTGTCTAATGAACTTCAAGTCTTATTTACATCTTTTGTTCATTTAATATCATATTTGAGTCATGATCTTATTCTTATTGAATCTTACGATCCTACTAGTGGTATGAGAGTAGGAATTTCTCTGAGCTAATTTTTAAATCAGTAAATATGTTCGTGTTTATCAAGTGTTTCTCAAGTTTTCTATTCGTCTTTGAATTTTTATGATCTATTCAACATCTTGCAAATTAATTGCATTTTGATATAAAACTCTTTGTTCATATTACTTGTTTTGTTTTGAAATTTGTTTTTGCTAACTAATTTGATTCTTACTCAAAAATTTCTTTTGAAATCATGTATAAGCACGATATTCACTTAATTTCATTCAATTGGTCAAGTAGCATTGACTATTTAACTCATATTCCAATCCTGTTTCCTGAAGACAATGAAGTCTGGGTTTCTCACGTTGATGATTATTTTCTAGAATTGAAAAACAAGGATCATACATCTAGAAGTCAATCATCAAAGTAGCTTAAAAATGCACAAGAATGAAGGGGAATGTTCTTAATATTGCTGATTATTTTAATCTTTGTGAAAAACACATATCTCACTACAGAAGAAAAGGAGAAAATTGAAGGATATTTGGTAGCCAAAAGAGATCTATGAATTGAACTTCCACCAAATACTTTTAGACTTGCACATTCTTTACCAACTGCTTATGACATTTGGGATATATTAAAGGAATTGTATCTTGGAGATGCTGTAACAATCAGTTATTTCGCGTCAATAAAAGTCAAACCAAAAGTCAATTATGCCAACAAAAGTCAAATAGTTAAAATTAAATCATGAAAATTCATATTTACTTTTGAGGTTTTCGATTTTAGGAATCAAAAATCATGCAAACCGAAATCACTATTTGTGGATCAATTAGGACCGAAATCTCACCTTGGCCGAGAACACCTTTAGACCGAGAACCCCTCAAGACTGAAGACCTTGGTTCTCGGTTGAGGTTTTGGACTGAAATCAAGGTGATTTCGGTGAGGATAGACCGAAATCACCAAAACTTATCCAATGACACTTTTTCCTAGGTGATAAAATACACTTTCCTATGCATATATCACATCACTTTTACCCTATATATATATATATATATGTATGTATGTATGTATGTATGTATGTATGTATGTACGTATGTATGTATGTATGTATGTATGTATAACCAAAATCACCACTTCATTTCTCATTTCCATCTTCAAAACCGTTTGCATTTTCTCTCAAAATTCATATGAACATCTTCAAATCTTTAAACTTTCCCAAGAACACAACAAGACATTCCTAGGAACGTCATCAAACTTTCCCAGAAAGCTATTTTATATAGTTTTATTCTTAGAAAAGATTGTAAGTACCATTGCTTAATCTAGTGTTCTTATAACATTTCACATATTAATTTACCTAATTTACACACAATATTGTGTGTTAAATACTCGTAGGATACGAACACGTTCCCGTACTATAACTTGAAGAACACCGCCTTCACCTCGTTATGCAACCAAGAACACACTCAAGGTGAGTTCATACCCCTACATTTTCCACGATTTCTATGTTTTAGGGGGGAAATACAAGTAAAACACAAGAACACTTGTGTTAAAATATACAATATTATTACACATATTTTTGCTACTGTTTGTGCATAAATGCTAAAATACACGAAATAGATTTATTTCCAAATTGGTGAGCATAAACATACAAAGTTTTGTTAAAATCGCAAAGCTATAAAGTTTTCATACAAATACACTATTGTTTTCTTACAATATATATATATATATATATATATATATATATATATATATATATATATATATATATACACACAAACACACACGAACGAAACATATGATTGGGTCTCAATAAATAAAGTATATTTAAAATAGTTTTTAAGACTTTAACCCTTTTGTAATATGTTGAGCAAAAGGGGTATAATTATATGAACATACATATATAATTATTTCAATTCCTTTTATTATAATGGTAAATTGATAATAGAATAAGAAGGGTTCATTATTTCAACGAAACATTTATATAGACTATAATAGGTATAGTTTATGGAACATTCACACTATTTTACCCTGTTAGGGATAATGAAAATAATTGTTTAAAAGAATAATTATTTTCACACTATGTAAACACTATGAAAGGGTAATACATACAATTACCATAAAAAGGGATTTCATTACACTATACGTAACCCGGTTAATACAAGGATTGTGAGACACTATCTTCACATACTTTCTTGAGTACAAACTAAAGTCCTGTATTATAAGCATAGTCTCTTGTAGGGAGAGCATGAAACTTGTGTATAGATCTATACGGGACTGACAATCCTGCACCCAAACTGTTTGCTACAGTTAGACCGGCAAGTCTGGGGTGACAAATGTCGTACCATTCTGACGCCTAAAGAACGTCGTGCAGGCCACTAGTTGTTAGCATGGTTATAATAACACTCACAATAAGTATTAACAAAACATTTGGTTTACGGGGCTCACTTTCATTCAAGTTTTATTTAATAATAAGACTACCTTACACTATGTTACAGTACAATTGGTAGTTCCAGATACATGCATTCAAAGGGGTATAACAACACGCTTTGTTTGCGAATACATACATATCTTCAAATAGTTTTATTTAGATAAAACTACATTACACTATTTTCCAATGTAATATAGTCTACATTTCTGGAATCATGCATTCAAATAGTTTTTATAAAGATATAAAACTACATTATGCTACTTCAAAATACAACAATACTTATAAATTTTCAGTCCTCAGTTCATAAGACTACAAATCACTTCAAAAGAAAATATTGGATTTTCTGGATGACCACACTATCATTTTCAAGGAATAACGAAATATCTCTCTCATAAAAAATGCTTATGAACACTCCAATTTAAATGTTGACACTTTTTCAAAACCACTTGTATTCTCATGGAATCAGTAGACAGGTACCCACACAGGTTTTGTGAAGATGGAGCATTGCAGTGTCATGTCATATATTTTTGTCGTATATTTTTGGAGTCAAATAAACAATGATTCGAACTCAATGTAAATATTAAATTATCAATATGATGGTTGTAAGACTTTGATAACTATTATTCAATTGTTATGATATTATACATGACATCATCCGCCCCCGGACGTTTCCGCCGTTTTACTAGTTCGGGGCTGTGACAGATTGGTATCAGAAGATTGTTTATAGTGAACTAGGTATATCAAACCATATAAGATATACAACTATAAATACAATAGGAGTAAAACGCTCTGACTAAAGTATATTTTTAAAATATAAGTCTTTTTATGAAAGTATACGTACCTACATACGTACTAGAACGGTGTCGTAATAAGAATCATATAAAAGTATTTAGATAATTTGGACGCTGCGGTTAAGCCTAGATAGTTATGTAATCATATTTGGGATGAATATAGCCTGATCACCTATATTTATGCGAGATATAACTAACATGTGTTTGGGAATGATCTGGTGAACAACAAGTCTAAAACTTACCAACACTCCATACAAGGAAACTCTAGAACCAAACATAAAGTTTAAAATATTATAGGAGTATTTGACGATACTATAGGACTACACAATTAGGCCATTTATGTGTATTTCATAACATTATTCATATATAATCAACATAGACATGCCTATAGTTAAGATGTTCTAATTTGAAAACATCTTTAAATCTTATGGCAGAAAGATGCCACCACATAAATCAATCACGCGTGTCAACAACACACAACCAACTCCACCACTGCCTCCACCTCAGCATATGGACACCGCCATCTTCCAAGCTTCTGTAACAGCCGCCATGGCGCAAATCAACACAAATGGTGCCAGTGGATCGATAGGCGATACCAATAATACTAACCAGGGAGATAGTCAGGGACACCCGAGGGAATGTTCCTACAAGGACTTCACAAATTGCAAATCAAAGTCTTTAGACGACACCGAAGGTGTGACTTTAACATGGTTTGAGAAAACAAAGTCAGTGTTTGAAATTTGCGCATGCCCAAGAGGAAAGATATTCTAGTAAATAGAAAACTCTCCATTCATTCATGAATTGTCTTGCCCGTGTCATCAAGAGCTAAAGCTATATCTCTCGAAGGTGTCTTAGCTCCACCGATAGGAACTGCCCATCTATCCAGGTAACCTCACCCGTGAACCACGAACTAGACTTACAGACAACCTATGAAGAAAGGGAGTCTCACCCATAAGCATAAGAAGGAAAAACTAGAAGAATTAAAAAGAGATAACACGCATACAAATAGGATTCTTAACTCGCGAAGAGAAGATAGCTGCTTTAGGCAAGGAAAATATCCAACCATAGCAGAACGCAATGAAAGCTTTCATCCTTGGCTACGCCTTCAACTGGTTTCATTCATTCATAAACTCACTTGAACGTGTAATCAAGAGCTCCAGCTGCTGTGAGGATAGGATCATTAGGCTAGGCACGAAATCTGAATTGATTTGACTTCTTTGCTTCTGCTATTGAAGCCCAAGAAAACTTTATCAATTCTCATTCTTCTTTGGCGACAAGGAAGGCTACCCTTAGGTAAAATTACTAATTCGTCTTTCTACTTACTCTTTAACTAAGAGAATGTTATTTACTGAGAAGTAGTACAGATTGTTGATGTCTTCTTTTTGGCGGTGAGGACTGAACTTTCACTTTCTTACTTGAAGTCAATATCCGGGGGTTGCTTTCCCTTAGTAATAGTCCTTATTTGAAATACGAGGCCCAGAACCCTATACGGGGCAGTGAGAGGAGCTGCTTCTTCTATTTATACTTGCCCATTAGGACCCTTGCCCTATGTTAGCCAGTTTCAACTCTGGACCATACCACAACAACGGTTGCCGCTCGATCGAAATGGCTCTAATCTTGATATGGGTATTGGTGTCTTTGATTAAAGAATGTTCTCTGCCTTTTTCCTCCACCTATCGGGATAGGTAATTGTTGGAATGTGCTTCATTAGAACGTAGCTAATCGTCCTTACTTTTAGAGAATTGTTAGCTCTACCTCGGCCTTTCTACCTATAGTCTAAGGGACCTATTATAAGGTAGCAAGAGAGATTTAAGAAATGGGGGAAACCTCGTAGTTTTATAATGATTCTTTCACTCCTATCCTCTCATAAGAGGAGGATGCAAAGAGTTTCGCTCAATGGCCTAAGGACTACCTGACCTCCCTGTAATTTAATTCCCTATTGAAATCAACTACCCGTCTAAGTTCACTAGCTAGCTTCTCTATTGCATAACGCTTCTTACCTGACTTCATAATCATAGCTAATCTGCCTACTATGAGGATCTAGTCGTTGCTTCATGCTAACCTTCCTTCATAAGAATAGGCTAGGATTAGTACGGATCTAGCCTTAGTGTAGTAAAGACCATCAACATGATGAACTCTATTTGAAGGAAGGCATCTACGCAAGTCTTTACTGAATTCGATATGCGTAGACTGGATTCAGAAAAGAGATTCTTTCTTGTAAGAACATGGCAAACTAAGTTCAGTCATTCAGAACTGGCAAGCACCCGGAAGCACTAGACCAATAAGCTAGATCTCCCTACGGGGCATTGCACGTTTAGCCAGACTGCTCCGCTCGTGCTTCTCCTTGCATCTTGCACTAGAACAGGGAAATCGCTACTAAAGCACTTTCTCTCATGAATTGAAAGAGTTCTATCTGGGTCAAAATGCTACGGCTTGCTTATAATCTTGCAAGCAAAGCGAGAAGCGATACTCTTAGCCGGCATACCCGACGAATCAAAAAAGCTATAATAAGGAAATCCATGGGCATGGAACCCCGAAATAGCCAATCTACAATCATTTAATCAGGTCAAAAAATTCTTGCCGGTGGGTAGAACCAAGACTCCAGACTTAATAATTCTTGTGATGACTCACAAAAATTATTAGTAGACATGGCTTGGTTTATACACATTATAATGCGTGCATGTGGTGTTTATTTTTATGTTATTGTATGTTATGTTTTGTGTATGAAAATGAGTTTTACATGTCAACCAACATTTTAACACAAGATAATATCACTTGGAGTTTGAGTAAAAACATTTTTTAAAGATAACATAAGATGTTTATAAATGAATATTTATAAAAACATTTTTACCGGTTAACTGGTTTACGTGTTAAAAATTGATTTTTTGTTGAAAATAGTTTTATCGTAAAACTTATAAATAGTCAACTTTCAAATATTTGAAATGGTTTAAAAGATGTTTAAACATTATATAAACTCCATGTCTTTATAATAAATATGGATTTTTTTATTAAAAAGATTAAGGTCGGTTTATAACGTTATAACGACAAATAATAAAAGTAGTGATTATTTTTTTTTTGCGTCGAAACTTAATATATGATATTGGTGTTTTAAACGTAACGCAACATGTTGATATTATGTTTTATGCATGTCAAATGATATTTAAAACATAAGTATCATCATCCAAGTTTTGGTTTATCAAAATATGATTTTTATCATAAGATGCATAAAATTGAGTTTATAAAATAAAACAAGTTTATTCTATAAATTCATGAAGTCATATGTTTTTCATTGTTAAAAGGAGATTTAAAATAGTGATTCTATAACTCATCCAAAAGTCTCAGTCTTAAGTATAAAATAAAATTTTATTAAAACTGTTACCGGTTCTTAAAACCGATCTACGACTAAACTTTAAAATATCGGATTTTAGTTTATAATTGATCGCGGCTAATGAAAAATAAAATGAAGTTTTATTTGGCACCTAAAGAACCTCATAACAGGTGATATGAATTTTACAAAAGGTTACAAGAATTTTTGGATGCATGGAATATTCATGAGACCATGTTTTTATAAACTGCAATTGTAAAACATATATAAAACATTTTCTAAAAAATACAAGTGATTGTCATCCTTTTGAAGAACACTTGTTATCATTTGTATGGTCATAGTGTCACAGGGTCACCTAGTCATTAGGATTGGATTATGATGTTCGGGATAGTTTTATAGTTTCTGGTTTCTAAAGGGTCACTTTGTCAATAGTTAGTTACAATACTACAAGTTGTTTCAAGTATGATGACTTGATCAGAATTTTGTGTGATAAAGGTCACCTAAGCATGAGAGGTCAGAGACATAGATTGGATAAACATGCCAAACTAAGAAATAGTTGCTTAGGATCCCATAATCTAGGAGTTCCATATTGTGTGCAACTGGTAATCGCTACCTACCGAGTTTGATTAAGTTTATGGGATAAAGGTCACCTAACCATTTACTTGTTCCGTTACTTGGATCCTAGACTTTAATGAATTAATGTTTTAAGTAACAATAAAAGGTATTAATTTTTTAAAGACTAAATATTGAAAATACTAAATGAAATTTTGTTAAATTCTGTTGATAACTGTTAATACTCTTACGCCCTGCAAAGTCTCTCACTTGTTGAGTTTCAAGAGACAGTAACATTTGATGGTTATAATTTTTGTAACTGGTATAATATATTGAGGTTCCACTTTAAGGATAAATAGAAATTATATATACTGAAAGATCTCATACCTGAATAACCTCTGCAAGCTAGTCTGTCTTATCAAGATACTTTGATGAAAGTATTATTTTGATGATGTTGATGTGTCCCACATCATACTCGAGTAATTAACTTTGACTTGCAAAAAGTTTTGGATAATTATGAAACATATCAGATGTCTCATTGAGTAAAGCAGATAGTCAATCAGAACACTAGAAAGTGCTTTAAGTCTGTTCAAAAATTGAATAGAATGAAATCTGAGAGATTGTGTTCTCAAATAGACTTATAGTTCAGTTAAGGGAAATACAACATAAACCCAGAAATCAAGAAATGATCAAATGATTAGTGTTGTTTCTATTATGGAAGAAACTGGACACTAAAAGAGAAATTTCTTCTCTCATCTCATCGAGCTAAGAAGTCTTACTTGGACAAGACTTCAAATATCTATATGATAGAACTATTTATTTTTTCCAACATTTACTTGAGTATGTTATGCTTCATGTGACACTAATAATTGATATTATGTGCTGATGATTAGAAGAAATAATAAACTTATTATAAATGAATGACATTTCGTGCTTAAGATATAACAAGTGTTGCTATATTCTTTATTTAAACAATATATGTTTGTGAACCTATCTTATAGGGAAATGTAATAGTTCTAATTTATGCATAAATATAGATTTACTTATTGTTTAATGGATGTTCACATTTATGGTCTGAAACGATGTATTCTATATTAAAGAATATTTTCTCATAATGTTAATTATGAAGTAAACCTATAAGTTTTCATTAAATTGATAGTTCTGATCATAAAACCTAAATGATCAAATGATATTTGATTGGAACTTATCTATGTCATAATCATCATCACAATATAAATAAGAAATACATATACCAACTTCAAAATGATGGAATTTATGAAGGCAAATGAGCTTGATTCATTTGATATATGTGGATCCTATTTATATTGGAAGATGATTCACATGTTTCTTTCACTATTAGTACTTAAATAACAAAAAACTTGAAAAAAAATTATGCATAAGTGATGTATGTAATTTTTTCAATCCATGAATAGATTTGGTGATAGATACTTAATCAACTTCACTGACAACTTTTATTCGTTGTTGATGAAACCTTTGATTTGATTAAATTTTTTCATAGTGAAGAATCAAATACACGTTAATGAGATCATCATTAACCTTTTATTATGATAAAGAAAATGAGTTTGTTAAACCAAGTGTTCTTAGAACATCTTAGGAATTGTGGAATCGATTCACAACTCATTCCAACAAAATCACTCACTTGTCATTAGTATGGTTGTTGTGGCACAAGATGACCAGGCACTTGGATCTATCTTTTGATATCTGAGGTAGCCTTCGAATTCTCAAATGGGATAGGATCGACTGGCCATTGATTGAATGTCGATGGTACAAGTTTTTGAAGAGGATAAACTATAGACCTTACAGTCTATTATATGATGTTTTGAAGAATTATTTGCTTTATAAATTTTTGGAATTATGCTCACTGCAACAAATATATATTGAATATATATTTTTCCAACCAAACAAGTGGATTAAATACTTTCTTTAGGCTAAGGATGTAATGGTGTATCCTTATCTAAAAGGTATGGACTCATTGAGCTCATGTTAGACAATAAGCTTAACCACTCTAGAATCTACTAATTCCATTTATGTAGAGTATCCTTATTGTTTATGATGAAGTTTTTACTAATCCCACTAATTGTCATTCTAGAATACAAGTACTTAGAAATTTCTTTTTCTAAGTGGGAGCATTTTGGAACTTTAAGAGCTAAAGATCCTTAAACTAAATGCATCATAGTTTTGGAACTAGCAAGTTTTCAACTATTGTTGAATTTGCGCAATAGTTGATCCGAAACTAATAAAACACATAGAGATGATTATCAAGTACGGTCTTGATTAATCTTCCTTGATATAGTTCGACTATAAAGAGTAAGTAAGTGTTCAAAGGGAAAAACATATATGATTGAAAATTCTTCCAGATTTAAGCTAGCATCTCAAAGTAAGAATCTTCTTTCTTATAAGATAATTACATAGTGTGATTTGATTATAAATCAAGATGACACTTGTGTTTTTTCTACAAAGATAGTGGGAGCTCAGTAATATTCCTATCCTTGTAAATAGTCGACATATTAACTCTTGGAATAAAAATCTACATAGATAGATCATGGCAACTTAAATGATTAAGTAAAATTACATTAATTGTGAAGTATCTTAAAGAGATAAAGATAAAGGAATCTGAGAGAGTTATCTTGTCAAAAACCACATGACATAATTATGGCCTTCTTATGGCCCCTCTAATTGCAACAGACGCAAATCAGATAAGATACATGGGTGGTGGTGCTGGTAGCAGTGCAATCCTTGCTTAAATGACCCATCCTACCGCACATGAAGCAGCCAGAACCACCCACCAAACATGCCATATAGTGCGTCTTCCCACACTTTCCATAGCGGCACCTGCCCTGTGTAACACCGTGAATTTCAAAACAATTTTTTGCATAATATAAAAACATATTCCTTTAATTTTCATAAAAGCATCAATGTTTGAAACTCCAATCAATTTCATACAAAGTATCCCAAGATCACATATCATAAAAATCCCATGTGTGTGTACTGATCAAGCCGGCGCCTTCTCACGGTCATCACTAGTACCTGAAACAACTAACACCAACACTATAAGCACAAAGCTTAGTGAGTTCCCCAAAATACCACACATAACACATATTAGCCACTCGAGGCTATAACTCTGTGGGTCCATGGACCCTACTCTGTGAACCCATTGGTTCTAACTCTGGGAACCTTCCGGTTCCAACTCTATAAACATGCACAGCATAAATCACATAGAAATAATGTAGTACAACTCAAAACATACATATAGCATACCAATACTCTGTTACATAACTCTGATTACCTACTCAAGGTAAAGTATAGTGAGAAGACTCGCCTCGCGTATCTCGATACTCGCTAATCCCGGAAATCACTCGCGCTCGATCCTCCGAGCTATAATCCTCCAATAATACAATATATCTCTAATTAACACTTTCTCAACTAAGGTTGACTACCCCTATCAAGTCAACACTAGTCAACTCTGGTCAACGGTCAACTTTGACCGGACTCGGCGAGTGCACTAGAGCGACTCGGCGAGTCTATACGTGTTCACTGACTCCCTAGGGTTCTCTCTTGACACGTCGAGTACTCTCCTAACTCGACGAGTTCCACCTGGCATGAATCGAGGGGCCACCACGACTCAACTCGGCGAGTTCCAGCTTGACTCAGTCCACTCGACAACCCTCTCTGACTCACTGAGTCAACCCCTTAACTCGGCAAGACCACTCGCTGAGTGGTTAAGGACAATCTTCATGCTACTCGCCGAGTCTGTTCTTCAGGCTCGGCGAGTCCATGCCATGCATCAAATCAAACTCGCTCCTGAGGTCAGATCTGCTCCATTAACTCATAGATCCAGTCCTTCCAAGCACATTCATCACGTAAAGTTACAATCTTGGCTACCATGCAACGCCTACAAGGCTCCTTTTGGTGAAATGACCTCTAAAATGGTAACCTAAGTCCCCAACTCAAAAGGAAAGGCATAAAGCAGGGCATTTGGGACTCTCTGGACCTACTAAGGTCCAGATCTAGGTACCATTTCCCCAAGGGACCTCTCACACTCCAAATACAAGGCAAACAAGGCATGAAGAAACCCTAGATTTGGCCATATCAACAAAAACACGAGAATAAGCTCTGAATATTACCTCAAATAGCTTCCTCTACCGAAATAGAAGTAGATCCAAGCTCCCCAACTCTCATAGCTTGGCCTTCCTCTTCCTTTCTTGCAAACACACACAAAGATGGTGAATAATAGCCTCTTATCTCACTCCCAAGGACTCTCAGATGCTCTGGTGCTCTCAAGGTTGAAGGTAGCTGCAATGAAGGGTCATAAGATCCTTTAAAAAGGGATCAACACCGGGAAATTAGGGTTTCATTAAACAACGTGGACTCGCCGAGTCCATTCCCTTGGAGTCGCCGAGTCCAGGCGCGAACCCGCGTCCAAAACCGCGATCCTACCCGGTGAGTTTGAGCTCCAACTCGCCGAGTCCCTTCACAAAACACCAAAAATATATGAATAAATAATACCTGGGAATCCGGGCTCTTACAATTCTCCCCCACTAGAACTAGACTTCGCCCTCGAAGTCTCGCTCTGCAAATAACTCCGGATGCTACTCACGTATCTCACGCTCCGGCTCCCAGGTCATCTAAGACCCCTTCCGATGCTGCCACTAAACCAAAACCAAGGGTACCTCCTTGTTCCTCAGAACCTTGATTTTCCGATCTCTGATGGCCACTGGTCTCTCAGCATAATTCAGGCTCGCATCCACCTGAATATCATCTAATGGAAACACTTCCGACTCATCGGCTATACACTTCCTCAGCTGCGACACATGAAAAGTGTCGTGAATCTGCCCCAACTCTGCTGGCAAATCCAAATGATAGGCTACCCGGCCTACCCTCGCGATCACTCGGAAAGGACCAATATATCAGGGCCCCAACCTGCCCCTCTTCCCGAATCGAATCACTCATTTCCAAGGAGAGACCTTCAGGAGTACAAGGTCGCCGACCTGAAACTCAAGCTCGGGCTGGCGTCTGTCTGGATAACTCTTCTGTCGGCTCTGAGTGGTCAACAACCTATATCTGACCTGCTGGATCTGCTCTGTCGTTTGAAGCACGATCTCTGTACTGCCCATCACCCGCTGTCCAACCTCTCCCCAACAAATGGGGGTCCGACACCTCCTCCCATACAACAGCTCAAAGGGTGGCATACCAATGCTCGAATGATGGCTGTTGTTGTAGGAAAACTCTGCCAAGGGAAAATATGCATCCTAGGTACCCCCGAAATCCAATACACATGCCCGGAGCATGTCCTCAAGCATCTAAATCGTCCGTTCACTCTGACCGTCTGTCTGGGGATGATATGCGGTACTAAAATGCAGCCTAGTACCCAACTCCTCATGAAACTTCTTCCAGAATCTGGAAGTGAAGCGCACATCACGGTCTAAAACAATCGAGATCGGCTCCCCATGCCGAGATACCACTTCCCTCACATACACCTTTTCCAATTTCTCTGCTGAAGAACTCTCACTGATAGCAAGAAAATGAGCGCTCTTCGTCAATCTGTCCACAATCACCCAAATTGCATCAACTCCTCTGGCAGTCCTTGGCAATTTGGTGATGAAATCCATAGTGATCTGTTCCCACTTCCATTCGGGAACCTCCAGTGGCTGCAACTTACCATGCGGCCTCTGGTGCTCGGCCTTAACCCTACGGCCGGTCAAGCACCTCTCAACAAACCACGCGACATCCCTCTTCATACAGGGCCACCAATACTCCTTTCTTAGATCCAAATACATCTTAGTGGCCCCCGGATGGATTGAAAATTTCGACCGATGAGCCTTCTCCATCAAAATGGTATGCGTTCCTCCCACAAATGGCACCCAGATACGCCCTTGAAATGTCATAATCCCCTGACAATCGGTAACGAACTCTGAAACCAAACCAACAACCCGTTCCCTCTTCTGCATCTCAGGTTGCACAGCCTCGGCCTGTGCCCCACGAATGGCGTCCAACACTGGAGCTATCACGGTCAATCTCAAACATACATCCCGCAGCGGGGTGCTCTCCGCCTTGCGGCTCAGTGCATCGGATACCACATTAGGCTTGCATGGGTGGTACAGGATCTCACAATCATAATCCTTGACCACATCCAACCACCTTCTCTGACGCATATTTAGGTTGGGCTGATCCATCAAATACTTTAAACTCTTATGGTCTGTGTATATCGTACACCAAACCCCATATAAGTAGTGACGCCAAATCTTGAGGGCGAACACCACTGCCCCCAACTCTAGATCATGGGTGGGATATATCGTCTCAGGAGGCTTCAGCTGCCTCGATGCATATGCTATCACATGCCCTCTCTGCATCAGCACCGCTCCCAACCCCAAAATCGATGCATCACAGTATACCACAAAGTCCTCCATCCCTTCCGGGAGGGCTAACACCGGGGCTTCGCATAACCTTTGGCGAAGTGTCTCAAAGGAGGTCTGCTGCTCGGGGCCCCATGAAAAAGTAACACCCTTCTGGGTCAACCTGGTGAGTGGCACCGCGATCTTGGAGAAATCCCTGATAAATCTCCGATAATAACCTGCCAACCCTAGGAAACTCCTGATCTCGGAGGGTCACCTCAGCACCTCCCAACTCATCACCGCCTCAACTTTGGCCGGGTCGACCAATATCCCTTTCTGGTTAACGAGATGACCTAGGAACTGGACCTCTCGTAACTAGAAATCACACTTGGAGAATTTGGCATAAAGCCTCTCCGACCTCAGAACTCCGAGGATTTCCCTCAAATGCTCCTCATGCTGCTCTCTAGATCTCGAATACACCAAAATATCATCGATAAACACAATCACTGACCGATCCAGCATCGGCCTACAAACTCGGTTCATGAGATCCATGAACACTGTCGGGGCATTGGTGAGCCCAAAAGGCATCACCACAAACTCGTAATGCCCATAACGCGTCTTGAACGCTGTCTTATGGACGTCCTCATTCCGCACCCTCACCTGATGATATCCAGACCTTAGATCGATCTTGGAGAACCAAGATGCTCCCTGTAGCTGATCGAACAAATCGTTAATCCTCGGCAACGGGTAACGGTTCTTGACCGTCAGCTTGTTCAACTCCCGGTAATCAATGCACATCCGATGGAACCATCCTTCTTCTTGAAAAACAGAATAGGCGCTCCCCACGGCGAGCTGCTCGGCCGAATAAACCCCTTCCCAGCAGCTCCTGAAGCTGCGATGATAACTCTTGCATCTCTGGAGGTGCAAGGCGATAAGGCACCTTAGCGATAGGCGCGGCCCCCGGAACCAAATCGATACTGAACACCACTTGCCTCACAGGAGGCACTCCCGGCAACTCCTCAGGAAATACATTCGGGAACTCACACACTACCAGAACCTCCTCAACTGACCTCGGTCTCTTGGAATCCACCCGCGTGTCCGTCACATACGCCACAATACCCTTACAGCCCTGCTGTAGACACTGCCATGCCCTAGCGGCCGAACAAAACGCTGATCCAGAACGTGTACCCTCGCCGTACATCGTAAGAACTCCCCCACTAGGGTCTCGTATGGTCACCAGTTGTCGGTCGCATTCGATAACCGCACCGAATCGGCTCAACCAGTCCATACCCACAATGACACAGACATCACCCATCGATATAGGAACCAAATCAATCGGAAACTCAACATCGAAAATCTCTAATACGCATCCCCGGAGAACCTCCATGGCATAAATCACCCTCTCGTTAGCTATGGAAACTCTCAGAGGCCGACTCAATGCTTCACGACTAACACTGATATGCTGACTAAAAGCCAAAGACACAAAAGACCGACTTGCACCTGAGTCAAATAACACTAAAGCAGGTACAGAGTTCACAAGGAAAGTACCTACGCATAACATAATATATTTCAACATCAAAATAAATACACGAAGGAATACATACCAGCCACGACATCGGGCGTAGCGCGGACCTCCTCCGCGGTCAACTGAAAGGCCCTCCCTCGTGCCCTCGGCGCCTCGGCCTTCACTGGCCGACTCTCGGTAGCTCTGATGGTGGCAGGGGCAGATCCCTGAGGTGCTCCCTGATATGATCCTCGCAATTGCAGACACTCCGTCTTCCGGTGTCCGGTCTAGTTGCAGTGGAAGCACACTCCAAATCCCCTGGGGCAGTCCTTGGCCATATGCCCCTCCTTGCCACACTTGTAGCAAGATCCCGCTCTTCAGACTTCCTCATTACCCTTGCCGCACTTCCCATAAGTGCGGCCCTTCTGGCTCCCTGGTTTGGGATCAGCGGGCTTGGCCCGCTTGGCTGCCGGCTGAGACTGCGCTGGTCGCTGATCCCTCCCCTGAGACTCCGCCTCCTCCCTGGCCTGAGTCTCTAGCTCAATCTCCTTCTTCCGGGCATTTGCCTGAAGCTCAGCAAATGTCCGGTACGAGGAGTTCGCCATGAACTCCCGAATGTCCCGCCTCAAGATACTCAGATAGTGGCTCATACGTGTCTGCTTCGTAGACATGTGCTCAGGGCAGAACATCGCCCTCTCATGGAACATCCTGGTAATCACCATAACAGACTCAGTACCCTGCTTGAGGGTCAGAAACTCCTGGGCCAGTCGCTCCCTCTCCACCTGGGGAACATACTCATCTCGGAACATGGCAGTGAACCTCTGCCAGGTCACCGCCGCAAGCTCAGCAGGCGTAAAGTGCGCCGTCACAAACTACCACCAGTCCTTCGCTCCCAAGCGAAGCTGGTTCAGCGCGAACCGAACCGTCAAATGCTCACGAGATGAGCAAGTGAAGAAACACCCCTCTATGTCAGAAATCCACCTCATACCTGCCACCGGGTCCTGGGTCCCGTCAAACTCTAGCGGTTTTGTGTTGCTGAACTCCCGGAACAGCAACGCATCACCACCTTGCGGCCTCGCGGTAGCAATAGCTGCAGTGGCTGTTGCAACAGCAGCCTCAGGAATAGGGGCATAACGCTCATCGAAGGTCTCAATCAGCATGGTCTTAATAGACCCGAACATCTCTGGTATCTCTGCCCTGATGGCCGCAGCCACCTCCTCATGGATGATCCGGCAGATCTCCTCATCACTGGTCCCATTGCTCTCAGGCATAAGACGTGTCCTCACCATGATCTACCTCTGAAATACAACATACGATAAATTAGAATCCATTCGAGCATACTCACACTCGACAACTCATTCCTCCTTGATCCTTGGTATTCTAAAGATTCATACTTGGGCTGTACTCCGCCCCGGTCCTTTCAGTAGTACGGGCCCAATACTAATGTCCGCACTGTATCAGAATACACCCCAAGTCCTCTTCTTTGGATCCCAATTCCATGTACTCTATCATGCATAGGCCACTCTCTAATAGGTCTCTCATAAGCCCCTCGCTGCTACCTACTCACTCTCAAGCATCTCATAGCAGCTCACTTCTTCCTAGGCTAAGGCATCACAAATCAGGCCACTCTAGTCCTAATAGGAATACCTAGCCTACTCTAGCATGTGAATACATCATATCAATATCAATATCACATAACATGAGGGTATTTTGGGAAATCACCGTTCGGGCGCGGACCGATCGTACACACACTCTGCTCTGCGTTTTTCCAAAAATCTTTTACTCTTTTTCAAAATACTTTTCAAATCCTCAGTTTGAGTTCAAATACGCCCGAAGGTGTACTCGAATCCCTCAAACCAAGGCTCTGATACCAACTTGTAACACCGTGAATTTCAAAACAATTTTTCGCATAATATAAAAACATATTCCTTTAATTTTTATAAAAACATCATTGTTTGAAACTCCAATCAATGTCATACAAAGTATCCCAAGATCACATATCATAAAAATCCCATGTGTGTGTATTGATCAAGCCGGCGCCTTCCCACGGTCATCACTAGTACCTGAAACAAATAACACAAACACTGTAAGCACAAAGCTTAGTGAGTTCCCCAAAATACCACACATAACACATATTAGCCACTCGAGGCTATAACTCTATGGGTATGTGGACCCTACTCTATGAACCCACTAGTTCTAACTCTGGGAACCTTCCGGTTCCAACTCTATAAACATGCACAACATAAATCACATAGAAATAATGCAGTACAACACAAAACATACATATAGCATACCAATACTCTGTCACATAACTCTGATTACCTACTCAAGTTAAAGTATAGTGAGAAGACTCACCTCGCGTATCTCAATACTCGCAAATCCTGGAAATCACTCGCGCTATCCTCCGAGCTATAATCCTCCTATAATACAATATATCTCTAATTAACACTTTCTCAACTAAGGTTGACTACCCCTATCAAGTCAACAATGGTCAACTCTGGTCAACGGTCAACTTTGACCGGACTCGGCAAGTGCACTAGAGCGATTCGGCGAGTCTATACGTGTTCATTGACTCCCTAGGATCCTCTCTTAACACGTCAACTACTCTCCTAACTCGACGAGTTCCACCTGGCATGAATCGCGGGGCCACCACGACTCAACTTGCTGAGTCTCAAGAACAACTCGGCGAGTTCCAGCTTGACTCAGTCCACTCGACAACCCTCTCTAACTCACTGAGTCAACCCCTTAACTCGGCAAGACCACTCGCTGAGTGGTTAAGGACAATCTTCATGCTACTCGTCGAGTCTGTTCTTCAGACTCGGCGAGTCTATGCCATGCATCAACTCAAACTCGCTCCTAAGGTCAGATCCGCTCCATTAACTCATAGATCCAGTCCTTCCAAGCACATTCATCATGTAAAGTTACAATCTTGGCTACCATGCAACGCCTACAAGGCTCCTTTTGGTGAAATGACCTCTAAAATGGTAACCTAAGACCGCAACTCAAATGGAAAGGCATAAAGCAGGGCATTTGGGACTCTCTGGACCTACTAAGGTGCAGATCTAGGTACCATTTCCCCAAGGGACCTCTCACACTCCAAATACAAGGCAAACAAGGCATGAAGAAACCCTATATTTGGCCATATCAACAAAAACACGAGAATAAGCTCTGAATATTACCTCAAATAGCTTCCTCTGCCGAAATAGAAGTAGATCTAAGCTCCCCAACTCTCATAGCTTGGCCTTCCTCTTCCTTTCTTGCAAACACACACAAAGATGGTGAATAATAGCCTCTTATCTCACTCCTAAGGACTCTCAGATGCTCTGGTGCTCTCAAGGTTGAAGGTAGCCGCAATGAAGGGTCATAAGATCCTTTAAAAAGGGCTCAAGACCGGGAAATTAGGGTTTCATTAAACAACGTGGACTCGCCGAGTCCAGGCGCGAACCCGCGTCCAAAACCGCAATCCTACTCGTCGAGTTTGAGCTCCAACTCGCCGAGTCCCCTCACCAAACACCAAAAATATATGAATAAATAATATCTGGGAATCTGGGCTGTTACACCCTGCTAGCCTCTCAGTCTCGAATCAAAAACCTTGAGCCTCTTGTGTGAACTCTCTGAACCCTGATCCTGATCCGTTTCCTCGTCCTCTCTGCCTCTAAGTCTATCTCCCTCTCTCTGGCTCTCGCTATCATATAATCCAATGTCCTACAACTGGATTGGTTCATAAACTGCCTGATATCGCTCCTCAATATCTCTTGGTATCTCTCCTTCTTCATCTCCTCGTCTACCACATACTATGGAACCAATAACGCCCTCTTACATAACATAGCGGTAATCTCTGCTACAGTCTCAGTAGTCTGGCGAAGGTCCTGAAACTCCCTTGCCAACTGTTGGACCTCAATCACAGGAGCGAACTCAGCTCGAAATCTCGCAAAAAAGTCCTCCCAAGTCATGGACTCAATCACCTCACCTCCCAATGCATGTCCAACCTCCTCCCACTAGTCTCGAGCTCTGTCTTTCGGAAGACAAGATGCAAGTCTGACCTTCGCATCCTTTGGAAAAAGGCTAGATCGGAACGCGTTCCCATATCTTCTAACCAATGCATTCTCATAATCGGGTCCTTCTTCCCGAAGAACGTTAGGGCTCCACATGCCTGGAAGTCACAGAATGTGAAAGTGAAAGCTCCCATCATCATCACCATCTCATAACGAAAAAGCGCCCAAGTGCTTATCTAGAATCTCCATGATACCCTCCTTGACTGTAATGAAGATCACAAGACTTTATTCAAGAATACTGCGGCTAATATCAGATGAAATGAACTCCAACATTTGATCATCCACATGTCCAACCCTAGAGCCCAAATCCTCACCAGCACGAAAACCACTACCAGATCCTCCTTGAGTGACCACCATACTAAAAATAGAGCATTCAAACCATCAGAACTCACACAAATATATATACACTTCAAGAATTTCATACTCTACAAGCTTCCTGGTATCATTGCAGCTTTCCTTGGCTCGAGTACGGATCCTCTGATTTTACTAGTACGGGCTTATACTACCCTCCATAACTATTTGTACTGTCCTCAAGGATCACCCAAAATCCTCCAAGTTACTCCCTTATCTATACATATAAACCTTAACAAGACAATGCTCCCAACACCGAATCTCTTCCTAGGCTTTCCTAGGGCAACCTCACACTACTCTCCACCATCAGTTGCAGAAGGAACTCCCCCAATACCCTCTAACTAGCTCACCAATCCAATTACATATCACCGATACTAGATAATTCTTCGAATGAAAGGTCTCACACTACAACGGTTGGATTTAGACAAGAGTTGCACAACAGAGTTGAAACCTAACCTGTTGGGTCAATATTTTGGTTCATACTTTGCTTTTCTAGGAAATTGTATTTTTATGTAATATCTTATGTGTTTACGGTCAAGTTTATGGCCAAGGGGGTGTTTACGGCCCATGTTATCCGGCCCATGTTCTCCAAGTATAAATATAGGTGCTAGGGTGAGGAGTATAGAGTGATGAACCCTAAAGAGTTTACGGCCAGAGAAGAGAAGAACTATTGTGTGTTAGTGTGTGTGAATCTCTTGTATTCGGATCATCATTATTTGATCTTATTTTCGAAATATTCTTGCGTTTTTGGATATATCTCGCAAAAATAAGGGGGGGGGGGGGGGGTTTGTTCTTCGTGTTTTTCATAAAAAAAAGTTTTTTGATTGAGTTTTGGAGCTTCAAAGTCGAAAAATCGGTGTTTTTGGTCGGAGTTTGCGACCGGCGGCTAGGGTTTCGGAGTTTACGGACGAAAACTGTTCACGGCCGCCGGAGGATTGCGGCCGGTGTTTGTGGTCCAAGGAGTTCACGGCCTCGGTTTATGGCCCCGGAGCTTGTGGTCCGAGATTGTGGCCAGCACCTCGTCCTCGCATAGCAGGCCTCGCATCAAAAAATCATACGCGAATTTTGGAGGTGCCAGGTTTCGAACCTACGACCTCCAGATCAAGAAGCCTGCGCCTTATCCAACTCAACTAGCCGATTCCTTGTTCCTTTCCTTTGAATTTTAAACTATAACCCATCTTTCTCGCAGCAAGTTTTCCTATTTTGACACTTTTAGCCCAAAACTCAATTTCTTTTAATTTTAAATTCCTTTTTCATCCAAAATTAAAATAATTAAAAATAATAATAATAAATAAATAAAAAATAAATTAAATTAAAATTAATAAATAAAATTATATTTTAATTTTTGACTTTTATTTTTTAACTTTTGACCTTAAATTTTGACTTTGACTTCCAAGTTTGACCTTTGACTTTAAACTTTAACTTTTTCGTTTAACTTTTAAATTTTCAAATTGAACTTTTCAGTTTGACTTTTAAGTTTGACTTTTCAAGTTTGACTTTTCAAGTTTGACTTTTGAGTTTAACTTTTTAAATTTGACTTTTAAGGTTGACTTTTATAATCAAAGGGTTTGACTTTTAAGTTTGATTTTGGTTTTTAGTTGTGCTTTTTAATTGATTTTAAGGTCTACGAGGGAGTTGAAAACATGAAAGAGAGTCGTCAGGATATGTTAAGACGAAACTTCAACATGTTCGATTATATCCCTGGAGAAACCCTCGAAACTCAGTTGCAGCGATTTACTACACTCACTACTGAGTTGAATATAGTCGGGATCTTCTTGACTAAGTCCGAGATAAACAAAAAGCTGCTAAATGCACTTCCGAAATCGTGGGATATGAACGTGGCTATCATCAAGAAGACAAAAGATCTCAATCATCTTAGTCTTGCTGATGTAATTCAAGAACTTGATGCTTTTAAGTGTAGAGAAACAATGAGTTCTGAAAACATTCCGGTCACTGAAGTTACATGTACTCCAGCTTGTGAAGCTACGATTAAATTTCTTCAGGAACAAATTGATTTATTTAAAAGAGAAGTTGAAGACCTGAGATATGAAGGATATCAACTCAAGAAAGGACAGAAACCCCTAAAGGCTGAATTAGAAGCAAAAACCAAGGACTTTAGGAAGCTTCAGGAAGAGTATAGCAACAAGTGTCAAAATTATGATTATGTTAAGAGACAACTTACTGCTGTAACTGAAGAACTTGATGCTTTAAAAATTAAGTGTGGAAAAGTTGATGTCAGTTTCAAAAATTATACTGCGTCAAGTTAGACAGTCGAGTCCTTATATGAAACCCAATTAAAATTCAAAGAAAATCAAAACAAGGGTCTAGGGTATGATAGTGTACCTCCTCCTTATAATCATAACTACACATCCATCCCTATGACACAGGAGGAAACTGACAGGGAGCCACATCTTCGATATGGCAAACGAGCTGGATTTGTGTCAGGAGGAGTTATTAATGTTGAAAATACTGATGTTTCTGTTAGATGTGCAGGTAAAGTAGCAGAGGATGAGAACAAGGAGAGTTCTTCTGAACAAACAAACGACCCCTTGAACTCTAAATTTGTTAGTCCTAACAAACCTGCCGTTGAGAAATATAGGCCTCCAATTCCAACGCAACAAAGTGCCTGTTGCAATTATGCATGTGGGAACAACAAGAAACGAGGCAAAGATACGCCACCTGGGGCAGGAAGAAACAACTTCACACTGAAGAAAAGGACATGTTTTCACTGTGGAACACCTGGACACATTGCCAAGATTTGTTCTAATCACGCGTACGTTCCCTACTATGCATAAGGATGGAAAAACGCACCAAGAGGGAGATTTTTCAAAAGAAACCCCTCAAGGTCACGTTCAGACAATGATGACTAGAATGCGCAGAAGAGCAAGAATCAAACCCCAAAGGACAAGAATCAAGATCCCAAGGGTAAGAAGGGAATGTCGGCCAAGAAGCCAAATCCAAGAGATGCTCCTGTGAAGCTAAAATCAAAGTCATCTCAAAGGCCGACATCAAGATCAAAAGCAAGTGTTGAGGCACCCATCGGATCGAACAGGAAATGGGATAAACCCGAAGATAGATGGGTACCAAAGGTTCAATCTCCCAAATCAACTGACGACTCTAATATTTCTACATCTTTTGTTTGTGATAAGCAGGACATGTCATGGGAGAGAGTACTGTGCATTGATGACAAAGGTCGACCTAGTTTCAAAATGGACTGGGTTCCAAAGACCAATTAATCCCGCTCTGTGTCGGAGAAGCTATGGAGGCATATCATTAGACTTTGTTTTGTTGGTAGTGGCTGTTCCAGGCACATGATAGGGGACATCTCTCAACTGTACAACATTCAGATTTTTGTTGAGAGTATGTGTCCTTTTGTGGGAAAGGAAGAAAGGAAAAGATCACAAATGGGGTTAGTGCTTAATGATATGAAGAATTTTTGGATCTGTTCTGAGATTATGCGTGTTGTTCTTGGACCTTCTAGATGCAAATTCAATCGGTGACTTACGGTTTGAATTTTCTTCTCTATACTCCTGAGTTTTTCTTAAGCTGATTCACTTTAAAGACTAATTTCTGTTTTAGTATAGTTTAAATTTGCGCATTTATTTTCGTTTCTCTCCTATGCACAAATTTAGGGGGAGAAATAAAAGCAAAACAAAAATTAGAAAATTTTAATTTAAAAAAAAAATCCAAAAACATTAGAAAATCAGAAAATAAAAAATATGGTGTAAATGGAATGTGCTTGCAGGAGATGTTTTGGGAAATGAAATTAGCAAGTGATAACGGGCAATCTGAATCGGCTTAACGTACCTAAGTTGAATCGTCTACGCTCTGTGTTCGATGCGCTGGTAGGCACGAAAAATTTTAAATGGACTTAACTAGCGAAAGTTGAACCTAATGAATTTAAGGACTTGACAAACTTTGACCTAGTTAGATCCGTTTAACCTGATGTCACGACGCTCAGATAGGTTGAGCAGGGAGATATACATGGGAATCTACCGATCACATTAAATAACCCGTATCTAGAATTGTGAATTCACTTTTCCTCGATGTGCAGATTCTGTCCTTAATTCCGGTTGGATGGGGCGACTGGTAAATTCCGATAAATTAGGTCTGTAGAATATCATTTTCTTTCTTTCCGTCTGTTAGTCATATGTTGTCTCCTTTGCGTGACTTCCAATCCGACCTGGTACACAACATATGCAACTCTATTTCTCTGCATGTTATATATGTGAAATACTTCTTATCTGTTAGCCATATGTCGTCTCCTTTGCGTGACTTCTAATCCGACCTGGTACACAGCATATGCAACCTTCTACTTCTTAACCCCTCTGAAGTAATAAGTTATAGAATTCTGAATCTATCTTCTCTCTGAATGGTTGTCTGCTCACCCGGTGTAAGGAGTACACTGGAAGTTCTTGATGGTCGGGGCATATTAGGAAGCGGGAAACACGTTCTAGTACACTTAAAATTGAACACATACAGATTGTCTGTAGATCTCGCTGCTCAATTTAGGTGGACCACAATATCCCTGGTCGTCGTCAGATGAATGGTCCTTAAGATATAGTATCTAGGAACTTAAGTTCACCTATCTTGTAACAAATAGTATGTCCTAAATTTGTCACAATTTTTCGTGTTTAAGTGGACAACAATACCGACGATCGACCAGACAAAGATGTGAATATGAAAGGTACCGACAAGTGGATAAAGATTGTCTAAAAACTTTGATCCCAAATCACTCTTAAAGTTAGATATCATTTTTATTTTTGTTAAATTTGTCATAGTTTCTTCTAATTTAAATATTATGGGAGAATTAAAAATTAAAAATAATGAAAATAAAAAAATCAAAAAAATTCAAAAATCAAAGAAAAATCAGAAAAATTAAAAATCCAAAAATAGTGTTATTTCTGTTTTATTTCTTGTTCAGAAAAATCAAAAATCCAAAAATATTTTTGTTTCTGTTTTAATTTGTGTGCTAAGTTTTCTTTTAGTTTTGTTTTGTCTTGAAAAGTGATTTCATGTATAGATAAGAATCATGGAGTTTGTGTTGAAGATTTCTGAGCCAAAGCCTCGTCCGTGAGCATCGAAGAATTCGCAGTCGAAGGAGCAAGAAATGAAGATTATTCTTTCAACATTCAATCTTTCAACCCCAGAAGCAAGGTGAAGCTGCAATTGAAGATTATGTGATGGATTGCATTGAAGCCTCCTCAATCACTCTGCTGCTATTGTTGTACTTGCTGAAGTGATCTAGAAGATTTGTTCTCTCTCTGATGTTTCTCTCTGAAGATTCTCAAGCTGAAAGCACTATCTTTCAAGAATCAGTACGTAAAGCCTCCTCAACCGACGTGCATTCAAAGCCAAATTCTGAAGAAATGCCCAACTGATCAATATGAAGTCATTTATTGAAGATTAATGCTGAAGCCAAGTTCCCAATGAAGATTAACAAGAAAAGCCAACTACTTTTATGGGGGAGCTTGTTGGGTCATTTAAGAAAAGAAAAGAAAGCTATAAACCAAGGGGGAGATTGTTGGGTCAATATTTTGGTTTATACTTTGCTTTTCTAGGAAATTGTATTTTTATGTAATATCTTATGTGTTTACGGTCAAGTTTATGGCCAAGGGGGGTGTTTACGGCCGTAAACAGGTTTATGGCCTATGTTATCCAGTCCTATTTTCTCCAAGTATAAATATAGGTGTTAGGGTGAGGAGTATAGAGTGATGAACCCTAGAGAGTTTACGGCTAGAGAAGAGAAGAACTATTGTGTGTTAGTGTGTGTGAATCTCTTGTATTCGGATCATCATTCTATTCATTAATACATTGAGATTCATCATCTTCTTCTTCTTCTCCTTCTCTTCTATTTGATCTGACATCATCTGTTTGAGTGGGATTCTGCACCATCAAACGGATATGATTGATACACAGGCAGATTAGGGAGTTACATAACCTTCTAAAATTACCTAGTCTTAGTAGTATGTAACTTAGCAGATTTGCTAACTAGTTAGCTGAAAATTAATGGGAACTCCTAAATCACAAAGCAAGCATCATTTGAGCATCGAGTAACCGGAAACAAGCATAACCTAATCAAGCAATCTTATCACTAACTGATCAGTACTAGCATGCAAGTCTACAAGCGCATACAATAGGTATAAAAAGGCATACCTCCTAGCATTCTATCATGCAATCCTGAGATGATCCTTATCTCTAATCTAGCATGCAATTCACAGGTACACAATTCAAAGCATAACATAAAACATGTATGGGTATTTTGAGAAAACTTGAGCTTGGTCGATTGAATGCACCATGCCCCTTTTCTTTTTGTTAGAAAAATGTTTTTATAAAACATTCCTTTTATGAAAAATCTACCAAATCCTTAGTTTGAGTTCAGACACACCCAAAAATGTGCCTGGATCCCTCAAACTAAGGCGCTGATACTAACTTGTAACGTCCCAAAAATTAAGACCAAAAATTTCATTTTTATAATAATATAACCATCATCCAAAACGAGTTCATAAAACCATAAAATAAAATCAGAGTATGTTCATAATCATCTAAATACATAAATTCAACAAACTGCGGGACGACATGGTGTGTGCGGTGAGATCATCCCTAGACATTCCCATTTGATTCGGAAGTACCAAAAACATAAACTGAAAACTGTAAGCACAAATCTTAGTGACTTTCCCAAAATACCTCATACCATACATATCAAATATACAATGGGACATGCCCAACAACCATTTGGTGCCGCCCGACATCGAGCCCCACTTGGAACAGATCTGTCAATAACTTGGGAAGGGCCGACCTCATCACATTCATCAGGCCCCACCTGGCATCAGGCCTAGCCCGACATTTATACAGACACATACAACACATGGAAAAATCACTAAGACAAATAGCATACAATACACTTATTAGGCCACGCCTTGCATTGGACCTCGCCTAATATACATATCACATACTACACATTCGAGAGTCACATAGACAACTAGCATCATAACCATGATAAATCATGGGCCGACATTGTTGCCTTCGTCCCGTCAAGCATGGTGAGGAGACTTGCCTCAAACTGTTGAAAATCAAATAAATGCTTTGACTATTGATCCGAAATATCCCCAGGCTAAATAATCAAAAAATACCCTAATTAATAATTAGGTCAAAATTCATAATCGGGGTCCCCAACCCAACACCCTCAGCCTCTATCCGAAAAGAGTATTATATCTTTTCCCTTATTGGGCCCAACTAGCTTGGCCCAATAACCATATAGTGGTCCAAGGCCCAATTATGGCCCAAACCATAAACCTATGGTCCAAGTATGACCTAATAGACACAAAGCACAAAATCTAGATAAGGCCCAAAGTCAATGGTCCAAGCTCTATTAGTTGACCTTCACATCGTGACTAGCTCATAGTTATGTCGTGAGTAATAACTCGACCTGGTCCCAACTCAACAGGTCAACTCATCCCATCAAATCGCCTAGTCTAAATTCTAGTCATCATTACGTCGTGGTCACTCCTGGTCACGTCGTGACCTAATCCGTACATAACAGTAGGGACGACATGCATTTTAACGACGTGCCATACTCATTCCTCATGTCGTGAGTGCCGCCTTGGCTAACTTTAAGCATTAAGCTCTTATTCCTATCAGCCACTACTTGGGACTTTCTAGAGGGTCTTGCCTCACCCAAAGGATGATAAAAATCGTAGCTTTTTAGTCATGCATGTCCAATGCATGACTCAAACACTCACTAGTTCAAAAGAGGGAAAAACGAGATCAAGACTCATGCTTGGAGTCTAAAACTACTCCAAAACTCTGATCCAAAGATTATAATACAGAAGATGTATCAAGGATACATAATGTTGCCAACTTTATGGATCCCATGCATGCAATCCCACACAACTATGCAAAAATGAGCTTAAAATCTAGATCTAGCATACAAGAGGTAAAAAGGCTAGAAATTTATGACTTACAATGGTCTAAAAGCTCTGCACGAAGTGGAGGTAGAAGATGGTTTGCCAAGGGAATGCTCCACAAAAGTCTTCTTCCACTTCAATTAGCCAAAGACCACCAAATGAGTGCTTCAAAGTCACCAAAAATGCCTAACGACCTTAAGCAGTTCGAGATTAGGGTTTTTAGGAGGAAAAAGAGTGAACGATGCTAAAGATTGGCAGGCCTAGCCCTCTCATTCCATTAAATACTTGAAATATTAGGGCTTTGGTCATCAGGTCATTCTCACATCATGAGCATCCAAAATCTCACGACGTGAGTCTCAAAAACACGGGTCAACTAGTCAATGGTAACTCACGACGTGACTACCACATCTCACATCGTGACCTTCTTCCAAAGCTAAAATTCAAGAAATTAAGTACCTACATGATTTGGGTGTTACAAAGCATGCAAACCACTAAAAAGCCCATGCTAATACTGAAGCATCACTAGAATAATACATAGCTGCACCTAGTGAGAAAATAATATTAACTATCAAACACTTCTTTCTACTTGAAAGAAATATATCAAACAAGAAATAAAGTCGGACGAAGAGTTCTCCGACGATCTCATTCAGATAACATGAAACCCTCACAAAATACACTCGACAGTCTACCAAATTCACATAAACTATAACTGAAACAACCCCACCAAATATACTTAAAATAGACTATCCTAGACTATCACCTAAATGCATACTAATAGAACACAATCGAGACGCCACCAAAGCAAAGCATCCAACCTATAAGTGATCATAATATATTATAATCGATACGATGCTAAACCACTGATACTACTAATCCCAGAGAAAAGTTTTCAAAATCCACCCATTACATCACCGCTTGCCTTGACTAAGTCGACCCAAAACTAAACTTTCTGCCACCAAAGTCACACTAGAAATACTCGTCGTAAAGTTTCTTTATTACCAAAACCTTGATCACTTCATGTTAAAAACTCTCAAATAACCTTAGATGACGACGACAAACACCATAACCAAAAAATTAACATATGTTTAACAATCACGTTCCACAAATCCTATATATATCATTATCCTATTAATAAATTCTAAATGATATCACTACAACTTTCAACGAACATAACCCATCTTGAAGCAGGTCTCCCAAACCTTTCGGTTTACATTATCATTTGATGATATATGAAAGAAAGTCGTATGAAGAAATCTTGCTTCCCTCTCTAAGACTGACTACACAATTGTTGATCCTTACCACAAGCTAACAAAGATCCTTAAATTTTTTACACATCGTGAGTGGCCCATCCTTTTTCTTCACGAAAATACTCGGCGCTCCCCATTATGAACTACTCGACATAGTGAGCTCCTTGTCTAGCACATCATATGTTGCGAAGAAAATTACATGCATCCTTGAAAGTCACAAACCTATAGGGTGCTTTGGTTATCTGATTCATACCTGCGATTTGATAAATTTTAAAATTCTCCAGAAGCTTGGAAGGAGCGTCTAAAAAAATACTTGAGAAGAACATTAGGAACGTTTTCTAACCATGGGAGTTATAGTGATAAAATACTTCCTTTTCCTTATTCTTATAACAATAATCTTGATCTAGAAACCCTACATACTCGTGGTACAAATTCTTCTGTCCCTTAACGCCAAGCTACTTTCCGTACCCACATTCTTCATAATCAGTTCTCCCAACTTAGAGTTCAAACTAGAACTGTCTGTCATCCATAAACATTAAAGCCCCATACTAGCCAAAATATTTCATATAATATTTGATTCTAAAAAAATATACCTAATATAATGTCACATGGTCCTTCGAATAATTAACTTTACCCTAGAACTCCATCAAATAAGAACAATAAATAGGGCTTAATAAAAATTCTAAGTCTGTGTAATTTAATTTGGTATAGTCCTACAAAAATTGGAAGAACTCTTGAATGTCTCACCAATACTTTAAGTGAACCCAACGTAACATGAAACCCTTGCCAACAACATGCAATTTAGGCACACAACTTGCTCACGAGTCGACAAACAGTTATAATGATGGGTGTTGAATTCCATACTATCTCTTTGACTCATTAGAAACAATTAGCCTTGTTGTGCTTCATCTATTGTAAAGAAAACATACTCTTATCTCCCTAGCTTGTGAAGAAATCAACAACGATGCATGAGCAGTACAGACAAGCAGAGTCCTTCATTCTGATAGCAGAACTATCTGAAAAACATTCAATCCACTACTATAAGTATAAAGCTTAGTAAGTTTCCTAAAAAACGACATATCACATCACATATAAAATACATGCATACAAAGGCTCATAGTTAACGCATTAGTGGGTATATAGCCTTATAGCCTTTATCCCAAAGACATGAAGAAATTCAATCAGTTCTCTTAGTGTGCCTAAAGAAACATAACAAACTTCCACTAGGTCCCAATAATCTCCTATTGGGAATGAAGGCACATAACCAACTTCCATAGGTTCTAATATTCTCCTAGCAAACATATAGGAACATATCCAACTTAATATAAGCCTCAACATTCTCCTAGGAGGTCTGGAGACACATAGCAAACTACCTCTATGTTCCAACATATATCCAACAAATTGACTAACCAACCAAAATACAAAATTGTATCCTAATAGTACTTATACCACCTATCATACTAGACGTACAATGCCATACATAATGTAGTGAGATAACTCACCTAAATCTATCAACACAATCTCAATAGTAATCTTCACAACAAAACAATTGGCACGAATCACTAATAGCAATTTAAAACCAATCCTTAGTTAATTACTCAAATCCATCAAAGTTTGACCAAAAGTAAATCTAGTCAAAAAGTCAGCGGTCAATGGACAAGTCAAACTCAACGGTAAAATAGGTCAATGCGTCTTGACCGGCCCTTGGTTGTGCCGCTACCATTAAACGACAAAATAGTCATGATTTATTCCATAGGTGCATCATGACCATCCATAAGAGAGTGTCGAGATTCTCGGCTGATTAGGCTCATTCCTTAAGTCCTTGATCCCTTTAGCCAAGAGCCATAATTATTAGATTCGAAACATATGAAGCTCTTAATTGATAAAATTTCCAACTTTATGCATGCTTATGGCTCAATCAAATCCTATATCAAACCCTAATATAAAATGAGTCCCAAAAATACTTTTTTCTTGCATCGCTCCAAAGTATATAATCAAAAGGTATTAGAGGTGTCAAGAAGTCCAAACATAACAAGTCTAATGATATAGAGTTCTTCAACCTCCAAAGCTTCTAGCATAAGGGATCAAATATAACCAAAAACACATCTACATCCTAGATCTTAACATGAACACACATAAAGCAAAGATGATGATCACTTACAGAGGTCCAAAAGGAGGTTAGGAAGTTGAATCTACTCATGATCTATCTTCTTGAACACAGAAACAACTTGCTTCTTCACCAAAGGTCACCAAAACACCACCAAGGTACAAAAAGGACAAAAAGAGAGGCTATGGTTTTATAGTTGAGATATTTCTAAAGGTGGAGGTTGAGAATTAGTGGAAACCTAGAAGTTAAGGACAATATATAGGGCCCAAGGCACGAGACATAGGGTTTTGAGTTGTAACGACTTCACGCCACGACATTTACTTAAGTTATGTCGCGGCTTATGAGATGTCGCGTCCTTTAAAACTCGCGTCCTGCCTTATGTGTTTTTCCAAGAAACTCATACCCTTATATTGTTAGATTAACTCTAAGGCAAATTCAGAAAACAAGCAAGTTTTCTTTGAAGATAGATCACATAAATAATGAAATGGTTGTAATTCAAATCTTGATTGACTCACGAAAATGCAAATTAGTAATGGTAAATCATATTACTATTAAAAAAAATTAAATATATTTCTATACTTTGTTCATACGGACCATTTTATCCATAAAAAATAATGACATATAGAATTTAATGAGTATAAGATGTATAGAAAAAAAAAGATATTTGATTCATGTATTGTTATGTATATTTTAACTTTTTACTAAAATAGAACAATCTAAAAGTTTATCCATAATTTGTTTTTTATTTAATATTGTTGATGATTACAAAATCGAATGAAACAAATAAATTTTAGATAAATTTTATAAATAGTTAGGATACAAACTCCTATACCAAATGTACAATTATTTCCTCTAGGTTATTCAATTTTCTAATACTTGTTCCCGTAATCCAATAAAAGTGATCTTATTTGTGTCTTTTATTCTTAATTCTAGCAAACTGAATAACCCAATAAGACACTATATACATGTTTTTATATTTCATTTTTTTAATTAGATATTTCGAAATCTGAACTTGTATTTTTTAGCATCCACTTTGTGGTTGTCTTGTTTAAATGAAACTAATAACATAGTGTGATTAGGTGTGTTGCATTTTAAAAACAACAATCATAAATAGAATAATTTGCAAACAATGGTTAAACCGGATCTTATTGGATCTTATTTGATTTCGTGATTAATAAAATCCGATTAAATGAAACCCAATAAACTTCAACTTGAGCAAACAAAATCAATAACATTTCAACAAATAATAATTGTATAAGAAAAAAGGAATAGATTCCAATAAAATCAAAGATACTTTAAATTCCAATTAAAATCAAGATACTTTAAATATGATACCTACCCCCGCGAAGTCTAGCACCAATCATACCTACCACTTCAAAATAGCATGTGAGAAGAGAGGTGGGGTTGTAAAGTGTATGCATTTAATTTAATAAAGAAATAAACAAAAAAAGACAATAAAAAGATAATTATTATAAGACAATGGGAACAAATTTGCAACAAGGCAAAATTACAAAACAACTTTAATAAAAAATCATGTAATTTCATGACACCATAGGAACAACAACAAAATTGTTAAAATCAAAATTATAAATAGAATCTTTTACGGTTACCTAATTTTGTTTTTGTTATAGTTTTTTACATTTTTATTATTATCTAATTTTGATTTACAATGTAAAATTTAATTTCTTCCTTAAATTCAAGCTCTAAAAAGTTTACCTTGGCTTTCAAAGCTTGTATTTTACGTTACTCTTTAACAAAATTTTGTAGTACATTATATATATATATATATATATATATATATATATATATATATATATATATATATATATATATATATATATATATATATATATATATATATATATATATATATATATATATAGGGAGAGGTTCAAATAAGAATAAAAAAAATTAAGAACTCTAAGAACCTCCATTTTATAGTTATTAAACATATGAACGCTTATTAAACATTTAAAAATCATTTTATTCTTGTCTTTTTTGATAAGAAAATACCGAATTCATAATTTTACAGTTTAATATTTTCATTCACATTGTAGCACAAAACATATATATTACATAATTTCATATAGTCCATTTATAGTCTAATACACAAAATTCACAACTTAATACAATTAATTTTACGATAATTCAAAATTTCAAAGAAGTCAACACACTGTCACCAAACACATGTGTCACTGTTGTAACCATCCTTTTCTTCCAAATCTGATCTGTATACAAAATCATGTATTAACAACTTAAATAGTATATTCACAGTTTAATAAACTTATTAATTCACTAATTTAGAGTTTAATGCAAAACAATTATAAAAACTGTTTATTAATTCACTAATTTAGAGTTTAATGCAAAACAATTATAAAAACTGTTACATTCTTACATATTTATACAAGAAAATTAATACAACCATTCATACAAAAATAATTTATATTTTAACGAAAAAATAAATAAAAATTTCACAACTTAATACAGTCAATTCACAATTTAATACAGTCAGTTCACAGTTTAATACATAAAATTCATAGATTAATACACTAAATTTACAGTTTAATATATAGAAATGTTATATTTTAACTTAAAACTTACATGTATACCTTTAAATATGAAGGCTAGTGTTTCTTTTAAAGTTTTATATAGTTTATATTTTATACAATTTATTTGAATTTAGAGAAAATCATATATGTGTATAATGATTCTTTTTTTTTAAACACAATTTTTTTTAAAAAAATATCATAGCTTAATATAGTTAATTCACAGTTTAATACTGTGAATTCACAATTTAATATACAAAACTCACCATTTAATATAATAAATTCACAGTTTAATACAGAAAATTCATAACTTAATATAGTTAATTAATAACTTAATACAGTCAATTTTCTCTTTAAAAAAAAACTTAATACAATCAATTCATAGTTTAATACAATCAATTCACAGCTTAATACATAAAACTAGTAGTTTAATACAATAAATTCACAGTGTAATACAGTTTATACACAAAACATATATATTTACAACAATATTCTCAACTTAAAACTTATATTTATACATTCATATCTGGAGGCATTTGTGTATATTAAAATGTGAATTTATTATATTAAGTTCTGAATAAAATTCACAAATTAATACACTAATTTCACAACTCATTTACACGTAAAATTTAGATTTGGATAAAAAAATCAGAATTTACAGTTTGATGAAACATTTCAGACACTAATTCATAGCTTAATTCCATATTTCAAACACTAAAATGCACAACTTATTGCAAAAAAATAAAGAAAAAACAAAAAAAAAAACAAAAACAAAAACAAAATTCTTAACATAATACACGCTTCAGACACTAATTCAAAACTTAAAACAAAATTTTAAACACTTATTCAGAACTTAAAAGCTTACAAATCTCGTTGAGGCATTTCATCAAACACCTTGTGTGCACATTATTTCCAGATATGATGTGATTTACAAATATAAGATTGTCATATTCCTTAGAGTCTTTGGATATTCAAGATCTGATATTATTACCCTATAGATCATTATCGAAGCAGATCTAAAGCAACATGAAGACGGTGTTTGGAGGAGAAAACGAAGGATGTGGTGGAGATAAGCAGAAGGAGGAGGAGGTGTCGGTGGTGGAACATATCTGATATATGGAGATGCTAGTGGGGTGTTTATGGCGGAGCAGAAGCGAGATCTACAGTTTCAGATCTACGACATTTCAGATCTACAAATCTAAGTAGATTATGATGGTTTTGATGAGAGGATAAGAAGAAACAACAGTTGATCAGATTTGTCGAGGAAGAAAGAAGCCATGACGCCGGTAAGGATGCGATAGTGGTGGTGGTAAGGTCGTTGGCAATAGTGGCTGCAGTAGGTGGAAGGTGGTGTTCAGTTTTGACAAGAATTTCCCTTAATTAGTTGGTTCTTAGGTTCTTAATTTATTTTGGTTCCCATTTGAACCTTTATATATATATATATATATATATATATATATATATATATATATATATATATATATATATATATATATATATATATATATAGTCATATTACAAACCACGTTGGTTCTCACAACTCGTAAAAGTTTGAGGCTTGAATTTTCTACAAAAATTACGCCCAACGTTACTTAGAAAATGTTACAAACATTGGTGTTCTAGTTTTATCCCCCCCCAACCCCCCCAAATACCCTCTGCCCATCATCCCTCTCTTTTTCTTTAACGGAGTGGCAGCAAGTTGGTGGTTCTAGGACGGCGGTACAGTACCGCCGAGAACATTATTCCGTCTCGCACCGGTTTAAGATTTTTTTGGCTAACATATGAGTTAAAGAACCTGTGATTGCTCCATTCCAATGGACAAATTTTAGTTTAGTTATTTATTTATTAAAATAAAATTTATTATTATTAATACCATCTTCAATTTCAAAACCACATTTTTCTTTGTTTCAATTCAATTCCATTTTACGAGGCACTAGTTACATTCCAATTCAAAATTTTGAAACTGGTGTTATTTTTAGGCTAGTTGTATTCGTAGAGTGATATGAAATTGAAGAAATGGTGTTGTCCAAAGTATACACTAACCCTTTCGAAAATAGCAATGTGAATCAACACAGATCCTAATATTTTTGACGATTAGCTTTTGATCATTTTAAGCAGCAGAATGGGGATACTGATCTTTCAACACATCAAATTGTTTCCAGCATGAAACATATACAGGGGAAAAGTAAATGAATTTAATTCTATTTTCACCGACAAGATGAATATCCGGGAGCCCAGAGTTTTCGATGAAAAAGTTTTAAACGCAACATAAAATGAGTATCGTGAACACTATAACATAAAAGGTTTTTGTTATGAGGCTCCATGTAATATTTTAAAAAATCATCATTCTTATTTTAGATTTGAAGTATTCCTTTTAATTTACATTTATCGTTTCTAGTATGATTTTTTTAGTCATTTCGTTTGTCGTTTTAGGATTTAATGTATGTTATTGTACCGTGGTTTTAATTTATGTTTTTATAGTGTGGTTTTTTTAATTAAATCTTACTTTGAATATTGTTTAGTTGTTCATCTTTTTAAATTAGTACATGTCTATTTTAAAGATTAAAAAAACTATAAAAATGATGTTTTTTCTTTTATTTTGAATTTCCTAAATAAATTAAATTAAAAATAGTGATGTGGCAAGTGGGTTGAGTGGACCGATAAACATATCATTTCTATGTATTGTGGTTGGGAAAGATGGAAGAAAGAGGCATGAAAAAAGTTGATGTGAAGTTGATGTCATAATGAGTTGAGTGAGTTGCCAGGACCACTCTTTTCACCCTAAGGAAATGGGGAGTGGAACCTTCCAACTCACTCAATGCATTTTCACATATGTTTTCACTCTTATTATTATTATTATTTATTTTTCTATATTTTCCAAACCAAAAACACTTGAAAATTATATATTTCTCAACCCAGTCCATAACATCACAGATAGATGAACACCAACTCAACAATCGGGCGTTCCGTATGAGCAGTCAGTCTAGAATCCACCCAATCCATAATATCACAGATAGATGAAAAAACAGGAAGGTCCAAATGAAGCCAATGCCTAACCCGACTCCAAACCTGATCAGCAACTGAACACTGCAGCAACAAGTGGTTCACAATTTATTGAGAATTATGACACACAAGACACGATAAGGAATCTATCACCACCCCTTTTTCCACCACTTCCATTTATAAAGAAGGACGAGGTTAAAAGCATCCAAACTACCAACCCCAGGACCTCCATGAGCATATGAGTTCAAAATCAACTTCCAATTAACCCAATGAATATGGTGTTGACCCTCACCGACTCCCCAAAAAACCGAGCCCTTAGAGTCTCTAGAGAGTGACATACAGTCGCAGGAAGACGAAACAGAGAGAAGAAGTACATACCCAAACTCCTTAGAACCGACTTAATAAGGGTCAGACGACCTCCAATGGACAACAACTTGACCTTCCAAGAAGATAACCTCTTTTTAAAATGGTTGATAATAATCTGTCAACCTTTAAGACGAACCATAGATTCTTCAACCGGGATACCAAGATAAACAACGGGAAGAGTTCCAAATCGAACACCCGGTAAATGCAGCTAAAGTAGCAATATCCACTTGGTTAACCCCTATCGCATAAAGATTTGATTTAGTAAGATTGAGGTTTAGGCACGACACCAAATAAAAACACCTTAGAATACAAATCATTTTCTGAATATTAGAGACATCCCACTCCCTTAGAAAAATCACGTCATCTGCATAAAACAAATGGGAAATGCGGACCTCATTAGAACCCACTGGAGCACCCCGAAACACCCCTTCAACAACCGCATCCTCTAAGGCAATATGAAGCCCTTCCATAACTATGATGAATAAAAAAAGAGAAATGTGGTCTCCTGGTCTAAGACCTCTAAAAAGGTGAAACTCATCAGTATGGCTCCCATTAATCAACATCGAAGATCTAGCATTAGAGCACAAGCCACGAATCCAGGCTCTCCATTTGTCACCAAAACCAAGAAACCCCATGACCTTATCCAAATACTCCCAACTCACAGAATCGTAAGCTTTTTCAAAATCAACTTTAAACATCATAAGATTTTTCTTTTTCTATTTAAACCACCTTACTAACTCATTAACCATCAACGGGCCATCAAGAATTTAACGGAACTAGAGAAAAGCCGATTGCTAAGACCCAATAATATCATGAAGAATAGGGGCCAACCTATTAGTCAACAAATTGCAATAATCTTAAATTGCAACCCAATAAGACTAATAGGCCGATAATCCTTGATACAAAGCGGATTATTAGATTTGGGGATCAAGGTAATAAAGGATGAATTACACCCCTTCGGAAGCACAGGTTGTTAAAAAAACTCTTGCACAAAAGCAATAACATCATCGGAAAGGATCTCCCAAAAATATCTGAGAAAACGAAAAGTAAAACCATCCGGACCAGGGGCACGATCAACACCACAATCCCAAACTGCATTTTTAATATCTTCAGTCGTGAACCCCAACTCAATAGAAGAAGCAACCCTCGAATCCTAAGACTTGAATCTAGGGCTTCGACGATCGAGACTAACACCAAGTAAAGGCTAAAACTTACCTGCATAAAAATCGAAAAAAGCCATCTTAATACTAGCAGGCTCCGAAATCCACTTCCCATCAATAGTAACCCCTTTAATCATCAACTGCCTTCTGCGTTTTTTCAATAATGCATGAAAGAACGCAAAATTCTCATCTCCCTCCACAACCCAAGTAGATTTAACCTTTTGAGCAACATCCAGAGATCGGACTTCTTCCAAATTCGCCAAATATCCAAGAATTCCTCTTCTTTCCCGAATATGGTCATCACTTTCTTCACCATCATCAATAAAGTTATCAATCTCTACAAATCGCCCCAACAACTGATTTGAAGAAAGATACACAGCTGACTTAGTCTCCGCATTCCAAGACCGAATCCTAGCGTTAATAAATTTAATGTAACAGCCCAGATTTCCAGGTATTTTTATGCTTTCAATTTTTGATGTTTGTGAGGGGACTTGGCGAGTTGGAGCTCAGACTCGCCGAGTAGGATCGCGATTCTGGACGCGGGTTTGCGCCTGGACTCGGTGAGTCCAAGGTATGGACTCGGCGAGTCCGTGCTGTTTAATGAAACCCTAATTTCTCGGGTTTGGGACCTATTTAAAGGGCCTTATGGCCGTCATTTGTGCTCACCAGTCCCTTGAGTGAAACCCTAATCGAGTGTGAGCATTTGGAGCAAAGTAGGAGGCCATTATTGATCTTGGAGGTGTCATCTTGCAAGGGAAAGGGAGGATCAGCTAAGGGAAAGCAAGAGGAGCCACTTTCTGAGAGTTTGGAGTCCAGAACATCGCTATTGTGGTAATATCTTCGAGCTATCCTCTTCTATGTTGATGTTTGCATTGATTTAGGGCTTATTGAGCCCTTTTGTGGCTAGATCTAGTGCTCCCTTGGTCCCTTAAGTGATTTAGACCATAGATCTGGACCCTTGGAGGTCCAGAGTGTCCCTTTGCCCAAGCTTTTTGTGAATCAATGGAGGTTTTGGATTGGAATCCTTATGCCTTAGGTCAAAATGCCATTTATGAGCCATGGGGTGTGTTATGAACACCAAGATAAGGACTTTACGTGATGAATCAGTCTAGGAAGGCCAGATCTATGAATTGTTGGAGCAGATTTGACCTTAGAAGCAAGTTGGAGTGGTTGCATGGCATGGACTCGTCGAGTCCGACGAACAGACTCGGCGAGTAGCTTGAAGATTGCCCTTAGATCGCCCAGTGAGTGGTCCAGTCGAGTCATAGGTTGACTCAGTGAGTCAGGTCGAGTTAGAGAGGGTTGACAGGTGGTCTGAGTTGAACTGGGACTCACCGAGTTGTTCTTGAGACCCGGCGAGTTGAGTCAGGGTGGCCCCGCAATTCTTCCAGGTGGAACTCGTCGAGTCAGGGGGAGTACTCGACGTGTCAAAAGGGAATCCTAGAGAGTTGGTGAAAACGTCTAGACTCGCCGAGTCGCCCTAGTGCACTCGCCGAGTCCGGTCAAAGTTGACCGTTGACCGTTGACCGTTGACTGTTGACCATTGACCAAGAGTTGACTAGTGTTGACTTAAAAAAGGGTAGTCAACCTTAGTGGTAAAAGTGTTAATAAGAGACATATGATGATATAGGGAGATTGTAGCTGGGAGGATCGAGCACGAGTGATTTCGGGATTTGCTAGCTATCGATATTCACGAGGTGAGTCTTCTCACTATACTGTACCCGGAAGGGTTTTGACTGTGTGACCGGAAGGTCGGATATGGTATGAGACGTATGTGCTATATGTGATAAGTTAATTGTTATATGCGCTATGTATGATATGCTTGATATGGGCCGGAAGGCATTATGTTATGGGCCGGAAGGCGAATATGTTATGGGCCGGAAGGCGTTGTAATGTGGACCTTAAGGTTGGCGTGGGTAGGACCGGAAGGTTTACCTAGCAGGGACGGAAGTCCCCTGAGACACATGGACCGGAAGGTCAGGGCCTGGAAAGGCGTATGTGCGTAAGTTGTATTTTGGGGAACTCACTAAGCATTTATGCTTACAGTTGTTGTGTATGTGTTTCAGGTACTAGCGAGGACCGTGGGAAGGCGCCGGCGTGATCTGTACACACTGATGGATGATTAATGATCATGGGATTTATATGATTTGTATTATGACATGATACGTTGGATATTTATGCCTTGTTTTGGATGAAAATACATTTTTAGAAATGAAAAATTTGTTTTAAAATTTCCGTTGTTACATTTAAGCTTGTTTTTGAAAACAACAAACTTACTCCAAGACGAGTCACTAACAAAATCAGCCATAACTCCTTTAACCACATCTGCAAAACCCTCCAATGAAAGCCAAGAATTGAAGAATTTAAAAGGAGAAGGCCCAAAATTAACCATATTAGAGTGAAGCAAGATAGGGCAACGATCCGACCATTTCCAATCCAACACCAAGACTTGAAGATGATCAAAACAATCATAAACCGCATTCGAGACCAAGAACTGATCAAGCTTACTAATTTTAGCACCTATGGCATCAAATCTAGTAAACCGCTTTCCAACCATAGGCACATTAATACGACCATCATATTCAATGAACCCGTTAAAGTACTGAGCAAAAGTAGAGCAAAAAATAGAACCGAGCCTTTCACTCGCCTCCCTAACCACATTGAAATCACCAAACAAGACATAGTTTCCCCCATTCCTTCTCATTAACGCCGAAAGATACCCCCAAAGATGTTGCTTTCCCACTAGATCTCGAGGAGCATAAATATTAACCATAAAACAATTAATATTAAACGGAATCCACAAGCCTCCCACAGTAACCACATTACTAGTACAAGTAACACTAGTTTTGGTTAACACATTTGTGTCCCACACAGAAAGAATACCACCCGGTCGACCCCGAGCACTACTACTAGCAAAACCGAATCTATAATTACCCCACATACTTTTGATCTTGAAAAGATCAACTTGCGTCATTCTCGTTTCTTGCGAACCCAAAAAAGAAACTCCAAACTGTAAACAAAGCGCCTTAACCCAATTTCTTTTTAAAAAAGAATGGTTCCACATATATTTAAAGAAAGGCACTTCATTGATCCACCTGTACCACGTCAATACTTGATAAAATCTTGTTAACCCGTTCCTTATTAGTCTCTATATCATACCCGATAAGGCCACCCATTTCAAAATATTTCTTCAACACATCTTCTATATCGTCAACAACTACCGGTACTTTCTTTCTAAGGATTTTAGAAGATCTATAAGACGTAGAAGATTGATGTCGTCTACAACCGAGAGGTTGTGATGGTGATTCAGCTACCCCCTCCCACTCCACATTATCTACCAAATAGGGTGAATCACCCTGCAACTCACTCTCCATATCCGTAGAAGGCTTCACCAGATTACATTTATTTTCAACGACACCTCTCGTGACAGAAACGTTTGGCAAACAAGAGCTCCTATCCACAACTCCATCATCTTTTCTTTTACTATTTGTTTGAAAAAATCTTCCTTTTCTATCAACAAATCCAAACCCTCTAACACCATTTGTAGGTGTATTATCCATGCTAAAAGAGTTCTCTTGCCCCTCATCAACCTTATCACCATTCTCTACATCGATAAAATCATTCACATCGTCATCAAAATAAGCAACTTCTGCCTAGGGATAAGATTTAGAACCGGAAAACCCGACCGGAACCGGAACCGTAACCGGAATATATAGAACTGGTTCCGGTTCTGGGTTTAAAAATTGTCTTTATTCGGGTTCCGGGTAATTCGGGTTTGGGTCCTTCGGGTCCAGGTAAACCGGGTCTAAAAACCGGAACCACTTTTAGGTCTGGAACCGGTGTTTGTGAAATGTTTAAAAGATGCATATCTCATTCGTTTCAACTCCGATTGACATGAGGTTTTTTCCAACATGTAGTTTAGAGTTTGTGCATGATTTTAGACTATAAATTTGCCATTTTTAGTTTTATATTCATTGAACTACAGTTCTCCAAAGTCAAGATATCAAAGCTGAAAGTTTTTAGTTTTTCAATTTTTTTGTATTCGGTGAAAGTTTTAAAACATGTATATCTAATTCGTTTGAAGTCGGATTGACATCTGGTTTTTTCCAACTTGTAGTTTACATTTTGTACATGAGTTTAAACTATAATTTCGTCATTTATTGTTTAATATTCAATGATTTACAGTCCTCCGAAGTCGGGATATCAAAACTGAAAATTTTCAACTTTTCAACTATTTGTTTTTGTACTTTGTATTCTGTGAAAATGTTAACACATGTATATCTCATTCGTTAAAAGTCGGATTTATATGAGGTTTATTCCAAAGTGTATTTTAGAGTTTGTACATGATTTTAGACTATAATTTTGTTAATTTTGGTTTCATATGCAATGAGTTACAGTCCCCCTAAGTCGGGATATCAATATGAAAATTTTCAAAGTTCAACCGCTAAGTAGTAAGTAATTACCAAAACAATCCGGTTTTTCCGGTTTTAAACCCAGTTTATCTGGTTCCAACCTACCCACTTTGATGTTTCCAGGTTTTTCGGTTCTAGACCCACTTTACTCGGTACCGTACCCGGAACCGAACCGGAACCGATTCCTATATACCGGTCCGGTTTCTGGTTCTAAAAAAGTCCGTTAACCGGTTCCGGGTTTTTTGGGTCCGGCTCCATCTGGTCCGGGGTTGGACCCACTTTCATCCCTAATTCTGCCTCTCCCCCTGACAGGTCCAAAATATCCGACCCTATTTCTCCCTCCTCCATAATATTCGGTTCCCAATTTGAAATTCCAGGCACCACCACCCCATATTCTACACCTTGAGCAACCACTTTAATCATATCTTGGATTAAAAAAAGGTTTCCTAGTCTTAATACACACACGTTTAACCGCTAAAGGAGCGTCCTCATCCTCTTCAATAAAACAAACCTCACCCCACATAGAAGCCGACTTTTTAACCGCAACATCATTCCAAGCACAACATGCTAAACCCACCAACTCCAACAAAATAACACGTCTTTAACAAAAAAAACCATTTATGACCGGTCTAAAAACTGAGAAATAAGCCTTGACCGCGTCAGATTTCTTAAACTGTGTACATGCGGCTTCCGATACAAAAGAAATAGAGACCCAATCACTAGCAACATACTTAATGACAATTTCCGGAAAACCTTCTTCTTTCAAGAGAATACCCAGCTTCGGGATCATTCTAATATCCCGTAGCTTGCCAAAAACTGATACTATCGATGACAACGGGTTATAGATTTCATGTCCTTGTAAAATACATTCAGGAACCAAGCCTTTGTTAGGTTTCACAGCCCCCTGACCTTTTAAGACATTTGCATAGGAACTAGAATGTGCAACAACATGCATATTCATCTTCTTGACCTGCTCAACAGAATTATGAGAAGCAATCTTCTCTTTTTTATTTGATACTCCCTTATTATTAACTATCGACTAAACCAAGCCACAAAAGCAAATAAATGATATGATCCCATCTAAATCTCTCTAAGTTTTCGTTCTAGCAATAGATCATCTATAACTTTAATAAATCAAACAAATGCGAACCGCTTACCAAGTTTTGATAGTTTCCTGGCAACATAAACATCAACCACCTGCCCAACCTTATCACAAGCCTCCCATAAGGTCTTGATATTTGCTTTTGGATGGAAATTAGTCACAAAGAATGGTGTGGATATACTCTCAATCCTTCTGTGATTCATTAAGGCTGATTGCGACTGATGCCACTACTCATTACCAACCATCGAGACTCATCAATAAAAACTGATAAAGACGAAAAGAAAAGGAAGAGAAATCAATGGCGTTTAAACCCACCAGAACCAACAACGCTCACGTCCGAAGTCACCGGAGACGCAAGGGTTTTTTAGATTGGCTCCTTGTGCCACATCATTTTTTATAATTTTATTAAATTAGAGAGTGTAAAATAGAATAAAACATAACCTATTTTTAATTTAACAAACTAATAATAAATACATGGTAATAAATAAACGATGTAACAACTCGTATTTTTCATAAAACATGTTATATAAAATTCTAGAAAATATTAGAGTAATTCACATTATTTACAAAACCAGTGTTTGAAAAACCATTCCAAAAGTAACTCCAAAACGAGTACGGGTGTACCACTCTATATATTAACCACAATTCAAGCTACAAGAATAAAGTATAGCACAAAACACAATCCATGTTCTTGATGCTTCTATATCCACTATTTTTACGGCTTGCTACCAAACCTATAAACACATGGAAACAACATACATCATACATGTTGTCTGATGAATTATAACATAACATATCATGCATAACAGTATCTTCCACCGCATTGCATGTCATTGTCTAACTAGTCACATAAGCGATCACATGTGACTACTCTTACCAGTATACAATTAACTGGACTATAACATCTCTACAGTTTCCATGCAAAACTCTAAGAGATCCCATTCTAACTTATTACTCAATAACATACATGTGCACATAATGACATAAACCAACAATTCATTCCATAATCTCACTTGATCATAAAGACAACAACATATAATCAAATATACCATCTACGAAGATCATAATATACTATCATTCATTCATATATACATACTTTAACATCAAATCTATCTCGCAACATCATACTCTAATGTAAGTTATAACTCATATATTTGATGATAAGAACAACCTACTTGCAAAGCTTCATCAAATCTTATCTTAAAGGATTGCAAATCCTCTTCTTCAAATCCCTATGTCATCGATATATATTAAGCAATATGTCTGAAACAATTAACGCCTTAATAGAAAAACTCATATTTTGTATAAAATTCCAAGTTGCCAATATTTTACCCAAAACCTTATCAAACTACTCCAAAGAAGCTTTTTAACAGGATCTTAACATATAATAACCATTTCATGATTTTCCAATTTCTAGGATTTCAAACTCTAACGATCGAATCATGGATTTAATCATGAAATTTCCATGAAAATCATGTATTATGCTTCCCAAGACATAATTAAACATTACTAACAAGAGAAATATAAGTTTACTTCTTAATTTAGCTTATAGAGATGAAATTAACAAGAGTTTAAATTAACATAAAAAATAGAAGTTTACTTCTTAATTCAAGTGTATAATGACTAATATTTGAAATATCCTTTTAATCCCCTTGTTTCTATTTAATTTGGAGCATAAATCACCATAGGTTCATCCTCTTCATCCTTTGAAAACATGAGCATAGAAATAAAGGGAAAATAACCGAAGCTCTTACCATTTATGTGTTTTACATTGTCTGTACATACGCGTCATGTTATTATTATTACACCTCAAATTTTTGTAGACTACAACATCATATGTTTGAACACATTTTGATTTCATTTAACTGATGCATAGTAGGTTACCATTTCTTGTAATCGTAGTGTACAAAACCGGTTTACATCAAATGACTTTTACACATTACATAACTCTAAGATTATGCTTCATGTTATTCCACTCTATATGTTGTGCTATCTTCTTCAACGGCAATGTAAAACATCGTTCTACATCAATGTTACACGTCATGTTCTTGTATTTACTCTTCAGAATCTAAAATTTGTTCAGGTTTTTAAAAACACTCCAAAACTTTCATTTTTACTACCAAATCCCACATCCAACAACTTAATTTCAGTTCCAAATCATTTTGATGATTATATCAGCATTTTATCAACATAAATTTACAAGGTAATTATTGGGAGCTCATAATATTAATCAAAATGACCAAAATCCCTTTGTTACCACATTAATCTTTTAACAATACTAACATGCATATACTTATATTATCAACTGCAAACTAGGTCTTTCAATCTATCATCTCCTTCAAGAGATTTCGTCCTAAGAATACAACTTGATAAATTTGGGTATTCAGATTGATTTCTTCTTCGAGTTCCCATGTAACACCAAATCCTTTATGGTGTCGTGATTGGACTTTCACAAGTCTATTACTTTTATTCCAAAGAATTTTCTCCTTGTGGTCCAAATATTTCTCTGGTTTCTCTTAGTATTTTAGTTTTTTGTCTACTTCGATTTTTGCCAAGGGTACTTTTTGTGCTTCATCAAATACCATGAAGTTCATCTGGAAAAACATGATGATAAGAAATGGCTCCAATACTTAGAAATATGTGGATAGGTCCAATAAGCTAGGGACTCAACTTTCCTCTGTGTCCAAAGCGAATGATACCTTTTTACGAGGATATTTGAACATCACCATGTCTCCGACTTTAAACTCTATGGATTTTATGTGTTTATTGGCATATTGATTTTGACGTAGCTAATATAGTCACATATATTTATATATTTCTTTACTCTTTGTTTCCGTTTCTTCACTATTTTGAGTTTTACAAGAGACTTTTATCCAACCTTAGTCCAACAAGTAATAGTTCTACATGAGGTCCATACAATGTATCCTACAGTCCCTTGAATATATTAGAATGATAATTTTTCTTATTAGAGAATTCTATCATTGGTAGATGATCATCCCAGCTACCTCTAAAGTCCATAATAGAAGTACACAACTTTTTTTTTTTTGTCATTTTACGTGTGATAAGTTGTACTCATCAATATCATGGAACCCATTTATTATATACATATGCTAACCTCTATTGTCACATGTTTAGTTCCTTCTTACCAAATAGATATTTCAAGCTCTTGTGATAGGTAAATATTTGGTACTTCACCACGTAAATATAATGTTTCCAAATATTTAACGCAAACAACATCATGGCTAACTCCAAATCATGAGTTAGATACGTCTGTTATGTTGATTTCAATTATCTTGATGCATAATCCATTAATCGATACTTTTCAATTAACATCCATTAAAGACTGATTCTTGAAGCATCACTATAGATAACAAAAGTCTTGTTATCTATATATTCAAACAAGGCTTCTTTGAGATGCTGAAACGACATTTGTTATGCCTCCGACCTGTTAAATTTTTCAATATTTCTCGTCAATTAGTCGATGGTGCCTCCATGCTCAACAAGTTTTCTACAAAGCGTCGATAATAACACCCCAACCCTAGAAAACCAAGTATTTAAGAAGCAATTTTCAAGGGTTCCCACTTCATCACTACTTTGTTTTTTGCAGGATCATCTTTAACACCTTTGTCATCAATAAAGTGTTCGAGAAGTTGAACTTCTCTCAACAAAAATTCAGCTTGGTAAATTTTGCATATAATATCTCGTTTCGAAGGAGTACCGATACTTGCTATAAGTGGATTTGGTGTTCTTCATGGATTCTTGAATAAATGTGGATATCATTAATGAAGATGATGACAAACTTACAAAAATGGATGAAAAACACACAATTCATAAGATCAATAAGAATGATGGGAGTATTTATTTAATCTAAACGACATTACTAAGGATTTTTATGGGTTGTAACATGTACAAAATGTAGTCTTTCGAATTTAGAATCTCGCACACTTCAGTGCACTTCACATGATGATACCTCAACCAAATATCTATTTTAGAGAAAAAAATGCTCCATGAAGTTGATCGAATAAATCATTGATTTTCGCCAAAGGATATTGGTTATTTATCATGACTTTTTAAAGCTCACAATAATCAACACACGTATGCAATGAATTGTACTTCTTTTTCACAAATAGAATACACCGCCACAATAATGAACTGGGTCGAATAAAATCACGGTCCAATAATTCTTTCAATTGCATCGTCAATTATTTCATCTCCAACGATAAGAAACAAGGTTAATTAGAAACACTAGTAGCTACTAGCACAAGATAAATGACAAACTCCATTTTTCGGTCAAGCAGCAATCCCGATAACTCATTCGCAAATACCTTAGGAAATTCTTTTACAACCTCAACATCAACAACATTGTATTTATTCATTTTAGTTTATGCCTTACACACAATGTATAATATGACCCTTTATTTAGGTTATTCTGTGTTTTAGACATACATATTACAATGATCTCTTTGTAAAATTATTCATCTGGCAAAACAATTTGGGATGCGTATGATGCTTCAGTAACCAAAATATATTTATTACAAATTATTTGACAGTTATTTGTGGCTAACTAATCCATACCAATAATAACATCGAATTCCCTAGCAGTGATTGGTTTAAGATTGATACGCAAAATGGTCCCATTAATCTTCGGCTGACACCCATGAAATCAACATATGGTTCCTTGATCTAACCATGGTACACCCTTTGAAGTTTCCCACATTTATTTTCTTTACTCTTCTTTGTATCATATAGGGATTGAGATCATAAAAACAATGGATTTCTCATATTTCATCCCTACTTTATTTCCCATTTTGGCGGATCACTACGCTGTTCTACTCCTTTTCTGACTCTTGGAGTTTAACTCATTTTCTTGATGTTTTTTTGTGACAACCCGAAATTTCTAGTCTGTACAACCCTTCACTTCAATAGAAGTCAGAACAGTTTATGCAAACTTTCAAGATTTTTGGAATAAGTTTGAGTATGTTAGGATTAACCCTTTAGGAGATATCAGGAGAGAGGATGCCCTAGGGTTTATTGTGTAACAATAAAGTTCCAAAAACTTCAAAAGTTTGGAGTTTACAGCCCAAATGGTATTTGGACCGTAAACACTCGTGGTATATATATATGACACTTAGCCATTTAGATCACTTTTTCACCATTTCAAAGTTGGAACTCAAATACTCTCAAGTAGCATCCAACTTTTCCTTCTAGATCTTCAACCTAGTAAGTGTTTGTAACCCTTTTAAGTTAGTATATCACTTAATCTAGTGTTTGAACACACTTCCATCTGTAAAAATGTTCCAAAAGGTTAGATCTTCAAGTTTCACCAAGAACATACACTAGTGTTCTTGGCCTTTTGGTACCATTTCAAGCCTCTATCTTGTAAGTACTTCTATCCTAGAGTCTTTTAAGGATTGATACACTTCTTTACATCAAGAAAACACCCAAGAAAGTAAAGATCAAAGGTGGTTACGGTCCAAGATGTTCTTGGACCATAAACCCTAAAAAGTGTGCTAAAGTGGCCCTAGTCCATTCTCAAGCTTTGGAAACTAGTTTAGACCCCTTCCTTGATGTGTTTAGGACTTGAAAACATCAAAATACCATAATACATAAGGGTTTACGGTAGTAAACCCAAAAGGAATTGGTGTTAGGGCCGTAAAATCCTCAAAGGAGGGAAATCGTGCCCTGATCTCTTCCAAAGGCTTAACCATCAAGTAGAAATGCTTCTAAAGGACTTGTAGAGCTTCAAAACTCAAAGTGGTAAAAGAAGCATGAGTTTATGGCCGTAAACTCATGGGTTTACGACCATAAACTCAATGAGTTATGGTCATAAAACCGTAAACTCATGTAGAGGGTCCTTTTGAAGCCTAAACTCAATTGCCAAGTCCTACAACCCTTAGATACAATCCTTAGGACTTATAGCACTTAGGTCAAGTGTTTTACATGTCTTAGGATGTCTAATAATGGTTAATTAGTTGTTTATATGACTAATTGATGACATATATGTATTATTATATGTTGATTAGGATCCTTGTTTGTGCTCAAGTCTTCACATGACTTTTAGCATCCTATACAGTCAATTCAGCCAAACCACTCACTACAGGTGAGTTCATACCCCCTTAATCAATATTTTAAATGTTTTTAAATGCTTTTATGGGGGGGGGGGGATACAAGTTGAATCATGCTAGTTATTATATCAATCACATGTGATTAATAAGTAGCATACAAATGGATTTACTACACTTTTAGCTGTTTTACCAAGCAGATTACTTCAAATAGCTTTCCAAAACATTTTTACTCGTTTAAAACTCTTTGTTAAACTGTCTTACATACTGAATATATATCTTTTCAAACCCTGTTGCAATTTTGTTTCAAAACAAAGGTTTTCCTTATACTTAAAACTGTTCTTATCAAATGAACTGTTTTCCAACCGTTTTAAAAACTGACATCAGGTCATCTTTTCTTACTTGCTAAACTTTTATAAGGTTTTACAAAACTTATTTTATACTTTTATATTGTCAATTGCATGCCTATATATGTATAGTTATATAAGTAATGTTTAAAGGACTTACGAAGGATATCTCGCTTTACCTCCTTTTCCTCGTTGCGATGTGGCTTTAGGGCATCAGTTATCCATCCGAAGGTCGTCTAAATACTAGTTATATATTATGTATACATATATAGACATAAAAGTTCTATCAGTCAAATCAATACCCTTGGGTAGCAAGGGTATACGTTCATGTTCATACGTACAGGTCATATTACTAGTAAACTACGATAGGCGTAGTTTAGGAAGTTACTAATACTATTACTAGAACGAAGAATCATACAATGAGTCAGTTCATTCATGAGTCAATACTTGCTAGATAGAGTGGGAACACACATTACAGCTAGTACACAAAGTACATTTCAATACTTTATAGATAGAGTAGGAACACACATTACAGCTAGTACACATAGTACATTTCAATACTTGCTAGATAGAGAGAAAACACACATTACAGCTAGTACACACAGTACATTTCAATACTTGCTAGATTGAGAGAGAACACACATTATAGCTAGTACACGTAGGAAATTACAATACATATAGGCTAGACAGAGGGAGAACATACAATGCAGCTAGCACATTCATTACATATACATTCATGCAGTTATGTGAGCCACTAAATGGGGCATGGCACTTCCTGCCATGGCCGTTTTTGTATTCAGAATCTCCTTAATTGGGGAGCGTATGAGTTTGCGTATAGATCTATACTGGATTGACTATCCTACACCTTGCTGCTCGCTACAGTGGGACTTGCAAGTCTACGGGTGCCAAATGTCATTTTTCTCCGACATTGTACATTGTCGCGTTCTATAGTCAGTAGCAGGATACAGGCCGATCACATGGTACTTTAAATTACAATTGGTTTAAGATAGTTAGTATAGTAGTAGTTACTTATTACAATACTACAGTATTATAATATTTTCCCATTACATCCACTTCGTGAACATTCACACGATGCACGGTAATGATACACACTCTTTCAAGAGACACACACAGATACTAGATGCCTTGGTAGAAGGCTACTTTTAGTAGGAAACATAGGGTTTTCTAGGAGGTTCAAAACTTTTACATACTTACACTTCACATACTTACAAATACTTTCTTACAAATTCAAACACTAAAATACTTATGATCTCATTAGCTTTAAAGTTGATACTCTCTTTCAAAATAACTTGTATTCTCAGGTCAACAGTAGACAGGTACCGATGCAAGGTTTAGAGAAGATGGAGCTCGTTCAAGACGCATCTTTCATTTTAATTTATACTTTAGTGTCTATTAGACATATAGAACACTTGTATTAAAATTATATTATTAATGCAATGGATGATGTTGCTTGTTTACTACTATTCATTGTTGTGATATTGTACATGGCGTCCTCCGCCCCAGAACGTTTCCGTCGTTCCTGGTTTTGGGGTGTGACATTTTTCTACTCATACCTCTTGATTAAATGTGGTGAATTGAGATACTTGAAAAAATTATCATATTTGAGTTTTCAAACCCCACAAGAAAGGATCAATATTCCTTGCTTCAGTTCAACTTGGTGTTTTGCAAACTGTGCGTTTTACATTAAATCTAACGATGTACTATTGTACCAATTTTGTTGTTCCAAGTGCATAATTCATCTTAAGTTGTATCATCGCTATAACGGAACAATAATCTTACATAAATTTAATTTTAAACTGCTCCCACATTAGCATATGTACCAAGTTAGCTCAAAGAGTACCGCTAATCAATTTGCACCAAAAGTGGGTTTCTCATAAACTAGATTAGTGGCATATTCCACCTTGTCATCTTTGGCACATTTACTAGTATAAAATATCTTTTCTATATGTGTTAACCAAGTCATATCCATCAGCAGGTAATCAAATCCCAATAATTTAGTGTGTTTATAATCAATAAAGGTTGTATACGTAGACCATCCTTCCTTTTCTGAAGTAGTCTCTTTTGGGGCTCCTCCTCCTTCCATATTATTATCATTTTCTCTTTACCCTTCTACAATAAGAATTATGGGAGGTCGGTCGTGTACAAATTTTGATGCAACCTTTATTAATGGTCCAATACAAGTGGGCGATGTATCTTGAAGATCTCTCGCACTTTTGTTGCAATTCTTTCACAAAGATTCAACAAGTGCCCGGCCGGCTTTTCATATTCAGGTTGGCATACCGAACCTTCAGATCTAGTTTGACCTCCTCGAGAGCCACAACCACCCAAGTACTGTAGGTATTCACCATCTTAAAATGAAAAATAATCGGATTAACTTCATTTAGCGTATCATTATTAATGCAATAAACAACATATACCATCAATTCAAAGTTGGTATTAACTATACTAAGTCATACTCTAATGTTTGTGAAAACCACCTTAAACAAGGACAGTATTATATATCCTCTTATGGTTTAAGTTTAGGGATCTATACTACATATATCTATCTCACTTAAACCATTGCATTGATATTACTTTGTAACACCTGACAATTTAACATAAAGTACACCAAAAAAAAATTATATAATGAAAACACTTAGTGTACTTTCAAATTAAAATCACAGTTTACAAGTAGTTATCAATATACACAATCATAAAAGACATCCATGAATTCAAGCGGGGTTATTACAATATTTTGGAGCAAAAGGAAGAAACTATATATGCACTATCAAGTCTTCCAATCCTTAGTTGCATGCTTACTCCGATCGCTATTACTTGGTCTCCTAAAGAAATAGAACAAATAAAAGGTAAGCTCAGTAAACATAAGTAATACACAGTAAGCAGTTATATAACATTCCTCTTTTCAGTTTCAAGATTAGGCTTTTAGCTTTAGTAGCTATATTTAGCAAGAATATTTTGACTATATATGATCTTAGCTTTCAGCTTGTACAACATGATAGTTATATTGAACTATAATAATCTATGATAGTAGTAATATTTATATTTAGCAACAAATATTTACCAACAACAAAAATAGTTACATCCAACTATAACTATTTAAAACTATTTAATTGTTCCTTTTCAACTTCAATTAGATACACCAATTATATTCATCTGTTAGCCACACTCAATCGTTGTTCATCCAATATCAACAACTCATATACTTCAGTTATATATATCACATAGCTTGTTAGCATAACACATCTCATTCATAGAGGATGTAAGAGATTACTCAATTTAAAATGGATTAATTACTTTTGGCTCTAGTACTTGTAATCCCATTTTGGATCTTGCCTCCAAAGCTATTAGAATGACATACAAAACTTGAGTATTATAACTCTAGTCATCACCAATTTTATCAACTTGAATTAAAACTTTCATTAATTCATATTACTTAATTACATCCAAACCAAATATATTTCATAACTAAATGTACATATGTCTTAGACCATTAATACATAAGGTAAACACCATTAATTTTTTGTTTCCATATCATCAATTCAACTACCTCAGCTTATGGTAAAAGTCCTTTAAGCATTACTTAATTTCCCTAACCAAATTTAGGGTCAAATTTGATTATGATCCATCAAATAATCATCCACATATTTTAGTTCATTACGACATATGCTCCATATCACATTATCAAAACCTTCCATAAGTAGGGTTTATCACCACCTCTTTTATTTCATTAATCATCCATAGATTTTATACATATTGAGCATATACATATGATATCCACACCTCTATTCTTCTTTATATACCAAAGTATATAAAATACATGATTATATAACATCTAGGGTTTATAGATTTCAACTCTAATTCACATTATAGAGATGGAATTAATAAGAAAAATAGAAGCTTACTTATTAATTCAAGTGTATAATAACTAGTACTTGAAATCTCCTTTTAATCCTCCCGTTTCACTTTAAATTTGAGGATAAATCACTAGAGATTTGTCCTCTTTTGCCTTTGAAATTTGAGAATGGAAGCAGAGATAAAATAACTTACCCTGTTATGTTTTATATGTTTTACACTTTTGGTTCCTACACGTCAATTGATCTTTTTGTATATTGCGTTCTAGCTAAAATTTATGTGTTCTTATTATTATTTGTAGGGTTTTCGATATACTATAACATCAAAATTTTGGACACGTCATGTTCTTATCTAATGCATGCATAGTAGGTTACCATCTCCTGTAATAACAATATAAAACACCGCAAATGGTTTCTACGCGTTGTTAATTCTAATATTACGGGTCGCGTTCTCTTTCTTCCAGCCCAAACGTTTTACAAAGACATGTGTCATGTTATTCCAATCTATGGGTCATGTTCTAGAGAAGTACGTTTATGTCTTCTTTTATAGCAAAGTAGATCAACGTTGTACATTAAAATTATGTGGCGTATTCTTTAGCTTACACGTTGCATTCTAGCATTAGTTCAAAACTTAACAAACTCTCTCATATAAGATTTTATCAACATAAATTTGCAAAGTAATTGTTTGGAGCTCATAATAGTAATCCGAATGACCAAAATCCCTTATTACCATGTTAAGGTTTTAATAGTACTAATGAGAATTACAAACAATTTAACTCTAAAAGTAACACAGATGTACTTATATTATCAACTACAAAGTAGGTGCTATAGAGAAACTCGGATGTTAAACTGATTCTTAAAATAGAAACAAGCAACACATAAGTCATACATCAACTAAGACCACATGGGACACTTTTAAAGCAACACTCATCCATCAGTTTAACCAAGCATAAAAAAATAAAGAAAATGACGACGAAGATCTAGAACTTCCAATAACTAGATGATGAAATGTTTTTCGAGACATGAGATCGATATAAACAATTGCTCCGATGCTTCCCACAACACGATGTAAATGCCCACCAAGTGGTACAAACATTCTACAATGGTATAAATATGTGTACTTGACAATTCGTCGACTCATAAGGGCCAATAACAAAGAAGAACCTTGTTGATGATGGATTTTGAGCATTCTAACACTCCTACGGTGTACATGCAACCTTATAAACCTTGGATTTATGTTTTCTCTATTATACATGCAAATATTTGATATTCCAAGGTTTCATCCTAACTAGCATAATATGAAGCAACTATACTTCAAGAAACTAGTTAGATGACATACCTTTTGATGTAGCTTGAAGTCTTGAACTTTAAGAGCTTAGCCCCAATAGTGTAGAAGCCGCAAGTGGAATCACAAATCACCAAAACATCTTGGAAAACTTGAGAGAATAGTAAGCACACTAGAAATTGGCCCACTCTTGTTTACACACATACTAGTGCCATTTCATGTGCCAAAGATCTCTTTATATAGTATGGAGGATTAGGGTTACATTCATGTAAAACCTAATACCCATGACCTTTCATTTCCATAGGATCAATGGGTTAAAAACTCCATGGACTATCCATGCAAGCTTAGCCCAACCTAAATGAACTTGGCTCATTCCATATATATATACAAGAGTCCATATTTAATTAGTTCCTTTTGATCACTAAATTAATTCTTGATCAATACTAATAAATAATACGATTTTATATTAATATATTAGAACTTACTATATATTAATATAAATCATAAACATACTATTGTCAAAAGACTATCCATATAATTTGTTCCGGTGAAGTGCAACCCAAATGGACCATGCCAAATCGGGTCAAGTACATACCAATTATAGTTATGGACTTAGACACTAATCCAACAGTCTCCCACTTGGATATGTCAAACTATTATTGCGTATGACTCCAAAACCCAACTAGCAATCGTAGCTCTTAAAGCCGTTGTCGAACTCTGACCTTAGTCAATGACTTGTCCATTAGATAAGGGATCATATATTCCTCCATTCTAGATATCATATGGACTGAGACATGGATTATAATCATTATCTCTATCCATTTTCTGTTTCCCGATGTCCGATTTATGACGACCGACTAATTTGGACAAATCAAATCAGTCCAGACTTGGCCAAGCACTTCGGGGTGTCATCACTAAATCATCGAGGGCCCCACATATATCACTTTTATCCCTTTAAGGGTAATACAAATGAATAAAATTTAATTCATATGCTTGTTCTACTACTTTTTGAATCATACACAAAGGCACATTTTATAACATCGAGTTACCAATGCGTTTTCGTGAAATGGAGTTACCAATGCGTTTTCGTGCAATCGATGTATGCTTGTTCAACAACTCATATCTATAGGTTTGAAGAATATAAGGTATTATCATCTCATGGTCACTCGTGATAAAATCCATGAAGTGATTCAAATGAGCGTGGTTTGAATCCAATACTCAGAACTTATGAGCACTCATGAGTGTTGTAGCAACTCTTGCTATGTCCAACATCTTAGACATCTACCAACCAACTTCATGTCAGTCTTGATTCATATCTACTTCCAACATATGACCGACTGTGGATGGTTTGAATAACTTAGTCATTCGTGAAGAATGATCTAGTTGTTCTGGAAGTCAAAACATGCAATGAAACACAAGAATAATCGAATCCAATATGGTCTTAGAACTTATGAATATAAATAGAACACCTTTTATTTATCACCATATTGATTACACATTATTCACAGTATACTGTTTAAACTAGTCAACTTTATACTTCAATCAAAACACTAGTCATGCCATGCTCTAAACATCAACACTATGTTTATCCAAACAATAGTCATTCCATACACCAAGTATGCACACTAACTTTGTCTATGATCTCTACTTTGTGAAATAGATCGACTAAACATAATTCCAATGAGTCTCATTTCACAATCCCAAATCTTTACCGCAAATGCAAGAATTCCAAATTACTGCAATTTACTGAAATCTTTGATTTTAAACTTATATGTACTGATCCTCTATAATGATTATACACAAAGTTACAAAGTGTAACGCCTGTGTTTCTGGGCTTGTCATTAATGTTGATATAATAGTCTAGGTTAACCTTTGTAACCCGTTTTGAAATAATAGAAGTGTATTCTTTGAGTATTATGTGTTTTGTGCTTAATTGCTTAATTATGTGATTTGATTAATTAAGAATAAAATAAGCGTCAAAATTTAAGTGTAAAATAAACTTGATATCTTTGGAAAATGTTGTAGTAGTTGAAACGAGGTTTCCGAATATATAAAGAACGCCCAAATCTGACTTCGTATGAGGAAGTTATGATTTTCTGAAGTTTCGACTTAGCGGTATGCAGCCCGAATACTCGATTTAAGATCGAGCGGTTTTTAGCCGAAACAATCTAAACGAGAATTGAAGACCTCGTTGTTAGTAGCGAAACAATGAAAAGTTAGGCGAGAACGGACGTCAAACGAAGAAGTTATGTATTTATAACGAAGTTTTTCTATCCCGGCCTTCTAAAAATAAATAATAAAAATAAAGTCAAAATTAGCCGACGAAGTCTAAATGAAAGTTGTAGATCGTAGTCTCACCTACGCGTGGATATAAAGAACGTTGAAAACGGAGTTCGTATGAAGAAGATATGAATTTCCAAAGTTTATTAAATATTTAATATTTAAATTTAATTCCAAATCTTGGTATTATCTGAAGAGGAGTCATTGGACTCATCCGAAGTACGCCCAACGTACTGCTGTACGCCCAGCGTACAGCGAAGCGTGACGTCCCTCGCACTCGAGTTCTTCGGATGACGCATGCCATGACGATTCAGACGTGTACGCCCCTGCGTACTGCTGTACGCCCAGCGTACTCCGAGGCTCCAGCCTCCTATAAATAGGATGAGAGGGCAGCCGGCTCATTTTCTCTTTTCCTCTCTTCTCTCTCCCGTTTTGCATCGTTTTACATGCCAGAAGTATGCCGAAGCCCCGGTATTATTCCCGAGCCCCGAAGCAAGTGTCGAAGCCCCGAAGATCCTAGGAAGTGCGATTCCCGAGCCGAAGCTCTGCCCGCGAGAAGTTCGATTTTTGTGTAGATCTTCCAGATTTGGTGAGGATTACTACTTCTACAAGCCGTAGTGCTGTCCGATCATCTTCTGATCAAGTGAGTGTGTAGTTACTTTCTTCTAACGCATAATTATGAAGTATTTTATATGAAATACATGTTATGTGTATAATTTTGTTGTTATGTGTGTGAATGTATATTCACTCTCTTCTATCTTATAGATCTGAATTACTTTCTATGAAATACGTGTTATGTGGGTGTGCCTCATCTGTTATGTGGAATATATATATATTGATTGAACATGCTATATAGGTTTTAAACTATGTATGCAAATATATATTTTTATCTACTAATATGTTGGGTAGAACATGGGTAGATAGCTGGTGTGTAATAAACAGATGAGAGGCCTCGATGTTGTTGTCGTTGTTGATCTAGTTATTCAGCCGAGTATGGATAACGACCACAGACTCTTTCTAGACAGTCCTATGGAACGCTAGCAGGTTCATAACCTGTACGTGTTGTGAACAATGTGTTCACTCGTGTACTCTATCCCCCTCATGGTTGCCTTTAGGATATCTATTGTTGAGGAAACCCCTTAGCAGTAATGTCCGTCCCGATGAAAATCCTAGATTAGGTCCCTTGAGATACATGTTGTTTTAGGGACGTAAAGTGAGGATAACGGGAATGGGTAATCGGGTTATTGTTGGTTGGTGAAATTAAATATAATTTATTTATTGTGGGTTGAAAACCCTATATGCTCACCAGACTCCCAAGCCTGACCTACTCAGTTTTATTTGTATTACAGGAAGTGGCGCAAGGGCGTAAGATGGATGAATCATCGAGTTGTTTTGTTTACGAGTCTGTATATGTATATATTTGTTGAATGACTTGTAATGTTATCGTTTATGCTTTATGGTTTGTATCGGAACATGACATCCCGAGTTTTGATTATATAATGAAAATGCATCTCTTGATGAAATGCTTTGATAAATATTATTTTATCATGTTTTGTTTTGGGAACAAATTCTGGAACACTTTTAAATGAAAAATATTTACTCTGAAATTATTTTAAAAAGCATAAATGAAATCGGTCTTTTCTGGCCGTGATTTTGGGGATGTCACAGTTGGTATCAGAGCATTAGTTTAATCGAACTAGGAATTTGTAGGATTTGTAGACTTAAACTTAGAATGCTAAGTGGAATTTTGAGATGTGTGTCTGTTGGATTTTAGACACGAGCACTAGTTTATTTTTAGGAAAGTTGCCTAAAATGCTTTTATATGCTAAATGTTATATGTTGTCATATATGATATTATTTGTTCGGATCTACGGTTTGTTGCCAACCGGATCTGAAGGTTTATGTGTTTAGGATTCTAAGCGTATGTATACGATATTAGAACTAGCATGTAATCGTTTCGGAGTGATAAGGATGAAGTGAAATCTATCGTGAATAAGGATCAAATTTCACCTTATTCGGTGTGTAGATCAAAAATGGTGAGAACAAGGAGTGGCGTTGGAAACGCGGATGAAAACAGGAATCAACCGCCAGTGATTGAGCAAATACCTGTTGTAGCAGCAGCACCAGAACCAATAACAATGGCTGGGGTGCAAGCCATGATTCGGGCTATGCTAGCCGAACAAAGGTATGAGATGCGACAGATGTTGCATGATAATAGGGACGAACCTATCATACCTATTGAGGAACCCGAATTGATTCCCAAGCAATCGGAGGAAGGGAAAAATAGTCGCATTATGAGTCAAGTTGGGACTCAAAGAGAACAAAGGAACGATCCGAAAAGGAGAAACAACAAGGATGGGCGAATGTACAAGAACTTCTTGGGCGCCAAGCCGCCAAGTCTTTCTGGGAGCCCAAAGCCTGTTGAGATAATGGATTGGATCTCCAAAATGGAGATGGTATTTGAAAGTTGCGACTGTAGCAACAAACAAAAGACTGTCTTTGCAGTTAAGACAATTGAAGACTAGAGTATTGAGTTGGTGGAAGTTGTTGGCAGATACTATGCCACGAGGGGAAGCCCTAAAAATGTCATGGGAGGAGTTCTTGGAACAACTAAGGGTGCAGTATTGTTCAGAGATAGATCTGATTGATCTGAACAATGAGTTCCAAAACTTGAAGAAGGGGAGGATGAGCATAGACGACTATGCTACTGCATTCATTGAGAAAATGAAGTTATTTCCGTACCTAGTGCCAACAGAACTCTCCAAGATTGAGAGGTTTGCTAATGGACTGCCTGCCGACTTTGGTCCGACAGTCAAGATGGCAACTACTCTAAAAACAGTTGTTCGTGCAGCTAAGAATGTGGAGGCCCAGCAGAAGGAAAAGGGTCTGGAAAGGATAGAAGTTGGTGAAAACAGGATGTTCGATGGAACTTCAGGTTCCAACAAGAAAAACAAGTTCTCGAAGTCTGTTTCGAGGGGAAGTGGAGGCGAAGCGAAATGGTGCGACAAATGTAAGAAGAAGCATCATGGGAAATGTGAGGTAGTGGCCACATGCTACAAGTGTGGAAAGCCAGGGCACTATGCCAATGAATGCACCCTCTCTAAGAAGGTTTGCTATGGTTGTGGTGAGGAGGGACACATGTCGAGGGACTGCTCGAAGAAGAAGGAGGCAGCTAGACCTAACATTCCGCCAAAGCCAAAGGCGAGAGCATTCCAGATGACACTGGAAGCAGCTAAAGATGAAGCTGATGTCGCTTCAGGTACCTTTCTCGTAAACACATTGCCTGCCCAAATTTTATTTGATTCTGGAGCCAACTACTCCTTTATATCGCATGAATTTGGTAGAAAACTAGCTTTGCCTGTTGTTAGAATAGATAATGCCTTATTAGTCGAAGTTGCTAGTGGCAAGTTTGTACCTGTTAGCCATCGTAGAAAAACATCTTAATTGATCTGAATGGGAATAAGTTCCACGAGGAATTATTGCCTATCGAACTTAATGGTTTCGACATCGTGCTTGGAATGGATTGGCTTAGCGCCAATGATGCCGAAATTTTATGCAAGAAGAAGATAGTGAAAGTGAACCCGCTTGGGAAGGAATTGTTTATGGTGTATGGAGATAAATGCAGAGTAAATTATGGAATCATTTCTCTAATGAAAGCCAGAAAATGTTTGAACAAAGGGTGTACATCATACTTAGCATTCGTGATCGATGCTAATAAGGAAAAGAAGGTGATGCAGAATATTCCCGTTGTGTGTGATTTTCCGGAAGTATTTCCCGAAGATCTTCCTGGATTACCGCCTGATCGACAAGTGGAATTTTGTATTGACTTGTTGCCCGGAACAATGCCAATTGCAAAAGCACCTTATCGATTAGCACCTACGGAGATGAAGGAGTTGATGATGCAACTTCAGGAGTTATTGGACAAAGGTTTCATTAGACCTAGTTCATCACCCTGGGGAGCTCCGGTGTTATTTTTGAAGAAGAAAGATGGAAGTATGAGAATGTGAATTGATTACTGAGAGCTGAATAAGGCAACAAAAAAGAATAGATATCCGTTGCCGAGGATTGATGACCTGTTCGATCAACTACAAGGTTCAAGTTATTTTTCAAAGATCGACCTAAGGTTAGGATATCATCAGCTGAAAGTAAGAGAGCAGGATATAGAGAAGACTGCATTCCGAACACGATATGGACACTACGAGTTTTTGGTTATGTCGTTTGGACTAACCAATGCTCTAGCAGCATTCATGGATTTAATGAACAGGGTTTGTAACCCGTTCCTTGATAAATCTATGATAGTGTTCATAGATGACATTCTGATTTATTCAAAAAGCCAAGAGGAGCATGGCAGACACTTGCGAGAAGTGTTAGAAGTCTTGAAGAAGGAGAAGCTGTATGCTAGGTTCTCCAAATGTGATTTTTGGATTCGTGAAGTCCAATTCTTGGGTCACGTGGTCAACCAAGAAGGGATAATGGTTGATCTAGCGAAGATCGAAGCTGTGATGAAGTGGGAACAACCAAAAAGTCCCACGGAGATCCGAAAGTTCTTGGGATTAGCCAGATATTACCGAAGGTTTATCCAAGGCTTTTCTTCGATCGCTACTCCATTGACAGCTTTGACCCACAAAGGAGCTACTTATGCTTGGAATGATAAGCATAAAGAAGCATTCGAGAAGCTAAAGAAGAAACTATGCGAGGCACCGATACTTTCTCTACCCGATGGAGTTGAAGACTTCTCTGTTTATTACGATGCGTATGGGGTTGGATTGGGTTGTGTTTTGACTCAAAGAGAAAAGGTGCATATGCGTCTCAACAACTGAAAGAGCATGAAAAGAACTACCCGGCTCATGATTTGGAGTTGGCAACGGTAGTTTTCGCTCTGAAGATATGGAGGCATTACCTCTATGGCACAAAGTGCAAACTTTTCACTGATCATAAGAGTCTCCAATATCTCTTTTGTCAGAAGGAATTGAATATGAGGCAACGACGCTGGCTAGAATTACTTAAAGACTACGACTGCGAGATACTTTACCACCCCGGTAAGGCTAATGTTGTTGCTGATGCTCTCAGTCAGAAAGTCAATCTTGAAAGGAAAAGGCCAAGAGCATTGAAAATTGAAGTTGTCACGGCTATTTTGGAAAGTATAAAGAAAGCTCAAAGCAAAGCTTCTGAGAAGAATGACCGAAAGGAGGAACGTTTGGGCAAAACGTTGGTGTTCGGTGTAAACAGTCATGGACTGAAGGTGTTCCAAGATCGGATTTGGATACCTAAGACAGGAGGAGTCAGAGATCTTCTGATGGAAGAAGCTCACAAAACCATGTACTTGATTCATCCTGGTAGCACTAAAATGTATAGGGACCTAAAACCCTACTACTGGTGGCCGACGATGAAGCTTGATGTTGCAGAGTATGTGGCTGAGTGTGTGACTTGTGCGAGAGTAAAGACACAACATCAGAAACTGTACGGGAGTTTAGAAGAATTGTTTGTGCCTATGGGTAAGTGGGAAGACATTGCTATGGATTTTGTCTCTAAAATGCCCAGAACAAAGAATGGTCACGACATGATTTGGGTGGTCGTTGATCGAGTCACTAAGAGTGTGCATTTCATAGCAGCCAAGGAGAAATGGTTTATGGAAAAGCTTGCGAATTCTTACGTGAAGGAAATTGTGAGGCTTCACGGTGTTCCGTTAACGATTGTGTCGGATCGTGATAGCCGTTTCACCTCGAGGTTTTGCAAAAGTCTACAAGAGGAAATGGGTACCAAGTTGTGTTTAAGTACAGCTTACCATCCGCAGACTGATGGTCAGAGCGAACAGACGATACAAACGCTTGAAGATATGCTGAGAGCATGTACTCTAGAATTCCTAGGTAACTGGGATGAACATTTACCTTTGGTAGAATGTTTCTATAATAATAGTTTTCACTCGAGCATTAAGATGGCACCTTATCAAGCTTTGTATGGATAGAAGTGTCGTACGCCGTCTTGTTGGCTTGAGGCTAGGGAAAAGCAGTTTATGGGACCGGAGATGGTTCATCAAACTGCTGAAAAGTTGAAAATAATTAGGGAAAGAATGTTAGCAGCTCAAGATCGTCAAAAGAGTTATGCTGACAAAAAGCGAAGACCGATGACTTTTGAAGTTGGGGATTCAGTTTTGCTTAAAGTCTCGCCGTGGAAGGGACTTATAAGATTTGGTAAAAGAAGAAAATTAAGTCCAAGGTTTATTGGACCGTTTAAAGTTCTTCAGAGGATTGGGAACCAAGCTTACAAGCTCGAACTACCAAAAGAATTGAATGGAATTCATAACACTTTTCATGTGTGTTATTTGAGGAAGTTCACGGGGAAGTTCCCGACATGATTCCGCTTTCGGAGTTGAGAATCGATGAGAACAAAAGGTTGATTGAAGAACCAGAGGCAATTGTTGACCGAAAGACTAATAAGTTGCGACGCAAGATGGTCGATTTAGTGCTTGTCCGATGGAAACACACGAATGGGCCGAATCTCACCTGGGAAACGGAGAGTAACATGATGGGTCGCTACCCGCATTTGTTTGTTGATGTGTGATTCCGGGGACGGAATCATTCTAAGGTGAAGAGAATTGTAACGCCTGTGTTTCTGGGCTTGTCATTAATGTTGATATAATAGTCTAGGTTAACCTTTGTAACCCGTTTTGAAATAATAGAAATGTATTATTTGAGTATTATGTGTTTTGTGCTTAATTGCTTAATTATGTGATTTGATTAATTAAGAATAAAATGAGCGTCAAAATTTAAGTGTAAAATAAACTTGATATCTTTGGATAATGTTGTAGTAGTTGAAACGAGGTTTCCGAATATATAAAGAACGCCCAAATCTGACTTCGTATGAGGAAGTTATGATTTTCTGAAGTTTCGACTTAGCGGTATGCAGCCCGAATACTCGATTTGAGATCGAGCGGTTTTTAGCCGAAACAATCTAAACGAAAATTGAAGATCTCGTTGTTAGTAGCGAAACGATTAAAAGTTAGACGAGAACGGACGTCAAACGAAGAAGTTATGAATTTATAACGAAGTTTTTCTATCCCGGCCTTCTAAAAATAAATAATAAAAATAAATCAAAATTAGCCGACGGAGTCTAAACGAAAGTTGTAGATCGTAGTCTCACCTAAGCGTGGATATAAAGAATGTTGGAAACGGAGTTTGTATGAAGAAGATATGAATTTCGGAAGTTTATTAAATATTTAATATTTAAATTTAATTCCAAATCTTGGTATTATCCGAAGAGGAGTCATCGGACTCATCCGAAGTACGCCCAACGTACTGCTGTACGCCCAGTGTACAGCGAAGCGTGACGTCCCTCGCACTTGAGTTCTTCGGATGACGCATGCCATGACGATTCGGACGCGTACGCCCAGCGTACTCCGAGGCTCCAGCCTCCTATAAATAGGATGCGAGGGCAGCCGGCTCATTTGCTCTTTTCCTCCTTTCTCTCTCCCGTTTTGCATCGTTTTGCGTGCTAGAAGTACCCCGAAGCCCCGGTATTATTCCCGAGCCCCGAAGCAAGTTTCGAAGCCCCGAAGATCCCGGGAAGTGCGATTCTCGAGCCGAAGCTCTGCCCGCGAGAAGTTCGATTTTTGTGGAGATCTTCCAGATCTGCTGAGGATTACTACTTCTACAAGCCGTAGTGCTGTCCGATCATCTTCTGATCAAGTGAGTGTGTAGTTACTTTCTTCTAACGCATAATTATGAAGTATTTTATACGAAATATGTTTTATGTGTATAATTTTGTTGTTATGTGTGTGAATGTATATTCACTCTCTTCTATCTCATAGATCTGAATTACTTTCTATGAAATACGTGTTATGTGGGTGTGCCTCTGATGTGAATTGTTATCGAGAATTAAGATGTGAAACAATAGATTTGAATGATGAATGATAAAGAACACACAAAGTAAATAATAATCAGATCTCGTTTTATTAAGACTGATTACAGAATAAGCTGAAGAGTGTTTGTGTGTTTTCAATATCTACACCTACTTCAAGCCTACGTCCCTATTTATAGGGAACTTACAAAAAGTATACTAAGTCTAATACATTGAAACTTCGCATGCTGTGCTTCGCATTTAACATAGACTTAGTAAAATATATATAAAATGTGAATCATTACAAGACACTCTTCGACTTTTACAACTTAACACCTACATTCTCCCCCTTTGTAAACAGTCGATACAATTCAACCTAAAATCATTTGAATTGCAGAGTGAATTGTTCTTCGCACTTCTCCATACCAGGAGATCACCTTCTTCAAGTCCTTCTTGTCATCTTCGTTGTTTTTCTTGCAATTATTCATACGTACAATGAAGTGCGTATATTGCGAAGAATTGTATCTTTCGATTTCTGAAGCTTTGAACAAGAACTTCTTTGGTTTGCCCTTAGTGTCTCTTCCCGAAAACACCATTCCAAATGGTTTAAGGCAAATCTCACCCACAACATACTTCAACAATGCTGATTGTGACAAAGTATCTTCCCATGGAACCTTCACTTCTCTTCCAAGCACATTCGCCAACTCCTCATCAGTCAGTGCAAGACAATCGAAGTAGTTGTCGATCTAAGTCTTCACATGTGCGAACCCAACTTTGAAAACATCAGTCTCTGAGCCTTTAAGTTTGTTCTCTTCCATGTGCTTCAGAATCAAAGCTACTTGAATAAGATCATTGCAATTCATCAGTGGGAAGTCAGCAATAGTGAAGTCATATTGTTTGTTGTCTGCCCTGATGACATAATATCGAAAGTTCTGAAGCATGTCTTCGAACAAAACATCTTTCTTTATCGTGAGCACCTTCTTGATCTTCATCAGGGACCAGACTTCATCAGGATTCTTCGCAAGAACAGCATGAAATCTGATTTTCATGTGAGTGTAGTCATCTGGATTATCAAATTTCTCACTGATCTTGTACTGCGCTGTGATGAACATCATTTCGTTGATAGGGAAGTCCAGCTGACAGTGATCTGATTTCGCAATATTGTAACTTCGTTTTGGCTTTTTCTCGAACTCGTACATCTCCCTTGCTACTACTTTAGATTCTATCGTTTCGTAAGAGTAAAGCTTCGCAGGATCGCCTTTGTTTATTGAGGGAGGATCACCTGCACGTTGTCTCATTATGCTTTGGACCTGTCTCATCCTTTCTAGTTCAACTTCGGCATCAGCTTTTATCTCCTCTTTTGATTTTTCATAAAGGATGCCCTTTCCCTTCCCTGATACATCCTTCTGAGGTTGAGAACTCGAACCTCCTTCGTTTCCTCCAATAACAATTCCTTTAGAAATTGTTTTTGTGGTTATTGTTGTTGAAGAAATCGGTTTGGTAGGGATTGGAAGAGTTGCAACCAGTTGAATCGAAATAACTTTCCCCACTGATTTCGCATCAACTTCTTTACTTCGACTCTTCTCTCCCCCTTGCGCCCCTGTGAAAACAGGTGGAGCACCCGTCGGTAGTAAAGAACTAAAGTTTGATATCGGAGCTAGAGCCTTCTGAATAGCTTGTTCTAAAGTGTTAATCTTTAGAGACAAGAATTCTGGAGTAAGGATTTGTGAAGTAGAAGACTGCGAAACTGCGGATTTGAGTTACGTGACCAATTTGATCAGGATATCAAACTTCTCCATGGTGGCAGCCTTTTGATCATCAGCAACAGAAATGTTGTTGAGATTGTGTAGTTGAGATGAGATTTCCGCAACCTGCTTGTGAAGATCTTCCTGTCGTGTATTTACTGCTTGCAGATCCTTCGCAATGTCTGACTTCAACTCTTGAATTTTAAAGTTGACGTCTTCACGAACTTTCTTTACATCTTGGATAAAGAGAAGATGTCTTTCTTTTTTGCAGCTTTAATATCTTTAAGGGTAGTCGTGAAATTATTCCCTTGAGCTTGTACTCGGAGTTCTTTATTTTTATCAGACTGATCAACTTTCTCTAAAATGCATTTCTCAGCCCCTTTAATCATGATATCCACCTCCATTGTTGAAATCGAAGACATTCTCCCTGAATCGGCTTGTGATTGAATAATGGTCTTCAATTTTTGATTAAGAATTTTGAATTGTTTTCCTGTCATCAGCATATGATCAGGAATTTCTTCTTCATCAGAATCAAAAGAGATGTCCTCAAGAATACCACCAAAAGCACCTCCTTCGACTTCTGGATCCGACATTTGTTGCGAAGGTATAGGATTTTCAGGTGATTGGGATGGGAAAAGGGTGGTGAATGGGTTCTGAAGGGCATGGTTGAATATGGATGTAGTGGTGGTGATGGGTAGAGTGGGTGCAGAACTCGGGATAGGTGCCCCCGTATCAGATACGTTGACAACCGTATCCGAAATAGGTACCTCCTCATGAATTGATTTGGTAAGATCTATTTCGAGTAGTTGGGTTTGAGAAATAGGTGGTGAAATTTGTGAAGGTTGAGAAATAGGTAAAGGAACAGTTACCATGGTTGTGATAGGTAGAGAAATAGGTGGAGTTTCAGGGACAACTTCGTCATCTGATGATTCATTGTGAATCACCATCTTCCTCTTCTTTACCAGTGTGCATTGCATATTCTTCGCAACATCTTCCGCCCTTTGTCTTTTCTGCCCAGGAGAAACTGGTGCAGGAATATTGCGAATAGTAACTCCCTTACTACTCACCTCTGCCTTGCGAATTTGTTTTAACACTCCAGATTTGGAGGGTAAAACATCTTTCTTCACTTCTTCTTTTTGAACAGTTGGTGAAGGTGAACCCTTCGCAGGTTTCTTGCTCCCCTTCTTCTTCTTTGATGGAGAAGCAACATCAGGTAAGACACCCGACTGATCAGCCGTGTCAATGTTTCGCAAATACCTCACCAACACTTTCTGAGTAGGAGACACTTTGCGAAGCATCGCATCCGGAATGCGAGCTACCCTGGTGAATATGGCTTCATCATCTTCTACGAATTTTGGAAATTGGTAAAGTGAAAATTCAGCCACTTCGACATCTGCTTCGACCGGAATTGCTTCATTTTTGTAGATTTTCTACAAGATCAGACTCCAGTATCTAGCACATGAAATCCCCTTCTCCGAATTCGTGTTTTCAAGACTTTTGACGAATTCCTTCCACAGTTGAGTTGCGTAATCAACATTGATGTCATAGTATATACCCATTACCATGGCATACACTTCTACTCTTCCTCTGTCTAGACCAACAGATCTTCCTGTAAGACACCTGAGGAAAATTCCAAATAGAAAATTCTAAATACAGGGTAATCCATTTAAGAATGCACATTTAACATGCACTGGTGGTTGTTCAACATACACTGTTTCTTCGAGCTTTCCATTTAAGAATGCACATTTAACATCCATTTGATAAACATCAAAGTCTTTGTGAGCTGCATAGGCTAAAAATATGCGAACTGCTTCAAGTCTTGCAACAGGTGCAAATGTTTCTTCATAGTCAATGCCTTCTTGTTGCAAATAAACTTTTACCACTAATCTTGCTTTATTGCGAATAATATTGCCATCTTTGTCGGTTTTGTTTTTGAAAATCCATTTTAATCCAACAATTGAAACATCAGAGGGTTTAGAAACTAATCTCCAAACCTTGTTTAGTTCAAATTCTGCCAATTCAGATTGCATAGCAACAACCCAATCTGAGTGTTCCATAGCATTCTTGACAGTTTTTGGCTCTATTTTCGAAATAAAAACATTAAACATGCAAAGTTCTTGGTTTGCATTCAGTACCTCATTTTTCGCACGAAGTTGAGCTCTAGTCAACACACCTTCTTGTAGATTTCCAATTACCTGTTCTGTTGGATGATTTCTTGTCCATTTCTCGAGTGGTGGAAAATTTGGATCAAATTCTTATGGTGCATCTTCAAACATATCTTCATTGTCAGATCCTGCAACAGAAAAATTATCATTAACTGCATGAAATTCGTCATTATTATCAAGATTAATTGTCTCTGTTGCATCATGCTCCCCCTCAACATGATCTATATCTTGATATTCTTGCCGATTTTGTAAATGCTCCCCCTCAACTTGATGTTCTTGTTGATTTTGCGAATGCTCCCCCTCAACTTGATGTTCTAGTTGATTTTGCGAAGGCTCCCCCTCAACTTGATGTTCTTGTTCCTTGTGAATATCTGATGTTCTTTCACAAGTGATCGTTGATTCATTAGTATGTTTTGAAGATTCTGATGTTTGATTATCAGGAGCATTACTTTCTGCATCAATGGCCCTGTCAGGAATCCCAAAAATCAAGTCATAATCAAAATCATTGATTTCAGAATTATCAATTGAATTATGTGAATCTACAAGTATTGATTTATTCTCAAATTTACTATCAATCTGTTTAAGATAGTAATCATCAAATATTAAATTGAACGTTTCTTCAATTTGTCTTGTTCGTTTGTTTAGTACTCTGTATGCAACTGAATTCTGTGAATATCCTAAAAAGATGCCTTCATCAGCTTTAGCTTGAAACTTGGACAAATTATCTTTTAGATTCATGATAAAGCACCTGCAACCAAAAACATGGAAGAATTTTACATTAGGCTTCCGATTATTGATTATTTCATATGGAGTAACATTAAATCTTCGATGAATAAATGATCGATTTTGAGTAAAACATGCTGTGGACACAGCTTCTGCCCAAAGATATTGAGGTAGATTCGCATATGTCAACATTGTTCTGGCAGCTTCGCATAGAGATCGATTTCTTCTTTCAACTACACCATTTTGTTGTGGTGTATATGGTGATGAGAAATTATGCGAAATGCCTTTGTTTGTGAGAAAACTGTCAAGAGTTTGATTTTTAAACTCAGAACCATTATCACTTTTAATTTTTCGCACATTCTTCTTCAGAATAACTTCAATCTTTTTGATAAAATCAATCATCGTCTGAGCAACTTCAGATTTCAACCTGAGAAAAAACACCCACGTGAATATAGAGAAATCATCTACAACAACTAAAATATACCGCTTTTTGTTTATTGTTGCAATAGTTGATGGTCTACATAGATCAATGTGAAGAAGTTCTAATGGCTCTACTATTTTTGAATCTATCACAATCGGATGACCCTTTCGATGTTGTTTTCCTTGTTCGCAAGCTGCACACAAAGTATCATTATCAAATTTCAGTATTGGCAATTCTCGAACTAAATCTTCAGTTACAAGTTTATTTATATTTCGAAAATTCAAATGTGACAATCTTCTATGCCAAAGCCAACTAAGATCGTTTGATGCTTTTGATAGTAAACACACAGCTGGTTTTCCCATAATCGGCTTGATGTCCAGTGTAAACATATCACCATATCTTTTGGATTTGAGAAGTATTTCATTCGTCTTAACGTTTGAAATGATACTATCTTCTTCATTGAATACAACTTGATTTCCAGTACCCACAACAAGTTGTGATACACTTATCAAATTATGTTAAAGTCCTTCAACATATACCACTCTGTTGACTGTGAAGTTTCCATTTGTTACTTTCCCATATCCTTTCACCTGACACTTGTGATTATTTGCAAATTTGACAACTCCAGCATTTTCCAAGCTTCTGTAATCTCGCAAATTTTCTTTTCTTCCAGTCATGTGACGAGAGCAACCACTATCAATGTACCATTTCATGTCATATTGCTCGTCACATATCACCTGCATTTATTGAAAAAATTTAGGAACCCAAGACTTTTTGGGTCCATTATTAGTAGAGTGAAACAAATTTTTCGAATGTAAGAACCATGTTTTCACTTTGTTTGTAACTGAATCAATAATATCAACATCATCAGTTCTAGATTTTGAAATATAATCATTCAATAATTTTAGATTTCCATTGATTGTAATCTTATCCTTCACAACATTTGCATTTTTGATAACTGGTTTCCATTTTTGAACTGGAACTTGTGAATTATTAGATGATGTACTCTCAGTTGAAGAATTATTTGTATACTTCTCAAATTCACTTTTGATTTGTTCTTCTGAAAATTTTCCATTTTGATATTTCTGTGCTTTTCCTTCAAACCAATGATTGAATGTTCTAACATCAGATTTTCCTTTTATATATGAAACTTTGTTTGGTTTTGATATTGAAGGATTTGGAAAATTTGGTTGTTTTGGTGAAAATTTCTTTTTGTCTTGAGTTGAGTTCTTCAAACTTGATGATGTATTCGTGAATTTGCCAACAATGTGAAACTTTTGATTATTTGCAAATATTTGCGAATTCTCAAATTTTCGTGTGTTGTCATATTTGCGAACATATGGAACCTTGTCAACAGAGTTGATTTGTTTATGAAAACTTGATGATGGTCTTGAAATTTGCTCTTTTTCATCTTTTGATTTTTCATTAGACACAACTTGCCAGAATATTGCTTTTCTTGCTTTTGTTTTTGAAACATTATTTTCTGTTGAAAAATTTCCAACCATCAATTTGAATTCATGAGAATTTATTTTCACTTCAACCTTTGATTTTTCATCTTTTTCAAAAACTTTGTTTGAGTTTTCACCTTTAACCACCCATTTTTGTGTTGATTTTTGTTTTTGAAACACATAAGGATTTTTGGTTAAATTGTTTTCTTCTGTGCTTTGATTTGCGAAAAAACATTCAGTTGTGGACTTTTGATTATCTTTTTCAATCATTTTATTAAAAACAGGATGAACTTTCTCAGCATTTCCAATAGTGACAAAAATTTGATTTGGGAAAATTTTATTATCAGTACATACAAAATTTGGATATACCACAGTGTTGGTTTCCAAATAATGTGCGCCTTTATCATTTAAAATTTTATCAAATTCTTTTGTATCTTCAAACACTTGATCAACAACAACCCTTTGAGGTGTTTCAGTTGAAACTTTCGTTTCTTCTTTATTTACTTCTATGTCATCCGATTTCCAACTTTCAACTTCCACATTATCAAACATACAGTGTTGCGAAGTTGAAGATTTATTAATTTCATCCTCTACTATTGAATCAACTATTATTTCTTTACCTTTGATCTTAGATGTGATATTAATGATTGACAATTGAGAACAATCAACCTCTTCTTCCTCTTCTATCTCACTGATTTCACTCACATTATCAAAATTTTCATCAATATCAGCATAATTCAATTGTGAGACAAGCTTTGAATTTTCGGTTTTCTTTATGATTTTTACTTGTTCACTCTTTGTCAAACTTTCATTGACAATGTTAACCAATTCATCAGCATTCAGAAATTCATCAATTTTGAAAATACCATATGCATATCTATCATCAGGTATTTTGTCAAATTGAGCAATTGTGCTTTCGCAATCATAAGAAACAACATCAACTTTTTCACGTTCATACTCAAGAAAAGGTAAAAGTTTTCTATGTTGTTCTTTGCTAATATCAGAAGAGTGATGTAAAGCTGTTAATTTTGCATACAAGCGTTTTGCAGAATTACAATAGATGTTTCTCTGTGCTAGTAATAACCTAACATCATTAGTAAGATTATTCCTATCACAGTCTATATTTTTGACTTGCAATTCTAATTTTTCAACTCTGCTCTTCTTTATTTCTAACTCTCTTCGTGTCTCACTAAGTTGCACATTTAATTTCTTAGCTTCATTACTAGCAGACACAATAACAGAATCAAAATAAGCCACAATATCATCAAATGAAACAATTTCAGCGTCATAAGCAGAAAAAGGAATATTGAAAGATTCAAGAATTGTACGTACCTTGGTTGTCATGGGTGATTTGTCAGTGGATTTTGACACAAAGCATTTCCCTGATATTTTCTCTTCGCATTCCTCAAAGCTTGTGAACATTGCTCCATGTGTGGGATGCCTCATTTCTTCATCATCAGATCCTGAAGACCAGATCTGAGAAGATCCACTTTCTTCTTCAGTAGTTTCTCCTTTCGCAACCAAAGACACTCCTTTGGTCTTTGCACGTAACTCTTCAATCTTCTCAGAATAGTATGCCTCATCTTTGACTTTTTCTTTCTTCTCTTCTCTCTTTCGCAACATGCAGTCAGCTGCGAAGTGGTTCGCACCATTACAATAATGACAATAGATTCCTGAATCACCTTTCAACTTTTTCTCTTCTTTCTCATTTTTCGGTTTTTCCTCTATTTTCTCCATCTTCTTCCTCTCATCCCCTCCAGTCCTTGTGGTAACATTCTTCTCATCATTCATCTTCCCTTTTGGATTAAAAGGCTTTTTGAAAAACTTTTTAACTCTATTGTTTGAATATAATGCCACAGCTTCATCATCAGAATTTATCAAAAATCCTTCATCATCTGATCCATCTTTTTCATCATTTTCAAATACCTTTGAAACTAGAGCCAGAGGACCACCAATAACGAGTTTTGATTCTTTATACATTTCTGAAACCTCAGATTTATGTGTTTTCAGTTGATTGTAGAGATCATTCAATTTGGTTGAATCAAAACTTTGTTGATTCTTAATCATCATGCTCACACTTCGCCATTCCTTGCGAAGTCCCATTATGAAAGTTAAATTGAACTCCATGATAGATCTAGTGATACCGTACCTATTGCAGCGAAACATAAGCTCATTCAGACGATCATAGTAACTTTCGAGAGTTTCAGTATCCTTCTGTCTGAATTCCTTCAGTTCAATCAGACATTGCTTCACAGAATTGATCTTCGTCTTTTCGCTACCTTGATACTTCTCTTTTAGAGTATTCCAGATGTCTTTTGCTATTTTACAACTACGAATGTAATTGGAAACCACAGGAGGAAGAGCACCTCTTAGTTCCCTCATGCATCTCTTTTCGTTATCCTTCAGACATTTTCGTTGATCTTCAATATCAGGAGATCCAGTGGATGAACCAATTTGTTGAACATTTGTAGGAGCTTGAACTGTTCCATCAATACAATTCCAAAGTTCTTCATCAATTCCATTTAAGTAATCTTCCATTCTATCAGCCCACTGATCATAGTATTCTGGAATCAACATCGGAATTTTGGTTGAAGAACCAAGCAAATGAGAGAAAGAAGTCATCGTGTTCATATTGAAGTTCGCCATTGATGAACAAACAAAAATTTCAGAAAACTTGAGAATTTGATGAATTTCAGAAATCGATCAAGTGAATTGATCACAAATCGCTAATCGAATACTCGATTTAACAATTCAAGTGCAGAATCAATTCAAATCTGAAGATCAAAAATGATTTTAAAAACCAAAATTGCGCGGAAAATTTTGAGTAAAATTTGTAACTCAAAAAGCAATTGATTCTTATACGAAAATCAGATCTAAGCAGTTTGAATCCTGCTCTGATACCAATTGATGTGAATTTTTATCGAGAATTAAGATGTGAAACAATAGATTTGAATGATGAATGATAAAGAACACACAAAGTAAATAATAATCAGATCTCGTTTTATTAAGACTGATTACAGAATAAGCTGAAGAGTGTTTATGTGTTTTCAATATCTACACCTACTTCAAGCCTACGTCCCTATTTATAGGGAACTTACAAAAAGTATACTTTGTCTAATACATTGAAACTTCGCATGCTGTGCTTCGCATTTAACATAGACTTGGTAAAATATATATAAAATGCGAATCATTACAAGACACTATTCGACTTTTACAACTTAACACCTACAACCTCATCTGTTATGTGGAATATATATATTGATTGAACATGCTATACAGGTTTTAAACTATGTATGAAAATATATATTTTTATCTACTAATATGTTGGGTAGAACATGGGTAGATAGTTGGTGTGTAATAAACAGATGAGAGGTCTTGATGTTGTTGTTGTTGTTGATCTAGTTATTCAGCCAAGTATGGATAACAACCACAGACTCTTTCTAGACAGTCCTGTGGAACGCTAGCAGGTTCATAACCTGTAGGTGTTGTGAACGATGTGTTCACCGGTGTACTCTATCCCCCTCATGGTTGCCTTTAGGATATCTATTGTTGAGGAAACCCGTTAGCAGTAATGTCCGTCCTGATGAAAATCCTAGATTAGGTCCCTTGAGATAGATGTTGTTTTAGGGACGTAAAGTGAGGATAACGGGAATGGGTAATCGGGTTATTGTTGGTTGTGAAATTAAATATAATTTATTTATTGTGGGTTGAAAACCCTATATGCTCACCAGGCTTCCAAGCCAGTCCCACTCAGTTTTATTTGTATTACAGGAAGTGGCACAAGGGCGTAAGATGGATGAATCATCGAGTTGTTTTGTTTACAAGTCTGTATATATATATATATATATATATATATATATATATATATATATATATATATATATATATATATATATATATATATATATATATATTTGTTGAATTACTTGTAATGTTATCGTTTATGCTTTATGGTCTGTATCGGAACATGACATCCCAAGTTTTGATTATATAATGCAAATGCATCTCTTGATGAAATGCATTGATAAATATTATTTTATCATGTTTTGTTTTGGGAACAAATTCCGCAACACTTTTAAATCCAAAGGATTTACTCTGAAATTATTTTAAAAAGCATAAATGAAATCGGTCTTTTCTGGCCGTGATTTTGGAGATGTCACACAAAGACTTGTCAACAGACATTACAGAGTATTCTAATGGAGATGAAATCCATGGAAATGAAGTCTCATATTCAAAGTACATTGTTTTGAACATCCTTCTTGCATTAAGTTTTTTAATCTTACACGGATTAAATAGTTTCCACCCATGGAGACATTTCCATATTCGCATTTTGACTATCACTTCTGAATAAGAGTTACCTCTTTTCAGAATATGTCAATATGGTCCTTCCAAAATTAACTCTATACTTCCAATATTCCTTGAGCAACCAATCTTTGGTAAACCTTAGATTGTCCTCGACAATTGCTTAATCACTTTAGTAATATCCAATTGTAGACTTCTCCCCTCTTAATGCCCTGAGCCATTTGGAAAATTTAGAAAGGATGCATATCATAATACATGTAATCGATCCTATATCTGAAGCATATGGGACCCGGTTCATGATGTCTCACATAAAGACATGATACTAGACCATTCTTTTGCTATAATATTTCTATTTCTATTTGCCATGTTCTAATAATTCAGATTATGAAAAGGGATGCCGTAATCCTAATCGAATTTTAGAACGTAAATAATGTTCCCATATATAGAATTTCCTTATGTTGAACCATTCCAACATAACATCCATATATATACTTGACTAAATTTGATTAAAATCTCAATCTATGCTTTTAGAGTTGAAATGAAGTAAAATTTCCTCTCCCACTGGCTTTGATATGTACAAAAAAATCAGCTAGACTTCTAGAAATCAATATATACTTTATTGACTTTCTTACCAAAGTTCAGACTTCTGATATGAAATGTTTTGATAAAACTTTATCAAAATCATACACCTTTCCTTAGATAGCACACATATGTGTCTAAACAATTTCAGAACTATGAAAAAGGATGTCGTAATCATAGTCTCAACTGTTTAGATCTTTGCGATTCCTCACAAGTCCATGTTAGTGTGCCCGTTAACCACACATGCTCCACTAACAACTTTGAGAATGCAAATATCACAATTGCTATCTACTTAAAACCTACTTAGTGAAAGTGTTTCCTCACCATAATTTTCATGATTCGGAGAGAAAACTTATGACACTTCGATTTTATGGTGTATGTGTTCCAATCATAATCTCAAGAAAAGGTTAGTGACAAATCCAAACTCATATGGATTGAACTTGTGCAGTCTTAACTTCTTGCCACCTTGCAGCACAAGAGCCTGCCATTGCTTCCAAGTCATTGTGCAACCAATTGAGAACTCTCATAACTCATATGCAAAGCCAACTTTAACTGGAATGGGCACAGAAATAGGAATATGTCAACACGATAGGTTATAAACCTCAAGTCGTGAGCTAGTGAAAAACTACAGGTTTTATTCTTGATTAGATCTTGAAATTCTTTCAGGATCTTTTAGACTTCCACTGTCCTCTTGACATATAAGACTCTCTTGCCAAGACCCATTATTTGACAAACAAATATTCAAGAGATAGTACTGAGTCTTATTAAGACAAACACTTCACAAAATTGGCCTAAGTTGTTCTCTGTATTATCTAAAACATCACAACTTACAATTTCAAATGTAAAGGAGTAGGACACATTTTACTCTTACATTTGAGAGGTGTTAATAAACCTTCTTTAAGATGTGTCACTCAAATTGCAATCTTGGAGTATGACTCTAAGACTTGTTTTGGAACGAAGCATGACTTATCTTCTTGATTTAACAATTTAAACAATTCACGATTCCTCTTCTTAGCCATAGGAATGCACTAAGATGTCCTTAGAGGACCAATTTTGATATGGTTTCTTAATCATTAAGATGATCACAAAACATGATACTAAAGTAGTCTCCCATCTTTTCAGATTTGAGAAACTTTTATCTTTCTACCTAATTTGATTCTTCCCATTCCTTCTGCCATACATCGAAACTTTTCCAATTGTTTCAAGATTATACTTAAACTGTAAAGTATAACCATATTTAGTAAACTTTAGTAAATCATGACGAATAGTCTTATCAATCTTTTGTGGTGGACTTGACCAATACACACGAATGTGTACTTGATCCCCTAGTCCTTCACTTGACTCACATATACATGTGAACAAGGAACTAGTCTTAATTTTCCAAAGATGAAAAATTCTCATTCATCATACGACATGCACGATTCCAAGTTGCTATCCAATTGAAACTTGGGTGATGAGAATCTTTGCTTATTTGGAAAATTTAGACACTACCACAAATGAAAGAATCAAATTCATATTTTCATTATTGCTAAAAATATACAAACACCAATTTTCCATAAATCCCATTGCCAGGAGATATAAAATAAAACAAAATTTTAGTTATTTATAAATGTGGAAAAACTTTTCCTTACAACGCAACTTTAAATGGAAGCTATGTTATTACATATTTCCTAGCAATCCATCATAACTCTTAAGTAGTAGCTCAAGAATCCGATCTTCGAACCATGCGATTGAAATCCATCTTTGCGATCAGATTCAACATATTATTCTTTTAAGCTTCCTTCCCTTAGCTTGATCCTGCCATACTTGAAATAGGACCTTAAGAGAGTTAGATAGTGGACTTACCTGAAGCAGTGTCAAAGTTTTTTACTTGACCTTCTTTTAGGTAGTTAGGGCAGCTTCGCAACCAATGCCCCTTTCTTTGGCAATAGAAACATATGGACCCTTTGGGAATGGTACACATAACTATCTCAGACTTAGCCTTTCTCTTTACCATTTGGTCAACCGAGTTGACTATGGCCGATCCGTTTCCATTGGGAAGAGAAAGCTTTTCTGGATATCCAATGTTACCAATTTCAGTGTCCATGGTATTTTGGGAAGATGATCTGCTAATCAAATTTGTTTTACCAGTGCTCCAAATCATTGCTGATTCAAAAGCACCAAGCAAATAGATAAGATCATTAAGGGTCATGTCATAGTCTGTTACATAGTAGTCCTTACAGAACTCACTATGTGACTTAGGAATTGATTATTCAACATCCAACTTCCTTAAGACTTTGACACCTAATTCTCCCGGCTTGTCAATATGTGACTTCATCTCCAAGACGTGAGCACACATAGACCTTGCTTGCTAATAGGGATTAAGTGACCCTGAACTTGTGGGTTAGGGAGAACAACTGGAGGAGGTGGAGGAAGACAAGTATGATTTCCATGAGATTTGGGAAGATCATAGCTGTCTGAACCAGACAACTACAATTGGAGAAAATCAAGTTTGTTGATTTAAGTCCTTAATATAACACCCAAAATGAAATATTATGGCTAGGACTCAACACAATATTTTATAACTTGGAAGAGGGATGCTGTAATCCAAGCTATAGAATATTTGAAGGTAGGCGAATGACGATTCACCAACTTCCACAATGAAAAACGAAATAATTTATTAGGTTTTAATTGGATTTGAAACTCCTAGATCTTTTGAGATTCATTGAACTTTTCAATGACATGTTTCAATCTCGATTGTGCCCTCTCAAGTTTTGTGACTGGGATGCCGAGGATCACAAAACAAGGTGTGAATAACAATGCAAATATACTTGGTACCCTTAATATTTATCACTTAATCGATGTGCCGGTTAACCACACACGCTCCACCGATCCTATGATAAACATTAAATTACCCTTTTCTTACCTTGTTATATCTAATTTAGTGTGCCGGTTAATCACACACGCTCCACTAATGACTTAAGCAAAATGCAAAGTGTAATTTCATCGGTTAGCACCAAATTCACATTTTCCTAACGTAACTAAGATTGGGAATTTATAAAAGGTTTAGTTACTTTATATTTATCATTATACTTATAATGAAAATTATAGTCTTTGTCCTACCCGTTCGGCTAATGACCCTCCACCAGTCAAGGAAGCGGTGGGTGAGAGTGGACACCCATTAAACTGCCATTTTTTAGGCAATAACCTTATACCCCCTTATAGATCGACTTCGTGAATGAGGCCTATTAATGGTAAGACTGACTTGATCCTATGCATATATATATATATATATATATATATATATATATATATATATATATATATATATATATATATATATATTAACTTATAATAATATACATTATAAGGGTTGAATTTTAACTTTTAAAACTCTAGGATTTGGAATTAAAGTGTGTGTGAGACTTTAGAAATTTCAAAACATGAAGGCAAGTCTTGAACAATTCAAAAACTTTTGGTTTCCATAACTTATGAGTTTAATATGGTTTTTACGAAAAACTTTTCAAGTTCCATAACTTGAGGACAAGTTATGGAAGACACAAAAGACATTCTATGATGACATTAAAATTAGAGACTCTTCCATTTTCATAACCTTTGACTTTTAATGACACTTTAAAAGAAAAACTCTTCATTTTCTATAACTTGAGGACAAGTTATGGAGTTCATAAAAACCATTAAGATCAAAATACCAATTAACACAATAATCAAGTAATTTTTCTATAAACAAGATCAAATTCATAAGTGAGGATAATTCATATCAACAATTTTCAAGAACTTAACTAACCATATAAAAAAAAACAAGTCTTGAAACTTTAACAATTATCATTTATTTGAATGAGAATAAACATTACTATAACATCAAAATCAAGTTTTATGAACAAAAACACTTTGTGGTCATGATTCTAAACAGGCCAAAAAACTAAAAACAAATCACTGAACAATCACCACCTCGTGGTAAATTTTACCACCTCGTGGTGAACTGGAAGATTCCAAAAAAAAAACATTTTTTTCTTGCAAATAGCATCAAGTATATTTGAAAACAAGCCTAGGCCCTGACACCACTGATGAGTTTTGAGCATTCTAACACTCCTATGGTGTTATTGCAACCCTACAAACCTTGGATCTATGTTTTCTCTATTATACATGAAAATATTTTATATTCCAAGGTTTCATCCTAACTAGCATAATATGAAGCAACTATACTACATGAAACTAGTTAGATGACATACCTTTTGACGTAGCTAAAAGTATTGAACATTAAGAGCTTAGCCCCAATAGTGTGGAAGCCTCAAGTGGAATCACAAATCACTAAAACACTTTGGAAAACTTTAGAGAATAGTTAGCACACTAGAAATTGGCCCACTCTTGTTTACACACACACTAGTGCCATTTCATGTGCCAAAGAGCTCTTTATATAGTATGGAGGGTTAGGGTTACATTCATGTACACCCTAATATCCATGACCTTTCATTTCCATAGGATCCATGGGTTAAAAACTCCATGGACCATCCATGCAAGCTTAGCCCAACCTAAATGAACTTGGCCCATTCCATATCTATACAAGAGTCCATATTTAAATACTTCCTTTTGATCACTAAATTAATTCTAAATTAATTCTTGATCAATACTAATTAAATTATATGATTTCATATTAATATATTAGAACTTATAATATATTAATATAAATCATAAACATACTATTCTCAAAAGACTATCCATATAAATTGTTCCGGTAAAGTGCAACCCAAATGGACCATGCCAAATCGGGTCAAGTACATACCAATTATAGTTATGGACTTAGACACTAATCCAACAGTTGATGGCCAAATAACAATAGAAGAGCTCACAAGAAACTCACATTAATGTCATTCTCCACGAGTAGCGTCTTTAAGAGGAAGATCAACCGATGACAACTCCGATAGCCTTGCAGCTCTAAGTGCAAAACTCGACAACTTAGGTCGATATATAAAGAAGATTAATAAAACGATCCATTACATAAAATTTGGATGTGATATTTGTAGCAGTCGTCACTTAACAAAAGATTGTGACATGGATAAGAATGACAATAAAAATCACAAGTTGGTTATTCCTCTAGGGACAAATATGAAGATTGGAGGCCTAAAAGAGAATGGAAGGCATATGAAGAGTATTAGAAAGAGAAAGTGAAAAAAATATCGACAATAAGACCAATGCTTTTTCTTAAAAGAGCAAGTGGTGTAAGAGAAAAAGCCAAACTGTGAAGATATATTGGCCCGATTCGCAGAGGCATTTGAGAAGAGGCATTTTGACACCAAATTTTCCTTAAGAAACTAACAAGCTTCCATATTGAAGATCAAAAATTAAGTTTGTTGACTATCTCATTAAATATACGAGCGTCTTCCAGGAAGATTGACTAGTAGCACAAAAATGAACCGAAAAGCACATGTCAAGGTCGTTACTACATGGTGTGGTATGGTTTATGAACCTTTATAAATGCTAAAAATTCATCTAGTGTCTAACAAACCAGAAGAGAATTAAAGAAATCATAAAAGGAAGAAATCAAGACCCTTCTCCTCATCATACATGATGCATAGACAGACCAGACGCGACACATTCAATAGGGTAGATTAAAAAACAAATTGTTGTTAAACCTTAACATCCGCCAATATTGTTTCCAAAAATACTGACCCAACAATAGCAAGAAGAAGAGTACACTAAATTGCTAGATCATATTAAAACACTTCAAATAAATGTTTTATTTTTTGAAGCTATGGCTAAAATGCCAAAATAAGCAATGTTGCTAAAAGATCTACTTACTGATGAGTCAAGAATTCAAGTAAGTTATGATTTTAGAAAGTAAATGAATGTGAAAGGTAAATAAATATGTTAAAGCTCTTGATTGTCTAGAAGTAGCAAGGTTACAAGATACAATATGAGTTCTGCGAAAAGAACATTTTTATAACCTATACAACACTAGTATTTATAGTACCCTCAACCATCAAAAAATGTATAGAGAGACTTCGACATATATGCTATCTAATATATATATATATATATATATATATATATATATATATATATATATATATATATATATATATATACGCACACACACACACACAATAGAGGTACGTAACCTTCCATATAGAGTACAAGACACTTTTGACATTAAGATCAAAAGACTTCAAGAGAGAATATCTTCACAACATCATATACGGGGCATTTTAATCACACACCTATAAGAACCTATAACAACCCATCAGTCAAAATGAACACGTGAAAAGACTGATACACAGTTTCCAAACATTCAAAATGAATGTTTATTGGATTATTTACATATACCTCACCTGAGATATATCAAACATTTAATTTAAGCCTTTACATTTTCTAATATTTATTATTAAGCCTTACAATTAATATATAAATTTATTTTTTTGTAATCTTAACGGTTATGTATTTTCCAACAACTTTTATTTAATTAAAATTCTATTATAATAAAATATTTTGTATTATTTATTAAGTCTTAATTACAATGTCCTTTAACATTTGTACTTTTAAAGTTATAGTTATTCACTAAAAATGTAATGATAAACAAACTGAATGTATATCCAAACATTCTAAATAGTTTGATAAAAAAAATCATTAATTTTTGTTAGAAAGGCGTAATTTTATTTAAAAATTAACAAAGAGCTAAAAAGACTCGTTACAATAAAATAGAAGCTAAACTTGGGTTTTAAAACAAAGAAAGTACAACACAACTTAGTTTTCCTACAACTAGTAGAAAAAAAATCTATCAACCACCACATTTAGATGATGGATTACCAATGTATAGTCGTTCCAAAAATAATGAAATTTATAAAATTCCAAACAAACAAAAAAAAACGTCATCACCATAGGCTCTAACGTCTTTCGTTGACTTCCAATCAACCTAATAGAATCCGACCACATATCTAGCATTTGAATAGTATGCGGGTCAGGAACGAATCTAATTATGATATATATATTTTTAACGGACAATTCAACTTTTAGCTTTGCAAAAACAAAAGTATTCCGTGCGATGCAGTTTCAATTCAATATATATTTTTAACATTTGTATTTTTTTAATTTAGAGTTATTATTAAGATGTAACTATAAGAGTAAACAAACCTAACATATATCCAAATGTTCACAAACTTTTTGATAAAAAACTTATTTATTTTCATTGATTTAATAAATGGACAAATCTAAATATGATTTTTGTTCATTTAAATAAGCAGACGAACACGAATATATATATATATATATATATATATATATATATATATATATATATATATATATATATATATATATATATATATATATATAGTAAAGATGTAAAAGTAATTTTTTTCAAAAAAAAAAACTGACAATCGAATATAGATGTAAATAAAAGGACTAAATATGTAATATTTCAAGAAATGCTTACGGTAATTTTGTTATTAATAAGGAAAATGGAAATCGAAAAAAAATCAGTCATATCATTAGGGTAATTATAGTTACGTAGGCGGTTTTGACTTTATGAAAGGTGGTTTTAGGTGCCAATATCAACACCCCTTCACTCTATATTCTCCCCTTTATTAAGAGTAGTCAACTATTCAAAAAATTGGTAGTGTCATTACTACTTCCATCAGCATCTTCCCGATCTCCAAATACCAACAAATCACATTCCTTATTTACTGGCTATCTCCATCAGTATTTTTCTTACACTTTGCCATTCTAAGCAAAATATATGTCAAGTTTGTTGTAGAATACATGTCTTTCAAATTAGTATAAATGAAGTTATTCTTTTGTTTTCTCTTCGCCTTCTTCCCTTGCAACACAACACTCAAACGCTTGAAGATTATTTGTCCATTATGATACCGTTTAAGACGAAAACCATCGAATGTAGGATTTGGATTCTTCCCAGACTTTTTGTAGGCTTTTGCAATGTTGACGTCAGTTAAGCCACGATGCGCACAGTAAAATTCAATGAAGTTCCTAACATAAGCATACCCTAAAATATATTCTCTCTTATCAATCACTTACTTATCATCATGGGTTTGGATAAGATATGTGAAAGCAATAACATCATTCAGATTCATGAAAAGGAATTTAGCAATGGTGAACTAAAAAAAAAATACTATGATCTGCCATGATTACTTTATATCTATAGTTTTGTAGGAGATTCTCAAACATGACATCCTTTGATATGCAAATCAGCTGCAAAATCCTCTTTAGAGAGTAAATCTCTTCTTCCTTCTTTCCAAGCACTGTTTGAAACCTCATTTTGACATACTTGAAGGTTTCATCTTCATGGAAATTATCAACTAACATGAATTGTAAAAAAGTGAACTATAGTGTTGAAAGGAAAATCAAGTTTCTCAATATCTGGTTCTTTCAATATCTTATTTTCCTTATCAGACAACTCAACCACCTTTCCTTTATATTTGCTTGTTATAGTTGTTGACTTGACTGTCGAAGAACCTTCTTCATTTGTAGTTAAGCTCTTCTTCGGTTATAACATAGACACATCAAATTCGACATTAGGAGTTACAACAAAGCTTGAAAATATAGTTGTTGCCAAAGTTTGAACTAGTTTGGTTGAAATAGGAATTCAAATAGATGGAGAAAATATCTTCCCAAAAACTTTTCCTTTATCTTCTCCTCCTATTTTTGACGAACAACCATTATGTCCCCCTTGTGACACTTGCGTAGCACATGGAGCATTCGTGGGAAGTTGCAAAAGCAAATCCAAAATTGGTGCAAGCTGTGACGTAAAAGAAGTTTCTATAAAAGATGTAGCCTTGGAAATATGGGCATCAAACATCGAAGATGTTGAGCTGTATGTATCCTTTGAGATTTGTTCTTGAAAAGTATTAATCTTTGCATCCTTTTTGTGTAGATCTTCTTTATATTTGAGATTAAAGACACGAATATCTTCAATTAAGATAATGGTCGCTGATAGAAAACTATAAAAATTCTTTTGTACACTAGAGAACAATCCATCATTATTTTTGACTTATGATGGAATTAGATCATAAACCTTTTGAATTTTGAATTGAGTTGACTCCTTGAAAGTGAATAAGCCTTTTCAATCAAATGATACCTTTCTGTTGCCACATTTTGTACTTTTGAAATATCGAACTTGAATGACTTCAAGTTATCATCTAGCTGATCATGAATATTAATTACAACTCATTTAAACATCACCTTGATCTTCGACTCTTCATACACCAATAACGTAGCCACGTCTTCTTTGCTGACAAATGAAGAAGTTTTGGCAGCAGAATCATTCATAAAATGTAACATCATGTTCTTCTTGTAATTTAGGATCTTGTACCGCTTTACGAACATTATAACTTCATCTTCAATATCCTCCTCAGCAGAATCAAAGATAAGAGCCTAAATATCAAACAATTCTTCATCATCATCCATGAAATGATAAGTGGATTGAGATGAAAACCAAGATGTAACAGGTTGATTAAGGACCCCAACACAAGTTTTTGAATGTAGTGGAATGGAAGTGGTTTGAAAAAATTATGTTTTAAGTGGTGATTGATTTTATCAAAAGCATAATGTCTTCGATATAAAGTTGGAATCATCAAATCGTTTGGAGAATTTACTTTTCGATTTCATCTGTTGATTCAATATTTCCGAATTTTATAATCGTTTTTCTTCAAACGGTGTTTTATATTGTACAATTATGCAATTGATATTCAATCAATTAGATTTGATTTCACATTAATTCAATTCTCTCATTCTTTTTAATCAAATTGATGGCAAACATCAATGTGAACATGATGATGAATACAAATCTTCTAGGATCTTCCACGAAAAATCCAAAGTTTCTTCCAGAGTACTACGATCAATAGGAAGATCATATGGAAGATTTTCTGACTAGAATTAATGAAGATTCATGGCGTCTAATTAAGGAGGATCCATTTCGTGTTTGCTTTATTGAAGCAGTTTGAATTGCTGCTCGAACTAAAAGCATAACTTCAACACGCTTGAAGAAAGAAGAAAATAACAAATGGTGCTTTTGTGAACTAAGAGGATCAGTTCCTCAATGGATTTACAACTTATTCGATGTTGTCAAATAGCACAAGAGATCTAGAATACTGTAAAAGAAAATTTTCAAGGAAATTAATCAACCAAAGGCTCAGTGATTTAATGCTTAACAGAGGTGTCCGAATTCAAGCAGAAAGAAAGGGAGTCCATTGAAGCCTCCTATGATCGACTCAATGATCTGATTTAGAAATGTTCAAGGTACAATGTTGTTCAATCTATTCTAGGGTTCAACATAACATTCATCCAAGGATTAAGGAAGGAATGGAAAAATAAATGTCTGATAATCAAAACTCAATAGAACTTTGATTCATACTCTTTGTCGAACTTTTACAAAATTATAAAAGAAAACAAAATTGGAGTCTAGGAAATCCCATATGAAAAGAACAAAATGAGTTTTGGTAGTCCTTTAGCTATTGTTTCTAAAACTGTTTTTAGGGATGCTTCTTGTGATGTCGACTACAGTGAAAGTGAAGAGGAATTGATTGTTAACTCTGATGATAAAGTTGTGGCTTATTATTCAAAAAAATAATGTCAATAAGTTTACATAAAGGTAAATAATGAAAACTTCAAAAATAACCCATTCTTGGAAAACAGCTTTTATGCCCAATTTTGGTGTTAAGAACAAGAAATATGGAAGCTCTGGTGAGAAGAAGTCATAGAAAAAACTTTAGTGGTGACTATGGATACGAATGCAATTATTCCAATGGTAAAAATATTTTCGCAAATCATTTCATGTTAAAGAACAAGAGGAGAAACATGAGAAAGTAAAGGATGAGGCACATTATACCGTGAAGATTGAAGAGATGAGGGAAATGTCAATGAACATGTCACCGGTGGTGAATGGTATGGAGGAAAGTGATGTCATTTATCAGATTTGGTCATCCAGATCAGATGATAAGGAGATGCGTCATATGACGGATGGTGTCAGATTTGCGAGTCATACTAGCGATGGTGTTGATCAGGAAAGTGTGAGTGAAGATATTGGGTCAAATATAAAAGGTTGGAGTGCTGATGGAGAGATTGTCAAAGGTCGAAGTTTTATGGTAACAACTTCTGAATCTCCAATGAATGAGAAGGAACGTGATCTCCTAATATCACTTAATATTTCTTCGAGTTCTTATAATTCAATTTTATTTGATATAGATGATGTTTATGCTTATTTGAATGATTTGCTGATTTATATGAGTAGTGATGTAGAGAAAACCAAAGTTGAGTTGTATGAAGCTAGGAATAAGATTGAAGAGAAAAACTCTAGGATAACGATTTTAATCTGAAGCTAAACAATGTCATAATAGATAGGGACTCTGTTACGATTGATAGTCTCTTATTAATCAAACACATAAACATTTATTGTAATACTTCGAAGTGTTTATATGGAAAACTCACCCTGTTATATCACTCTTCTGAGGTATGTAAGGAGCAACATAGGAAAACTTTTTCCTTTTATAACATTCAAAAAGAATTTGGTTGATGAAATTTCATTTAATTGTGAAAGTAGGGTTTCTATGTTTGATCATGCACCAAATGAATCGTATGCTTATGTTGTTGTTAATGTTGATGAATATTTGGATGTTGATAATTAGGTGAATATTGTTAATGATACTTTGAGCAAAAATGAACAAAACTGAATATTTGAGACAATGTTCTCATGAAATATTTGTTGATATTGAAGGTAACTCTGAAAATGTCAGTGAAATTGAAGAAGATGAATGTGCTGATTGTTTGAATATATCGTTCATTGTAACCATGATTTTAGTGAAACCCACAAAACAATACCCTTTAAGGAAGTGATGGTGAAAAAAAATTTGTTCGATATTTTTACCAAGGAATTGACGAAAGAAATTCTTAATGTTTCACTGTGCCTTTGTACGATGTTTATAATCTCATTTTCATTCTTTGGTGTGATCATAATGAAATTGACCGTTATTAAGTCATATCTTCCAAAAAAGATCCTGGTTTTCATTCATGAAATGAGATTTCACTTTAAACATTTTTCAATCCTTTAGTTACTTTAAAACCTTATTCATGATTACTTTTAGTTGATTATATTGATCATTTAAGGATTTTTATTCATATCCTTACGCTTATGTTAACTTTCAAATATGTTTGAAAATATAGCATACCTTTAATACCTATGAAAAGAGTCCATTCAATAGTTCTCTAATAAGTATTCGAGTGTAATTCATGGGAAACTACACAAGCACTTCGATATCATTCTTGATGTCGAAGGATGAGAATCTTTGCCAGAGATCATACTACTTTTATATCCAAGTACCTTTCATATCATGATTTTTGCAATTTTTTGTTAAACTTGATTCTATCTTTTCTTTGGATGAGACCCAACCTTAATTATTCTCAATATCGAAGTTTAGATATTGATCGAAACCAAACTAGTTAATGTTCGATGTTTGACGCAACATGATGTGATCATTGAGTACATGATATCAACTTACTTTTGCTTTATCTTTGTTCGATGGAAATCACTTATTACTATTACACTTGGCAGATAATGATGATTTCTCTTCGGTTACCTAGTTTACATGTAGCGATTTCTTATTGGCTATCGATTCGAATGCAAATTTGACGCCATATATATAGCGAATTGACGGTTCTAATTCATTTTTCCGCTCTCATGAAATTTTCTTAAGAACCCTAATTCTAAATTCTCTCGTGTTCTAGAAAAATACATTGACTGTTGTTTATCATGTATCACATTGATCAATTTCACACCATTGATGAAGAAACCTCCATTACACGGATGAAGATTCATCCGAACAACATCTAGTTCAACCCAAATATTAATGCCTACCTAGAGGCTCTTCAAATTCTTGTTTAGTGTTTGCACTAATTTGTTCTTCACCATGATTTATCTTCATCTTTTGCAATTCTGATGCAATTTCTATCGTTGGCTTGTTCTACAACAATCTACAACAACAATCATGAGGTAACCACATTTCAGATGGAACAGAAGGGGAAAAAGAATTTGTCTAAGAAGTAGTTTCCTCAAATTCTCAAATTGGATGCTGACGGTCCTTTTGAAGTTCCTTCTTCTGATCAAATACGCATGATACTTAATGAGATGGTTGAATAGAACAAAGTCAAAATCATATATGAAGAGTATGTTGAAATGTTTCAACATAGAATATTCTATATGGAAAATTATAGCAAGATAATAAACAGATATCAAATCCATATGAAGGATATAATGAATCGATTCCCATATTCTTTAAATATAGGATCGATTACTTATGCTATAATATTCACTTATTCTAATTTTTCAAATGCTCTGTGTACTTTGTGGAAAAGGACTAGAATTTTAACTAACTAGAGTTATTAAACAATCTGTCAAGAATATTCTGAGGATTACTGAAGATTGGTTGCTTGTGGACAGCTGGAATTATGTTATTGTTTTGGCAGGACCATAGTGACACGTTTTGGGTTGAGAAGATTCTTGGTCAGAATTGATGGTCATATGAGAACATAGAAATGGTTCCATAACAGGAGATGGGTATATGGAAATGTTTCTATAATAAGAACTAGTTATAAAATCTACATGTGTCGTGGAAACTTTAAAGAGAAGCGTTCAAGGAGTATACCTTGAATTTGACACTTCATAACCATGGAATTGTTTCTAGAAACAAGTTCCAATGGAACATTCTATAATATTAGAGGCTCAGTCTCTGTGAATTTAGAACCTCGAAAACACAAAAAGACAATGCATGCAAAGATGAAACTCCACTACATATTAGATAAGGATAAGAATTTGGAATTGTGAAATGAGCACCATTGGATTAATGTATAGTCGGTATGTTCATAAAGGAATGACCATTAAGAGGCATAATATGGATGTTGCTAACATGCAATGATTGATGTTATCTAATTCATGTGGTTAATTGATTAGAAGAAACAATACACAATGAATGAATTCATAATTGTTATGATGATTAAATAATGGGGACTTATTTATGATCAATGGGTATGCTACTATAGTTAATTAGTTTATTATTGTGTTTCACTTTGCAAGTTTTACTTCCTTGAGTAATTTAAATATTATTCAAAATTCCATAGTCATTTATACTTTTGGAAGTAAGTAGTGGTTTAAGACTATCATGAATCGATTATAGATTGTCCATAGATATTGTACATTACATACAGATTGCTGCATTATTCATGAGTACATGGAAATAGGGATTTTATGTATTGGAGAGACCCACGCTTAGAGATTACTTCATATATTTAATCATGAGTAATTCTATGACGATAATACCTTTTATTCTTCAAACGGAGATACATAAGTTCTAAGTTACAAGTCGGTTGTGCATTTGTATCATGAATACGAACCAGTAACATGATGTTATAAAACATAGTGTCGTGTATGATTTGGTAAGTAATGGTTATAGTTATATAGTCAAAGTTAACTTCTTCTTACCTTAATAGAAAAAACGATGTCTTTGGCCCCTCGATGATTTGAGTTGATCAATAAAAACGAGGTGCCTGGTCCGGACTAAATTGATGTCTTCAATTTTCTAGTCTAAATTGATCACAAATCAGGAAATCGGAAAACAAACAAATGAAAAGGAGTTTGATCATTTAATCCATAAACCTATTCATATGATATCTTGTAGAACGAAAGAATAGTGGGTCACTTATATTAGGGCCAACGTATGATTTGAATCAGATTTCGATAGTGGCTTGGGAAACACACTTTGATGTTTGGTACAAGGTTATACTTGCAATTGTAGCTATTGACTTATCCTAGTGGGAGACTGTTGTAATTAGAAGCAAAGTCCTTTTTTAGGTTGCCCTCATAACTAGAACTTTATTAGAATGGCATTTATAGAGGGAAGATGATTTATTAGATTATTATATGATTAATAAAACTAATGGAAATTATGGGGAAATGACTTTTTAATATATTATATAATTGATATATTAATTGGAAATAAACAGTTAATTTGTTAATTTATTATGTGTTATTAATAAACTAATATGAAATCAATTGTTAAAATAATTGATTTGTTAATTTATATGGTTAATAAATTAATATGAAATTATTTAGAATTGATTAATTATAAATCAGAATTAATCTGGAATTAATTTGGGATTAATTGTAATTAATTGAAGGTGTGAGGGGTAAATTGTAATTGTTTAATGGTTTTGTGAGCACTTTTAGGATTTCTGGTAGCCTCTTAGATGTTGATAAGCAATAGATTTGAATTGGAACTAAATCCATTGTTTAATTAATTCAAATATTGTTTTTCCTTCAAGTTACCTAAACTCTAAAGAGGATCCCTTGTGTATAAATTTTTGTGGTTACTCTTTCCAAGTAGCATATGAAAGAAATTTATACCTCTCATCCTCTCTTCTTAATTGTCTTCTAGTTCTAGGGAATGATTATGAGCCGTTAAAGGCATCATCCTTTTGGTGCAAGCTTTCCATGCTCTTCAAAGGAAGGATTGAATTGGTTTGCTTGCTACAAAAAATAAAAGGTATGTAAACCCTTAACCTAGATTTCTTAATTTTGAAAATTCTTTGGTTAATATTAGATTTTTTTATTCAAAGTATGTTTTCTTGAAAGTGTAAGACATAAATCCTTTTAGGTTGCATGTGCTTTTCTGAATTGTTAAGTGTTTTTTCTGTATTATGCATTGTGCTGTAACCTAATAAACCCATCAGTTTGGACTAGAAGGGTTGTCCTTTGAAAGGATTGACAAGAGAGTAAAGTTGTGAGTTTGTGGAGGAGGAGTAGGAGTAAAAATACCATTTCTAGACATCTAAAACAACAGATAAGATTTTAGTTAGTTGATTGTAACACCTCAACTTTTAGACCAACATTTTCAATTTTAAATTACCAAATCAAGATTTCACAACCATGTTATCAAATACATAATTATCCCAAAACAACCAGTATCATAATTATCAAAGTTCATTAACATGTCGCAGTAGTAAATCCCCCAACACGTGTATGTACAATCAAACCTTCACCTTCCCATGGTCCTGAGAAGTACCTGCCACATTAAAATCAATAACTATAACCACAAAGATTAGCGAGTTCCCCAAGATAACACATACAGCATAACATACAAAAATACTATGGCTTATTAGCAACCCTGATCACTATCAGCAATCCCGAAGAGCTAACAGCATGGCCAGTGGGTTATCACCAACCATTGTTAGCTATCAGCAACCCCGATCACATATAAATAGTTGAACATAGTCATCAAAGCCAAATCCAACTGGGCATCATAAATACAACTATCCTACTATACATGTAAGAGTAAGTGAGGAGACTTACCTGATACTGCCAACACGAAAACCTAGCACCCGAATTGCCAGATCTAGACTTTGCCTAGTCAACAAAATAATTAACCCTAATTAATAATTAAGGTTAAAACCTCACATGCAAGTCCAAATCCCACCGCTAAACCTTCTAAGGGGAAAATGACATTTTTTCCGTTCTCATGGTCTAAAGCCCTAAAAAATTGATCAAATGTCAAAGTCAATGAAAGTCAACACTCAATGCGTACGTTTAGCGTGTAACTCCCTATGTTGGGCATACAACAGGGTCACCATTCATCGGGGAAGGATCAGGCTATGTTGCATGTAGCTAGTAGTATGCCTGACGTACTTCATCAGTCCCTAATTCCACTAAGTTGGTGTCTTAATCCTTTATTACAACCAACCCCAGCATAGATATGACTAATTTAAGACCTTTTAATCCATCAAGTCATGAGATTTAAACCATTGCATAGCAAGGAAAGGCTCAAAGCATCACTTCATGTAACGCCCGTAGATCAGGGCTAGTCAATTTAGAGACGATAGGCGTCAAAAATGACTTTTTGATGGAACATTATCTAGAAGGATTAGTCTTAAATAAGTTGTAGTATATGTTACAAGGATTCCGTACATATAAAGAACGCCGAAATCCGAGTTATAACGAAGAAGTTATGACCTGTCGAAGTTTCGCGACAGAACCGGCACGACACAGCGCGACGTAAAAAGTGAATTTACGTTAGAGCAATATTTAGCCTTAGCAATCTAAATGAAAGTCGTAGAATACGTTAAACCATGAGCGTGCATAAAAAGAACGCCCAAATCTGACTTCGTATGAGGAAGTTATGATTTTTCGAAATTTCGACTAAGCGGTATGCAGCCCGAATACTCGATTTGAGACCGAGCGGTTTTTAACCAAAAAAATTTAAATGAGAATTGAAGATCTCATTAATTTTAGTAAAACGATAAAAAGATAGGCGAAAACGGACGTCGGATGAGGAAGTTATGATTTTATAACGGAGTTTTCCTGTCCCGGGCTACTAAAAATAATTAATAAAAAATAAAGTCAAAATTAGCCGACAGAGTCTAAAAGAAAGTTGTAGAGCATAGTCTCACCTACGCGGGGATATAAAGAAAGTTGTTAAGTGAACGTTGGTGACTATGGAGTTAGCGCCTATTGTATAAACCTTGGTGACTATGGAGTTAGCGCCTACTGTTAGATAAACCTTGGTGACTATGGAGTTAGCGCCTATTGTATAAACCTTGGTGACTATGGAGTTAGCGCCTATTGAGTAAACCTTGGTGACGATGTGACTTCATGCCTGTTAAGTGAACCTTAGTGACTATGGAGTTAGTGCCGCTTGAGTAAACCCCGACAACTATGGAGTTAGCGTCTGATAGACTATGGATTTAGTACCTGATAGATAAACTTTGGCAGCAATGGACTTCATGCCAATTCCTTAGGTAAATCCTTAGGAATAAATGAATGAAGGATAGTTGGTTCTTAGGGTAAAACCTTAAGAAGATAATGGGGATGGGTAATTGGGTTGATTGATTGATAATTGAATATAATAACTGTATTATTGTGGGTTGAAAACCCTATATGCTCACCAGGCTCCCAAGCCTGACCCACTCAATTTTCTTTGTATCACAGGTATCGATACGAAGATATATTTCACAGAGAGATTAAAGGAGATGTAAAATCTTTAGTGTAAATAATGTAAGTTCTGTTTATGCTTATGTGTCTGTATCGTAACATGACATCCCGAGGTTTTATTATTTAATGAAAATACATTCTCTTTGAGAAATGTTTTGATAAATGGTTATCATATTTTATTTTGGGAACAAATTCCGCAACCGTTTTCTTTAAACGATCACTCTGATTTATAAAACAAGGCATAAACAAATCGGTCTTTTCTGGACATGAAATTGGGGATGTCACAGTTGGTATCAGAGCATTAGTTTAAGCGAACTAGGAATTTGTAGGAAATTTCTAGACTTAAACTTAGAATGCTAAGTAATAATTATGAGGAGTGTGTCTAAAATATGTTAGGTAGTACACCTAAATTGACACAAGCACTAATTTATTTTAGGAGTGATGCCCAAAATGCTTTTATGTGCTAAATGTTTTGTGTGATAGCTATCTTGATGCTATTATTTGTTCGGATCTATGGTCTGTTGCCGACCGGATCTGGAAACCTTATGTGTTGAGGATTCTAAGCGTATGGCTACAATATTAGAACTAGCATGTAAACGTTTCGAGGTGATAAGGAGATTTATACGTTTATCGTAATTAAAGCTTTCTTATCTTAAAATTCTCGCTTGGTACACCGAATGTCTGCTTGGATGTACAAGGGGTCATGGTGAAGACTCGTAGAGAAATTGAGTAAATGGAGGAAATGAAGAAGGCTTATGATAGTGGATGACACCTATCAGAAAAAATCGTAAGAGTGGTATCTTGCCTTTAGAGTATGTCTTATGAAAGAAAAGTACATTTAGAGGAGTATGGTACGTCTAAAGTACACCTTCGATTTGCAGGATGATGGAACGATTGGTGAAATTCTTGAAGTTGTCTCATCGTCTGATATTTTCATCACCAATCGAGTTTAAGTAGAGTTGATGATTGAAGATTGAGCAATGAAGAAGTCCTAGTAGAGTCTAGGGAAATTGTTTATGATTACTTGGAAACATTTGTATGTGTTAAATTGTTTTGTGATTTTCTTGTATGGTGACTTGGTCGACTGCGGGACAATACTTGGGACGAGTATGAGTAGGTGTGAAAGGTAGTAGATGCATATACTACCGGAAGCACAGGACTCGCACTTGGATCAGGGAAAGACACAAGGTTACCAAGAAGCTAGTGATTGATTCCGTTTTATTCAAGTATGTCATTACCATTGTTTCGGTAGTGACTAGTAAGATGGTTCTTGTTCCGACCCTAGTGGTCATGTTTAATTTTGAGTTCGACTACGAAGAGTACGTTACGTGGTCTAGAGGACCAAGTTAGATGTAACATTTGACTTAAGTCAGAAGGTTGAAGTTAATGTGATTCATAGTGTCGCGCTCGTTGTTAAAAGAAGTTTGTAGGCAGAAATGTTACATGCTGAAATGTGATTATATCGCATTAGAATTTGAAGGAAGGTACATTCCATTTTGGAATTTAACTCTAAGAGACCTGAGTCTAAGCATTACATCATTCGATGAGAGGTCAGTAGAGCACGACCCATCGGTTTGTTACAATAGATAAAGGAAGGTATTTATCCTGAGAAGAAGAAGTAGTCCACAATGAGGACTTATTTGGTAACTCGAGGGTTATGATTGAAAGTACAACATAGTATGATAAGCAGATGCAAGATTTGGCATCTTCTGTGGTCAAGAAAGCCATAAAGTTAAATACTCTTTCTAGGAAACATAGAAGTTACGGTTATTACCTAGTATGAATAAATAACGTGTGGAATCATTATACAAGTTCTATTTTCGTTGATGATTCCGGGACGTAATCATCCTAAGGGGGGAGATAATTGTAACGCCCGTAGATCAGAGCTAGTCAATTTAGAGACGATAGACGTCAAAAATGACTTTTTGATGGAACATTATCTATAAGGATTAGTCTTAACTAAGTTGTACTATATGTTACAAGGATTCCGTACATATAAAGAACGCCGAAATCCGAGTTATAACGAAGAAGTTATGAGCTGTCGAAGTTTCGCGACAGAACCGGCACGACACAGCGCGACGTAAAAAGTGAATTTACGTTAGAGCAATATTTAGCCTTAGCAATCTAAATGAAAGTCGTAGAATACGTTAAACCATGAGCGTGCGTCAAAACAACGCCCAAATCTGACTTCGTATGAGGAAGTTATGATTTTTCGAAGTTTCGACTAAGCGGTATGCAGCCCGAATACTCGATTTGAGACCGAGCGGTTTTTAACCAAAAAAATTTAAATGAGAGTTGAAGATCTCATTAATTTTAGTAAAACGATAAAAAGATAGGCAAAAACGGACGTCGGATGAGGAAGTTATGATTTTATAACGGAGTTTTCCAGTCCCGGGCTACTAAAAATAATTAATAAAAAATAAAGTTAAAATTAGCCGACAGAGTCTAAAAGAAAGTTGTAGAGCATAGTCTCACCTACGCGGGGATATAAAGAAAGTTGTTAAGTGAATGTTGGTGACTATGGAGTTAGCGCCTATTGTATAAACCTTGGTGACTATGGAGTTAGCGCCTAATGTTAGATAAACCTTGGTGACTATGGAGTTAGCGCCTATTGTATAAACCTTGGTGACTATGGAGTTAGCGCCTATTGAGTAAACCTTGGTGACGATGTGACTTCATGCCTGTTAAGTGAACCTTAGTGACTATGGAGTTAGTGCCGCTTGAGTAAACCCCGACGACTATGGAGTTAGCGTCTGATAGACTATGGATTTAGTACCTGATAGATAAACTTTGGCAGCAATGGACTTCATGCCAATTCCTTAGGTAAATCCTTAGGAATAAATGAATGAAGGATAGTTGGTTCTTAGGGTAAAACCTTAAGAAGATAATGGGGATGGGTAATTGGGTTGATTGATTGATAATTGAATATAATAACTGTATTATTGTGGGTTGAAAACCCTATATGCTCACCAGGCTCCCAAGCCTGACCCACTCAATTTTCTTTGTATCACAGGTATCGATACGAAGATATATTTCACAGAGAGATTAAAGGAGATGTAAAATCTTTAGTGTAAATAATGTAAGTTCTGTTTATGCTTATGTGTCTGTATCGTAACATGACATCCCAAGGTTTTATTATTTAATGAAAATACGTTCTCTTTGAGAAATGTTTTGATAAATGGTTATCATATTTTATTTTGGGAACAAATTCCGCAACCGTTTTCTTTAAACGATCACTCTGATTTATAAAACAAAGCATAAACAAATCGGTCTTTTCTGGACATGAAATTGGGGATGTCACAGTTGGTATCAGAGCATTAGTTTAAGCGAACTAGGAATTTGTAGGAAATTTCTAGACTTAAACTTAGAATGCAAAGTAATAATTATGAGGAGTGTGTCTAAAATATGTTAGGTAGTACACCTAAATTGACACAAGCACTAATTTATTTTAGGAGTGATGCCCAAAATGCTTTTATGTGCTAAATGTTTTGTGTGATAGCTATCTTGATGCTATTATTTGTTAGGATCTATGGTCTGTTGCCGACCGGATCTGGAAACCTTATGTGTTTAGGATTCTAAGCGTATGGCTACAATATTAGAACTAGCATGTAAACGTTTCGGGGTGATAAGGAGATTTATACGTTTATCGTAATTAAAGCTTTCTTATCTTAAAATTCTCGCTTGGTACACCGAATGTCTGCTTGGATGTACAAGGGGTCATGGTGAAGACTCGTAGAGAAATTGAGTAAATGGAGGAAATGAAGAAGGCTTATGATAGTGGATGACACCTATAAGAAAATATCGTAAGAGTGGTATCTTGCCTTTAGAGTATGTCTTATGAAAGAAAAGTACATTTAGAGGAGTATGGTACGTCTAAAGTACACCTTCGATTTGCAGGATGATGGAACGATTGGTGAAATTCTTGAAGTTGTCTCATCGTCTGATATTTTCATCACCAATCGAGTTTAAGTAGAGTTGATGATTGAAGATTGAGCAATGAAGAAGTCCTAGTAGAGTCTAGGGAAATTGTTTATGATTACTTGGAAACATTTGTATGTGTTAAATTGTTTTGTGATTTTCTTGTATGGTGACTTGGTCGACTGCGGGACAATACTTGGGACGAGTATGAGTAGGTGTGAAAGGTAGTAGATGCATATACTACCGGAAGCACAGGACTCGCACTTGGATCAGGGAAAGACACAAGGTTACCAAGAAGCTAGTGATTGATTCCGTTTTATTCAAGTATGTCATTACCATTGTTTCGGTAGTGACTAGTAAGATGGTTCTTGTTCCGACCCTAGTGGTCATGTTTAATTTTGAGTTCGACTACGAGGAGTACGTTACGTGGTCTAGAGGACCAAGTTAGATGTAACATTTGACTTAAGTCAGAAGGTTGAAGTTAATGTGATTCATAGTGTCGCGCACGTTGTTAAAAGAAGTTTGTAGGCAGAAATGTTACATGCTGAAATGTGATTATATCGCATTAGAATTTGAAGGAAGGTACATTCCATTTTGGAATTTAACTCTAAGAGACCTGAGTCTAAGCATTACATCATTCGATGAGAGGTCAGTAGAGCACGACCCATCGGTTTGTTACAATAGATAAAGGAAGGTATTTATCCTGAGAAGAAGAAGTAGTCCACAATGAGGACTTATTTGGTAACTCGAGGGTTATGATTGAAAGTACAACATAGTATGATAAGCAGATGCAAGATTTGGCATCTTCTGTGGTCAAGAAAGCCATAAAGTTAAATACTCTTTCTAGGAAACATAGAAGTTACGGTTATTACCTAGTATGAATAAATAACGTGTGGAATCATTATACAAGTTCTATTTTCGTTGATGATTCCGGGACGTAATCATCCTAAGGGGGGAGATAATTGTAACGACCGTAGATCAGAGCTAGTCAATTTAGAGATGATAGACGTCAAAAATGACTTTTTGATGGAACATTATCTAGAAGGATTAGTCTTAACTAAGTTGTACTATATGTTACAAGGATTCCGTACATATAAAGAACGCCGAAATCCGAGTTATAACGAAGAAGTTATGAGCTGTCGAAGTTTCGCGACAGAACCGGCACGACACAGCGCGACGTAAAAAGTGAATTTACGTTAGAGCAATATTTAGCCTTAGCAATCTAAATGAAAGTCGTAGAATACGTTAAACCATGAGCGTGCGTAAAAAGAACGCCCAAATCTGACTTCGTATGAGGAAGTTATGATTTTTCGAAGTTTCGACTAAGCGGTATGCAGCCCGAATACTCGATTTGAGACCGAGCGGTTTTTAACCAAAAAAATTTAAATGAGAATTGAAGATCTCATTAATTTTAGTAAAACGATAAAAAGATAGGCGAAAACGGACGTCGGATGAGGAAGTTATGATTTTATAACGGAGTTTTCCAGTCCCGGGCTACTAAAAATAATTAATAAAAAATAAAGTCAAAATTAGCCGACAGAGTCTAAAAGAAAGTTGTAGAGCATAGTCTCACCTACGCGGGGATATAAAGAAAGTTGTTAAGTGAATGTTGGTGACTATGGAGTTAGCGCCTATTGTATAAACCTTGGTGACTATGGAGTTAGCGCCTAATGTTAGATAAACCTTGGTGACTATGGAGTTAGCGCCTATTGTATAAACCTTGGTGACTATGGAGTTAGCGCCTATTGAGTAAACCTTGGTGACGATGTGACTTCATGCCTGTTAAGTGAACCTTAGTGACTATGGAGTTAGTGCCGCTTGAGTAAACCCCGACGACTATGGAGTTAGCGTCTGATAGACTATGGATTTAGTACCTGATAGATAAACTTTGGCAGCAATGGACTTCATGCCAATTCCTTAGGTAAATCCTTAGGAATAAATGAATGAAGGATAGTTGGTTCTTAGGGTAAAACCTTAAGAAGATAATGGGGATGGGTAATTGGGTTGATTGATTGATAATTGAATATAATAACTGTATTATTATGGGTTGAAAACCCTATATGCTCACCAGGCTCCCAAGCCTGACCCACTCAATTTTCTTTGTATCACAGGTATCAATACGAAGATATATTTCACAGAGAGATTAAAGGAGATGTAAAATCTTTAGTGTAAATAATGTAAGTTCTGTTTATGCTTATGTGTCTGTATCGTAACATGACATCCCGAGGTTTTATTATTTAATGAAAATACGTTCTCTTTGAGAAATGTTTTGATAAATGGTTATCATATTTTATTTTGGGAACAAATTCCGCAACCGTTTTCTTTAAACGATCACTCTGATTTATAAAACAAAGCATAAACAAATCGGTCTTTTCTGGACATGAAATTGGGGATGTCACAGTTGGTATCAGAGCATTAGTTTAAGCGAACTAGGAATTTGTAGGAAATTTCTAGACTTAAACTTAGAATGCAAAGTAATAATTATGAGGAGTGTGTCTAAAATATGTTAGGTAGTACACCTAAATTGACACAAGCACTAATTTATTTTAGGAGTGATGCCCAAAATGCTTTTATGTGCTAAATGTTTTGTGTGATAGCTATCTTGATGCTATTATTTGTTAGGATCTATGGTCTGTTGCCGACCGGATCTGGAAACCTTATGTGTTTAGGATTCTAAGCGTATGGCTACAATATTAGAACTAGCATGTAAACGTTTCGGGGTGATAAGGAGATTTATACGTTTATCGTAATTAAAGCTTTCTTATCTTAAAATTCTCGCTTGGTACACCGAATGTCTGCTTGGATGTACAAGGGGTCATGGTGAAGACTCGTAGAGAAATTGAGTAAATGGAGGAAATGAAGAAGGCTTATGATAGTGGATGACACCTATAAGAAAATATCGTAAGAGTGGTATCTTGCCTTTAGAGTATGTCTTATGAAAGAAAAGTACATTTAGAGGAGTATGGTACGTCTAAAGTACACCTTCGATTTGCAGGATGATGGAACGATTGGTGAAATTCTTGAAGTTGTCTCATCGTCTGATATTTTCATCACCAATCGAGTTTAAGTAGCGTTGATGATTGAAGATTGAGCAATGAAGAAGTCCTAGTAGAGTCTAGGGAAATTGTTTATGATTACTTGGAAACATTTGTATGTGTTAAATTGTTTTGTGATTTTCTTGTATGGTGACTTGGTCGACTGCGGGACAATACTTGGGACGAGTATGAGTAGGTGTGAAAGGTAGTAGATGCATATACTACCGGAAGCACAGGACTCGCACTTGGATCAGGGAAAGACACAAGGTTACCAAGAAGCTAGTGATTGATTCCGTTTTATTCAAGTATGTCATTACCATTGTTTCGGTAGTGACTAGTAAGATGGTTCTTGTTCCGACCCTAGTGGTCATGTTTAATTTTGAGTTCGACTACGAGGAGTACGTTACGTGGTCTAGAGGACCAAGTTAGATGTAACATTTGACTTAAGTCAGAAGGTTGAAGTTAATGTGATTCATAGTGTCGCGCTCGTTGTTAAAAGAAGTTTGTAGGCAGAAATGTTACATGCTGAAATGTGATTATATCGCATTAGAATTTGAAGGAAGGTACATTCCATTTTGGAATTTAACTCTAAGAGACCTGAGTCTAAGCATTACATCATTCGATGAGAGGTCAGTAGAGCACGACCCATCAGTTTGTTACAATAGATAAAGGAAGGTATTTATCCTGAGAAGAAGAAGTAGTCCACAATGAGGACTTATTTGGTAACTCGAGGGTTATGATTGAAAGTACAACATAGTATGATAAGCAGATGCAAGATTTGGCATCTTCTGTGGTCAAGAAAGCCATAGAGTTAAATACTCTTTCGAGGAAACATAGAAGTTACGGTTATTACCTAGTATGAATAAATAACGTGTGGAATCATTATACAAGTTCTATTTTCGTTGAGGATTCCGGGACGTAATCATCCTAAGGGGGGAGATAATTGTAACGCCCGTAGATCAGAGCTAGTCAATTTAGAGACGATAGACGTCAAAAATGACTTTTTGATGGAACATTATCTAGAAGGATTAGTCTTAACTAAGTTGTACTATATGTTACAAGGATTCCGTACATATAAAGAACGCCGAAATCCGAGTTATAACGAAGAAGTTATGAGCTGTCGAAGTTTCGCGACAGAACCGGCACGACACAGCGCGACGTAAAAAGTGAATTTACGTTAGAGCAATATTTAGCCTTAGCAATCTAAATGAAAGTCGTAGAATACGTTAAACCATGAGCGTGCATAAAAAGAACGCCCAAATCTGACTTCGTATGAGGAAGTTATGATTTTTCGAAGTTTCGACTTAGAGGTATGCAGCCCGAATACTCGATTTGAGACCGAGCGGTTTTTAACCAAAACAATTTAAATGAGAATTGAAGATCTCGTTAATTGTAGTAAACGATAAAAAGATAGGCGAAAACGGACGTCGGATGAAGAAGTTATGATTTTATAACGGAGTTTTCCTGTCTTGGCCTACTAAAAATAAATAATAAAAAATAAATCAAAATTAGCCGACAGAGTCTAAACAAAAGTTGTAGAGCGTAGTCTCACCTACGCGGGGATATAAAGAATGTCGAAAACAGAGTTCGTATGAGGAAGATATGAATTTTTGAAGTTTATTAAATATTTTCGAAATTAAATTTAAATATAAATTTTCGATATTATCCAACGGGGGAGTCACCGGGCTTATCCAGGTTACACCCCGCGTAACCTAAGAGTACGCCCCACATAAATCACAGATCCAGACCCTATAAAAGGGAGTCGAGTGCAGCCGATTCAATTGCTCATTTCTCTTCTTTCTCTCGCGTTTTTGCATCGTTTTTCGTGCAAGAATTATCCCGAAGCCCCGGTATCATTCCCAAGCCCCGAAGCAAGTCCCGAGGCCCAAAAGATCCCGAGAAGTGCGATTCCCGAGCCGAAGCTCTGCCCGCAAGAAGTTCGATTTTTGTAGAGATCTTCCAGATCTGCCGAAGAATACTACTTCTACAAGCCGTAGTGCTGTCCGATCGTCTTCTAATCAAGTGAGTGTATAGTCACTTTCATCTTACACATAGATATGAAGTATTTTATAAAATACGTGCTATGTGTATATATATATATATATATATATATATATATATATTGTTGTTTATATGTGTCAGTGTGTAGTTACTTTCTTCTAACACATAAATATGAAGTATTTGCTATGAAATACGTGCTATGTGTTTATATGTTATTTGTCTATTTGAGATGGGCATGGAAATTGGAGTTTTATACAGGTGTTAAATGATTTAAACTGTGTAAGTATTTATATCTACAGAATTGTTGGGTAGAACATAGGTAGATGGAATACTTGGTGACTATGGAGTTAGCGCCTATTGTATAAGCCTTGGCGACGATGTGACTTCGTGCCTATTTGATGAATTTTGGCGACTTTGGAGTTAGCGCTTGTTGAGTAAACCTTGGCGACTATGGAGTTAGCGCTTGTTAAGTGAACGTTGGTGACTATGGAGTTAGCGCCTATTGTATAAACCTTGGTGACTATGGAATTAGCGCCTACTGTTAGATAAACCTTGGTGACTATGGAGTTAGCGCCTATTTAGTAAACCTTGGTGACGATGTGACTTCATGCCTGTTAAGTGACCCTTGGTGACTATGGAGTTAGTGCCGCTTGAGTAAACCCCGACGACTATGGAGTTAGCGTCTGATAAACTATGGATTTAGTACCTGATAGATAAACTTTGGCAGCAATGGACTTCATGCCAATTCCTTAGGTAAATCCTTAGGAATAAATGAATGAAGGATAGTTGGTTCTTAGGGTAAAACCTTAAGAAGATAATGGGGATGGGTAATTGGGTTGATTGTTTGATAATTGAATATAATAACTGTATTATTGTGGGTTGAAAACCCTATATGCTCGCCAGGCTCCCGAGCCTGACCCACTCAGTTTTCTTTGTATCACAGGTATCGATACGAAGATATATTTCACGGAGAGATTAAAGGAGATGTAAAATCTTTAGTGTAAATAATGTAAGTTCTGTTTATGCTTATGTGTCTGTATCGGAACATGACATCCCGAGGTTTTATTATTTAATGAAAATACATTCTCTTTGAGAAAGGTTTTGACAAATGGTTATCATATTTTATTTTGGGCACAAATTCTGCAACCGTTTTCTTTAAACGATCACTCTGATTTATAAAACAAAGCATAAACAAATCGGTCTTTTCTGGCCGTGAAATTGGGGATGTCACACTTCATCCAATCTAACCTACTTTATGAAGGATTTTGAGCATTCTAACACTCCTATATTATACATGCAACCCTAGAAACCTTGGATTTATGTTTTACTAAGATACATGCAAATTTGATTTTTCCAAGGTTCTTAACCTAACTAGTATAGCATGGGGAACTTGAAACATAAAAGCTAGTAGAAGAACATACCTTTCTTGTTTGTTGGATTCCTTAAGAACTTTGTGAGCCTAGCACCCCAAATGTGATGCCTTATATGTTTCACACAACACCACAACTCTTGGAGTAACTTTGAGAGAAGTACACTATAACTCAAAATCGGCTAGCCCTCCTTGTTCTGCACTTAGTGTCGATTTTGGTAGCCAATGGGGTCTTTATATAGTGTGTCGCAGGTAGGGTTACACCATGCAAGCCCTAATTGATATGGCTTTTCATTTCCTCCATGATCCATGGGTTTTAACCTACATGTACCATCCATGGAGCACCCTATGGGTTTTAGACTAATCCAATAAACCATGGATCATCAGCCCACTATATAAGAATGGATGATTTACACACTCAATCCACATATATTTAATTAGTCTCTTTTTGGTCACCAAATTAATTCCAAATTAATTCTTGACCAATACTAATTAAATAATATGATTTCATATTAATATTTTATAACTTATAATATATTAACAAATCATAAGTGTTCTTTTTCTCATTTTGTCTATCTAATTATCATGATGCCATGAAACCTAAATGGACCATGCCTACTGGGTCAAGTACATACCAGAATTAGTTATGGACTTAGACACCTTATCCAACAGTCTCCAACTTGGATAAATCTAATAACTATAACTGCAAGTATGATTTTAGGAACCGATCAACAATCGTAGGTCTTTCAAAGTCTCGCAGACCTAAGAGGACGTGCCATTTAAGATAAGTGATCATATAATCCTCTGCTCTTAAGATATCAGCCGTACACATACATTGAGCAATGTCGTACATATTGTCCAATAGTTTGTTTCCCGATTTCCGATTTGTTTGATATAAAACTTAATCGAACACATCAATTTAGTTCTGACCGGGCCTGGTACATAGGTCAAAAAAAATCATCCAGGGGCCCAGATATCTCTTTTAATCCTCTAAGGACTAAAAGGAACATATAAACTTCGACTCATATGCTTGTTCTACTACTTGTTGAATCATACGCAAATGCACGTTTTAAAACATCGAGTTACCAATGCGTTTTCGTACAATCAATGCATAATCAACTCATAGTCAATAACTCATATCTCTAGGTTTGAAGACTTATGTGACATTACCGTCTCACTATCAATCGAGATAAATTCCATGAAGTGATACATGTGAGTGTGGGTTGAATCCAATACTCAAATCACTATTCCAGGAGTACTCATGAACACTACAGACCCTTTGTCCCATACAAACTGCAGACCCTTCATGACAGTCTTACGTCATTACCTACTTCCCAAGTATGATTGACTGTGGATGGTTTGAATAATATGATATACCATTAGATAATTATTCTAGAAGTCAAAACATGTAAAACTGAAATGATAGTAAACGATTGACAGAAGACAGTAACACTTTACTTATAAATAAATAACAACTATTATTTATCATCAAATGTCAATTACACTTTACAAATTTCAAAATCTATCTAATTTCTAAAACTAATACCATCCTTTAGACCAATGCACCTCACATGCTAAAGATGCTTAACCCTACCTAGTCCCTTCACGAGGGGATCTGCTGGGTTCCCATCCGATGATACCCTGTTTGCCATGAGGAGTCCTTCTTCTATTTGATGTCTAATGAAATGGTATTTTCTGTCGATCTGTCTAGAATTCCGGTGATCCCTTGGTTCCTTGGCCAAGGCAACTGCACCTTCACTATCATAGAAAATCTCCATAGGCTCCTTTATAGCTGGTACTACTCCAAGGTCTCCAATGAAGTTCTTCAACCATATTGCCTCCTTTGCTGCCTCGTTTCCTGCTATGTACTATGATTCGCAAGTTGAATCAGCCACTGTCTCCTGCTTGAAATGTTTCCAAGTAATTGCTCCTTCGTTTAAGGTAAAGACCTAGCCTGGCTGAGAGCGGAAATTATCCCTATCAGTTTGGAAGCTAGCATCACTATACCCTACTACTCTCAAGTCATCGCTCCCACCGAGGGTAAGGAACCAATCCTTAGTGCTCCGCAGGTACTTGAGAATGTTCTTTACGGTAGTCCAGTGAGCCTTGCTAGGGTTCCCTTGATATTTGATGACAATTTTCAAAGCAAAGGCCAAATCATGACGAGTACAAGTCATAACATACATGATCGAGCCTAAAACGGAAGCATACAGTACTTGACTCATCTCAGCTATCTCAGCCTCGGTACTCAGGCTCTGAGTCTTACTCAGTTTGGCATTACTCTGGATCGGTAATTCTCCTTTCTTGGAATCCTGCATGGTGAACCTATTCAGCACCTTATACAAGTAGGTACTATGACTAATTCCAATTAGTCTATTACTCCTGTCTCTCAAAATCCTTATCCCTAGGATATAGACAGCTTCTCCAAGGTCCTTCATAGCGAAACACTTCCCAAGCCAGGACTTTACTTCCTATAGAGTTGGGATGTCATTTCCTCTGAGTAGTATGTCATCCACATACAGTACCAAAAAGCTAACTATACTCCCACTAGCCTTGACATATACACATGACTCATCCTCGCTCCTCGAAAAACCAAACTCTTTGACTTTCTCATCGAAACAAAGATTCAATCTACAAGGTGCTTGTTTCAATCCATAGATGGATTTCTCAAGATTACACACTCTATTAGGGTACTCTGTACTGACAAAACCCTCTAGCTGACTGATGTAAATATCCTCAACCAACTTTCCATTAAGGAAAGCGGTTTTGACATCCATTTGCCACATTTTATAATCATGAAATGCAGCAATGGCTAGCATAACCCTAATAGACTTAATCTTCGTTACTGGTGAAAAGGTATGATCAAAGTCAACTCCCGGAGTTTGAGAAAAGCCCTTTGCAACCAGTCGCGCCTTATAAGTGTGTACATTCCCATCCATGTCGATCTTTTTCTTGAAGATCCATTTGCACCCGACTATCTTACGACCTAGTACATTGTCAACCAAGTTACAAACTTAATTGTCATACATGGATTGTATCTCGCTGCCCATAGCCTCTTTCCATTAAGCAGACTCGAGCCTGCCATGGCTTCCGTGTAGCTGTTAGGTTCATCCAAACTTACCAGTGTACTATCACTGATAAGTGTATCACCTTCCCTAGTAATATGGAAACCATAGTAATGCTCAGGTGCATTCGTAACTCTCGTCGAACGCCTTAGAGGTATAGACTCGTCAGTTGGATCAATAGGAGTTTCCTCCTCAGGTTGATTGCTAGGGTTTAAGGTTCCTTCACCACTTGACTCTTGAATTTCTTTAAGGTCAATTTGCCTCCCACTGTTTCCTTGGCTTATGAACTCTCTCTCGAAAGACTCATCTCCTTGCCACAATGACCACATTATCACTAGGTCTACAGAAGAGGTAACCAAATGATTTCTGTGGGTAGCCAATGAAAATACACCGTTTACTCCAAGGTTCGAGCTTATCGTGAGTCTCGCGCGTCACGAAAGCCTCACAGCCCCAAATCTTGACGTGGTCCAAATTGGGAACTTTCCCAGTCCACGTCTCGTGAGGTGTTTTGGCAACCTTTTTGGTAGGGACTAGATTAAGGATATGGGCGGCAATCTTTAAGGCATACCCCCAAAATGAGATTGGTAGCGAAGCTCGACTCATCATATAACGAACCACATCCAAAAAGGTTTAATTATGCCTCTCAGCCACACCATTAAGTTGTGGTGTTGTGGGAGATTTCAATTATGAGACAATCCCACATTCCATAAGATAGTCAAGGAACTCTATACTAAGATACTCACCACCTCGATCGGATCGAAGCATCTTAATGTTCTTGCCCAGCTGATTCTCCACTTCCTGTTTAAACTCCTTGTACTTTTCAAAGGTTTATGACTTATGCTTGATTAAGTAGACATAGCCATATCTAATATAATCATCAGTAAAAGTCACATAAAAGTGGTTTGCATCCCTTGTGGTGGTTTTCAAGGGTCCACACACATCTGTGTGTACAAGACCCAACAAACCTTCACCCCTAGCACAAGTACCAGTGAAGGGTGACTTTGTCATTTTTCCAAGTAAACAAGATTCACAACTATCATCCGACTTCAGGTCAAATGACTCCATGACTCAATCCTTTTGGAGTTGGCCTATGCGTTTCTTGCTAACATGTCTAAGTAGACAATGCCATAATGATGCTTTATCAAAGCTAGTGGAAGAAATCGATACAAAACACATTATTTCCTAGGTTACCTACAACCGGCACAGTTTCATATAAACCATCACAAGGTAATGCTTTAAAATAAAGAACATTATTATAAAAAGCATCAATACCACCACATTCATTATCAAATGAAAAAGTAAATCCTTGTTTGTACAAACCAAGAAAGGAAATAATATTTCTCGCCATTTCAGATGAGTAACAACATTTATTCAAATCTAATCTTAACCCACAACTTAGTAACAAAGAATAAACTCCAATCCTGGTGACAGGTGAAGCTTTCCTATTCCCCGTGATCAAGTTTATCTTCCTATGCTCCACATTTTCACTTCTTGTTAGTCCCTAAAAATCTGAACATATGTGAATACCACAACCTGTCTCAAGGACCCAATAATTAGAATATGGTGAGTTATTAGACAATATAGTGTAAATACCTGAATGGATGGGTTTCACTTTTCCATCCTTAACATCTTGCAAGTACTTTGTGCACTTTCGCTTCTAGTGCGCCTTTTCATGGAAATAAAACCATTCACCTCTTTAGGGTTAGTAGAAGGAGTGACATAACCACTTTTGGTTCTACTTGGAGAAGAGCCATCAAGAGACTTTCCCTTGCTACCCTACGAAAGGCTCTTCCTCATCTTCCCTTTACCTTGCCCGATAGCGAGAACAAGGGCGGTGGTAGGAGTAGAAGTAGTAAAAACCGATTTACTTTTAGACCACTTTTGGCAGTCTACAAAAGTCCTTGAAGTTTGCTGAGTACGACCTCCTCCTTGTTCATATGATAGGTCATTCGGAATTGATCATAACAAGAAGGTAAGGTGTGCGATATGATATGAATTGCCAAATCCTCGAGGAAGTGCACATTCAACTTCATTAAACGGTCCACAAACCATTGCATTTTCTGCATCTGTGCCGTGATGGGTTCACCATCATTGATTCGGGTTATTATCATGGAGGAGATTATTTCATATCGCTCATGAAGAGCACTCTGACGGTATCTTCCCATTAGATCCTGGTGCATCTCAAAAGGATAAAAGTCCTCATAGGACTTTTGGAGCTCGGCTGCTATCGTGGCCAGCATGATACATGCCACTTTAGTGGCATCTCTCTCATGAGTCCTGAAGTCAGCGATCTCCTCACGAGTAGCATAAGACTCTTCAAGTTCCTTTAGCTCCTTGTCAAGGACATATTCCTTGTCCTAATAGCGAGTGGCCATCCTTGTGTTCCTAATCCAATCATTGAAATTAGTTCCATAAAATATGACTCTCCCACAAAGGTTCAAGAAAGAAAAGGAGTCGATAGGGTTTGAGCCAGAAGCAGCATTGTTGGAAGACATCTGAAAAAGAAGAAAGGCAAGTTTAGATTAGATAAAAAGATAGTCCTTAATAAGACACCCAAATGTAATATTAACGTTAGGACCCAACACAATATTTAATAACTTAGAAGTGGGATGTCGTAATCCAAGTTATTAAATATTTGAATCTAGATGAATGACGATTCACCAATTTCCACCATGAAAACTAAATGTATCATTAGGTTTTAATTGTTTTTGAAACTCCTAGATTCTTTTGAGACTCATTAAACTTTTCAATGGCATGTTTCAATCTCGATTGTGCCCTTTAAGTTTTGTGACTGGGATGCCGAGGATCACAAAACAAGGTGTGAGTAACCATGAAAATTTACTTGGTACTCTTAATGTTTATCACCTAATCGATGTGCCGGTTAACCACACACGCTCCACCGATGTATGATAAACCTTAAGCCACCCTTTGCCAACCTTTTTAAATCCAAGTTAGTGTGTCGGTTAACCACACACACTCCACTAACGACTTAAGCAAGGTGCAAAGTGTAATTTCATGTGTTAGCACCAAATTCACATTTTCCTAAAGTAACTAAGATTGGGAACTTATAAAACATTTAGTTACTTTATAATAATCGTTATACTTGTAATGAGAATTAAAGTCATTGTCCTACCCGTTCTGCTAACGACCCTCCACCATTCTAGGAAGCGGTGGGTGATAGTGGACACCCATTAAGCGGCCATTTTATAGGCAACAACCTTATACCCCCTTATACACCGGCTTCGTGAATGAGGCCTACTAATGGTAAAATGACTTGTTCTTATATATATACATATATATATATATATATATATATATATATATATATATATATATATATGTGTGTGTGTGTGTGTGTGTGTGTATATATATATGTTACTAATTTATAATATTATAAAGTATAAGGGTTGAATTATAACTTTTAAAATTCTAGGGGTTGGAACTAAAGTTTTCTAAAGTGACTTTACATGTTTCAAAACTTCAGGGCATGTTTTGTAACTATTCAAAACTTTTCAACTTCATAACTTATGAGTTAATGGCTTATTAAAATAAAGGCTCTTCATTTTATGTAACCTATGTGTTCTTTAATGGAACGACTTTCGGTAATCCATAACTTGAGGACAAATTATGGACTTCATTAAAAACATTTAGATCAAGAATTAAACTAACAAACAATTTGCAAATAATTCCTATGATCTACCAAACTCATAAGTATATGAACATTCATATCAACAATTTCAAGAATTATATAAACACATATAAAAATTGAAATTTTGATAATAACCACTGTAAATGGATTACCATAATCATTACCACATCAAAAACAAGTTTTATAAGTCCAAAACAGTTTAGGGTAATGGCTCTAGTCCATTTCCAGCAGCAAAACTCGAAAAATTGCAGTCTGGGCCTCCTACTCGTCGAGTGCACGAGCCTACTCAACGAGTATGATGAATATATGCATGGACTCGTCGACCCCCCCCCCCCCCCCCCCCCATGGACTCGGCGAGGTCACTCAACAGAATGCAGATTTATTGATTTTCATTTACAATTTGCATCAAGTATCATGAAAAAAGTCTAGGCTTTGATACCACTGAAGGGTTTTGAGCATTCTAACAATCCTATGGTGTACATGCAACCCTAGAAACCTTGGATCCATGTTTTACTAAGATACATGCAAATTTGATTTTTCCAAGATTCTTAACCTAACTAGCATCGCATGGGGAACTTGAAACATAAAAGCTAGTAGAAGAACATACCTTTCTTGTTGCTTGGATTCCATAAGAACTCTGTGATCCTAGCACCCCAAATGTGATGCCTCAAATGTTTCACAGAACACCCAACTCTTGGAATAACTTTGAGAGTAGTATACTATCACTCAAAATCGGCCAGCCCTCCTTGTTCTTCACTTAGTGACGACTTTGGTAGCCTATGAGGTCTTTATATAGTGTGTCACGAGAGGGTTACACCATGTAAACCCTAATTCACATGGCTTTTCATTTCCTTTATGATCCATGGGTTTTACCCTCCATGGACCATCCATGGAAAACCCTATGGGTTTTAGCCCAATCCAATAAACCGTGGATCATTAGCCCACTATATAAGAATGGATGATTTACACAATCAATCTTCATATATTTAATTAGTCTCTTTTTGCTCACAAAATTAATTGTTGATCAATACTAATTAAATAATATGATTTCATATTAGTATATTATAACTTATAATATAATAACAAATCATAAGTGTTCTTCTTCTCATTTTTTCTATCCAATTATCATGATGCAATGCAACCCAAATGGACCATGCCAACCGGGTCAAGTACATACCAGAAATAGTTATGGACTTAGACATCCTATCCCACAATTTACTCATGCGTGAGCCAAAGGGGAAGATCAAGCAAGCACTTTTATGAATCTAAATGTCGTAATATGCATGAAAGGAAAGCTTAAACCCTTTAGAGAGTCCCAAACTCGTAAAGGTCCTAACTTGGGGACTTTAGCTCATAAATTTTAAACCAAAGAGATCTAGAAGAACACTTCCGAAGGTTTAAACTTTATATCTAAAAATGATGCACAAAGGTGGGAAGTTTCTGGACCTTCAAGCATTCTAGCACCTTCTTCTTTTTCTCTAACCTCCCTCTTCTACTACAAGAGCCAAGAACACTCAAAACTTGCAATAACACACAAAAGCCACTCACACGATATTAGGGTTTATGGGAGGGTTGGAGGTACCTACACAATCGATAATATGAGCAACATAAACAAATTAACAGAATATATGGAAAACATACCACCTTTGACATCTGGAACTGTACGGGCCTCCTCTGTTGTCTACTAAAATGCACTCCCTTAAGCACTCTGTGCCTCAACCTTCCCTTGTCGTCCATCAACGATATGCAGGGTCGCTAGGGCCAAAGTCTGAACTGCCCTAGATGCAGGCTAAGGACAATATGCCATCATGTGGCACGTCTATTTGCAACTAAAATAAACCCGAAATCGCTATCCATATTCTCCTCATTCCCACACAGGTAACAACTTGACCCGTAATCGAAAGGGTCCTTTGTATCCCTTTCTGCACTTCCTACAAGTATGGCCCTTTTGGCCTCTACTTCTCTGATCAGCAGGCTTGGCCTACTTAGTCTCCATATGTGACTACACTGGCCTCCTATCTCTCCCCTAGATCTCCCTCTCCACCCTAGCCTGAGTCACTTTCTCTATCTCTATCCTCCTAGCATTGGTATGCAACCTAGCCTATGTCCTATACGCGGTGTTCACCATGAACTCCTAAATATCCCTCCTCAGAATACTTAATTAATGACTTACACGAGACTGCTCCATGGATACCTGCTTCGGGCAAAACAAGGCCCTCTCATGAAACATCCTATTGGTCTCAGTCATAGTCTCTGTCTTTTTCTTGAGAGACAAGAACTCCTGGGCCAACCTTTCCCGCTCAACCGCAAGTACAAAGTCATCCCTTAATATCTCAGTAAACCTCTCCCAGATCATCGCATTATGCTCTGTAGTAGAGTAGTCAGCTGTCACAAACATCCACAAATTCTTCGCTCCCAAGAGAAGTAGGTTCAATGTGAATCGAACCCTCAAATTCTAGGGTTGCTTTGTGTTGATGAAATCCTAATACCACAATGAATCACCCCCTGCAATCTCGCAACCACAAGAGCTGCGAGGGTACAATAGCAGCAACCTCCATGACAACGACATAGCACTCATCAAAAGTCTCAATCAGCATGGTCTTGATAGACCCAAACATCTCCGGAGTAGCCTCTCGGATCGTTGCAGCCACCTTCATGGAATCCTGTGGATCTCATCATTACTAGCACTCAGCCTCTTGGGCTCGCTGGAGCCTGAACCTTGTGTAACCACCATACTGAACACATATGAAAATTATCAGCAAGCATGCTAAACACGTATACCGACACTCACACCCCTACAAGCTCTTAGTCCCTTGAGGTTATTCTTCAATTTGCGTACAGATCTGGTGCTTCCAGTAGTATGGGCTCAATACTACCTTCCACACCAACCTGTATTTTTCTCGAGTCCTACTCTCGAGACCCCATGAACTTTAACTCCTTATATCAACTATGGACTCACCCAACTGGTTCCTTAGAATCACAACCATGCGTCTAGAAACTAACTCTAGACCACTCCCAGCACTGCTCTGCCTCACGAGATCTTCGTTGTCCCTATTAGCTTCACGTATGCCAATTGTACATAGTATGAGACTCGATAGACATTTGAATAAATGATCATACCTCAAATCCACAACAAAACAAGGAACAGATAAAAGGTCGAATCAGGCACTCTTAGGCTATAAAATCCTAACTAATTACAACTATATAGTATACACTACGCAAATAATAAGGACAAATTCAACCTCATAAGAACAAACTTCTAGGCTAAGGCATCCCAATTCAGGCAACATTTCACACTAACTCTGCAAGATTCCTTAGCCTACCTCTAGCTAGCATGCAATCCTATCAGCTCATAATATAAACATATCTGCTCTCATAATGCTCAAAATATAAATTGATGTATTTTGGAAAACTACCGCTCAAGTGTTGGTCGATTGTAAACACTGCCTCTCTGGGCTTTTCTCATATTAAAGTATTCATTTCTTATTAATATCTTAAAATCTTTTCAGATCCTTAGTTTGGGTTCGGAATTACCCAGAGGTTCATCTAAATCCCTCAAACCAGGGCTCTGATACCAAATTATAACACCTAAAATTTTAGACCAAAATTTTCAATTTTAAATTACCGAAATCAGGATTTCACAACCAAGTTATCAAGTACATAATTACCCCAAAACAACCAGTTCCATAATTATCAAAGTTCATAAACATGTCCCAGTAGTAAGTCCCCGAGCTCGTGTGTGTACAATCAGACCTTTGACTTCCTGCGGTCCTGAGAAGTACGTGTCACATATAAATCAACAATTGTAAGCACAAAGATTAGTGAGTTCCCCAAGATACCATATACAACATATCATACAAAAACGAAAATGGGTTATCAGCAACCCTGAGGACTATCAGCAGTCCTGATGAGCTAACAACACGCCCATTGGGTTATTAGTAACCCTGGTTGGCTATCAGCAGCCACAGTCACATATAAATAGCATAACATAGTCATAACAACTATACCCAATTGGTCATCACAAATACAACTATCATATCATACAATAAGAATAAGTGAGGAGATTCACCTCATAATCACAACATGAAAACCTAGCAACCGAACTGTCGGATCTAGACTCTGCCTAGTCAACAAAATAATTAACCCTAATTAGTAATTAAGATGAAAACCTCATGTACGGGTCCAAATCACACAACTAAACGTTCAAAGTGGAAAAGGACCATTTCCCTTCTCATGGTCCAAAACCCTAAAAACATGACTAAAGGTCAAATTCATTGAAAGTCAACACTATGTACATACGCTGAGCGTACAACTCCCTATGTTGGGCGTACATTAGGGTCAACATTCATCGGGGAAGGATCAGGTTATGATGTGCGTAGCTAGGAGTACAATCGGCGTACTCCGTCATCCTCTAATTCCACTAAGTTGGTGTCTTAATCCTTTAAGACAACCAACCCAATCACAAATCTGACTAGTTTATGACCTCTTAATCCATAAAGTTGTGGGACTTAAGCCATTGAATGGCAAGGAATGTATCAAAACATCACTTAATCCATTCTAACCTACTTTACTCATGCATAAACCAAAAGGGAAGATCAAGCAAGCATTTTTATGAATCTAAATATCATAATATGCATGAAAGGAAAGTATAAAACCTCTAGAGAGTCCCAAACTCATAAAGGTCCAATTTTGGGGACTTTAGCTCATAAATCTTAAACCAAAGAGATCTAGAAGAACACTTGCCAAGATATAAACTTTTTACCTGTAAATGATGCAAAAAGGTGGGAAGTTTCTCGATCTCCAAGCTTTCTAGCACCTTCTTCTTCATCTCTAATCTCCTTCTTCTACTACAAGATTCAAGAACACTCAAAACTTGCAATAACACACATAGAACTCACTCACTTGAGATTAGGATTTATGGGAGGGTTTCAGGCTAATGAGCGTGGATAGAAATGAAGCCGTGATGTTCTTTAAATATTGGAAACCCTTAACTTTAGGGTTTTACATCTGAGCTAGTACATTTGACGTACCACGTGTATGCTCAATGTGCTAGCTAGCCCTCCATGTTGATGCATGTTTCATATGTACGTTGCACGTACTCATATGTACACCCTGTGTACAAACCACTTTTGCAAGCCTTTTTTATGAGGGACCAAAAGTGACACTTTTGATAAATATTAAAGAAATGATAAAATGTACATTATTCCGGGATGTTACATTGATTTAATGCTTATTATTCTAACCTAAATTAGTATTCAAGGCTAGGATTCGTAAACACAAATCGAAATTAAGAAGAGAGATGCCATAATATAATTGTGAATTTATTTTACGTTGGTAAAACATTTTACCAATTTCAATCAAATATGAAATTCCTAGATCTTTTAAGATTTATTGAACTATTTGATGCATGTTTAATCTTAGATTATGTTCTTCGATTTGTGACTTGGATTTCGAGGAACACAAACATGATTTGAATAACCATGCAAAATCGCATGACATGCTCGAGGTTGTTTATGATATCACATTGATGTGTCAGTTAACCACAAACACTCCATCAACAACCATAAATTCGAGTATGTGTCATCATTTCACCTTTAAAGTCCCTCATTAGTATTCTTTAACCTTGCGCGTTTCACAACCGACTTGCAAAGAAGTGATATGCATTTTCATGTATTAGCAAACACTTTCACATATCTTCCTAAAGTAACTAGAGTGAGATTTTATGGAAGGTTCTAGTAGTTTATACATCATACTTTTAATGTGATTAGTGTCGTATCAAACCGTTCGAGTAATGACCCTCCACCACACAAAGAAGCAATGGGTGAATAGGAAATGCATTCAACGATCATTTTATAGGTCGTTTCCATATATGTATCTTATAGTGTGGCTTCGTGAATGAGGCTAACTACTAATTTGACTGACTTTTTAGTCATACATATAGTAATATACTATTATACAACTATATAGGGTGTATTTTAAAAAGTTTTAAATTATAAGGTTCAAATCATATTAATTCAATTAATGTTTAATTAATTAATATTTGAACTAAATAAGATTTAAGCATTATCTTTAACTAAACCTTTAATTAATTAATATAAATCTTTTTAATGGATAACTATATTTCCTTATAATTGGATAATTACCATATTTAAAAAAACTTCTTTTTATTCAAATTAGCATTTCTAATTATCTAGTTATAGTATTAAGATTTTTGACATTTAAAATAATATTGATTAACTAATAATTACCCAATCTTTTGAGTAAGGCAAGAAAATCCTAAAATTGGATGTTAGGCAGTTGCCACCACGTGGCAGAGGGTTGACCACATCGTGGACAAAACTCATTTCAATTTTTATTAGTTTTCTGTTTTCATCTTTTATGTACTAATAATTGAAAAAAGTAGGGTTCTGATACCACTATTGGAGTTTTTAGGTTAAAATAACATTGTACATGCGAAATTTTACTGAACACTTAAGGGTACATGCAACCAAAATGGATCTATGGCTTTTCACAATTAATAACAACATACTTATGAAACTAAACTTAAAAAATACATAATGAAAATCATAGATTGATAAATTACATTTGCACTTAATTCCAATTAAGCTAATCATGTGCTTGAAGTCTGCATGAAAACCCTAGCTTCAAAAAGTAACCTAGCCTCTAATATGTCACACATAAAACTCAAGAAAACCCTAGTATTGAATAGAATATGGGGTGGGGGAGAGAGGTGAGAAATTCAGATTTCTCATTATGGAGGAGTGTAGGCCAAAAATCCAAGGGGTTGTGCCCCTTTATATGGATGCCATATAATCCTAGATACCTTAGATTTGAATTTAAAATTATAATATTTTAATCCAATAATTATCATGTTTCCTTATATCATTTGGAGGCTTACAGAGACCCTAGATAGGGCACCAAAACCATCCCCCTTTTAGGAGTTTCTAGATCCTCTCTATTGTTCAACTATTGAACAATTACATCTCAGCCCTTATACCTTTTGTTAATTCTAATTAATCATGAATTAAATCTAAATTAATTCTGATTATTTCTTAATCAATTATTAGTATTTCAAATTAATATATTAATCATATAACAAATCCTTTATCTATCTTTTATAATGAATCCAAGCCACTTCCTAGTTATGAGGGCGACCAAAAAAGGACTTTACTTTTATTTTTCAACATTATACCAATTTAGTTATGACCTTAGACACGTGAATCCAAGAGTCTCGTACAATTGCAAGTATAACTTTGAATAATCAATAAAGAATGTTTTCAAAAGACATTGCCAAACTCTAATTTGACGTTGGTCATAAGATAAGGGATCAACTATCACTTCATTCTTACTGATATAATATGGACATGAGATATGTATTATAATCAATCTTATTATGCAAGATTTTTGTTTCTCGATGTACCGATTTATGATGATGTCATCATACTACTAATCAAAAAAATCAATTTAGTCACAGTTGGTCCCAACACTATAATGTCAACATCAAATCACCTAGGGGCCCAAAGATATTGCTTTTCCATAAAGGAAAATGGAACGAGTATGTCACACCCCCAAACCAGAAGGGTGGAAACGTTCGGGGGCAGTGGACATCATGTACAGTATCTCAACAACTATATAATAGTAATCATAATACAACAACCATGTATTGATAAAGTATAAGTTATTACATATGTGTTCAAATCATTGTGTATTGACACCAAAAATGTATATCAAAAGTTAAAAGACATGCGTCTATGAAGCTCCATTTTCTCAAAAACTCATGGATGTACCTATCTACTGATTTCCTAAAAATACAAGTAGTTTTGAAAAGAGTGTCAACAATTAAGTTGGTGAGTTCATAAGCATGTTTGTAACTGAAATTTGTTATTTGTTCCTTAAAAATGAAAGTATGTTTTCCCAGAAAATCCAATATTTTATGTTGTAATATGCTGTAATCAAAACGTGTAATGTTATTGTACTCTAAGATAGTAAAATGTAGTTTTAATTCACATAAAACTATGAAAAGTATGTTTTCCCTACACTGGAATAGTATTATGTAATTGTACTCGTATGAAAATGGTGTAATTGTAACTGTCTGGATTCAGCAAGTGCACTTGTAAAATATTGTATTATAGCTTTATTATTTAATAAAACTATGTGAAGTTGTTTATTTATTCATACACTAATCGTATTGGTTAATACCAAATTGTGAGTTATCATAACCATTCTTGATGACCTAAGAAGGACTAAACACGACGTTCTTCAGGCGTCGCAATCGGTGTGACATTTGTCACCTTAGGGCTGCCAGCCTAGCTGTTGCAAGCAACTCAGGTGCGGGATTGCCAGTCTCGTATAGATCTATACATAGGTGTCACGCTCTCCCTCTAGGAGAATGTGGTTATAATTTCAGGACTTGGTTGGTACATAGATAAGTACGTGAAGTGTTTCTCATAAATTATATATTGACTATTACATGTAGAATAATGTAAAGTTACTTTTTTTTTTGAACGGAAAATACCAAACGGAAGCCCTTCCGCCTTTTACAGCGGAAGCCCCGGTTCGAGCTACTTTACAGGGAAAACCCTCACCCTTTATAATGGGAATCCAAAGGAAAATTCCCCATGAGTGGCCACCAATGGGAGTCGAACTCCCCACCTTTCCCCTCAATGCTTATAAACCCAACACCTCTTTCCCAGCTGGGCTGGGCTTCATTGGTATGTAAAGCTACTTTATAATAGATAAACTGTAAGTATAACTCATAAATTATATTTATTATAGTTTATACGTTTGTTAACTGTAATGTATTCTGAACTTTCAAAAAGCAACATGTAAGTTCCATAAAGTATACCTATTGTAGCTTATATGTTTCTGTTTTACTGAAATGAAAACCTTTATTTTGTTAATGATTCGGCAAGTTTAGATTGTAAAAACTATGATACGGTTGTTCCGTGAAATTCAATGTTTTGTGTTCCAACAATACTAAAATAGTTTGCAAAAATTAAATTTTTATTTAACATGTTTAAAATAATTTTTTACTTATATAAATCTAATATTTATATAATTATGATTAAATAGACAGTCGAATAAATAATTCTACCCCAAGTCTACAACCAAACAAGGAAAAGGAAATGGAGCTAAATTATCAATTCTAAGCTTGTTGAACCCTAATTATATAATTTATTCATATATGAATATATATTTTTAATATGGGAAACAGTTAATAAAATATTGAAAATATTTAGGTATTAACACAAATTTTGTTGTGTTACACTTGTATTCCCCCCAAAAATAGTGAAAAATCATGAAAACGTAGGGGTATGAAATCACCTCAAATGTGATAAGGGTTTCGATAATTGGTTAGAAAATGGTGACTTCGGTCTAAGTCATGGGAAAGGTATCGTATTCAAAACTTGTAGAAATAATGAAAGTAAAATGTTTCTTGGAAATGAGAGGAATTTAAGAGAGATTGGTGTAATCTCGTTTACTGGATTACGAAATGAGAATGCTTTCGTTTTTGATTGATTAAGTATGAAGGAAATATGAGGCAGTTTGAGGTATTGGTTATTGTGTAAAATGAGGTCTTTGGCCGAGAACTCCACCTGAGAAGAGGGATTTCGGTCCAAGGTTTGCGCTCTGAATAGATGTTTGCGGCCGAAAACTATAGGAGCAGCTTCACATGTTTTCGTTGTGGGTTGATTTCAGTCTTTACCGAAGTATCGTTATCAATCCGAGAAGGGTTAAGGTTGCGAGGGTTTTCGGTCCTCACAATTTACTCATATTTTTGCAACACTTATTTAATAATGGGTTTATATACATCAAAATTATTAATTTAGCCTTAATAGTTTGCAAATCAACACATTTTACTTTTACTTAGTAACTTTGACTTTGCTTGACCTTGGTTGCCTTTTGTTGACCTTGGTTGACTTTTGTTGAGATTTACATATTTGAAAATAAGGGGTTGTCACATTATCCCCCCGATAGAGGGAATTTCATCCCAAAATTGTTTCTAAATTGGTACTCATGAACTAGGAAAATGATGTGGGTACTTTTATTTCATTTGATATTATCGTTCCCCAGTGAATTCAAGTCCCCGCTTGGCATTCCAACGAACCTTCACTATTGGTATACAACTTTGTTTTGTTCTTATGATTTCCTTATCCATGACTTCCACCGGTTCTTCTAAAAAGTGTAGAGTCTCGTTTAACTTGATTTTGTCAAGTGGGATTACAAGAGTCTCGTCAGCTAGACACTTCTTGAGATTAGAGACGTGAAAAGTAGGATGAATGTTACTAAGTTCATGCGATAATTTGAGTTTATAAGCAACCGGACGAAATCTAGCAAGAATCTTGAATGGTCCGATGTACCTTGGATTTAATTTCCCACGTTTTATGAAACGTATCATTCCTTTCTAGGGTGAGACCTTTTATCAGGACGCGATCACCAACCTGGAATTCCAAGGGTTTTCGTCGTTTGTCCGCATAACTCTTCTGTCTGTCTCTAGAAGCTTTTAATCGTTCCAAGATTTGTACAAACTTTTCTGTGGTTTCTAGAATGATCTCGGGACCGGTTAGAGTACTGTCGGGTACTTGGTTCTTGGCTAGTTGCATATCTCCCACTTCAACCTAGCATAGAGGAGATCTGCACTGACGTCCAAAGAGGGCATCAAATCGAGCAACTTTGACGCTAGTGTGATAGTTGTTGTTGTACAAGAATTCAATGAATGGTAAATGGGTATCCCAAGCTTTACCAAAACCTATCATATAAGCCCTCAACATGTCTTCCAGCGTTTGTATGGTTCTTTCGCTTTGCCCATCAGTCTGAGGATGGTACATTGTACTCATGTCAAGATTGGTTCCCAAGGACTTTTGCAGTGGTTGCCAAAACCGTGACGTAAATCTACTATATCGGTCAGAGATAATGGATACTGGAACACCATGTAATCATACTATATCTTTAATTTACATCGTTGTAACTTCTCCATTTTGTCAGTTTTTTATTAGTAGGAAGTGTGCAGATTTGCTTAGTCTGTCGACGATTACCCAAATGGTGTCATGACCACCCGTTGTCTTGCGTAACTTGGTTATGAAATCCATTGTAATCCACTCCCACTTTCACTCAGATATTTCTGGTTGTTGTAATAAACCTGAGGGCTTTTGATATTCTACCTTGATTTTGGTGCAAGTTACGCATTTGCCCACATAGGTAGCAATTTCCGCTTTCATGTTCGGCCACAAATATAGTTTCTTGAGGTCCAAATACATCTTGTTTGAACCTGGTTGAATGGAGTATCTAGTTTTATGGGCTTCATTCATGACAACATCTCTGTAGCCACTAAACTTTTGTGTCCATATCTGATTCATGAGATAACGTACTCCATCACCCTTTACTTCCAAGTTCTTTTCCATTCCTCTTAGGGCTTCACCTGTCGTGTTTTGGGGTTTCAAAGCTTCTAGTTGAGCCTCCTTGATCTGTGTGAACAGGTGGGAATGGATAATAATAGTTAGAGACTTTACTCAACGGCCTGGGTACTCTTTTGGACTAAGGGCATCTGCTACTATATTGCCTTTTCTGGGATGATAATGAATTTTGCATTCGTAATCATTGAGTAGTTCCACCCATCGTCGTTGTCTCATGTTAAGTTCCTTCTAATCGAATATGTGCTTGAGGATATTGTGATCAGTAAAGACTGTGCATTTCGTACCATATAGATAATGCCTCCAGATCTTTAGAGCAAAAACCACTGCTCCCAGTTCGAGGTCATGTGTGGTATAGTTGACTACGTAATTCTTAAGTTGTCTTGAGGCGTAGGATATGACATTTCCTCATTTCATAAGAATGCAGCCTAGCCCTTGCTTGCGTGCATCACAGTAAACTACAAAATCTTCTGTCTCTTCTGGGAAGGACAAGATCAGTGTGCTGTAGAGGGCTTGCTTTATTGTTTGGAATGCAGTTTTTTGTTTCTTCTCCGAGTTGAAGGTTACCCCCTTCGGAGTCAGGGTGGTGATTGGATTCACGATCTTTGAGAAGTTTTGGATGAACCTTCTTTAATAGCCAACAAGACCTACAAATTGACGAATCTTTGTTCGGGTTCGTGGGGTCGCCTAGTTTTCGATAGCCTTGATCTTGGAGGGATCAACATGTATCCCTTCCTTTCTGACTACATGACCTAGGAATTCCACCTTTCGAATCCAAAATTCGCAATTTGAGAACTTCGCACACAATTTCTCTGCCCTTAAAGTTTCCAAGACATGTCATATGTGTTGGTTTGTTCTTCCTTGCTTCGGGAATACAATAGTATATCGTCAATGAAAACTATAACGAACTTGTCTAAGTAAGGTCGACACACATGGTTCATCAGATCGATGAACAATGCAGGTGCATTTGTTAGACCAAAAGGCATTACTTCAAATTCATAGCGACTGTAGCGAGTTCTAAAAGCAGTCTTTGGAATGTCAGTCTCCTAGACTCGTAGCTGATGGTATCCTGATCTTAGGTCAATCTTGGAGAAGATACTAGAACTTTGAAGCTAGTTAAAAAGGTCGTCGATTCAAGGCAAAGGGTTTCGGTTGTTGATATTGAGTTTATTTAATTACCAGTAGTCTATACACATGCGAAATGATCCATCCTTCTTCTTCACAAACAAGACCGGTGCTCTCCAAGGTGACAAACTCGGTCTAATGAATCCTTTTCTAAGAAGTTTGTTTAACTGGATGGTTAGTTCCTGCATCTCTGATGGTGTAAGACGATATGGGGATTTAGCTACGGCGGTTGCTACGAGAATCAAGTCGATTCAGAATCCGAATTGGCATTCAGGAGGAACTCTTGAGAGATCTTCTGGGAATACATCTGGGATATCACATACATCAGTGGTATCCTTGATGCTTTTTAGTTCTTGTGTCTTATCTACCACGTGAGCTAAGAAGGCACAGTAATCTTTGCAAAGATACTTTTGGGCCTTGACACAATAAATGATTTGGAGGTTCATACCGAGTTTGTCGCCACAGATAACGAGAGATTCATTACTTGGCAGATTATGAAGAATGGCTTTTTCATAACATAGGATATCAGCAAGATGAAGACTTAACCGATCCATGCCGATTATAATGTCAAAGCTTTTAATTGAGACCGGCATAAGGTCAATTTGAAATGAATGGTTGTTTAGAGTAAGTATGCATCCTATGTATATGTCATTTTTGCTCTCTATTTTTCCGTTTGTCATCTCTACCGTGAATGTATCTTTTAATGATTGAGGATTTTAATTTAGTAGTTGTTTAAATTCATGGTTCACGAAGCTTTTATTCGCACCACTATCGAAAAGAATGCATGCGTAAGAATTGTTGAGAAGAAACGTACCGCTAACCATGGTAGGATCTACCATCGCTTCTTCATGGCCAATTCCCAAAATTCTCCCACACCTCCATCATTCTTTGTCTTTGGGCAGTCTCACTTGAAATGCCCGATTTCACCACACTCATAGCATGCTTTCCTTACTCTCGCAGCAGGGACTTGAGAGATGGGTTGTGTTGGCGCTTTAAAGAAGCGGGGGGGGGGGTATGCCACTTCTTTTTGTAGTTTCTACAGTGCATTTCCCTGAAAACTCCCGTATGATGGAAATTTCACTTATTTCACTTTGGCAAAGTTCCATCATATCGACTCGGAGGTGTTGGAGTTGCAGAAACAGCGGTAGGAATAGAAGCAAAAACAACAGTGGGAACAATAGCATTATATACTGCCACTGTTTGTTGCTTCTTAGAAGGCTCTTATAATGATCGCCCCTTTCGTTTATTCTAAAATTTCTTTTTGCTGCCTCTTTCTTTGGGCTTTTCAGGAATGGCTGGTATGGAGCCTTGACGAACTCCATGATCTAAAAGTGTCTGAGCCAGACGTTTGGCACTGTCGAATGTAAGTGGATTGGCGGCAATAACGTTGCCTTGAGTCGGGGGAGTTAACCCCCAGATATACCTCTTCACCTTCTTACTCTCCGGGGTGACCACCCCGGGACACAGTAAAGCCATGTCACTCTATTTGGCAGTATAAGCAGCAATATCGGATTCCTTCATCATCAGACTCCAAAATTCCTGCTGTAACTTTTGTATTTCACCTCTGGGACAATATTCTGCCAGCATCAAAACCTTTAAGTCTTCGCAGCTCATGGCATTGGCTACTGGGAGAGAGAACGATTTGAGATAGTCGTTCTACCAAGAAAGTGCTCTATCCAAGAAAGTGCATGCTGCAAATTTTACTTTGCTAACTTCAGGGCACACACAGATTTTAAACACCAATTCGGTTTTCTCGAACCAGCATGTCAGAGCAATAACACCTCCGGTGCCATCAAAAGATATGGGTTTAGCCTTCAAGAAATATTTATAAGAACAATCCCTCGGGTGTCCAAGACTTTCCCTATGATTAGAGTTATGGGCACCACTGCCAGCTCCACTAGTACCACTCGCGTTAATTTGCGTCATAGTAGCAGCCACGACAGTGGTTTCTGCTACTTGGAAGACAGTAGGATCATATTGTGTAGGTGGTGGCGGTGGTGGTGGTGGTGGAATTGGTGGATTTTTGTTGAAATGCCTATTTGATTTACGTGGCGGCATCTTTTTCTACAAATTTTAAAGAGGAAAAGATGTTAAGTTCTTTATAGTAGTAACGAGTCAGGTGATATTGAACGAGATATATCTTAGTTCTAAATGCATTGTATCCTACTTTCATAGTGTTCTTCAATTTACAAAAGAGGTTTACTAATATAAGTAACCAATCGCAGATGCCATTATGGCAATACTTCTAACAAATTTGTATAGTGTGTTCCATACTAGGTCTCTCTAAAATTATAGTACGTAATCATAGATTACAATAAGTAAGTAAATTGTAATTATGAAGTCATGAAATGAGTGTTAACTAAAATGCTTGTCAATATCTTTGATATATTTGATACATAGTGTTTTGGAAAATTTGACCTTAATACGGGTCTATAATACATCAAACTTAAAAGGAAAATGTTGATAGCATTGAGATTCCCTGAATAGTCTAAACACCTAGACATAGGGTTGAGTTCACATGTAAATAAGGTAATATCTAACGCATATCCACAGTTCTAGTTTATATAAAAAAATGTGAGTAGTGTAAAAACTACTCGCGACGGGCATTGCCATGAGTACTAGACTCAACCACATGGCACTCTGCTTCCATCAAATGCCTTTCTAATGTAGCATGATGCTCCCAAAGAGTTCTTATTTCGGTTTGGGCAGCAACCATCTCTTCTTGAAGAGTTTCGGTGTGGTTCTTGGTCTGATCATGGTCTTCATCTAAGCGACGAAAGTTAACCGCAGTAATCTGAGTGGTAGCATTAATTTCCATGATTTGGTTGAGTGATGCACGTGCTTGTTCCCCGTTACGAGTGTGCAGCGTATGATAACAAGAAGAGCCATGTCTGTTGAACCTCCTTTAGAGAGGTGATATAAGCCCCTTTCCATTCCGTAAGGGGGACGTTGTCCTTGTTCTTGGCTCTAGTTTCGTATGCCTACAACCCATCTTAGCATCGGTCCTTGAAAATTTTGTCTGGCTGCAGGGTATTGATCCGCCTGCGGTGGATCATAGACCTTAGAATTTGAGTCAGTGCCTTCCGAATCCTCCTCATCTTCAACTCCCATTATTTATTCAGGATCCTCCTTCGGATCCTCTACAATCAAACCACCGTTGCCTTGATTTTGGAAATAAGGGTCTCCATGTAGATGAAATCCTACCATTGCGTCTGTGTGAGAATAAGGATACATGAAAACTCAAGAGTATGATATATGTTAAAGCCTATATGTTGTAGTTACGGTTCTTATATTATGATAAAATACTCCTATAGTATTTTAACTTTATGTTTGGTTCTAGAGTTCTTCTTGTGTTTAGGTTCGGTAAGTTTTAGACAAGTTGTAACACCACAATTACTCCAAAACGTATCTTGGTCATATTTCAAATAAATATAGTTGATCAAGCTATATTTATCCCAAATATGATTACATAACTGTCTAGGTTTAACTATAGTGTCCAACATCTAAATACTTTTTTGTAGTTCTCACTTTGATACTGTTGGTTGTATGTATGTGTGTTAGTGTACTTCTTATAAAATACTTAGATTTTAAAAGTATAGTTTTAGTCAGAGCGCTTCAGCCCCATTGTATTTATAGTTGTATATCTTTTATGGTTTGATATACCTTGTTCACTATAAACATTGCTCTGATACCAATCTGTCACACCCCCAAACCGGAACAGCGGAAACGTTCGGGGGCTGAGGACATCATGTACAGTATCACAACAATTGTATAATAGTAATCATAATACAACAACCATGTATTGATAAATAATAAGTTACTACGTATGTGTTCAAATCGTTGTATATTGAAACCAAAAATGTATATGAAAAGTTGAAAGACATGAGTCTATGAAGCTCCGTCTTCTCAAAAACTTGTGGATATAACAATTAACTTGGTGAGTTCATAAGCATGTTTGTAACTAAAATCTGTTATTTGTTCCTTAAAAATGAAAGTACGTTTTCCCAGAATATCCTATATTTTCTATTGTAAGATGTTGTAATAAAAATGTGTAATGTTATTGTACTCTGAGATAGTACAATGTAGTTTTAATTCACATAAAATTATGAAAAGTATGTTTTCCCCACACTGGAATAGTATTCTGAAATTGTACTCGTATGAAAACGGTGTAATTGTAATTGTCTGGATTCAACAAGTGTACTTGTAAAATATTGTATTATAGTTTTATAATTTAATAAAACTATGTAAAGTTGTTTACTTATTCATACACTAATCGTATTGTTCAATACAAAATTTTGAGTGATCATAACCATGCGTGATGACCTAAGATGGCCTGAACACGAAGTTCTACAGACATCACAATCGGTACGAAATTTATCACCTCAGGCTTGCCTGCCTAGCTGTTGCAAGCAGCTCAGGTGCGGGATTATCAGTCTTGTATAGATCTATACACAGGTGTCACACTCTCCCTCTGGGAGACTCTAGTTATAATTTCAGGACTTGGGTTGGTACTTAGATAAGTACGTGAAGTTTGTCTCACAAATGCTATATTGACGGTTACATATAGAATAATGAAAAGTTACTTTATAATAGATAAACTATAAGTATATCTCATAAACTATATTTATTATAGTTTATATGTTTGTTTTCCATAATGTATTCTGAACTTTTAAAAAGAAACATGTAAGTTCCATAAAGTATACCTATTATAGCGTATATGTTTGTGTTTTACTAAAATGAAAACCACTATTTTTTTTAACGATTCGGCAAGTTTAGATTGCAAAAACTGTGATACAGTTGTTCCGTGAAATTCAATGTTTTATGTTCAACGATACTAAAATAGTTTGCAAAAATTATATTTTTATTTAACAAGTTTAAAATAATTTTGTACTTATATAAATCTAATATTTATATAATTGTGATTAAATAGACAGCCGAATAAATAATTCTGCCCCAAGCCTACCAAACAAGGAATAGGAAATGGAGCTAAATTATCAATTCTAAGTCTGTTGAACCCTAATTATATAATTTACACATATATAAAAATATATTTTTAATAACGGCAACAATTAATAAAATATTGAAAACATTTAGGTATTACCAGAAATTTTATTGTGTTCCACTTTTATTCCCCCATTAAATAGTGAAAAATCATGAAAACGTAGGAGTGTGAACTCACCTCGAATGTGATAACGGTTTCGATCACAGGGTAGAAAACGGTGACTTCGGTCTAGAACACGAGAAAGATATCGTGTTCAAAACTTGTAGAAATAATGGAAGTAAAATGCTTATTGGAAATGAAAGGAATTTGAGAGAGAATGGTGTAATCTCGTTTACTGGAATTAGAAAATGAGAATGACTCCCTTTTTGATTGCTTAAGTATGAAGGAAATATGAGGCGGTTTTAGGTATTGGTTATTTTGCAAAAACGGGTCTTCGGCCAAGAACTCCACCCAAGAAGAGGGATTTCGGTCCAAGGTTTGTGGTCTGAATGGATGTTTGCGGCCGAGAAAAAAATGGAGCAGCTTCACACGTTTTCGGTGTGGGTTGATTTCGGTCTTTACCGAAGTCTCGTTTTCGGTCCGAGAAGGGTAAATGTTGTGAGGATTTTTGGTCCTCGCAATTTACTCATATTTTTGCAACACTTATTTAATAAAGGGTTTATATACATCAAAATTATTAATTTAGCCTTAATAATTTGCAAATCAACAAATTTAACTTTTATTTAGTAACTTTGACTTTTTTTTACCTTGGTTGACTTTTGTTGACTTTTACAAATTTGAAAATAACGGGTTGTCACAGAATAAATTTTGTCTAGAAAAACATACATTTTACTTATTTAGTTATACATGGAATTACACTTTATAAAATTCAGTTATGTATGCGTTGGATAAAACAATGCATAACACATTTGAAAAGTATGACTTACATATCTCTCTTTTAAGAATAGAAGATATTATCATCTTAGAGATAATAATCATTGAATCCATGAATTAATCTCTTAGCATGGGTTAAACCAATACTCAAACTCCCTATTTTCCAAGTACTCATGAATATCGCAGTAGTCCCTATGCAATGTCTAGTCCCTACGCATAATTCATGAAATATTCTTGACAGTCTTAAATCAATACTTACTCCGAAAGTATGACTGACTGTGGCATTTCAAATAAATTAATATTCTGGAAGTAAAACATGCATAGTGAAACACAAGAATAAATTAATTGACAATTGATGTCAAACACTTTGAACATAAGTAAATCTCTATTATTTAATCACAAATCTATTACAATTCATCATTGTTACATTGTTTCAAAATATCAAATAACAACTAAAATCTAAAATATAATACCATCTCTTAGCCCAATGCTCCTAGCATGCTCGAAGTGTTTAATATTGCTCCCTCCCTTTGTAAGAGGATCAGCATGATTACCCTCTATTAATACATGATTCACCACAAGCACTCCTTCTTCTACTTCTTGTATGATATAGGTAGTGGAATTTCCTTTCGATGTGCCTAGATCTACCATGATCCTTTGGTTCATTAGTAAAAGCGATGCACCCTTGTTGTTACATAATATCTCCATTGGCTCCAGGATTGATGGAACAACTCCAAGTTCTCCAATAAAATTCACCAGCCACATTTTTTTCTGCCTCGCTTTATTCAATGTACTCTGATTTGCAAATACAATCAGCCACCGTTTTGTCGCACCCCAAAACCATGAATGGCGGAAACATTCTGGGGCGGAGGACGTCATGTATAGTATCACAACAATGAATAGTAGTAAATGAGCAACAACATCATCCATTGCATTAATAATATAATTTCATACATGTGTGTTCTGTCAAAATTATCGACACCAAAAATATACATATCAAAATAAAAGATGAGTCTTGAACAAACTCCATCTTCTCAAAAACCTAGCACCTGTACCTGTCTAGTGGTGACCTGAGAATACAAGTTATTTTGAAAGCGAGTATCAGCTTAAATGCTGGTGAGATCATAAGTATATTAATGTCTGAGTTTGTATGAAAACGTTTGTAAGATGTTTCTGTAAGATGTTTTGTACAATGTTTTGTATGATGTTTTGTATAATGTTTGAACTCTCCTAGAAAACCCTATGATTCCTACTAACTGTAGCCTTCTACCAAGGCATCTCGTGTCTATGTGTATGTCTCTTGTTAGAGTGTGTGTTTTCCCAATTCTGACTATCATTAACCAAAAATATAGTTTCTACATTACCGTGCATCGTGTGAATATTCACGAAGTGAATGTAATGGGAAAATATTATCATACCTTAGTATTTGTAATAAGTGACTACCGTGGTACTGACTACCTTAAAACAAAAAGGTGTTCCAAGTAACATGTGATCGAACTGTATCCTGCTACCGACTCCAGTAAACCGACGATGTAAGATGCCGTAAGAAATGACATTTGGCACCCGTAGACTTTCAAGTCCCACTGTAGCGAGCAGCAAGGTGTAGGATAGTCAATCCAGTATAGATCTATACACAAACTCATATGCTCCCCAATTAAGGAGATTCGGGATACAAGAGCGGTCATGGCAGGAAGTGCCATGACCCGCTCAATGGTTCACATAACTGCATGAATGTATCTGTAATGAATGTGCTAAATGAAAGTGTACTCTTTCTCTGTCTAGCTTGTATGTACTGAAATGTTCTACGTGTGCTAGTTGTAATGCATGTTCTCTCTATCTAACATGTATAGTAATGTACTGTATGTATTACTCGTACTGACTCATGAATGAACTGACTCATTGTATGTTTCATTGTTCTAGTAATAGTATTAGTATCCTCCTGTGCTACCCCTATGGTAACTTACTAGTGATGTAACTGGTACATATGAACATGGAAGTATACCCTTGCTACCCAAGGGTAATGAATGAACTGGAAGAACCTTTATGACTATATATGTACACATGATATATAACTAATATTTAACCGACCTTCGGACGGGTACCAGATAGCCCACCAGACCACATCTCAACGGCGAAAAGGAAATAAGGCGGGCAAGCCTTCCTAAGCCTTTTTAACATTTCTTATATAACTATACATACATAGTCATGCAATTGATAATAAGTATAACAGAGCTTAAGTAAATGTATTTGATAAGTATAAGAATTTGTAAAACAGTTTGAAGCAAAACAGTTTGAACAATAAGAAAATCACTGGTTTTTTAGTTATTAATCACATGTGATTGATGTAATAACTATAAGTATTCAACTTGTATTCCCCCCGCCCCTATAAAAGCATTTAAAAACATTTAAATCATTAATTAAAGGGTATGAACTCACCTGCAGTGAGTGGTACGGATGAACTGAAGACGTAGGATTGCTAGGTGTCAAGTGAAGTCTTGAACACACTCTATGATCCTATTTAACATATAATCACACATATATGTACCCAATTAGTCTAAAAATACTAATTGAAAATGTTAAGACATCCTAGAACATGATAAACACTTTATATAAGTGTTATAAGCCTTAAGGATTGCATCTAAGTTGTTGTAGAACAAGGCTAGTGGGTTTAGGGTTCCAAAGGACCCCATTCTTGAGTTTACTCTCCAAGAACCAACACACAAGGAGTTTACGGTCGTAAACCCTTGAGTTTACGGCTGTAAGCCCCTAAGCCTTAGGTTATTTGGTGCTTTGAAGCTTTACATGTTCCGTAGAAGCATTCCTACTTGATGGTTTAATCCTTGGAAGGGTTTAGGGCATTAATACACTCCTTTGAGGAGTTTACGACCCTGATATCTCTTTAAGTGTAAATCCTGAAATACTCAAACTTATTCTAAAAAGTCTGAAAATTTACTGCAACTGTTCTGACTTCTATTGACTTGATATTGTTTGTACAAAATAGAAATTTCGGGTTGTCACACGTTTGCTGCTTGGAACTCTTCCAAGTCACCACTCCACCATTTAATAGAAGTACCAACCCGATCATGAATTACCATTATCCCAATTTGTTTGAAAATTGGCATCACAATATCCTTTAACCTTAAGTTCAACTTTTCCACCAATAACTAGGACCATATTTTTCAATTATTGCAAATAATTAAGAATGTTTTTGACTATAGTCCAATTAGCTCAACCAAAATTTCTTAGATATGTGCTAACCACGCTCAGAGCATAAGCCACATCAGGTCGAGTACATGTCATAAGACACTTGATCGATCTTGTAGTAGAAGCATATGGGACTCGACTCATCGTATCTATTTCCTTGTCACTACTGGGACATTGAGTCTTTATCAATTTAATAGTATGGTTCATGGGTAGTTCCCTTTTCTTGGAATTCTCCACATTGAACCATTTCAATATTTTATCTAAGTATGTACTCTAGCTATGTCTTAATAACCGTTTATGCATGTGTATGAAAATCCTTATTCCTAGAATGTATGTACCCTCTCCAAAATCCTTCATAGAATAACATTGCATAAGCCAAGACTACACATCTTGCAAATGTTGATAATTGCTTGGTATTAGGAGTATATTATCTACATACACGGCTAGGAAGGTCACCACACTCCCACTAGCTTTGACATACATGCAAGACTCATCTCCACTTTTAGAAAACCAAACTCTTTAACCTATTATTGGAAGCAAAGATTCCAGCTACGAGATGCATATTTCATTCCGTATATGGAATTCTCAAGCTTTCACACCTTATTAGGGAATTTGGCATGTTTAAAACCTCCTCGTTAAACCATGTAAACGTCCTCAACTAGTTTCTCGTGAAGGAAATCAATCTTGAGATCCATCTACCATACTTCAAAGTCATAATGATCAGCTATGGAAAGCATTACCCTAATTGACCAAATCCTGGAAATTGGTGAAAATAACTCATCATACTCAACCCCTTGGGTTTGAGTAAATCCCTTTGCGACCAACCTTGCCTTTAAAGGTCTTTAGATTACCATTTGTGTACTCTTCTTCTTGAAGATACATTTGCAACCTAATGTCTTCTGACTAGGCTCTTGATCAACTAAAGTCCAGACTTGGTTATCATACATCGATTTGGTTTTGCTTTCCCCTACCACTTTCCATTTAGTATCCTCAGGTCCTGCCATTGTTTTCTTGTAGTTAGCAGGTTCATCCAAATTTTTGAGTTTGTTATCACTAGTAAATGTATCCCCTTCGAGCTATAAAGACCACATTAGCATTATGTTTGTAGAACAAGTATCCAAAGGACTTCTATGGATAGCCAATTAAAATACATTTCTGGGATTTGGGTTCCAGTTTATCTTGGTTCCCTCGCCTAACGAGATTTTGATAACCCCACACCTTGATATGTACAAGCGAGGGACGTTTCCTTGTGTAACATACACGTTCTGAAATCGTGTTTTAAGAAAATAATATTATGAAATATTAAGGGAATTTGAATGTTGAGTTCTAACAGATAGTTTTTACTAGAAATGAAGTAAAACTATGTTTAGAATCACTCATAAAATGTTGGAAGTCTTATGAGATTCCAATTAAAAACCAAATAGTAAAATATAGCGAAAATATAAAATTTGGAATAAGTAAAATTTTATTATTGAAAGTTGTAGATAATCTCATTACAAACATTTAGGCGAAAACCTAATCGAAATCCGAGTTATAACAAAGAAGTTATGACCAAACGAAAATCCGTGATAAATCCGGAAAATACTTTGTCGCTTAAAAATTTAGTTTTCGATAAACTAATTTTTAGCCTTAGTAATGTAAATGAAAGTTGTAGAACTCGTGAAAATAATCAACTTTCATAAAAAGACCGTTTGATTCTGACTTCGTATGAGGAAGTTATGATTTTTCGATGTTTCAGCTTAGCAGCAGACAACTAAAAACTCGAATTAAGAAGTTATGAATTTTTAACGGAGTCAAATTTAGCCGACGAAGTCTAAACGAAATTTAATTCAAATTTAATAATATTAGCCGACGAAGTCTAAACGAAATTTATGGATTTTACAAGATTTGGCACATTTTTCGAGAAATTTTGCATGAATAGTGATTGCCACGTCACCCTCGCTCGGAGTTGGCCACGTGTCCGAAGCTGCTGCGTGGCAATGCCCGAGAAGTGACGCGTGTCACACAGATGTTTGGAAGGCCACGTGATCCTCGCATGCCACACGTGATCCGACCCTCGTGTCATCCTCCCATTGGACTGAAGTTGGGTCCAATTCGAAGCTACCATCTGCGAGCCAGCTGTTCCGACCGTCGCACCCTAAGCCTCGCCCTGCCGCCACCTAGTCCGAGCCTCACATACACGTGCCCTCTTCCCTTCGGTTTGGATCCGAACCTCGGCCCTATATAAGGGGTGCGAACCCTATCGGCTAACATTAGAAATTTCACACTTTTTCACCATTTTTCAATACTTTTACTATCCGGACATCCCCCCAAGGCCCGATACTGATTCCAAAGCCGGAAACACGCCCCGAGACTCCCGAGAAGCCCGAAAAATTTATCTTTTCGGTTTCGAAGCTCTACCTTCGCAGAACACGGTTTTCAAGAAAACTTCCGGTTTTCAACGACGAAAGTCATATTTAGAGCCGAAGTACTGCCCAAATTAATATTTTAGCCCCCGGTTATTTCACGGTGAGTTTAATATATAGGAACAGTTGTATGTTATGTGTTATATGTGCTACGTGCCTTTCGGTGTTATTATTCCGGGTTATTTTCCCGGGTTATTTTTATTTGCTATTTTTAATAGAAAAGAAATTCCTTTGACCATGTGATCAGTGAAAGGACTTAGATTCACGTCGGTACTGGTATGTAGCCTCTGGCCATGTAGAACATGTCTCCGTAAGAGAATGAATTCTATTCTATGGTATTGTCAGAAGGTTAGATAGGGCTTTAAGCCTGAAATCTACCAAAATGTTAATCCGAAGTTGTATATCTTCTGTGCCGTTTGGGCCAAAGCATTATTTATGTATATCAAGCATGGAAATTGTTATGTCTCATTGATTGTATATCTTTAAATCAATCAATGATTGATATGGAATGTTTATCACATGACTCACTAAACATCACTGCTTACCCTCTCAATGTTTAACAAATTGCAGGAGATAAGCCTCCAGTATAGTTATATACTGGTAGAAGATTTTTCAATAGTTTGAAAATATTGTATCGATAGAAGCTTATGAATAGTTTGAAACTATTCTATTTTGAACTCCCATATGTATAAAACTATAGAACCCTGGGAAGTTATGTAATATATTACACTTTAAAATAGTCGGTTTGTATCCAGTAGTTTGTAATCTCTTTATCAATGTAAAATATTGTTTTTATGAATATGCAAGTAGCATATTTTGGAGTAACTATATTGTCGAGTATGAAAGTTTGGGTCTTTTATAAATACGAAAGTTAGGGTCTTTCAATCATGGTATCAGAGCAGTAGTTTGAGTGATCTAAATTCCACAGATTGGTATTTAGACTTAAACTATTGGAAGTTCAATATATGAACTTAATCATTGTAAGTATAGGGATACAAACCATAGGAAATATATAAGTAAAAGTATTAGGTAATAATAAACCCTAATATTCTAAAATACAATGTTACTCCGTATTGCAGAGCAATGGCTGAACAGGTTAGTAGCCATACCCCTGAGGTTGGTGGAGGTCCTCAACCCGAGGAAGTGAATACTCCAGTATCTCCTTGTGAGGAGCGACTCTTTGGTAAACTTACCGATGTTATTCAACAGACTCTTGAAGAACACAAAAAGAATGGTGATAAGGGAAAAGAGAAAGCCACTGGAGAATCTTCAAAAGGAGAGGCGAAGCGTCCCTCGTTCAAAGATTTCAAGAGTAGTGGTGCTACAGAGTTTTCCGGTGTTCTCAATCCCATTATTGTTCTTACTTGGATCCAAAACACAGAGAAAGTGTTTCATATTTCTCATGTGGATAATGAAGACAAGGCTAACTATGCTTCCGCAATGCTCACCGGAGAAGCCTTGGCCTGGTGGGAAGCAACATATGAAGCTCTCAACGGGTTTGACCAGGAGAATTTAGCCTAGGAAATGTTTAAAACTCGTTTGCTAGAGAAGTATTGTCATCTAGACATGAGGAGGAGATTGTAGAAGCAATTCCTCGAGCTTAAACAAGGAGGAATGACTGTGAATGAGTATGAAACTCAGTTTAATCAAAGAGCAAGGTTTGCTACAAAGTATATTCCAACTGAAGACGAGAAAGTTTAGTTATTCATGGAGGGACTACGACATGAGATCCACTATTTCGTTGCCAATCGAGAAGTTCTGTCATTCGATAAAGTCGTTGAATATGCTCGAAGACTTGAGCATGACATAGAAATACGTGGTGCCACTATTACTGCTCCGAAGCATCAACGTACTGAAAGAACTGTTCCTTCTTTTCTACCAGCTCAATCCGTTCGGACTGAACCTGGTAATCAAGTTCAAACTCAAAGTGTCTCTCGTGGACGCGGTAGATCACAATCTTTTTCTATGCAAACACCTTCATGTTGTATTTATGGAAGGAATCATCCGGTCCAATGCAAAATAGACAAGGAATCATTTGTCTGTTGTCACACCCCAAAACCAAGAATGGCGGAAACGTTCTGGGGCGGAGGACGTCATGTAAGGTAATCACAACACAGTAAATGTAAATAGGCAAACAACATCATCCATTGCATTAAATATATAAATTTAATACATGCGTGTTCTGTACAGTTTTAGACACCAAAAATATAACGTAAATCAAAAAAATAAAATGATGAGTCTTGAGTACGCTCCATCATCTCAAAAGCTGGCATCGGTACCTGTCTACTGATGACCTGAGAATACAAGTTATTTTGAAAGAGTTTATCAGCATTAAGCTGGTGAGTTCATAAGTATTTTAGTGTCAATGTTCGTTGTCAAAAATGTTTGAACCTGTCTCAATGTATAAGTTTGTAAAAATGTAAGTAAATGTTTAAAAGTGTTTGCAAAAGTTTGAATCTCTCAGAAAATCCTATATTTTCTATAAAAGTAACCTTCAACCAAGGCTTAACTATTTTGTAAACTCGTCTGTTGTAAAAGTGTGTAATTACCCAAGTATAACTATCATTTGATAAAATATAGTTTGTACATTAATGCTTAAGTGAGTTTATCACCAAAATATGTAATGGGTAAATCATTGTAGTATTGTAGCTTTGTATAATAAGAACTACTGTTGTACTAATTACTACTACCTTAAACCGGATTTATATTAAGGTATAATGTGATAATTGCACCATACTATCGACTTATAACAACGACATAAATAACGGTCGTAATAACGGAATGACGTTTGGCACCCGCAGACCTGCAGGTCCGGCTGTAGCTAGCAGCAAGGTGTAGGATATTCAATCCAGTATAGATCTATACGCAAACTCAACGCTCTCCCTCCAAGAGAATTCTGGCTACAACTCGGGCCATGACATTTAAGGCATGCTCCGATACAGTGGATCACATTTGTTATCGTATTCTTGCATATGTGATGAAATGTTTCTTGTTCTAGTATAGTTGTATATGTTCTCATAGTATAGTTGTATATATTCTCATAGTATAGTTGTATATATTCTCTTCCTAGTATAGACTCATGAATGAACTGACTCATTGATCTAGCAGTTGTAATAGTATGGTTCTGTGTTACCCCGATGGTAACTTGTTAACAGTGCGTCTAGTACGTATGATTATGGAAGTACTTTTATGTCTATATATGTATATTTGATATATAATTATCATGGAAACGACCTTCGGATGGTCACCCAAAATCCCACCAGACCACATCTCAAGGCGCGAAAAGGAAATAGGGTGGATAGCCTTCCTAGGTCTTTTAAACATTATTTATACGTCTATACATATATGGGCATGCAATTTATAATATAAAAACATAAATAAGTATTTATAAGACATTTGAAACATAAGTATTATTTTTAAAGAAAGATTGACTTGATGTCAATCTATAAAACAATTTGAAGGCGTAGATATGATTAAAACAGATTAAGTATAAGGAACATTTGTTTAAATCACAGTTGCAGTGTAAATTCGAAAAGTAAATGGGTTTGGAAAACATTTAGAAGTAAAACAGTTTGATAGATAGTTTGAATAGTGGTAAAATCACTGGTTTCCCTAGTTATTAATGACATGTGATTAATGCAATCACATGTGATTGAAACAATAACTATAAGTATTTAACTTGTATTCCCCCCCCCCCCCCCCCTTTGAAAGAATATAAAAGCATTTAGAATATTTAAAAGGTTGATTAAGGGGTATGAAACTCACTTGATTGATTGAAGAAAGCGAGATGGAAAACCGGGCAGAGTTACGTCTCGGAAAACGGATTTTTCTCGGGAGTCTCGGGAATCTCGGGAGTAAAATCGACCCTCGGGACTTGAGCAAAAAGACCAGAGCTCCGGGTTATAACGGGCACGGAAAACGAGGCAAGGTTGTGAGAGAGAGGAGAGAAATGAGCAACATTTTTGGAAAGCCTCGCATTCTATTTATAGGAAGGCTGAACCGCCTCCGTACGTGGGGCGTACCCTCGTACGCAGCGCGTACGCGTACGTCATGCATGACCGAAGCCTCGACTGCCTCGGTACGGATGGGACGGGTTGTTGGGTACGCGGGTCGGATAGAACGGCGGGTCGGACGGGACAGCGGGTCGGACGGGTCGGAGCTTCGGACGGGTCGGACGGTTTAGAATTCTTCGGATAGAGCGACGTGGACGATCCGAGACCCTCGATCTCAGTACGCGGGGCGTACGAAGGTACGCAGGGCGTACTTCGGTCCAATCCGATGACTCCCCTTCGGATATTACCGGGAATTTATAATTAAATTTATATTTATTATAAATAAACTTCAAAAATTTATATCTCCCTCATACGAACTCCGTTTTTGACGTTCTTTATATCCACGCGAAGGTGAGACCATGATCTACAACTTTCGTTTAGATTCCGTTGGCAAATTCCGAAATTATTTTTATTATTTATTTATTAAAATGGCGTGTTTAAGGAATTTCTTCAAAAATTCATAACTTCCTCATCCGAGGTCAGATTTGGACGTTCTTTTTATGTACGCAAACCTTGATATGATTCCTACTACTATATTTAATCCAAATAAGATTTTAGGAAGGTTACATTTTGACCTAAATTTGATCGGATTTGCATTTCATTGACTCGAAATATCGGGTTGTCACATCATCCCCCCGTTAGAAGGAATTTCATCCCGAAATTAGAATTTTTAAGCAAGTTAGAAATTACAAATAACTAAGCAAAAAGGTGAGGGTATTTCAGTTTCATCTGATCCTCACGTTCCCAAGTGAATTCCGGTCCTCGCTTGGCATTCCAGCGAACCTTCACGATAGGGATACGGCTTTGCTTTGTCTGCTTGACCTCATGGTCCATGATCTCTACAGGTTCTTCCACAAAGTTGAGGCTCTCATTGATTTCGACCTCGTCGAGTGGGATTACAAGAGTCTCGTCGGATAGACACTTTTTCAAGTTAGATACGTGGAATGTAGAATGTACGTTACGAAGTGTGTCTGGTAGTTCGAGTTTGTAAGCTACGGGGCCGACTCTTGCAAGAATCTCGAAAGGCCCTATGTACCTCGGATTAAGCTTTCCACGCTTGCCGAAGCGTATCAAGCCCTTCCAGGGTGAGACTTTGAGGAGGACTCGGTCTCCCACCTGAAATTCCAAAGGTTTCCTTCGTTGATCAGCGTAGCTCTTCTGTCGGTCTCTAGAGGCTTTCAATCGTTCACGGATCTGAACGATTTTCTCTGTTGTTTCCCGAATGATCTCCGGACCGGTGAGAGTACTGTTGGAAGTTTGCCCCCTGGCTAATTGGGTATCACCCACCTCAGCCCAGCACAGAGGGGATCTGCACTTACGACCGTAGAGAGCTTCAAACAGAGCAGCCTTGATGCTCGTGTGATAACTGTTATTATAGGAGAACTCGACAAGGGGTAAATGGGTATCCCATGCCTTCCCAAAGTCAATCACGCAGGCTCGCAACATATCTTCCAGAGTTTGGATGGTCCTCTCACTCTGTCCGTCGGTCTGAGGATGGTAGGTTGTGCTCATGTCCAGCCTTGTTCCTAGGGAATGTTGTAGTGATTGCCAAAATCTTGAGGTGAACCTACTATCTCTATCGGAGATAATGGACATAGGTACACCATGTATCCGTACGATTTCCCTAATGTATGTTCTCGTAAGTTTCTCCATCTTGTCGGTTTCTTTGATAGGCAGGAAGTGTGCAGACTTGGTCAATCTATCAACGATGACCCATATGGTGTCAAGTCCACCCGTTGTCTTGGGCAACTTGGTTATGAAATCCATAGTGATCCGCTCCCACTTCCATTCCGGGATCTCTGGTTGTTGCAATAAACCAGAGGGCTTCTGGTACTCAACCTTAACCTTTGCGCAAGTAAGGCATTTACTTACGAAGGTAGCAATTTCTGCTTTCATATTAGGCCACCAGTATAGCTTCTTAAGATCCAGATACATCTTATCTGAACCTGGGTGGACGGAATACCGAGTGTTGTGCGCCTCGGTCATGACCAAGTCTCGGAAACCACCATGTTTCGGTGTCCAGATCCGGTTCATGAAATATAAAGCTCCGTCACCCTTGGCTTCTAAATTCTTGTCCATTCCTCTAAGGGATTCACTTGACACATTTTCAGGTTTCATGGCCTCAAGTTGAGCCGCTTGAATTTGCTTAGTCAGGTGTGAATGGATGGTTATCGATAATGACTTGACTTTGCGACCATAATATTCCTTCCGACTTAGGGCGTCTGCTACTACGTTGGATTTACCCGGATGATAACGAATATCGCATTCGTAATCACTAAGTAGCTCGACCCACCGTCGTTGTCTCATGTTGAGCTCCTTCTGATCGAAAATGTGTTGTAAACTCTTGTGGTCGGTAAAGATAGTGCTCTTCGTTCCATACAAGTAATGTCTCCAGATCTTCAGAGCAAACACTACTGCTCCTAGTTCAAGATCGTGGGTCGTGTAGTTAACCTCGTGTGTCTTCAATTGTCTCGAGGCGTAGGCGATGACCTTACCTCGCTGCATCAGAACACATCCGAGCCCTTGATTCGATGCATCGCAATAAACTACGAAGTCTTCTATTCCTTCTGGAAGGGATAGTATTGGTGCGGTGCACAAGGCTCGTTTGAGCGTTTGGAACGCTCTTTCTTGTTTTTCTTCCCAGTCAAAGGCCACACCTTTCTGGGTTAGGGTTGTAAGAGGCTTCACTATTCGTGAGAAGTTCTAAATGAACCTGCGGTAGTAGCCAGCGAGACCTAGAAATTGACGAATTTCTGTAGGCGTCTTCGGTGCTAACCAGTTCTCAATGGCCTTAATTTTGGATGGGTCCACGTGGATTCCCTCTTCGCTTACCACGTGTCCTAAGAATTCGACTCTTCGGATCCAAAATTCACATTTCGAGAACTTCGCATAAAGTTTCTCCTTTCGTAATGTCCCTAGAACTTGTCGTAGGTGATCGCCATGTTCTTTCTTACTTCGGGAGTAAATTAGGATGTCGTCAATGAAAACGATGACGAACTGATCCAAGTAGGGTCGGCATACTCTATTCACCAGATCCATGAAGACTGCGGACACATTGGTCAATCCGAATGGCATCACCACGAACTCGTAATGTCCGTAACGAGTTCGGAAGGCGGTCTTCGGCACATCCTCCTCTAGCACTCGTAACTGGTGATATCCGGGTCTCAGATCAATCATAGAAAAATATTTCGCCCCTTGCAGTTGGTTGAATAGATCATCTATGCATGGTAGAGGATAACGATTCTTGACCGTCAGTTTGTTGAGTTCTCTGTAGTCAATACACATACGGAAGGATCCGTCCTTCTTCTTAACGAACAAGACCGGTGCTCCCCAAGGTGAGAAACTCGGTCTTATAAAGCCCTTGCTGAGCAGTTCGTTAAGTTGACCAGAGAGTTCTTGCATCTCGGCTGGTGCTAAACGGTAGGGCGACTTGGCTACTGGGGTAGCTCCTGGGACTAAATCGATTCTGAACTCGACTTGTCGTTGTGGAGGTAACCCGGGTAGTTCTTCTGGGAAAATGTCGGGGAATTCGCTCACTACTGGGAGGTTCTTTAGTTCTTTCGTTTCTAGGTTCATGTCGACGACGTGAGCAAGGAATGCATGGTATTCCTTACGCAGGTATTTCTGTGCATGAATACTTGATATGATGCGAAGACTTGCACCGGGTTTGTCGCCATAGACTATAAGAGTTTCGTTAGACGGAAGGTTTAGACAGACTGCTTTCTCGAAGCACATGATGTCGGCACGATAAAGGCTTAACCAGTCCATGCCAATGATGACGTCGAAACTTTTTATTGAGACTGGCATGAGGTCGATTGGAAATGAATGGTTATCTAGAGTTAGGGTACAACCTAAGTATAGGCTACTCGTATTTTCAGTTTTTCCATTAGCCATTTCTACTGTGAATAGTTCTTTGAGTGCGTGCGGTGGTTGATTAAGCATGCGAGCAAATTTATGGTTTACGAAGCTTCGCTCCGCTCCACTATCGAACATAATGCATGCATAGGAGTTATCGAGGAGGAACGTACCGGTCACCACTGTCGGGTCAGCAACTGCTTCCCCGTAGCCAATAGCTAGTACCATCCCTGCTCCTCCCGCATTCCTCGCTTTGGGGCAGTCCCTCTTAAAGTGGCCTGCTTCACCACATCCATAGCAGGTTGGGCTCGCGCCAGAGCCAGGGACTTGGTTGATAGGTTGTGCTGGGAACTTACAGAATCGGACGGTGTGTCCTTTCCTGTTGCAGTTAGAGCACTGCAATTCACGGCAGGGGCCGTTGTGGTGGTAGCTGCATTTGTTGCACTTGGGCGAACTTCCAACATACCGACTCACCGGAGCAGTAGTAGCAGCAGTAGGGGTTACTGCGGCATGAATTGCCACCAATTGCTGCTTTTTGGCAGCCTGATGCTTCTTCCTTTCATCCCAGAATTTCCGCTAAGTATTGGCGGGTTTGGAGGGTTCCGGGATGGCTAGGGTGGTTGTGGTTGCAGGGGTTCTGACTCCATGGTCAATGAGTCGTTGTGCCAATCGTTTGGCACTGTCGAAGGTAGCGGGGTTTGACGCTAGCACATTCCCCTGATACGGAGGCACTAGCCCCCATATGTACCTCTCGATCTTCTTCCCCTCGGTGGGAACCATATTGGGGCAGAGGGCCACCAGCTCGCTGAAGCGGGCAGTATAAGCGACCACATTGGTGCCCTTCATTGACAGGTTCCAGAGTTCCTGCTCCAGTTTCTGGATCTCGCCCCTCGGGCAGTATTCCTCAGTCATGAGGTCTTTCATTGTTTCCCAGCCCATGTCGTTAGCTACGACGAGAGTTAGGGCTTTGACGTGGCCGTTCCACCACGTTAGGGCTTTACCCTCAAAGGTGCATGCGGCATATTTCACTTTGCACGCAGTAGGGCATGAACAGATTTCGAAGACTGATTCAGTCTTCTCGAACCATTGCGAGAGGGCAATGACTCCGCCGGTGCCATAGAAAGGCTTCGGCTTGCAGTTTGTAAAATCCTTGTAAGAGCACTCCCTTGAGCGCACAGGGATTTCGATCGGAATAGATTCCACAGGGGTTCCACCTCTGCTAGCATCAGAAGAGTGATACTGAGCCATACCAGTTGCCACTGCTGCAGCTACGACAGCATTCAGGGCTATAGTATCGATGACCGGAGGTGGAGGAGGTGGTGGAGGTGCAGGATTATTCCTATTCCTGGGAGACTTGCGAGGAGGCATCCTTCAGCTATAAGTTTATAAAGATAAGAAAGATGGTAAGAATCAATTTGTAAGCAACGTGAGACTGACACATGGACTAACTAAACATAGTCCAACAGTTGAGAGAGTGCTTGAAACCACAATAAGAAATATTAGAAGGAAAGCATAAGTGTATAGATTTTTCCCCAGATAGATAGATCTCAAAAATACTGGTATTACTGATGTAATAAGTTCAGGGAAAATCGACTTAACAGTAGGTCATACATCATACCATATAGAAAAGTTTGATAGTTCTTAGATTTCAAATTTTGAGTAAGGAAAGTTAGAAACATTTTACACACAAGTGCTACTTGGAGCACAGATGTTAAAGGCTATCCTTTAATTAAAAGACGGAGATGTACTAGACATCAACCAACGGCGGTGGGAAATCCTGGCGAGTACTGCGGTCGGTCACTTGACGAGACACCTCTTGAATGGGCCGATCCTGAGTCCTCTAACGAGCTCGAAGTTCCAATATTTCAACTCGTGAGGCAGCCAACTGCTACTCCATGTCTTCTCCAAGACGGCGGATGCGGACTATGTTGACACCTGAATCGGCATCAATCTCTATGACCCGGTCGACGGCTGCTCCACCTTGCTTGACAATACGAGCTATTCTGCGGATAAGGACAGGCAGAGCTCGGTCAGTAGAGCCACCATCGCTGACGTTGTAAAAGGTTCGGTCCCCAAAGTATGGTAAGGGTTGACCCTGATCATTACTCCAGCGGTTCAGGTTGTTTGCCCACATGGGTGTAGGACCTGGAAACGCTGGTCGAGGGTTGTTTTTCGGGGCTTGACCTACGAGCGGTAGGTTGTTGACTTCAGGCTCGGAGTCGGATCCATCTGAAAAGCCTTCTGCGAGGTGATCATCCAAAGGGATTGGATGATCAACTTCGGGCTCTTCATCGATCCACCCAGCATTGCCTTCATTGGGAAAGTACGGGTCGCCATGATGGATATCTAGCCATCAAGATCTACGCGAGAATAGAGGTATAAGAATATAGTATACGTGTAACTAGTAGCGCAAAATACTCCTATAGTATTTTAAGTTTAAGTTCTAGTGATCTTCTTGTGGTATTGTTGGTAAGTTTTTAGACTTGTTAACCTATCACAACCATTCTAAGGCATGTGCTAATCACTCCTAGGATCAACATAGTTGATCAGGCTATGCCATTCCCAGGACTGACCATACATCCCCAAGCTCACTTGTGATATTTAACAATCGTAATACTTTTGTTCTTGTCATTGTGACACTTATTTTAGTATGAATGCAGACTAGTATACTTAGTTAAATATTTTACTATTTAAAGTATAGACTCTTGGTCAGAGTTTAATCCCTAATGGGTTTATAGTTTAGTATATCTTTTATGGGTTGATATACTCAATTCACTATAAACAATGCTCTGATACCAATCTGTCTCACCCCAAAACCAAGAATGGCGGAAACGTTCTGGGGCGGAGGACGTCATGTAAGGTAATCACAACACAGTAAATGTAAATAGGCAAACAACATCATCCATTGCATTAAATATATAAATTTAATACATGCGTGTTCTGTACAGTTTTAGACACCAAAAATATAACGTAAATCAAAATAATAAAATGATGAGTCTTGAGTACGCTCCATCATCTCAAAAGCTGGCATCGGTACCTATCTACTGATGACCCGAGAATACAAGTTATTTTGAAAGAGTTTATCAGCATTAAGCTGGTGAGTTCATAAGTATTTTAGTGTCAATGTTCGTTGTCAAAAACGTTTGAACCTGTCTCAATGTATAAGTTTGTAAAAATGTAAGTAAATGTTTAAAAGTGTTTGCAAAAGTTTGAATCTCTCAGAAAATCCTATATTTTCTATAAAAGTAACCTTCTACCAAGGCTTAACTGTTTTGTAAACTCGTCTGTTGTAAAAGTGTGTAATTACCCAAGTATAACTATCATTTGATAAAATATAGTTTGTACATTAATGCTTAAGTGAGTTTATCACCAAAATATGTAATGGGTAAATCATTGTAGTATTGTAGCTTTGTATAATAAGAACTACTATTGTACTAATTACTACTACCTTAAACCGGATTTATATTAAGGTATAATGTGATAATTGCACCATACTATCGACTGATAACAACGACATAAAGAACGGTCATAATAACGGAATGATGTTTGGCACCCGCAGACTTGCACGTCCGGCTGTAGCTAGCAGCAAGGTGTAGGATAGTCAATCCAATATAGATCTATACGCAAACTCAACGCTCTCCCTCCAAGAGAATTTTGGCTACAACTCGGGCCATGACATTTAAGGCATGCTCCGATACAGTGGATCACATTTGTTATCGTATTCTTGCATATGTGATGAAATGTTTCTTGTTCTAGTATAGTTGTATATGTTCTCATAGTATAGTTGTATATATTCTCATAGTATAGTTGTATATATCCTCTTCCTAGTATAGACTCATGAATGAACTGACTCATTGATCTAGCAGTTGTAATAGTATGGTTTTGTGTTACCCCGATGGTAACTTGTTAACGGTGCGTCTAGTACGTATGATTATGGAAGTACTTTTATGTCTATATATGTATATTTGATATATAATTAACATGGAAACGACCTTCGGATGGTCACCCAAAATCCCACCAGACCACATCTCAAGGCGCGAAAAGGAAATAGGGTGGATAGCCTTCCTAGGTCTTTTAAACATTATTTATACGTCTATACATATATGGGCATGCAATTTATAATATAAAAACATAAATAAGTATTTATAAGACATTTGAAACATAAGTATTATTTTTAAAGAAAGATTGACTTGATGTCAATCTATAAAACAATTTGAAGGCGTAGATTTGATTAAAACAGATTAAGTATAAGGAACATTTGTTTAAATCATAGTTGCAGTGTAAATTCCAAAAGTAAATGGGTTTGGAAAACATTTAGAAGTAAAACAGTTTGATAGATAGTTTGAATAGTGGTAAAATCACTAGTTTCCCTAGTTATTAATCACATGTGATTAATGCAATCACATGTGATTGAAACAATAACTATAAGTATTTAACTTGTATTCCCCCCCCCCCCCATTTGAAAGCATATAAAAGCATTTAGAATATTTAAAAGGTTGATTAAGGGGTATGAAGCTCACTTGATTGATTGAAGAAAGCGAGATGCAAAACTGGGCAGAGTTTCGTCTCGGAAAACGGATTTTTCTCGGGATTCTCGGGAATCTCGGGAGTAAAATCGACCCTCGGGACTTGAGCAAAAAGACCAGAGCTCCGGATTATAACGGGCATGGAAAACGAGGCAAGGTTGTGAGAGAAAGGAGAGAAATGAGCAACATTTTTGGAAAGCCTCGCATTCTATTTATAGGAAGGCTGAACCGCCTCCGTACGCGGGGCGTACGCTCGTACGCAGCGCGTACGCGTACGTCATGCATGACCGAAGCCTCGACTGCCTCGGTACGGATGGGACGGGTTGTTGGGTACGCGGGTTGGATGGGACGGCGGGTCGGACGGGACAGCGGGTCGGACGCGTCGGAGCTTCGGACGGTTTAGAATTCTTCGGATAGAGCGACGTGGACGATCCGAGACCCTCGATCTCAGTACGCGGGGCGTACGAAGGTACGCAGGGCGTACTTCGGTCCTATCCGATGACTCCCCTTCGGATATTACCGGGAATTTATAATTAAATTTATATTTATTATAAATAAACTTCAAAATTTCATATCTCCCTCATACGAACTCCGTTTTTGACGTTCTTTATATCCACGCGAAGGTGAGACCATGATCTACAACTTTCGTTTAGATTCCGTTGGCAAATTCCGAAATTATTTTTATTATTTATTTATTAAAATGACGTGTTTAAGGAATTTCTTCAAAAATTCATAACTTCCTCATCCGAGGTCAGATTTGGACGTTCTTTTTATGTACGCAAACCTTGATATGATTCCTACTACTATATTTAATCCGAATAAGATTTTAGGAAGGTTACATTTTGACCTAAATTTGATCGGATTTACATTTCATTGACTCAAAATATCGGGTTGTCACATCTGTTATGGATGCGGAAAAAGGGTCATATAAATCTAGCTTGCCCAAGAAAGGATGTTACTTGCTATGCATGTGGTAACACTGGCCATAAGAAGCGTTTTTGCCCTGCTCTTACTAGTCAGATGACGGGAAGTCAAGCTTCTGTTCAACAACCAGCGAGAAGCCAAGTCCCTGTTCCACAATCAAAGGGTACTCCAACTAAAAAGGAGGAGGTGCCAAAAGCTAGGGGTCATGCATTCCAGATTACCTCAGAGGAGGCACGCGAGGACCCGAATGTTGTGACGGGTACATTTCTTGTCAACTCTAGACCTGCTCACATCTTATTTGATTCTGGTGCCTCAAATTCTTTTGTGTCTTACGAATTTGCGCATTCCTTTCAAATTTCTTGCTTTGTACTTGCGGAACCATTTCATGTAGATACTGCGGGAAGTATATCATTACTTGCTGATAAAGTCTATAAGGATTGTGTTATAGAAATTGAAGGCTATACTTTTCTCGCTAACCTGATCCCTATGTCCTTGCCCAACTTTGATATTATTCTCGGCATGGATTGGTTATCAAAGAACCACGCAGAACTCTTGTGCTATGAAAAGATAGTACGTATTCCTATTGAAGGGGAGAATCCTATCTATGTCTATGGTGAACAAAGACTCTTGAAAATAATCGCTTTCCTTAAAGCTCGTAAATTCATATCGAAAGGGTGTTCTATCTATCTGGCCTACACAGTTGACGTCTCAAAAGAGGAGAAGAAAACTGTAAATGATGTTCTCGTTGTTAACGAATATCCTGATATTTTCCCCGATGACTTGCCTGGCCTTCCTCCGGATAGGCAAGTAGAATTCCGAATTGACCATGTGCTTGGTGCTGCTCCAATTGCAAAGACTCCTTATCGTCTTGCACCAGCTGAGATGAAAGAAATGATGATCTAACTACAAGAACTACTTGACAAGGGTTTCATTCGACCGAGTACCTCTCCCTGGGGTGCTCCGGTACTGTTATTCAAGAACAAAGATGGATCGATGCGGATGTGCATTGATTATCGTGAGTTGAATAAGGTGACTATCAAGAACAAGTACCCACTACCTCGCATCGACGATTTGTTCGATCAACTTTAGGGTGTTAGCTATTTCTCAAAAATTGATTTAAGATCTGGCTATCATCAGTTCAAAGTTCACGAGCAGGATGTACCGAAGACTCTTTTCGTACTCGATATGGGCATTATGAATTCCTTGTTATGCCGTTTGGTTTAACAAACGCTCCGGCTGTATTCATGGATATGATGAATCGGGTATGCCGCCCAATGCTCGATAAATCAGTCATCGTATTCATTGATGATATTCTAATCTATTCCAAGTCTGAAGCTGATCATGCCATTCATATTCATGCGATATTGGAACTTCTTCGAAAGGAGACACTATATGCTAAATTCTCGAAATGTGAATTTTGGCTTCGCCAAGTTTAATTTCTCGGCCGTGTTATTTCTAGTGATGGTGTATCCGTAGATCCTATCAAAATCGAACCCATTCAAAATTGGGAAGTGCCCCATAATGCTTCCAAAATTCGTAGTTTCTTAGGTCTCGCAGGATATTATCGGAGATTCATTAAAGACTTTTCTCTTATAGCCGTACCTCTCACGAGTCTTACATGGAAAGAAGTGAAGTTCGAATGGGGTGAAACTCAAGAAAGGGATTTCTCAACTCTAAAAGATCTTTTGACTCATGCTCCAATCTTATCACTCCCAGAAAGGTGATGAGGACTTCTCTGTTTATAGCGATGCTTCAAGATTGGGACTCGGTTGTGTGTTGATGCAACGTGGCAAAGTGATAGCCTATACCTCAAGACAACTGAAAGATTATGAAAAGAATTATCCCACTCATGATCTCGAACTAGTTGCAGTGGTATTTGCCCTAAAACTTTGGAGGCATTATCTTTTTAGTACAAAATGTCAATTATTTACCGACCACAAAAGTCTCAAGTACATATTCAGTCAGCAAACTTTGAATATGAGACAACAAAGAGCCATGGAGCTGATCAAAGATTATGATTGTGAAATCCTATATCATCCTGGAAAAGCTAACATGGTTGCTGATGCACTTAGCAGAAAAGTTTATCGCAATAGTATGTGTTATGCCATTACTCATACTATAGTAAAATTCACTATTTTAGATGAATTAGAGAAATGGCAAGAAGAGGCCCTAAAGCCAGAAAATGTGAAGAAAGAAGGGATGATACATTATAATGATGCTCTACTTGATGATCCGCGAGGATTAAAAGTAATGAAGAATCGGCTGTAGATTCCAAAGATTGGTGGATTGAGACAGAAGATTTTAGATGAAGCCCATAAATCTAAACTGTCAATCCATCCTGGTACAAGTAAAATGTACTATGATGTAAGAGCTGATTATTGGTGGCCTGGATTAAAGAGGGACATTGGAAGATATGTACAGGAATGCTTAGTATGCTTACAAGTCAAAGCAGAGCACCAAAAGCCTTATGGAACCCCAGAATGTCTTAGTGTTCCTGTATGGAAATAGGAGGAATTGTCCATGGATTTCATTACCAAATTGTCAAAGACTGCTAGACAGCATGATAGCATTTGGGTAATTGTCGACCGCTTGACTAAAAGCGCTCATTTTCTTGCCATGTGTGAAACGGATCCAATGGAGAAATACGCACAAGTATACTTGGATGAAATTGTGGCAAGACATGGTATGCCACTAAAGATCATTTCCGATCGTGATACTCGCTTTACTTCTCACTTTTGGGCGAGTATGCAACGTGAATTAGGATCTCGAGTTGCTCTCAGCACAACTTATCATCCCCAGACAGATGGTCAAATGGAGAGAACAACACAAACAGTAGAAGATATGCTTCGTGCATGTGTTTTGATGTTCGGTGGTAACTGGGATAAATACTTACCTCTTGTCGAATTCTCGTATAATAATAGTTACCACGCTTCAATCAAAATGCCACCATATGAAGCATTATATGGTCGCAAGTGTCGTACTCCATTATGTTGGCGAGACATAGGACAAAAGATCCTTGGAGGCCCTGAAATGATTCAAGACACCACCGACAAAATTCAAATCGTACGAGAAAGAATGAAAGCGGCCCAGGATCGACAGAAGTCCTATACAGAAAAGAGAAGACGACCCATAGAATTCCAAGTGGGTGATTTTGTGATGCTGAAGGTATCTCCATGGAAAGGCCTTATGAGATTTGGGAAGAAGGGAAAGTTAAGTCCTAGATTTGTTGGTCCTTTCAAAATCATCCAGAGAATTGGAAAGCAAGCATACCGCTTAGAATTACCTGAAGATTTGGCAGGTATTCAAGATGTGTTTCATGTGAGCTATCTGCGCAAATGCTTGAGCATCAATGATGAGACAGTTCCATTATCCGAGGTGAAATTGGATAATAAGTTAAGATATGTAGAAGACCCGGAAGAGATCGTGAATGAAAGAACAACAAATCTACGTAATAAAGAAGTGGATTTGGTGCTTGTGAAGTGGAAACACCATCGAGGCCCAAATTATACTTGGGAAAATAAGAATGAGATAAGAGCAAAATATCCCCATTTATTTTAATCGATGTAATTTCGAGGACGAAATCCTCAAAAAGAGGAGGTATTTGTAACATACACGTTTTGAAATCGTGTTTTAAGTAAATAATATTATGAATTATTAAGTGAATTTGAATGTTGAGTTCTAACAGATAGTTTTTACTAGAAATGAAGTAAAACTATGTTTAGAATCACTCATAAAATGTTGGAAGTCTTATGAGATTCCAATTAAAAACCAAATAGTAAAATATAGCAAAAATATAAAATTTGGAATAAGTACAATTTTATTATTGAAAGTTGTAGATAATCTTGTTAGAAACATTTAGGCGAAAACCTCATCGAAATCCGAGTTATAACAAAGAAGTTATGACCAAACGAAGATCCGTGATAAATCCGGAAAATACTTGTCGCATAAAAATTTAGTTTTCGATGAACTAATTTTTATCCTTAGTGATGTATGAAAGTTGTAGAACTCGTTAAAATAATCAACTTTCATATAAAGACCGTTTGAATCTGACTTCGTACGAGGAAGTTATGATTTTTCGATGTTTCAGCTTAGCAGCAGACAGCTAAAAACTCGAATTTTAGATCGAGTGATTTTTAGCCGACACAACCTAAATGAGAATTGAAGGTCTCGTCATTAGTAGTGCAACGGTAAAAAGTTTGACGAAAACGGACATCGGATGAAGAAGTTATGAATTTTTAACGGATTTTCCTGTCCCGGTCTGTTAAAAATAATAATATTAAAATGAAAGTCAAATTTAGCCGACGAAGTCTAAACGAAAGTTGTAAAGCATAATTTTAGCTTCGCGTGCATATAAAGAACATCAAAAACAGAGCTCGTATGTGAAAGTTATGGATTTTACAAGATTTGACACATTTTTCAAGAAATTTCGCATGAATGGTGATTGCCACGTCACCCTCGCTCGGAGTTGGCCACGTGTCCGAAGCTGCTGCGTGGCAATGCCCGAGAAGTGACGCGTGTCGCACAGATGTCTTGAAGGCCACGTGATCTTCGCATGCCACACGTGATCCGACCCTCGTGTCATCCTCCCATTGGACCGAAGTTGGGTCCAATCCGAAGCTACCATCCGCGAGCCAGCTGTTCCGACCCTCGCACCTGAAGCCTCGCCCTGCCACCACCTGGTCCGAACCTCGCATACACGTGCCCTCTTCCCTTCGCTTCGGATCCGAACCTCGGCCCTATATAACGGGGGCGAACCCTCTCGGCTAACTTTAGAAATTTCACACTTTTTCACCATTTTTCAATACTTTTACTATCCCGACATCCCCCAAAGCCCCGGTACTGATTCCAAAGCCCGAAACACGCCCCGAGACTCCCGAGAAGCCCGAAAAATTTATCTTTTCGGTTACGAAGCTCTACCTTCGCAAAGCACGGTTTTCAAGAAAACTCCCGGTTTTCAACAACGAATGTCATATTTAGAGCCGAAGTACTGCCCAAATTAATATTTTAGCCCCTGGTTATTTCACGGTGAGTTTAATATATAGGAACAATTATATGTTATGTTTTATATGTGCTACGTGCCTTTCGGTGTGATTATTCCGGGTTATTTTCCTAGGTTATTTTTATTTGCTATTTTTAATAGCAAAGAAATATCTTTGACCATGTGATCAGTGAAAGGACTTAGATTCACGTCAGTACTGGTATGTATTATCTGACCATGTAGAACATGTCTCCGTAAGAGAATAAATTCAATTCTATGGTATTGGCAGAAGGTTAGACAGGGCTTTAAGCCTGAAATCTAATGTTAATCTGAAGTTGTATATCTTCTGTGTCGTTTGGGCCAAAGCTTTAAAGATGTATATCAAGCATGGAAATTGTTGTGTCTCATTGATTGTATATCTTTAAATCAAATCAATGATTGATATGGAATGTTTAACACATGATTCACATATGTCGTTGTGGTTCCTTGTTCCTCTTTGCTTCTGCCATATTAAAGTATATATATGGCATAACGTTATATTGTATCTATTATGGAACTCACTAAGCGTCATCGCTTACCCTCTCAATGTTTAACAAATTGCAGGAGATAAGCATCCAGTATAGTTATATACTGGTAGAAGATTTTTGAATAGTTTGAAACTATTGTATCGATAGAAGCTTATGAATAGTTTGAAACTATTGTATTTTGCACTCTGATATGTATAAAACTATAGAACCCTGGGAAGTTATGTAATATATAACACTTTAAAATAGTCGGTTTGTATCCAGTAGTTTGTAATCTCTTTATCAATGTAAATTATTGTTTTTATGAATATGCAAGTAGCATGTTTTGGAGTAACTATATTGTCGAATATGAAAGTTTGTGTCTTTCATAAATACAAAAGTTAGGGTCTTTCACCTTGTCCATATCTCATGAGGTGTTTTTGCATCCTTCTTAGTTGGAACAAGAATGTAGATATGGGAGAATGTGAAACATCCCAAAATTTTCATAAAATTTAAACTTTTCAAAACAATCCTTTTTCTATAGAATCATTTACAAAAACCGTTGTTCCCAAATATTATTTAAAAATCAAAATATTTTTCAACACAATTCTCAAAACATTCACATTATCAGAGTTTCCCAGAATTCATAAGTCCAAAATGCGAGGATGTGTACGGTCACGCCTTCACCTTACCACGATCCACTGAAGTACCTAAAACCATAAACCAAAACCATATGCATGAAGTTTACTAAGTTCCCCCCAAAGTACCAACACCCAAACAGATAACATATACAAATAAAATCATACTATGGGTCCGATAAACCATCGGGTTGGAATACCCCAGGCCCTCAAACATCGGGTTGGAATGCCATCATACTATGGGTCCAATCATCCTCTGGATGGAATACCCTCGGCCCTTAACCATCGGGTTGGAATGCCAACATACTATGGGTCCAATCAACCATCGGGTTAGAATACACTCCGCCCTCAACTATCAGGTTGGAATGTCAACATATTATGGGTCCAATCATCCTCAGGATGGAATACGCTCGGCCCTCAACCATCGGGTTAGAGTGCCCTGTCATGTTGGCTTACACGCAAAGCAAAGAAGCCTCAGCCAACAATCAAACATGTGCACATATAACATATAATCATATCGCGGTCTATAGCCATTCAAATAGATCTAACATATCACTAAGCAAAACATCATCCTATCTACCAGGATACCGATCTAACAGATCGTAAGAGCATAGCAACATGCATAACATAATATCAATCGACTAGGCCAGCATTGGTGACTTCGACCCGCAAGTACAGTGAGGAAAACTCACCTCAAATGTAGAAGCTCCCCTAAAGAAATCCCTAGTTGCTGCCTTGCTGACTTCCGGTGCTAAAAATACCAACAACACACCCAATTAGCAATTGGGTTTCAAGCCATAATCCATAATCCATACTTGGGGTAAAATGACCATTTTACCATTAACCCAACATCCACCAAAACTGAGGCCCTAAACCAAAAGATCCACAAAGGCCCACTAATGACCCAATTTACCGAATTGGGCACAACCCCATATGGGTCTTATCCTAAGCCCATATTTTCCATAAATCCAAATCAGGTTATCACAAACACCCCTCGGGACAAACTTGGTCAAAGACATACATCAAAAGTCAAAGTAAACAGTCCAAGTTGACCTAATTCGTCGAGTTGTCCTTCAACTCATCGAGTTCCTCCATCAATCTGTATAGATCGAGAAAACCCAAGTCAACTCGCCGAGTTTACCCACCAACTAGTCGAGTTCCTCTATTCATCTGAAAGTATCGAGGGAAAACCGAGCCAACTCGGCAAGTTTATCTGAAAGTATCGGGGAAAACCGAGCCAACTCATCGAGTTTAATTCATTTAGCACCTAATCTATAAAGGCATGGCCACAAAGCCTAGATCTGACTTCCTTGAGCTGGAAAGTCATGTAAAGTTGCTAACCTTACGTACATGCTAATGGGTTTTGGTATACTACAATATCCTATGGTGCACATACAACCCTAAATACCTTGGATCTATGTTTTCACTAATTATACATACAAATAGTTTCCAAGGCATTAAACCTATAACTAGCATGCAATTGACATAAACAATACAAGATACTAGTTAGGATAACATACCTGTTTGTTGTAGCATGATTCCATGGAGCTTAAGAGCTTAGTGCCCCAAGTATGACACCTCAAATGGTTCACACAACACCATCAACAACTTGGAATAACTTGAGAGAAAAGTTCTTATGCTCAAAACCGGCTAGCCCTCTCATACGAATCCTTTTTTAGCCAATTTATTGAGCTATGGGGTCTTTATATATTGTGGCTATTAGGGTTACACCATATAACTCATGACTTTCCATATTCTACATGCTCCATGGCTTAAAACTACCATGGAGTATCCATGGGTTACTCCACAGGTTTAGCCCAACATGAAGAACTATGGATCATAAGCCCACATATATAAGAATGACTGATTTACACAATCAATGCCCATATATTTAATTAGTGTCTTTTTTATCACAAAATTAATTCCAAATTAATTCTTGATCAATACTAATTAAGTAATATGATTTGATATTAACATATTATAACTTATAATATATTAATAAATCATAAATTTCCTTTTCTCACAAAAGTCTATCCAAATTGTTACGATGCCATGCAACCTAATTAGACCATGCCAAATCGGGTCAAGTAGATACCAATTTTAGTTATGGACTTAGACACTAATCCAACAGTCTCCCACTTGGATAAGTCTAAAACTATTATTGTGTATGACTCTAAGATCCCGACTAGCAATCATAGCTCTTAAAAGTTGTTGTCGTGCTCTGAACAAATCAGTGACGCGCCCATTAGATAAGGGTTCATATATTCCTCCATTCTAGATATCATATGGATTGATACATGGATTATAATCGTTCTCTCTGTCCATTTGTTTTTTCCCGATTTCCGATTTATGATGACCGACTAGTTGAACAAATCAAATCAGTTCAGGTCGGGCCGAGCACTTACGTTTGTCATCACTAAATCATCGAGGGGCCCACATATATCACTTTTATCCCTCTAAGGGTAAAAGGAATGGATAAACTTCGACTCATATGCTTGCTCTATATACTTATCAAATCACACACAAAAATGTGCTTTATAACACCAAGTTACTAGTGCATTTTCACATAATCAATATGTAACCGACTTGTAGACTGCAACTCATATCTCTTTGTATGAAGAATATAATATATTATCATCTCATGATCACTCGTGATAAAATCCATGAAGTGAGTTAAATGAGCGTGGGTTTAATGAAAGTCTTGATTCATAGCTACTTCCAAAGTATGATTAACTAGGCCACCTAGACAAACTACAGACCCATTCATGACACTGCAGCTATGTCTAGGCCACTTAGACAAACTACAGACCCATTCATGACACTCATGAACACTGCAGCTATGTCTAGGCCACCTAGACAAACTACAGACCCATTCTTGATAGTCTTGATTCATACCTACTTCCAAAGTATGATTGACTGTGGAGAGTTTGAATAACCTAGTTATTCGGGAAGTCAAAACATGCAAAGTGAAACGCAAGAATAATACTAATCCTATATGGCCCCAAGCACCATTAAGAGTAAATAAAACACCTTTTATTTAAACACAATATGGATTACTCATTATTTATTGTATAATGTTTTGAATAATCAACTTTATACTTGAATCTGAAACAATAGTCATGCCATGCTCCAAACATGCATACTATGTTTGTCCAAACAATAATTATGCCATACTCCAAGTATGCACACTATGTTTTTCTATGATCCTCACTTTGTGAAATAGACCACTTGAACATGATTCCAATAATGCTAATTTCACAATCCCAAATCCTTACCATAAATGTAAGAATACCAAATTCTTGTCGTTTACCGAAATCTGTCAGGTTCTAAACTTAGATGCATTGATCCTCTTGTAATGACTATGCATAAAAGTCACAAAGGCTTGTCAACAGACATTACAGAGTATTCCAATAGAGATCAATTCAATGGAAACAAAGTCTCAAATTCAAAGTACATTCCTTTGAACATCCTTATTGCATTAAGTTTTTCTAATCTTACACATATTTAATTAATAACTTCCACCTATGGAAACATTTCCACATTCACATTTTGACTATCATTTCTGAAAAGGAGTTGCCTCTTTTCAGAATATGTCAATATGGTCCTTTCAAAATTAACACTATACTTCCAATGGTCCATGAGCAACCAATCTTTGGTAAACCGCAGATTGTCCTTGACAGTAGCTTAATCATTTTAGTCATATCCAATTGTAGACCTTTTCCCTTCTTAATGCCCTAGGCATTTGGAAACTTTATAAATGATAAATTATTATAGCACATGTAATTGATCCTATACTCGAAGCATATGGGACACGATTCACGATGTCTCACAAAAAGACATGATCCTAGACCAGTCTTTTGCTACAATATTTTTTATTTGCCATGTTTTCATAATTCGACCATGAAGAGGGATGTTGTAATCATAATCGAATTTTGAGAACGCAATATATATAGAATTTCCTTATGTTGAACCATTCCAACATAAATTCATATATATATATATATATATATATATATATATATATATATATATATATATATCCTTGACTAAAGATGAATAAAATCTCAATCTAAGTTTTTAGAATTGAAATGAAGTATAATTTCCTCTCCCTTAATTATAGCAAAACAACTTTTCCCAATTGAAAGTTTAGTTTTCAATAAATAACATCGCTAACTTGAAACACTTATCAGAATTAATTATGCCCCAACTAGCATAACAATTATGCTCCCACTAGCTTTGACATGTATCTAGAAATCAACTAGACTTCTAGAAATCAATACTTTATTGACTTTCTAACCAAAGTTCAGATTTCTGATACGAGATGCTTTGATAAGACTTTATCAAAATCATACGCCTTTTCTTAGATAGCTCCCATGTGTGTCTAATCAACTTTTAGAACTATGAAAAGGGATTCCGTAATCATAGTCTCAATTATTTAGACCTTTGCCATTTCTCAAAAGTCTATGTTAGTGTGCCGGTTAACCACACACGCTCCACTAACGACTTTGAGAATGAAAATATCACAATTGCTATCTAATTAAAATCTACTTAGTGAGAGCGTTTCCTCACCATCATTTTCATGAATTGAAGAGAAAACTTATGACACTTAGATTTCTATGGTGTATGTGTTCCTATCCTTATGAATTTGTCATAACCACAAGAGGAGGTTGGTGACAAATCCAAAACTCATATGGACTGAACTTCTTTAATCTTAACTTCTTGCCACCTGGCAGCACAAGGGCCTACCATTGCTTCCAAGTAGTTATGCAAATAATTGGGAACTCATAGAACTCATATGCATAGTCAACTTTAACTGGAATGGGTACAGAATCAGGAAAATGCCAACAAGATATGTTACAAACCTCAAGTCATGTGCTAGTCACAAACAACAAGTTTTATTCGTGATTAGTTCTTGAAACTTTTCCAAGATCTTTAAGACTCCCACTAACCTCTTGACATATAAGATTCTCTTGTCAAGAACCATTCCTTGACAGAGCAAATATTCAAGAGTTCGTGTGGATTCTTATCAAGACAAACACTTCACACAATTGGCCTTTTTTGGTCTTTGTTTTATCCGAAACACCACAACTTACCAATTTAAAATGTAGAAGAGTATGAAAACATTTTACTCTACATTTTACAAGTGTTATAAACCTTCTAAGGATTATGTCACTCAAGTTACAATCTTGGAGTATCACTCTAAGATTCAATTTTGGAACAAAGTATGATTCATCCTTTTGATTTAACCAATTCAACAATTCACAATTCCTCTTCTTAGCCAAAAAAATGCACTAAGATGTCCTTAGATAGTCAATTGTGATATGGTTTCATAATCACTAAAATAATCATAGAACACGATACTAAAGTACTCTCCCATCTTTTCGGATTGGAGAAAATTTTATCTTTCTACCTAATTTGATTCTTCTCATTCATTCTGCAATACATTGAAACTATTCCAATGTTAAAGAATTGTACTTAAACTTGTAAGCACAACCATATTTACTAAACTTTAGTAAATCATGACGTGGACCTAATCATCGCACAACCAAGTGTACCCGATCTCCTAGTCCTTCACTTGACTCACATATACATGTGAATAAGGAATTATTCTTAATTTCCCAAAGATGAAAATTCCCATTCATCATACAATACAAGTTGCATGATTCCAAGTTTCTATCCATCTGAAACTTGGGTGATGAGAATCTTTTCTTATTTCGTAAATTATGATACTACCACAAACGTAAGAATCAAATCCACTTTCTAATATTTCTATCAATGGAATCATATAAACAACAAGTTTTCACAAATACCATTGTATGTAAATTTAAAATAAATAAAATCAAAATTTTTCTTTTATTTAAAACTTGTGGAAAAAACTTATCCTTACAATGCAAATTCATATGAAAAACATGTCGTTGTCTATTCCTAAGCAATATATCATACTCTTAAGTAGCAGCACAAAATTTTGATCACCGAACCATGTGATCGAAATCTATCTTCGCGATCAGAATCATCATATTCTTCCTTTAAGCTTCCTCTCTTTTCTTTGATTCTACAAAACATCAAAATGCGACCCAGTCACATCATGTATTAAGATTCTCAAAATAGGAACTTAATAGAGTTAGATAGTGGACTTTACTTGAATTAGAGTCAAACTTTTTGACTTTACCATCCTTATGATCTTTCAGGTAAATAGGGCAGCTTCGCAACCAATGCCCCTACCTTTGGCAACAGAAACACATGGACTCTTTAGGAATGGTACACGGGATTATCTCAAACTTTGCCTTTCTTTTTACCATTTGGTCAACTGAGTTGACTATGGCCAATCCCTTTTCATTGGGAAGAGAAAACTTTTCTGGATATCTAATGTTACCATTGTCAATGTCCATGGAAGTTTGGGAAGTCGATCTTCCAATCAAATTTGCTTTACCAATGCTGCAAATCATTGATGATTCAGCAGCATCAAGCAAATAGGTAATATCATTAAGGGTCATGTCATGGTCTGTCATATGGTAGTCCTAATGTAACTCACTCTATGACTTAGGAAGTGATTGAAGAACCTAGTCAACAACCAACTTCCTCAATACTTTGACACCCAACTCTCCCGACTTGTCAATATGTGACTTCATCTCTAAGATGTGAGCACACATAGACTTTGCTTTCCAATAGGGCTTGAGTGACCTTGAACTTTTCAAGAACTTGTGGGTTAGGGAGAATAATTAGAGGAGGTGGAGGAAGAGAAATATGATTTCCATGATCCAACCATGGAAGATCTTCTTCATTAGGAAAACTTGTTTCAAGAGATTTGGGAAGATCATAGTTGTCTGAACCAGATTTCTACAATGGGAGAAATTCATGTTAGTTGATTTAAGTCCTTAATAAAACATCCAATATGAAATATTAAGGCTAGGACCCAACACAATATTTTATAACTTGGAAGAGGGATGTCATAATCCAAGCTATAAAATATTTGAAGGTAGGCAAATGATGATTCACCAATTTTCACAATGAAAACCTAATAGTGCTTTAATTGGATTTAAACTCCTAGATCTTTTGAGATTCATTGAACTTTTCAATGGCATGTTTAAATCTTGATTGTGCCCTCTCAAGTTTGTGACTGGGATGCCGAGGATCACAAACAAGGTGTGAATAACCATGCAAATTAACTAGGTACCCTTAATTTTTTATCACCTAATTGATGTGCCGGTTACCCACATGCGCTCCACCGATCTATGATAAACATTAAGTCACCCTTTGCCACTCTTACTAGTCCATGTTAGTGTGTCAGTTACCCACACACGCTCCACCAACGACTTGGTACGGTACAATGTGTAATTTCATGGGTTTGCACCAAATTCACATTTTCTTATGTAACTAAGATTGGGAATTTATAAGTGTTTAGTTACTTAGTATTTATCATTAGACTTTTAATGAAGGGAGAATTAATGTCCCGTCAAACTCGTTTGGCTAACGACCCTCCACCAGTCAAGGAAGTGGTGGGTGAGAGTGGACACCCATTAAACTGCCATTTTATAGGCAGTAACCTTATACCCCCTTATAGACCGGCTTCGTGAATGAGGCCTACTAATGGTAAGACTGACTTTGTTCTTATACATACATATATATATATATATATATATATATATATAACTATTAACTAATAATATTATAATAGTATAAGAGTTGAATTTTAACATTAAAAAATTCGAAGGGTTTAACTTGGAATTAAAGTATTCATGTGGGGAAACTTTATAAATTCCAAAACTTGAGGGCAAGTTTTGAACAATTCAAAAACCTTGGTTTCCATAACTTATGAGTTTAAAGTAGTTTTAATGAAAAATCATAAAGGAGACTTTTCATATAACTAGAGGACAAGTTACAAAAACACATTTTATGAACAATTATCGAAAACAAATTATCACATAATTTTTATTAATCTAAACTAACTCATAAGAACAAGACAATTCAAATCAAACAATTTTTCATGTAATTAGCCTGACCATTAAACTAATACAAAACATGAATCTATTGATAATTATCTTTTGAATTTGAATAAAATTATCATTACCACATCAAAAACAGGTTTATAAGTTCAAAAACAGCTTAGTGTAATGATTCTAGTCCAATTCCAGCCTTAAAAGTCGAAATTATGTTGTCAGGGCTGCAACTCGTCGAGTGTATGAACCTACTCGAAGAGTAGGATGAATTTCTTCATGGACTCGGCGAGTCCACAGTCCAGATAGCCAGAAATCTGATTATTTTTAGCTTTTTTTAGCAATTTGCATCAAGTATAATTGAAAACAAGCCTTGGCTATGATACCACTGATGGGGTTTGGTATACTACAACATCCTATGGTGCACATACAACCCTAAATACATTGGATCTATGTTTTCACTAATTATACATGCAAATGGTTTCCAAGGCATTACACCTATAAGTAGCATGCAATTGACATAAACAATACAAGATACTAGTTAAGATAACATACCTCTTTATTGTAGCTTGATTCCATGGAGCTTAAGAGTTTAGTGCCCCAAGTGTGACACCTCAAATGGTTCACACAACACCATCAACAACTTGGAATAACTTGATAGAAAAGTTCTTATGCTCAAAATCGGCTAGGTCTCTCATATGAATCCTTTTTTTAGCCAGTTTCGTGAGCTATGGGGTCTTTATATATTATGGCTATTAGGGTTACATCATGTAACTCATGACTTTCCATATTCTACATGCTCCATAGGTTAAAACCTCCATGGAGTATCCATGGGTTTAGCCCAACATGAAGAACTATGGATCATAAGCCCACATATATAAGAATGAATGATTTACACAATGAATCCCCATATATTTAATTAGTTTCTTTTTTATCTCAAAATTAATTCCAAATTAATTGTTGATCAATACTAATTAAATAATATGATTTCATATTAATATATTAGAACTTATAATATATTAATAAATCATAAATTTCCTTTTCTCACAAAAGTCTATCCGTATTGTTCCGTTGCCATGCAACCCAAATGGACCATGTCAAATCGGCTCAAGTACATACCAATTATAGTTATGGACTTAGACACTAATCCAACACATGCATGTCTAGATGAATCTCTTAAGCTTTAAATGAACTTAACACTCGACTTAATGTATGCATGCCATCAAGATCCTCCTAAATTTTGCACCATCAAGCTCAAGGGTAGCAAAACAAACTCAGATCTGACAGGATTAACTCTTACACCACCTATCTTATCCACGAACACAAAAGGAGGCCAAAATCACAATAAAACCCAAATGAGAAGAACTAAACTCTTAATCACCAAGTTCCAAACCTTTTATCTCAAATGGTTTCCAAAAAGTGAGATAGATTCTAGATCCTAAAGCTTCCCCCCAAGCTAAACACCTTCAAGCTCTTCTAATCCTTCACCAAGCACTAAAAGCACAAAAAAATCCACTCAAAACCGCAAGATTCCCAACAAGAGGCTTACAACTCGATTTATGGTTTCAGGAGGACAACGAGGCTAATAAAGAGGCTGGTCAAGGAAGTATAAGGCCTTTAAATAGGGTGAAAAAACCCTGAAAATTAGGGTTTCTCAAACAGTGTCCAACTCGTCAAGTTTCCTTCACCAACTCGTCGAGTTGGTCCTTATGAATGCACATGCCAAAGACCACCAACACATCGAGTTCCCCTCCAAGTACTCGACGAGTTGTCCATTAGAAAATAGGATTTGTTTCCATAATTGACCTTTTAGATTCTGGGTGTTACAGATTATCTTTAATTCATAGTATTAGATTAGATGTCTAAGCCCATAACTATTATTGGTATGTATTTGACTCAAGAGTAGAATGGTCCATTTGGGTTGCACTTCACCGGAACAATTTATATGGGTAATCTTTTGAGAATAGTATGTTTATGATTTATATTAATATATTATAAGTTCTAATATATTAATATGGAATCATATTATGTAATTAGTATTGATCAAGAATTAATTTAGTGATCAAAAGGAAACTAATTAAATATGGAATCTTATATATAGTATGGGCCTACTTCATTTAGGTTGGGCTAAGCTTGCATGGATAGTCCATGGAGTTTTAACCCATGGATCCTATGGAAATGAAAGGTCATGGGTATTAGGGTTTAAATGAATGTAACCCTAATCCTCCATACTATATAAAGAGGTATTTGGAACATGAAATGACACTAGTGTTTGTGTAAACAAGAGTGGGCCAATTTCTAGTGTACTTACTATTGTCTTAAGTTTTCCAAGGTGTTTTTGTTGATTTGTGATTCCACTTGAGGCTTCCACACTATTGGGGCGAAGCTCTTAAAGTTCAAGACTTTAAGCTTAATCAAAAGGTATGTTATCTAACTATACTTTTGTAGTATATTTGCTTCATATTATGCTAGTTAGGATGAAACCTTGGAATATTGAATATTTGCATGTATAATAGAGAAAACATAGATCCAAGATTTATAGGGTTGCATGTACACCATAGGAGTGTTAGAATGCTCAAAACCCTTCAGTGGTATCAGAGCCTAGGCTTGTTTTTCAATTATATTTGATGCTATTTGCAAGAAAAATGGTTTTTTGGAATCTGCCAGTTTACCACAGGGTGGTAAAATTTACCACGCGGTGGTGACTGTTCAGTGAAAAACAATTCAGTTTTTTGGCATGTTTTGGATTAGAATCATTACCACAAAGTGTTTTTGTTCATAAAACTTGATTTTGATGTTATGGAAATGTTTATTCTCATCCAAATAAATGATAATTGTCAAATTTTCAAGACTTGTTGTAGTTTATGTGATTAGCTAAGTTCTAGAAAATTGTTGATATTATTTATATTCACTTATGAGTTTGATCTTGTTCATAGAAAGATTACTTGATTATTGTGTTAATTGGTAATTTGATCATAATGGTTTTTTTTGAACTACATAACTTGTCCTCAAGTTATGGAAAATGAAGAGTTTTTCTTTTAAAGTGTCATTAAAAGTCATAGGTTATGAAAATAGAAGAGCCTTTAATTTTAATGTCATCATAAAATGTTTTTTATGTCTTCCATAAGTTATCGAAACCAAAAGTTTTTGAATTGTTCAATTCCAATTAAATTCATAAGTTATCGAAACCAAAAGTTTTTGAATTGTTCAATTCCAATTCCAATTAAAAGTCATAAGTTATGGAACTTGAAAAGTTTTTCATAAAAACCATATTAAATTCATAAGTTAACGAAACCAAAAGTTTTTGAATTGTTCAAAACTTTCCCTCAAGTTTTGGAATTTCTAAAGTCTCACACACACTTTAATTCCTAACCCTAGAGTTTTAAAAGTTAAAACTCAAGCCTTATACTTTATAATATTATAAGTTAATAATATATATATATATATATATATATATATATATATATATATATATATATATATATATATATATATATATAAGATCAAGTCAGTCTTACCGTTAGTAGGCCTTATTCACGAAGTCGATTTATAAGGGGGGTATAAGGTTACTCCCTATAAAATGGTGGTTTAATGGGTGTCCACTCTCATCCACCGCTTCCTTGACCAGTGGAGGGTCGTTAGCCGAATGGGTAGGACAAGGACTATAATCTTCATTATAAGTATAATAATAAATATAAAGTAACTAAACCTTTTATAAATTCCCAATCTTAGCTACTTTAGGATAAGGCGAATTTGGTGCTAACCCATGAAATTACACTTCGCACTTTCCTTAAATCGTTAGTGGAGCGTGTATGGTTAGTCGGCACACTAACCTAGATTTAACAAGGTAGGCAAACGGTAACTTAATGTTTATCATAGGATCGGTGGAGCGCGTATGGTTAACGACACATCGATTAAGTGATAAATATTAAGTGTACCAAGTATATTTGCATGGTTATTCACACCTTGTTTTGTGATAATTGGCATCCCAGTCACAAAACTTGAGAGGGCACAATCAAGATTTAAACATGTCATTGAAAAGTTCAATGAATCTCAAAAGATCTAGGAATTTCAATTCCAATTAAAACCTAATAAATTATTTTGTTTTTCATGGTGGAAATTGGTGAATCGTCATTCGCCTACCTTCAAATATTCTATAGCTTGGATTACAACATCCCTCTTCCAAGTTATAAAATATTGTGTTGGGTCCTAGCCTTAATATTTTATATTGGGTGTTGTATTAAGGACTTTAAATCAACTAACTTGAATTTCTCCCAGTGTAGATTCCTGGTTCAGACAACTATGATCTTCCTAAATCTCTTGGAACAAGCTTTCCTAATGAAGACGATATCCTGGAAATCATACTTCACTTTCTCAAGCTCCTCCAATTATTCTCCCTAACCAACAAGTTCTTGAATAGTTCAAGGTCAGTCAAGCCCTATTGGCAAGCAAGGTCTATGTGTGCTCACATGTTGGAGATGAAGTCACATATTCACAAGCCGGGAGAGTTGGGTGTCATAGTCTTGAGGAAGTTGGATTCTGACTAATCGCTTCCTAAGTCACATAGTGAGTTCCTTAAGGACTACTATGTAACAGACTATGACATGACCCTTAATGATCTTACCTATTTGCTTGATGCTGCTGAATCAACAATGATTTGCAGCACTGGTAAAGCAAATTTGATTGGAGGATCGACTTCCAAAACTTCCATGGACATTGAAAATGATAACATTAGAAAGCCAGAAAAGCTTTCTCTTCCCAATGAAAAAGGATCGGCCATAGTCAACTCGGTTGACCAAATGGTAAAGAGAAAGGCTAAGTTTGAGATAATCATGTGTACCATTCCAAAAGGGTCCATATGTTTCTATTGCCAAAGGAAGGGGCGTTGGTTGCGAAACCGCCCTAACTACCTAAAAGATCTGAGAGAAGGTCAAGTCAAAAAGTTTGACTTTGCTTCAGGTAAGTCTACTATCTAACTCTCATAGTTCCTATTTGAAGATTCTTAATACATTTTGATGTATGGCAGGATCAAGCAAAGGGAAGGAAACTTAAAGGAAGAGTATGTTGATTCCGATCGCGAAGATGCATTTCAATCGCATGGTTAGAAGATCGGATTCTTGAGCTACTACTTAGGAGTTATGAAAGATTGGTAGAAGATATGTAATAGCATAGTTTTCATTTAAAGTTGCATTGTAAGGAAAAAGTTTTTCCATATTTTATAAATACATAAAATTTTGTTTTATTTTATTATATATCCTTGCAATGGCACTTATGAAACATTTATGTTTGCATGTTTTTAGCAATATTGGAAATATGAATTTTATTATTTCATTTGTGGTAATGTCTAAATTTATCAAATAAGGAAAGATTCTCATCACCCCAAGTTTTCAATTGGATCGGAACTTGGAATCATGCAAGTTGTATATTATGATGAATGAGAATTTTCATCTTTGGAAAATTAAGACTAATTTCTTGTTCTCTTGTATATGTGAGTCAAGTGAAGGACTAAGGGATCAAGTACACATTCGTGTGCACTGGTCAAGTCCACCACAAATATCGATAAGACTATTCGTCATGATTTACTAAAGTTTAGTAAATATGGTTATACCTAACAGTTTAAGTATAATTCTGAAACATTGGAAATGTTTCGATATATGGCAGAACGAATGGGAAAATCAAATTAGGCAGAAAGATAAAAGTTTCTCAAATCTGAAAAGATAGGAGAGTAATTTAGTATCATGTTTTGTAATCATCTTAATGATTAACAAACCATATCATAATTGGTTTTCTAAGGATATCTTAATGCATTCCTATGTCTAAGAAGAGGAATCGTGAATTGTTGAAATGGTTAAATCAAGAAGATGAGTCATACTTCGTTACAAAAACAAGTCTTTGAGTCATACTACAAGATTGTAATTTGAGTGACACATCTTAAAGAAGGTTTATTAACACTTGTCAAATGTAAGAGTAAAATATGTCCCACTCTTGTACATTTGAAATTGGTAAGTTGTGATGTTTTGGATAAAACAGAGACCAACTTAGGCCAATTGTGTGAAGTGTTTGTCTTGATAAGAATCCAAACTATCTCTTGAGTATTTGTTTGTCAAAGAATGGGTCTAGGCAACAGAGTCTTATATGTCAGGAGGACAGTGGGAGTCTAAAAGTGTTGGATTAATGTCTAAGTCCATAACTATAATTGGTAAGACTTGACCCGACCCGGCATGGTCCATTTGGGTTGCATACCATCATGCACTTGGATAGCCTATAATGAGAGAAATAAGACACTTATGGTTATTAATATATTATAAGTTCTAGTATATTAATAATAAGAATAATAAGATTATTTAATTAGTATTGAGCAAGAATTAATCTAGGATTAATTAAGTGATCAAAAGAAGACTAATTAAATATATGGGTTGATTGTGTAAATCATCCATACTTGTATAGTGGGCTAATGCTCCATGGATAATCAAGTTGGGCTAAAACCCATAGGATGGTCCATGGATGCTCCATGGTGTATTTGTACCCATGGATCATGGAAATGAAAGGCCATGTCAATTAGGGTTTACATGGTGTAACCCTAACTATATAAGCATCTTATTCTTGACCAAAATGGGCCACTAGCGTGTGGTGTAAGAGGGCTAGCCGATTTTCATGAGTGTATATTCTCTCAAGTTATTCCAACAGTATTTGGTGTTGTGTAAACCATTTGAGGTGTCACACTTGGGGCACTAGGCACTCAAGCTTCATGAAGACTTAATACATCAAAGAGGTATGTATTTTATCTTGTTACATTCATTGTTTTTGTATGCTAGATTAGGATAATACCTTGGATGTTCTTATTTGCATGTATAATAGAGAAAACATAGATCCAAGGTATTTAGGGTTGCATGTACACTTAGGAGTGTTAGAATGCTCAAAACCCAACAGTGGTATCAGAGCCTAGGCTTTGTTTTCTTGTTATACTTGCAAAACTGCTTAAAAAATCGAATTTCTTGCTGTCTGATCATCAAACTCGACGAGTCCATCAGGAGACTGGACGAGTCCATGCCTAAAAAGTGATGAATTCGATCCAAGTCGCCGAGTTGGTTCATGCACTCGACGAGTTGGACCCCCAGACAGCATAAACTCGACTTTTTTGGCTGGAATTGGACTAGGAACATTACCCAAAGATGTTTTGGACTTATAAACTTGTTTTTGATGTGGTAATGTTCATGCTAATCCAATTTTTAAAGATAATTGTCATTAGATTCATGTTTTGTATTAGTTTAAGGTTTAGACTAATTACATGAAAAAGTTTGATTTGAATTATCTTGTTCTTATGAGTTGCTTAGATTAATAGAAAAGTTGAGTGAAATAGTTGTTTTCAATCCAAATTAATCTCAGAGTCGATTCTAAAATGTGTTTTTGTAACTTGTCCTCAAGTTATTTGAAAAGTCACATTTATTTTTCATAAAACTCATAAAAGTTGGCAATGGTTACAAAAGATGAAGAGTCTTGTCCTTAAGTTATGGAGGTTTAAGAGTCACTTCATTAATAAGTAAATAAATAAAGTGTAACCTGAATTAATTTCATAAGTTATAAAATAAAGAAAAGTTAATTCTTTTATTAGTTTAAAGTCTTCCATAACTTGTGCTCAAGTTATGGAACTTGAAGAGTTTTTGGATTAAAACTACTTTAAACACATAAGTTATGGAATTAATTAGTTTTGAATAGTTTCAAAACTTGCCCTCAAGTTTTGGACTTTGTAAAGTTTTCACTTATGAATACTTTAATTCCAAGTTAGCCCATAGAATTTTAAAAGTTAAAATTCAACCCTTATACTTTATAATATTATAAGTTAATAATATATATATATATATATATATATATATATATATATATATATATATATATATATATATATATATATATATGTATAAGAGTAAAGTCAGTCTTACCGCTAGTACGCCTCATTCACGAAGCCGGTCTATAAGGTGGGTATAAGGTTGTTGCCTATAAAATGGCAACTTAATGGGTGTCCACTCTCACCCACCGCTTGCTTGACTGGTGGAGGGTCGTTAGCCGAACGGGTTTGACAGGACTATAATTCTCCCTTTCATTAAAAGTATTAATGATAAATACTAAGTAACTAAACTCTTAATAATACCCAATCTTAGTTAATTAGGAAAATGTGAATATGGTGCTAGCCCATGGAATTCACACTTTGTACCTTACTAAGTCGTTGGTGGAGTGTGTGTGGTTAACCGGCACACTAACTTGGACTAGTAAGGATCACGAAGGGTGACTTAATGTTTGTCATAGATCAATGGAGCGTGTGTGGTTAACCGACACATTGATTGGGTGATAATATTAAGGGTACCAAGTGAATTGGTATGGTTATTCACACCTTGTTTTGTGATCCTCGGCATCCCAGTCACAAAATTTGAGAGGGCACACTCGAGATTGAAACATGCCTTTGAACAGTTCAATGAATCTCAAAGATCTAGGAGTTTCAAATCCAATTAAAACCTAATAATACATTTCGTTTATCTTGGTGGAAATTGGTGAATCGTCATTCACCTACCTTCAAATATTTTATAGCTTGGATTACGGCATCCCTCTTCTAAGTTATAAAATAGTTTGTTGGGTCCTAGCCTTAATATTTCATATTAGGTGTCATATTAAGGACTTTAAAATCAACTATCTTGAATATCTCCCAAAAGATGTCTGGTTTAGACATTTATGATCTTCCCAAATCTCTTGAAACAAGCTTTCCTAAATGAAGATGATGTCCCTTGGAAATCATACTTCTTTCACCTCCTTCAATTATTCTCCTTAGCCCACAAGTTCAAGGTCACTCAAGCCCTATTGGCAAGGCAAGGTCTAGGTGTGATCACATCTTGGAGATGTAGTCACATATTGACAAGTCGGGAGAGTTGGGTGTCAAAGTCTTGAGAAAGTTGGTGGTTCAACTACTTTCTAAGTCACATAGTGAGTTCTTTTGGAACACCTATGAAACAGACTATGACAAGACCCTTAATGATCTTATCTATTTGCTAAGATCAACTTCCTAAAACTTTATGGACATTGACAATGATGACACTGGATATCTAGTAAAGCTCTCTCTTCCCAGTGGAAAGGGATCGGCCATAGTCAACTCGGTTGACCAAATGGTAAAGAGAAAAGCTAATTCTGTGATAGTCCTGTGTACCATTATCAAAGGGCTCATATGTTTATATTGCCAAAGGAAGGGGCATTGGTTGTGAATCTGCTAAATTACCTAAGGGTGTTAAAGTCAATAAGTTTGACTCTACTTTAGGCAAAGTCCACTATCTAACTCCGTTAAGTTTCTATTATGAGATTCTTGATACATGATGTGACTGGGTCACATGGTGATGTTTTAAGAATCAAAGAAAAGTGAAGGAACTTAAAGAAAGAATATGTTGAATCTGATCGCATAGATGGATTTCTATCGCGTAGTTTGAAGATCGGATTCTTGAGCTACTTCTTAGGAGTTATGAGATATTGCTTAGGAATAGATAACAACAAGTTTTCATATGGATTGTAAGGATAAGTTTTTCCGCAAAGTTTTTAAAATAAAAGAAAACTTTTGATTTTAAAATATTCTTACAATGGCATTTAAGGAAAAAAAATTGTTGCTTATAAGATTCCATTAATAGCAAGAGTGGAAGTATGAAATTGATTCTTTCATTTATGGTAACGTCTAAATTTACCATCTAAGGAAAGATTTTCATCACCCAAGTTTCAATTGGACCGAAACTTGGAATCATGCAAGTTGTATAGCATGATGAATGAGAACTTTCAAGTATTGGAAAATTAAGACTAATTACTTATTCACATGGATGTGTGAGTCAAGTAATGGACTAAGGGATTGAGTACATAGTCTTGTGCGCTGATTAAGTCCACCACAAAAGATTGATAAGACTATTCGTCATAGTTTACTAAAGCTCAGTAAATATGATTATACTTACAAGCTTAAGTGTAACTCTGAGACATTGGAAAAGGTTCCAATGTATGGCAGAGCGAATAAGAAGAATCAAATTAGGCAGAAGGATAAAAGTTTCTCAAATCTGAAAAGATGGGAGAGTACTTTAGTATCAGTTTTTGTGATCATCATAATGATTAAGAAACCATATCAAAATTAGTTCTCTAAGGAAAATCTTAGTGCAGTTTTATGACTAAGAAGAGGAACTTGAATTGTTGAAAAGGTTAAATCAAGAAGATGAGTCATACTTCGTTCCAATACAAGTCTTAGAGTCATACTCCAAGATTGTAATTTGAGTGACATGTCTTAAAGAAGGTTTAAAACACTTGTCAAATGTACAAGTTTTGTACTCTTGTACATTTGAATTGGTAAGTTGTGATGTTTTGGATAAAACAAAGACCAACTTAGGCCAATTGTGTGAAGTGTTTGTCTTGATTAGAATCCACACTATCTCTTGAATATCTGACATGAGAGTCTTATAGGTCGAGAGGACAGTGGGAGTCTTAAAGGTCTTGAAAGTCTCAATAACTAATCAAGAATAAAACCTAAAGTTCTTCTCTAGCACACAATTTGAGGTTTATAACCTATCGTGTTGACATATCTGTGCCCATTCCAGTTAAAGTTGGTTTTGCATATGAGTTCTTAGAGGTCTCAATTGGTTGCTTAACAACTTGGAAGCAATGGTAGGCCCTTAAGCTGCCAGGTGGCAAGAAATTAAGATTGAGTTCAATCCATATGAGTTTGGATTTGTCATTATCCTTGTCTTGTGACTATGGTTTTGACAATTCACATGGGTAAGAACACATACACCATTAAATCTAAGTGTCATAAGGTTTCTCTCTGATTCATGAAAATGATGGTGAGGAAACACTTTCACTAAGTAGATTTTAGCTAGATAGCAATTGTGATATTTGCATTCTCAAAGTCGTTAGTGGAGCGTGTGTGGTTTACCGGCACACTAACCTAGACTTGTGAGAAGTGGAAAAAAGGTCTAACCATTATGATTACGGCATCCCTCTTCATAATTGTTTAGACACACTAGTGTGCTATCTAAGGGAAGGTGTATGATTTTGATAAATTCTTATCAAAACAATCTAGTATCAGAAATCTGAACTTTGGTAAGAAAGTCAGCTGATTTCTGAATACATGTCAGAGCTAGTGGGAGCATAAGTGTTATGCTAATAATCATCATGTTAGTGGGAGCATGATAATTATGATAAGTATTGCAAGTTAGCAATGTTAATTATAGAAAACAAAAGTTTCAATTGGGAAAAAGTTGTTTTGCTATAATTAAGGGAGAGGAAATTATACTTCATCTCAAATCTATAAGCTTAGATCGTGAGGTTTTAATCATTTAGTCAAGGATATATATATATATATATATATATATATATATATATATATATATATATATATATATATATATATATGAATTTCATGTTGGAATGGCTCAACATAAGGAAATTTTGTATATGGGTCCATTATTTGCGTTCTAAAATTCTATTATGATTACGGCATCCCTTTTCATAATCTGAATTATGAGAACTTGGCAAATTGAATGGAAATGTTATAGCAAAAGACTGGTTTAGTCTTTATGTGAGATATCATGAATCGATTCCCATATGCTTCGGATATAGGATCGATTACATGTGCTATATTCATCCTTTCTAAAATTTTCCAAATGTCTGGGGCATTAAGAAGGGAAAAGGTTTAGAACTGGATATGACTAAAAGGATTAAACAATTGTCGAGGAAAATCTAAGGTTTACCAAAGATTGGTTGCTCAAGGACAGTTGGAAGTATAGTGATAATTCTGGAAGGACCATATTGACATAGTCTGTAAGGAGGCAACTCTTGTTCAGAAGTGATAGTCAAAATGGAATCTGGAAATGTTTCAAAGTTAGAATTTTCAATCTGTTTAAGATTAGGAAACTTAATGCAAGAAGGATGTTTCCAAGGAGCTGATCTCCATTGGAATACTCTATAATGATTGTTGTCAAGTCTTTCTGATTTTGTGCATAATCATTACAAGAGGATCAATGCATATAAGTTTAGAATCTAACAGATTTCAGTAAATGGCATGAATTTGGAATTCTTGCATTTGCAGTAAGGATTTGGGACTGTGAAAAGAGAATCATTGAAGTTATGTTCAATTGATCTAGTTCACAAAATAAAGATCACAGACAAACATAGTATGCATACTTGGTGTGTGGCATGACTAGTGTTTAGAAAACATAATGTACATGTTTGGAGCATGGGACAACTATTGTTTTAAATTCAAGAATAAAGTTGATAGCTGAAACAGTATACAATGAATAATGTGTAATCATATGGTGATAAATAAAAGGTGTTTTATTTATGTTCATAGGTTTTGATACCATATTGGATTCAATTATTATTGTGTTTCACTTTGCATGATTTGACTTCCCGAATAAACTAGGTTATTCTTCCGGAATGACTAAGTTATTCAAACCATCTACAGTCGGTCATATGTTGGAAGTAGATATGAATTAAGACTGTCATGGGTTGGCTTGTAGAGGTCTAAGGTGTTGGACAAAGGGCTACAACACTCATGAGTGCTCATAAGTTCTGAGTATTGGATTCAACCCGCGCTCATTGGAATCACTTCATGGATTTTATCACGAGTGATCATGAGACGATAATATCTTATATTCTTCAAACCTAGAGATATGAGTTGTTACTATGAGTTGATAGTACATTGATTGCACGAAAACGCATTTGGTAACTCGGTGCTATAAAATGTGCCTTTGTGTATGATTCAACAAGTAGTAGAATAAGCCAAATGAGTCGAAGTTTATCCATTCCTTTTACCTTCGGGATAAAAGCGATATCTGTGGGGCCCTCGATGATTTGATGATGACAAATGGAAGTGCTCGGCCGGGCCAGGACTGATTTGATTTGTTCAATTAGTCAGTCGTCATAAATCGGAAATCGGGAAACAACAAATGGACAGAGAGAATGATTATAATCCATGTCTCAGTCGATATGATATCAAGAATGGAGGAATATATGATCCCTTATCTAATGGACAAGTCATTGAAAAAGGTCAGAGTTCATCTACAAGGTCAGAGTTCGACAGAAGCTTTTGAGAGCTACGATTTCCAGTTGGTTCCTGAAGTCATACGCAATAATAGTTTTAGACTTATCCAAGTGGGAGACTGTTGGATTAATGTCTAAGTCCATAACTATAACTGGTAAGACTTGACCCGACCCGACATGGTCCATTTGGGTTGCATACCATCATGCACTTCGATAGACTATAATGAGAGAAATAAGACACTTATGGTTATTAATATATTATAAGTTCTAGTATATTAATAATAAGAATAATAAGATTATTTAATTAGTATTGATCAAGAATTAATCTAGGATTAATTAAGTGATCAAAAGAAGACTAATTAAATATATGGGTTGATTGTGTAAATCATCCATACTTGTATAGTGGGCTAATGCTCCATGGATAATCAAGTTGGGCTAAAACCCATAGGATGGTCCATGGATGCTCCATGGTGTATTTGTACCCATGGATCATGGAAATGAAAGGCCATGTCAATTAGGGTTTACATGGTGTAACCCTAACTATATAAGCATCTTATTCTTGACCAAAATGGGCCACTAGTGTGTGGTGTAAGAGGGCTAGCCGATTTTCATGAGTGTATATTCTCTCAAGTTATTCCAAGAGTATTTGGTGTTGTGTGAACCATTTGAGGTGTCACACTTGGGGCACTAGGCACTCAAGCTTCATGAAGACTTAATACATCAAAGAGGTATGTATTCTATCTTGTTACATTCATTGTTTTTGTATGCTAGATTAGGATAATACCTTGGATGTTCTTATTTGCATGTATAATAGAGAAAACATAGATCCAAGGTATTTAGGGTTGCATGTACACTTAGGAGTGTTAGAATGCTCAAAACCCAACAAAAAGATCCTGAAAGAATTTCAAGATCTAATCAAGAATAAAACCTGTAGTTTCTCACCAGCTCACGACTTGAGGTTAATAACCTATCGTGTTGACATATTCCTATTTCTATGCCCATTGCAGTTAAAGTTGGCTTTGCATTTGAGTTCGGAGAGTTCTTAATTGGTTGCATAACAACCTGGAAGCAATGGTAGGTCCTTGTGCTGCCAGGTGGCAAGAAGTTAAGACTGCACAAGTTCAATCCATATGAGTTTGGATTTGTCACTAACCTTGTCTTGTGATTATGGTTTTGACAAATTCACATGGATAGGAACACATACACCATAAAATATAAGTGTCATAAGGTTTCTCTCTGATTCATGAAAATGATGATGAGGAAGCGCTTTCCCTAAGTGATTTTAGGTAGATAGCAATTATGATATTTGCATTCTCAAAGTCGTTGGTGGAGCGTGTGAGGAATGTAAAAGGTCTAAATAATTGAGACTATGGTTGCGGCATCCCTTTTCATAGTTCTGAAATTGTTTAGACACACATGTGTGCTATCTAAGGAAAGGTGTATGTTTTTGAGAAAGTTTTATCAAAGCATCTCGTATTAGAAGTCTGAACTTTGGTAAGAAACTCAACAAAGTATTGATTTCTAGAAGTCCAACTGATTTCTGAGTACATGTAAAAGCTAGTGGGAGCATAAGTGTTATGCTGATAATTCTCATGTTAGTGGGAGCATGATAATTATGATAAAGTGTTGCAAGTTAGAAATGTTGATTATAGAAAAGAAAAGTTTCAATTGAGAAAAGTTGTTTTCCTATAATTAAAGGAGATGAAATTGTACTTCATTTCAATTCTAAAAGCTTAGATTGAGATTTTAATCATCTTTAGTCAAGGATCTATATATATATATATATATATATATATATATATATATATATATATATATATATACACATATGTATACATACATATATATATATATATATATATATATATATATATATATATATATATATATATATATGAATTTTATGATGGAATGGCTCAACTTAAGGAAATTCTATATATATATATTGCGTTCTCAAAATTCGATTATGATTACGACATCCCTCTTCATAGTGGAATTATGAAAACTTGGCAAATAAAAATATTGTAGCAAAAGACTGGTCTAGAATCATGCCTTTATGTAAGACATCATGAATCGTGTCCCATATGCTTTGAGTGTAGGATCGATTACATGTGCTATAATATTATCCTTTTCTAAATTTTTCCAATTGCCTGGTGCCATTAAGAGGGGAAAAAGGTCTAGAATTGGATATGACTAGAATGATTAAGCAATCATCAAGGACAAACTAAGGTTTACCAAAGATTGGTTGCTTAGAGAAAGTTAGAAGTATAGTGTTAATTTTGGAAGGACCATATTGACATATTCTGATAGGAGGAAACTCTTGTTCATAAGTGATAGTCAAAATGGGAATATGGAAATGTCTCCATGGGTGGAAAGTGTACAGTCTGTGTAAGATTAGAAAACTTAATGCAAGAAGGATGTTCAAAGCAATGTACTTTAAATACAAGACTTCGTTTCCATGGAGTTGATCTCCATTGGAATACTCTGTATTGTCTGTTGACAAGTCTTTGTGACTTTGTGCATAATCATTACAGAGGATCAGTGCATATATGTTTAAAATCTAACAAATTTCGGTAAATGGCAGGAATTTGGAATTCTTGCATTTTCAGTAAGGATTTAGGATTGTGAAGTGAGAATCATTGAAATTATGTTCAATCGATCTATTTCACAAAGTAAAGATCATATACAAACATAATGTGCATACTTGGTGTATCGCATAACTAATGTTTCGAGAAACATAGTATGCATACTTGGTGTATGGCATGACTAGTGTTTGGATAAACATAGTGTGCATTCTTAGAGCATGGCATGACTAGTGTTTTGATTCAAGTATAAAGTTGATTAGTTGAAACATTATATAATGAATAATGTGTAATCAATATGGTGATAGATAAAAGGAGTTCTATTTATATTAATAAGTTCTAAGACCATATTGGATTCAATTATTCTTATGTTTCACATTGCATGTTTCGACTTCCAGAACAACTAGGTCACTCTTCCCGAATGACTAGGTCATTCAAACCATCCACGATCGATCATATGTTGTAAGTAGATATGAATCAAAATTGTTATGAAGTTGGCTTGTAGATGTCTAAGATGTTGGACATAGCAATAGTTGCTACAACACTCATGAGTGCTCATAAGTTTTAAGTGTTGGATTCAACTCATGCTCATTTAAATTACTTCATGGATTTTATCATAAGTGATCATGAGACGATAATATCTTATATTCCCCAAACCTAGAGATATGAGTTGTTAACTATGAGTTAGTCATATATTGATTGCATGAAAACGCATTGGTAACTCGATGTTGTAAATTGTGCCTTTTTGTATGATTCAACAAGTAGTAGAACAAGCATGAGTCAAAGTTTATCCATTCCTTTTACCCTTGAAAGGATAGAAGCGATATCTGTGGGCCCTCAATGATTTAGTGATGACATCCCGAAGTGCTTGGCCAAGCCTGGACTAATGTGATTTGTTCAATTAGTCAGTCATCATAAATCGGAAAACGAGAAACAACAAATGGACAGAGAGAATGATTATAATCCATGTCTCAGTCCATATGATATCTAGAATCGAGGATATCATCCCTTATCGAATGGACAAGTCATTGACTAGATCAGAGTTCGACAACGACTTTAAGAGCTACAATTGATAGTGGGGTTTTGGAGTCAGACACAATAATAGTTTTAGACTTATCCAAGTGGGAGACTTTTGGATTAGATGTCTAAGCCCATAACTATTATTGTTATGTATTCGACCCAAGAGTAGCATGGTCCATTTGGGTTGCACTTCACCGGAACAATTTATATGGATAATCTTTTGAGAGTAGTATGTTTATGATTTATATTAATATATTACAAGTTCTAATATATTAATATGGAATCATATTATTTAATTAGTATTGATTAAAAATTAATTTAGAATTAATTTAGTGATCAAAAGGAACTAATTAAATATGGACTCTTATATATAGTATGGGACAAGTTCATTTAGGTTGGGTTAAGCTTGCATGGATATTCCATGGAGTTTTAACCCATGGATCCTATGGAAATGAAAGGTCAAGGGTAATAGGTTTTACATGAATGTAACCCTAATCCTCCATACTATATAAAGAGGTATTTGGCACATGAAATGGAACTAGTGTGTGTGTAAACAAGAGTGGGCCAAGGTGTTTTTGGTGTTTTTGGTGATTTGTGATTCCACTTTAGGCTTCCATACTATTGGGGCTAAGCTCTTAAAGTTCAAGACTTCAAGCTTCATCAAAAGGTATGTTATCTAACTAGACTTTGGTAGTATACTCGCTTCATATTATGCTAGTTAGGATGAAACCCTAGAATATTGAATATTTGCATATATAATAGAGAAAACATAGATACAAGGTTTATAGGGTTGCATGTACACCATAGGAGTGTTAGACTGCTCAAAACCCTTCACATACCCCCAGAACAATATAGTGAGTGAGGCTTGGCTTATCATGGAATGAACCATGTCTACCAAGGTTCGATTACGCCTCTCAGCTACACCATTAATTTTGTGGTGTCCCAAGAGCTATCAACTATGAAATGATTCCACATTCCTTTAGATAGTCGTTGGATTCAATACTAAGATATTCCCCACATCTGTCAAATCAAAGCATCTTTATCTTTTCCCAATTGATTCTCCACTTCATGCTTAAGGTCTTTGAACTTTTCAAAAGTTTCTGATTTATGCTTGATTAAATAGATTTACCTATATTTACTATAATCATTAGTAACATCACAAAGTAGTGATTGGCATCCCCTATGGTAGGTTTGAAAGGACCACACACATCTGTATGGGTGAGGTCTAACAAATCTTCACCTATTTCACAAGTTCCTGTGAAAGGCGACTTACTAATATTGCCAAACAAACAAGATTCATATTCATCATATGTTTTTAGGTCAAACGACTCTAGTACTTTATCCTTTTGGAGTTGGGTGATGCGTTTCTTGTTGATGTGTCCAAGACGAAAATGACATAAGCAAGCCTTGTCTAAATAATTAGAAGAATCAATACTAAAAAATGAATTGCCAAGTTCATTCACACACACAACAGTTTCATACACACCATTACAAGGATAAGCTTTGAAAATAAATGCACCATTTTTATAAATGGAAATTGCACCATCATTATTATCAAAACTATAATGATAACCTTCTCTAAATAAAGCATGAAATGAAATTATGTTCCTTGTCAATTCTAACGAGTAACTTCAATTGCCTACATAACACCTAACACTTTTATCAAATATAAGCTCATAAATTTGAATTCGGGTAACATCTGAATTTCTCCTATTCCCCATGATTAGATTTAGCTTCCCATGCTTGACCTCTTCACTTTCCATTAGACTCTGCATATCAAAAAAATGTGCAAGCCAAATCCCTTATAAGGACGCAAGAATTTTAAATACAAGTGTTATTGATTTTGATATAGTACATACCAAATGAAGATCTAGACGCCTTGCCCTTAGCCCCTCTCACTTTTTATGGGTACTTGGTGCAACGTCTCTTCCAATGACCTTTCTGGACATAATAAAAGCACACGGCTTCTTTCAGATCACCGGAAGGTGGAGCATCAAAGTTGACCTTCGCCTTTAATCCGCTATATTCTTCAGTGTGGGCTTTCCCTTTCCACTTGGGTTGGGAATGGGCCAATTTCTAGTGTGCTTACTATTCTCTCAAGTTTTCCAAAGTGTTTTTGGTGATTTGTGATTCCACTTAAGGCTTCCACACTATTGGGGCTAAGCTCTTAAAGTTCAAGACTTCAAGCTTCATCACAAGGTATGTTATCTAACTAGACTTTTGTAGTATAGTTGATTCATATTATGCTACTTAGGATGAAACCTTGGAATATTGAATATTTGCATGTATAATGGAGAAAACGTAGATCCAAGATTTATGTGACATCCCCAAAATCACGGCCAGAAAAGACCGGTTTAATTTATGCTTTTAAAATAATTTCAGAGTAATCCTTTGATTAAAAGAGTTGCGAAATTTGTTCCCAAAACAAAATATGATAAAATAAGATTTACCAAAGTATTTCTTAAAGAAATGTATTTTCATTATATTACAATACTCGGGATGTCATTTTCCGATAAACAGACCAAAAGCATAAAGATTTTAATATAGACCTTACAATAGTTATTTACAACAACATGTCTATAATCCAAAAATAACTTGTCAAGTCATCCAACTTTTGCTCTGGCGTCACTTCCTGTAATACAAAGAAACTGAGTGGGTCAGGCTTGGGAGCCTGGTGAGCATATAGGGTTTTCAACCCACAATAAATAATTATATTTAATTCCACCAACCAACAAAAACCTAATTACCCATTCCTGTTATTCTCACTTTACGTCCCTAAGACAACTAACACAAGGGACCTAGTCTAATAATATTTAATCGGGGGCGACAACACATGCTTCGGGGGTTCCTCAGCAATATAAGTCAAATAAGGCAACCATGAGAGGGTTAGAGTACAGCGAATGAACACCCAAGTTCATTAACATCTACATGTGGTGAGCCTGCTAGCGTTCCACAAGACTGTCTAGAAAAGTCTGTGGTCGTCATCCAAACTCCGCTAGATGACTAAATCAAAAACATCGAGGCCTCTCATCTTTTTATCACAAGACAACTATCTACCCATGTTCTACCGAACATTTTAGTAGATAAATTATACATTTTTATACATAGTTTAAAACCTGTATAGTATGTTCATTCAAAACACATTCCAAATAAAAGATGAGGCACATAAACATAACACGTATTTCATAGAGAATAAATCATATGTATGAGATTATAAGATAACATCGATACACTCACATAACACATGTAACACCCAAAATCAGGAAGGCCAAGAAAGGAAAGGAAACCCTAAGTTAAATGGCCGACTCGTCGATTCCAAGGAGGAACTCGTCGAGTCCGAGCCGGATCCGGGTCAAGGAGAAAGTGACCGACTCAGCGAGTCGGCTAAGGGGACTCGGCGAGTCTGGTCTGAACGAGGAAAACCCTAATCCCGGGAGTTGTATCCTATATAAAGGGTGTTATGTCCCTCCCTCAGCCTCCATATCATCCTAGAGAACATGTAATCCCTAGATTTCGTGTGAGCTTCCATCATTTAAGAGAAATAGCTTTGGAGGAAGGAAACTTTGGAAAGGAACTTAAAGATCAAGAAGGTTGCTTCAAAGGGGAGGTGTAGATCCGAGATCTACTTTAGTTTGTGTTCATCTTGGAGGTAATAAAGTGTTATCTTCCCTCCTTTGCATCTAGATCTATTTTTGTTATGAGATTTGGGGGTTTTATGATTGTTTGAGACCCAATTCGAGTTTGGGGCTTAGATATGTTGTTTCCGCTTCAGATCTAGTGTTAGGATGGTCCAGTATGTCGTAAAGCATCAGAAGATGAGTAGTTGGTGAAGCCCTTTTGTCCTTAAACCTAGCCCTAGAGTGTTTTGAGCGTAGATCACTTTAGTTATACATAAAGTTTGCAACTTTACGTGAGGATTAAGCTTTGGAAGTATGGATCTATGATTTGGAGCCCCTGCATGGCTTGAAAAGCCACTGTATGGATTAAGAACTGGAGCGACTCGGCGAGTCACATGGGTGGAGTCGGCGAGTTGGCTGAAATTCAGCAGGAACTCGGCGAGTTGGAAGAACAACTTGGCGAGTCTGTTGAAGATTGCCTTGGACTCGGTGAGTCTGTTCTTGGACTCGGCGAGTCAAGTCGTGAAACCCCAAACCCTTCGAGTTAAGACTCAGATCAGTGTGTTGAGTGGGGACTCGGTGAGTTGGACAAGATAGGACTCGGCGAGTCATGGACTGACTCGGCGAGTCGAGTCGCGAATGGAAGGACTCTGAGCATATGAAGCAGACTCGGCGAGTAGGGTTGACCTGGAAGGTTTACTTTGACTAGGACTTTGACGTTGACCAGAGTTGAGTTAGTTGACTTTCGGGGGACAGTTAGACTAAGTGTTGCATTGATATTGGTAGCTCGAGGAGCTAGTGGAGCAGGAGTTCAAAGAGTTGCCAGGCAGCAGCTAGAGGGGTTATCAGCAAGTTCAGCAAGTGCAGGTGAGTTTCCCTTTGTGTGAATGGGTCTAAGGCCACAATGCCGACCCATGTAGTTATGAATAGAAGACCCGGGGGTTAGCCCTAGGCACAGTATGCTAGTATGATATTCAGGATGAGGTCCAATGATAGCGGGCGGGTGCCTAAGGAATGGTTTATATGATAGTTTATACTTGTTGTCTGTGTGATACATGTATGTTCTTGGTATGGAGGTTAGTGTGGGCGAGGTTCCGTACCTCAACAATAGCAGAGTGTGGATGGTGTTCCATATCTCATTAGCAGCAGAACAGGGGTGAGGCCCAAGTTAGGGAAAGAGTGAGTGTGTGTTGGGCCCGTATCTCACTACCAGTAGGAGTGTGGACGGGGTTCCATGACTCACCAGTTGCAGGATATGGGCGAGGCCTTTAGAACAGGATTCGGTAGTGTATGTTTAGTGTGTATATTTTGCGATATGCTTATGTGTTAGTATTTGTTGGCGGGTGAGGCCTAAGTGAAATAGATCTGTATCCGAGTGGGGCTCAAAGTCAGGCGAGGCTTGGAGCGGCGGGGCCGTTGTAGCGGGCGAGGCCCAGTATAGCGGATGTGGCCCAGTATGTGCAGTATGTGGTTATGTATGGTATGTGGTAGGTTGGGGAACTCACTAAGCTTCGTGCTTACGGTTTTCAGTATTGGTTTCAGGTACTTCTGGTAGCGGAGGGAAGAGCTCGGGGTGATCGCATGGCACACACCATTGATTAGACAGTTTGGGAATGTTTTACTCTGATAACAACATGTGTTTTGGAAATTAATACTCTGATTATGTATTGGATTGATGATTTTGCTTTAAGTAATGTTTTATTAAAAGAAATTTTTAGTCTTGATTTTGGGACGTTACAACACATATACTTAGTACGTTAAATCGATACTTGTATAAAATCGTGCATTTGAAAGAGATTATGTATCCCCTTCAAATGAACACCAATATATAAACACATAACACGTATTTCATAGTAAGTACTTCGTATTTATGTATTAGAAGAAAGTAACTACACACTCAGTTGATCAGAAGACGATCAGACAGCACTACGGCTTGTAATGGTAGTATTCTTCGGCGAAACCGGGATCACTTCACACACCGGTCTTCTTGCGGGCAAGGCTTCGGCTCGGAAAGTCTTTTCTTCTCAGGATCTTTGGGCTTCGGGACTTGCTTCGGGTCTCGGGATGAACACCGGGGCTTCGGGGGATTAAGATAGGGCTCAGAGAGAGTATCGAGAGTGGGAGAGTAAGAGATGAGCAACCAAAATCGACTGACCCCTGATTTCTATTTATAGGCTGAGATTTCAATGTTCACGTCGTGAGTTTTAAGGCTCATGTGGTGGGGCTTGATCGTCACTGCATGCGTCATCACAAGTGAGGTCTGACAGAGTCCAGGTCACGTTTTTCTAAGTTCACGTAGTGAACACAGTGTTCACGTCGTGAGTTCTGACAATGGATCAGATTTCGTGCCCCGAACATCAGAATTCATATCTTTCGCATACTAGCTCCATTTTTGACATTCTTTATATGCACGCATAGGTAAGAATATGCTCTACAAATCTCGTTTAGACTCCATCGACTAATTTTAACTTTATTTTTATTAAATTTTTATTATGTTATTTTTTAGTAGGTCGGGACAGGAAAACTCCGTTAGAAATTCATAACTTCTTCATCTGACGTCCGGTTTCGCCTATCTTTTTATCGTTTCACTACTATCAATGAGATCTTCGATTCTCATTTAGATTGTTTCGGCTAAAAATCACTCGATCTCAAATCGAGGATTCAGGCTGCATACTGCTAAGTCAAAACTTCGGAAAAATCATAACTTCCTTATACGAAGTCAGATTTGGGCATTCTTTTTATGCACGTTCTCGATTTAACAAACTCTACAACATTCTTTTAGATCACTAAGGCTATATAACTCTCTATCTTAATTTCATATTTTACGTCATTCGGCGTCGTGCCGGTTCTGTCGTGAAACTTCGACAGATCATAACTTCTTCGTTATAACTCGGATTTCGGCGTTCTTTTTATCACCGGAATCCTTGTTTCGACCACTACAAATTTATGTAAAGATATCGGGCTTATATCACACTTTAATTTTGACGCTTATTTTTATCCTTTATTAATTATATCTTTATAATTAAGTAATAAGCACACAAATACACATAATTCACATAATACTCAAATATGCATCATTAAAACTTCAAAAAGAGTTACAAGGGTTAACCTAGACTATTACATCAACGAAAATGCCTAGCCTAGAAACGCGGGTGTTACAATTCTCTCCTCCTTAGGATGATTCCGTCCCCGGAATCACACATCAACAAACAAATGCGGATAGCAACTCAACATGTCACTCTCCGTTTCCTAGGTGAGATTTGGCCCATTCGAATGTTTCTAATGGACAAACACTAATTCGACCATTTTGCATTGCAATTTCTTAGTCTTTCGGTCAACGATTGCCTCAGGTTCTTCAATTAACCTTTTGTTTTCATCAATTCTCAATTCAGAAATTGGAATTATGTCAGAAACGTCTCCCGTGAGCTTCCTCAAATAACACACATGAAAAGTGTTATGAATTCCATTCAGTTCTTCGGGTAATTCAAGCTTGTAAGCTTGGTTCCCAACCCTCTGAAGAACTTTAAACGGTCCAATAAACCTTGGACTCAACTTTCCCCTTTTACCAAATCTTATAAGTCCCTTCCACAGCGAGACTTTAAGCAAAACCGAATCTCCAACTTCAAAAGTCATCGACCTTCGCTTCTTGTCAAAATAGCTATTTTGACGATCTTGAGCTACTAACAATCTTTCCCTGATCACTTTCAACTTCTCAGCAGTCTAATGGACCATCTCGGATCCCATAAACTGCTTTTCTCTAGCCTCAAGCCAACAACACGGCGTACGACACTTTTGTCCGTACAAAGCTTGATAAGGTGCCATTTTTATGCTCGAGTGGAAACTATTATTGTCAGAAAATGCTACCAAAGGTAAATGTTCATCCCAGTTACCTTGGAATTCTAGGGTACATGCTCTCAGCATATCTTCAAGTGTTTGTAGTGTTCTTTCGCTCTGACCATCAGTCTGTGGATGGTAAGTTGTACTTAAACACAACTTGGTACCCATTTCCTTTTGTAGACTTTTCCAAAACCTTGAGGTGAAACGGCTGTCACGATCCGATACAATTGTTAACGGAACACCGTAAAGCCTTACAATCTCCTTCACATATCAATTCGCAAGCTTTTCCATAGACCACTTCTCATTGGTTGTTATGAAATGTGCACTCTTACTGAATCGATCAACGATCACCCAAATCATGTCGTGACCACTTTTCGTTCTGGGCAGTTTAGTGACAAAATCCATAGCAATGTCTTCCCAATTACCCATAGGCACAGGTAAAGGTTCTAAACTCCCATATGGTTTCTGATGTTGTGTCCTGACTCTCGCACAAGTCACACACTCGGCCACATACTTTGCAACATAAAGCTTCATCGTTGGCCACCAGTAGTAAGGTTTCAGGTCCCTATACATTTTAGAACTACAAGGATGAATTAAGTACATGGTTTTGTGAGCTTCTTCCATCAGAAGATCTCTTATTCATCCTGACTTAGGCACCCAAATTCTATCTTGGAATACCTTTAGTCCATGATTGTTTGTATCAAACACCAACGTTTTGCCCAAACGTTCTCCCTTTCAGTCATTCTTCTCAGAAGCTTCCTCTTGAGCTTTCTTTATAGTTTCCACAATAATCGAGACAACTTCAATTCTCAACGCTCTTGGGCTCTTTCTTTCAAAATTGACTTTCCGACTGAAAGCATCAGCTACAACATTAGCCTTACCGGGGTGGTAAAGTATCTCACAGTCATAGTCCTTGAGTAACTCCAGCCACCGTCGTTGCCTCATATTCAATTCATTCTGATTAAAGAGATATTGGAGACTCTTATGATCTATGAAAATTTTGCACTTCGTTCCATAGAGGTAATGCCTCCATATTTTCAGAGCAAAAACTACCGCTGCCAACCCAAAATCATGAGTGGGTAGTTCTTTTCATGCTCCTTCAGTTTTCGAGACGCATATGCTATCACCTTTTCTCTTTGGGTCAAAACACAACCCAACCCACCACCACACGCGTCGCTATAAACAGCTAAGTCTACAACTCCATCGGGTAGAGAAAGAATCGGTGCCTCGCATAGCTTTTTCTTTAGTTTCCTGAATGCTTCTTTATGCTTATCTCTCCAAGCATAAGTAGCTCCTTTGTGGGTCAAAGTTGTTAATTGAGTGGCAATCAAAGAAAAGCATTGGATAAACCTTCAGTAATCTCCGGCTAATCCTAAAAAGCTTCGGATCTCCGTGGGACTTTTCGGTTGTTCCCACTTCATCACAGCTTCAATCTTTGTTGGATCAACCATTATCCCTTCCTGGTTGACCACGTGACCCAAGAATTGGACTTCTCGAATCCAAAAATCACATTTGGAGAACTTTTCATACACCTTCTCCTTTGTCAAAACTTCTAACACTTATCGCAAGTGTCTGCCATGCTCCTCTTGGCTTTTCGAATAAATCAGAATGTCATCTATGAACACTATCACATATTTATCAAGGAATGGATTACAAACCCGATTCATTAAATCCATGAATGCTGTTGGAGCATTGGTTAGTCCAAACGACATAACCAAGAACTCGTAGTGTCCATATCTAGTTCTGAATGCACTCGTCTCAATATCTTGTTCTCTTACCTTCAACTGATGATACCCTGACCTTAGATCGATCTTCAAGAAATAGCTCGAACCTTGCAATTGATCAAACAGGTCATCAATCCATGGCAATGGGTATCTATTCTTTATCGTTGCTTTATTCAGCTCTCTATAATCAATGCACATTCTCATGCTCCCATCTTTCTTCTTTAAGAATAACACCGGAGCTCCCCAGGGCGATGAACTAGGTCTAATGAAACCTTTGTTCAATAACTCCTGAAGTTGCATCATCAGCTCCTTCATCTCCGTTGGTGGTAATCGATACGGTTCTTTTGCTATTGGCGTGGTTCTTGGTAACAAGTCTACTCTGAACTCCACTTGTCTATCAGGTGGTAATCCAGGTAGATCTTCGAGAAATACTTTTGGATAATCACACACCACTGGAATATTCTACATCACCTTCTTTTCCTTCTTAGCATCGATCACGAATGCTAAATATGATGTACATCCCTTGGTCAAACACTTTCTGTCTTTCATTGGGGAGATGATTCCAGAATTTAGTCTACATTTTTCCCCATACACCATAAACGACTCTTTCCCTGGCGGGTTTACTTTTACTATCTTCTTTCTGCACAATATTTCGGCATCATTGGCGCTAAGCCAATCCATTCCCAACACGATATCGAAACTGTTAAATTTGATAGGCAATAATTCCTCGTGAAACTTATTCCCATTCAAGTCAATTAAGATGTTTTTCATACGATGGCTAATAGGTACACGCTTGCCACTAGCAACTTCGAATAATAAAGCATTATCTAGTCTATCAACAGGCAAAGCTAGTTTTCTACCAAATTCATGCGAAATAAAGGAGTAGTTGGCTCCAAAATCAAACAAAATTTGAGCAGGTAATTCGTTTACGAGAAAGGTACCTGAAGCGACATCAGCTTCATCCTTCGTAGCCTAAAGTGTCATCTGGAAGGCTCTTGCTTTTGGCTTTGGTGGAATGTTGGGCTTAGCTGCCTCCTTCTTCTTCGGACAGTCTTTCAAAATGTGCCCCTCTTTATTACAACCAAAACACATCATTTTGTTGGACGGACACTCATTGGCAAAATGCCCAATTTTTCCACACTTGTAGCAGGTTACATCCTCACTAGATTTTCCAAAGTGCTTTTTCTTTCACTTCTCACACCATTTCGCTTCGCCTCCTTTGCTTCCAAACTTTTTCGAAGTAGACTTTGAAAATTTACTTTTCTTACTGGAACCTAAAGTTCCTTCAAATTTTCTCTCTTCGCCAACTTCAACCTTGTCGGCGGTTTTCCCTTGATCATGTCCTCAACAGACTTGGCAGCCCAGATAGCTGCCTCTAGAGTAGGTGTCTGACGAACTGGCACTGCATACTCCCATGGGAGTCCTTTTGCGTATCGGTCAACCTTTGTCAGCTCATCTGGCATGATGCGCAAAGCAAACTCCATCTTGTCTATGAAAGCATTTGTGTATTTATCAACTGGCATGTTGCCCTGTGTCAATGTCAAAAACTTATTCTCCAACTCCAATAGATTTTGGGCCGAACAGAACTTGCGCTTGAACTGCACCAAGAACTCTGCCCATGTCAGTTGTAGTGGCTCATTAAGGCTTAGGGTCTTTCCCAGAGTGTTCCACCAACAAACAGCTCCACCCCTGAACTGACGTACAACGAACGTAGTTTGCAACATGCCTCTACAACCACACGTCATGAAGGCTTGCTCCATTTCTGATATCCAATCCATGACCCTGATCGGATCCTCCTTTCTAGTGAAGGTCGATGGTTTGCAAGTCAGAAAGTCCTTATACTTGCATCCCATTCCATCATTCCTTCCATCCCGGTTGTTTTGCCTAACTATCGGTGGGTTAGGTTGACCAACATATCCACTGAAGTTTCTACCATCTGAGTTCCCTTCATTTAATTCGGGCTCTTCCACTTGAGTTGACAGTTCTTCACGATTATGTTGAAGCAACTGCCTAGTCTCCTCCATTTGACGATCCAACATTGTTTGAATCATCATTTGTACACCAGCCATTGTTATTGGCTCAGGTGCTGCAGCTACAACAGGTATTTCTTCAATCACTGGTTGTTGATTCATGTTTTCATCAGCATTTCCAACTCCACTTCTTGATCTCACCATTTTTGATCTATACACCGAATAAGGTGAAATTAGATCCTTATTCACGATAGATATTCAAATTATCCTTATCACTCCAAAACGTTTACATGCTAGTTCTAATATCATAGACGTACGCTTAGAATCCTACACACATAAGGTTTTCAGATCCGGTAGGCAACAGACCAAAGATCCGAACAAATAATATCATATATGACAAACATATAACATTTAGCACATAAACACATTTTAGGAAATTTTCCTAAAATAAACTAGTGCTCGTGTCTAAAATATAACAGACACACATCTCACAATTTCACTTAGCATTCTAAGTTTAAGTCTAGAAATCCTACAAATTCTTAGTTCGCTTAAACTAATGCTCTGATACCAACTGTGACATCTCCAAAATCATGGCCAGAAAAGACCGGTTTAATTTATGCTTTTAAAATAATTTTAGAGTAATCCTTTGATTAAAAGAGTTGCGGAATTTGTTCCCAAAACAAAATTTGATAAAATAAGATTTACCAAAGCATTTCTTAAAGAAATGTATTTTTCATTATATTACAATACTCGGGATTTCATGTTCCGATAAACAGACCAAAAACATAAACATTTTAATACAAACCATAGAACAGTTATTTACAACAACATGTCTATAATCCAAAAATAACTTGACAAGTCATCCAACTTATGCTCTGGTGCCATTACCTGTAATACAAAGAAACTGAGTGGGTCAGGCTTGGGAGCCTGGTGAGCATATAGGGTTTTCAACCCACAATAAATAATTATATTTAATTTCACCAACAGACAAAAACCCAAGTACCCATTCCCGTTATTCTCACTTTAAGTCCCTAAGACAACTAACATAAGGGACCTAGCCTAAGAATATTTCATCGGCGGCGACAACACATGCTTCGGGGGTTCCTCAGCAATATAAGTCAAATAAGGCAACCGTGAGGAGGATGGAGTATAGCGAATGAACACCCAAGTTCATTAACACCTACAGGTGGCGAGCCTGCTAGCGTTCCACAAGACTATCTAGAAAAGTCTGTGGTCGTCATCCAAACTCCACTAGATGACTAAATCGAAAACATCGAGGCCTCTCATCTTTTTATCACAAGACAACTATCTACCCATGTTCTACCAAACATTTTAGTAGATAAATTATATGTTTTTATACATAGTTTAAAACCTGTATAGTATGTTCATTCAAAACACATTCCAGATACAATATGAGGCACATAAACATAACACGTATTTCATAGAGAATAAATCATATCTATGAGATTAGAAGATAACATCGATACACTCACATAAAACATATACTTAGTACGTTAAATCGATACTTGTATAAAATCGTGCATTTGAAAGAGATTATGTACCCCCTTCAAATGAACACCAATATATAAACACGTAACATGTATTTCATAGTAAATACTTCGTATTTGAGTATTAGAAGAAAGTAAATACACACTCACTTGATCAGAAGATGATCAGAAAGCACTACGGCTTGTAATGGTAGTATTCTTCAGTGAAACCGGGATCACTTCACACACCGGGCTTCTCGCAGGCAAGGCTTCAGCTCGGAAAGTCTTTTCTTCTCGGGATGTTTGGGCTTCAGGACTTGCTTCGGGTCTCGGGATGAACACCGGGGCATCAGGGGATTAAGATAGGGCTTAGAGAGAGTATCGAGAGTGGGAGAGTAAGTGATGAGCAACCAAAATCGACTGACCCCTGATTTCTATTTATAGGCTGAGATTTCAGGGTTCACGTCATGAGTTTTAAGGCTCATGTCGTGGGGCTTGATCGTCACTGCATGCGTCATCACAAGTGGGTTCTGACAGAGTCCAGGTGACGTTTTTCTAAGTTCACATCGTGAACACAGTGTTCACGTTGTGAGTTCTGACAAAGGATCGGATTTCGTGCCCCGAACTTCAGAATTCATATCTTTCGCATACGAGCTCCATTTTCGACATTCTTTATATGCAGGCGTAGGTAAGAATATGCTCTACAACTCTGGTTTAGACTCCGTCGGCTAATTTTAACTTTATTTTTATTATATTATTTTTTTAGTAGGCCGGGACAGGAAAACTCCGTTAGAAATTCATAACTTCTTCATCGACGTCCGTTTTCGCCTATCTTTTTATCGTTTCACTACTATCGATGAGATATTCGATTCCCATTTAGATTGTTTCAGCTAAAAATCACTCGATCTCAAATCGAGGATTCGGGTTGCATAATGCTATGTCGAAACTTCAAAAAAATCATAACTTCCTCATACGAAGTCATATTTGGGCGTTCTTTTTATGCACGCTCTCGGTTTAACGAACTCTACAGCTTTCGTTTAGATCACTAAGGCTAGATAACTCTCTATCTTAATTTCATATTTTACGTCATTCGGCATCGTGCTAGTTCTGTCGCGAAACATCGACAGATCATAACTTCTTCGTTATAACTCGGTTTTCAGCGTTATTTATATCTCCAGAATCCTTGTTTCAACCAGTACAACTTTATGTAAAGATATTGGGCTTATCTCACACTTTAATATTGACGCTTATTTTTATCCTTTATTAATTATATCTTTATAATTAAGTAAAAAGCAAACAAATACACATAATTCACATAATAGTCAAATATTTCATCATTAATACTTCAAAAAGAGTTACAAGGGTTAACATAGACTATTACATCAAAGATAATGCCTAGCCTGGAAATGCGGCCATTACAGTTTATAGGGTTTCATGTACACCATAGGAGTATTAGATTGCTCAAAACCCTTCACATACCCCCAAAACAATATAGTGAGTGAAGTGTGGCTTATCATGGAACGAACCATGTCTAGCAAGGTTCGATTACGCCACTTAGCTACACCATTAAGTTATGGTGTCCCAAGAGCTATCAACGATGAAATTATTCCACATTCCTTTAGATAGTCGTTGGATTCAATACTAAGATATTCCCCACATCTATCAAATCAAAGCATCTTTATCTTTTCCCAATTGATTCTCCACTTCATGCTTAAGGTCTTTGAAATTTTCAAAAGTTTCTGATTTATGCTTGATTAAATAGATATACCTATATTTACTATAATCATTAGTAACATCACATAGTAGCGATTGGCATCCCCTATGGTAGGTTTGAAAGGACCATACACATCTGTATGGTTGAGGTCTAACAAATCTTCACCTATTTCACAAGTTCCTATGAAAGGCGACTTACTAATGTTGCCAAACAATCAAGATTCATATTCATCATATGTTTTTAGGTCAAACGACTCCAGCACTTTATCCTTTTGGAGTTGGGTGATCTGTTTCTTGTTGATGTGTCCAAGACGAAAATTCCATAAGCAAGCCTTGTCTAAATAATTAGAAGAATCAATACTAAAAAGTGAATTGCCTAGTTCATTCACACACACAACAGTTTCATACACACCATTACAAGGATAAGCTTTGAAAATAAATGCACCATTTTTATAATTTGAAATTGCACCATCATTATTATCAAAACTATAATGATAACCTTGTCTAAATAAAGCATGAAATGAAATTATGCTCCTTGTCAATTCTGACGAGTAACATCAATTGCTTAAATAACACCCAACACTTTTATCAAATATAAGCTTATAAATTTGAATTCGGGTAACAACTGACTTTCTCCTATTCCCCATGGTTAGATTTAGCTTCCCATGCTTGACCTCTTCACTTTCCTTTAGACTCTGCATATCAGAACAAATGTGGAAGCCAGATCCCTTATAAGGACCCAAGAATTTGAAACACAAGTGTTATTGATTTTGATAGAGTACATACCAAATGAAGATCTAGACACCTTGCCCTTAGCCCCTCTCACTTCTTATGGTCACTTGGGGCAACGTCTCTTCCAATGACCTTTCTGGACATAAAAAAAAGCACACGACTTCTTTTAGGTCACCGAAAGGTGGAGCATCAAAGTTGACCTTCCCCTTTAATCCACTATATTCTCCAGTGTGGGCTTTCCCTTTCCACTTGGGTTGGGAATGGGCCTTTCTCTTCTTGTTTTTGCCTTGTTAAATTGCCATAACTGAGGCAGTTGCAACACTGTTGGAATGAGACTTCTTCATTCATGCTTTAATTGTTTGCAATATATTGTGAAGCTCAATCAATGTGGTCTCATTATTTTTTAAATGATAGGTCAAGATGAATTGATCATAACTACTGGGTAAGGAATTGAGCAACATGTCAATGGAAAGCTCCTTGTAAAAGTTCACATTGACCTTTCCCAATCTTTCAGCGTGTCTCTTCATTTACGACACATGAGCACACATAGATTCCATATCTTTCAATTTGCACGCCATAAGGGAGTTGGTAAATTCATAACACTCTAGCTTTCTTGATGAACATCTTAGAAAGAGTCACATTCATTTCATAGGTACAATAGTCCTCATCGGTGTTTTGGAGCTCAGGTTCCATGGTTGCAATCATATTGCAAGCGATATTGGCAACGTCATTACTGTGATGGTTATATCCAACGAATTCCTCATGAGTTGCGAATTCTTTATCGATTTATAGGACTGGAGAGTCGAGAACATACATTATGTTCTCAGATCTCAACTTCATCTTCAAATTATGCAACCAGTCCATGTAGTTTATACCAATAAGCTTGTCTTTTGAGAGGACTGATAATAGAGTAAAGTTATGAGATGATGGAGGATGAAGATCACCATTTCCATACATCTGAAGCAGGAGATAAGATTTTAGTTGGTTGATTTAATCCTTATTATTTTAACCCAAATTAATATTCAAAACTAAGATCCATAAATACAATTCGTTATTAAGAAAAATGATGTTGTAATCTAATTGCAAATTTATTTTATATAGGTAAAGAATTTTACCAATTTAAATCTATTATGAAATTCCTAGATCTTTTGAAATACATTGAACTATTCAATGGATGTTTAATATCATATTTTTCTCTTCGATTTTTGATTGTGATTTCAAGGATCACAAACAAGATGTGAATAACCATGCAAACTCGCATGACATGCTCGATGACGTTTACGATCTCACATTGACATGACTGTTACACACGCTCCATCACAAACCACACATTTGTGTATGTGTCATCATTTCACATTTGTAGCCCCTCATTAGTGTGTCGGTTAACCATGCATGCTCTACTAATGACTTGCAAATAAATGATGTATGTTATCATGGATTAGCACACAATTTCACATTTTTCCTAAAGTAAATAGAGTGACATTTTTTCGAAGGTTCTAGTACTTTATATAGTATACTTTTAATGTGATTAGTGTCCTATCAAACCCGTTTGGCTAACGACCCTCCACCATACAAATAAGCAGTAGGTGAAAAAGACAATCATTCAACGGTCATCTATATGTCATTTCCTTATACCTCTCTTATAGTGTGACTTCGTGAATGACGCCTAGTATTGATTTGAATGACTTTTTAGTCATATATATAGTAATATACTATTATACATACATATACGGTGTATTTTAAAGCTTTTTAAATTACATGGTTCATTCATATCAATCTAATTAATCTTTAACTAATTAATAATTAAACTAAACAAGGTTTAAGAATTATCTTTAAATAAGCCTTTAATTAATTAATATCAATCTTATTAAAAGGATTATTATATTTCTTCATAAATGGAGAATTACCCTTTTTAAAAAACTTCATTTTATTCAAATTAGCATTTCTAATTATCTAGTCAGAATATTTAAATTTTAGACATTTAAAATAATATTGATTAACTAATAATTATACTATCTTTTGAATAAGGAAAGAAAATCCAGAAATCAAATTTTAGGCAGTCGTCGCATGTGGTAGAAGGCTGCCTATGTCGTGGCCATATTTGATTTCGATTTTTATTATTTTTCTGGTTTCATTTTTTATGCACTAGTAATTAAAAAGGCATAACTCTGATACCACTATTGGGTTTTTAGGTTACAATAACATTTTACATGCAAAATTTTACTTAACACTTAAGGGTGCAAGCAACCTAAATGGATTTATGGTTTTTCACAGTTACTAACAACCTACTTACGAAAAAAAACCATTGCCATAATCGAAATCATGGATAGATTAGATACATTTGTGCTAATTCGAATTAAGCTAATCAAGTGCTTGAAGTCTCCATGAAAAACTTCGCTCCAAAAGTATGGTAGCCTCTAATGTGTCACACCGAAAACGTGACGCAGCCTTAAGATTAAATACGACAGAGGGGAGAAGTGAGAAATTCAGATTTCTCATTGTGGAGGAGTGTATGCCGAAAATACAAGGGGTTGTGTCCCTTTATATAGCTGCCAGATAATCCTAGAAACCCTAGAGCTGAATTTAAAATAACAATATTTTAATCCAGTAATAATCTAGTTTCCGTTATCATTTGCATGCTTCCAAAAACCCTAGATAGGGAACCAAAACCGTCCCCCTCTTAGGTAGGTTTTAGATTCTCTCTATTGTTCAATTATTGAACAAATACAACTCATCTCTTATACCGTTAATTAAGTCTAACTAAACTAGAACTAATTCCAAATTAATTTTGATTAATTATGAATCAATTATTACTATTTCTAATTAATATAATCATATAATATATTAAAATATATCCAACATACAAAATGGCGATTGCGGGAGATGAATGGACGCAGGTTCCAGACGGAGGAGAAAACCACCGAAATCCCCCTTGGTCACTACTACGTTTGTTTCTAATCTACCGCTGAATGCTAACAAAGGCGAGCTATGGAGATTATTTGGGAACTTTGGTGAATTGTCGGATGTATACATCGCCCAAAAGAAAGATGCCAACAGGAGAAACTTTGCTTTCATTCGATTTAAGAATGTGAGAAATTGGAGGATTCTTGAAGCGGCCCTTCTGAACTTATCATTTGCAAGCAAAAATCTGCAGGTGAACGTCGCAAAATTTGAGCGGAAGCAAAAAAAGAGAGTACAAGATTTTCAATATAGAAGAGAACCGATAAATACCAAGGCCACTGCAGGTATAATGAATTGACATATATGGGGGAAGCGATCAGTATGGAGCATCTACACAGCCTAAATCCTGGTATTTCAATGGGTGATGATGAAGCTTTCTCTATGAAATACGCTGGCGGCCTCAAGGTATGTCTCAGTTTCAGATCAGTTGATGATGTTAATGCATTCTTAAGGGTCAAAGACGACTGGTTATTGAAGTTCTCTAGAGCAAACCAATATCATAATAATTTTGATCGGGTGACATGGGTGAAAATTTATGGTATGCCTTTAAAACTATGGGATAGGAGGAATTTTGATTACATAGCTGGAAAATTTGGTAGAGTCTTAGTACCATTCGAAGCTTCTCCTAAAGCAAGAGACTTATCACATGGGAGAGTATGTATTCATACGAAATCCCGTAAAAGAATTGATGATGAGGTAATTATCGAATGTGATGGGCATCTCCTGAATGTGAGTGTCTTGGAATACGAAGAAGAATGGCTCCCTCAAAATTCATCTGAGTTCGAGATGATTGAGGAAGATGACGACCAGGTCAATTTCAATGGTGATGATGACGATTCCGTAGGAGTCTCTGACACTGTCATGATTGAAGACGAAGTAGATGATATTGAAGACGGAGAAATTGTCGGGGATGATACAGAAAAGGTGGAGGATTCTTTCCAGGGGATAGCCGACGGTGACGAAATTGCCGACCAGATGGGGGAGATTGGAGGAGTCGGTACGGCTCCCATGCAGCCGGTTATTAATGAGTTGCCCAAAAAAAATAGTTCAGAGCCTGGGGAATCTCAACTGCCTCTAGGTAATTCCCCATCGGTGGTGAATAGTGGGAATTCCAAAACAGATAATCTGAATTCTTCAGATAATAATTCATTCGGAGAATTAAAAAATATGATACCCAATGGTTGTTTTGGGCCATTTAACTCCAAGTGGGTTTGTCCATCAAATGATGGGCCAGAGGTTGACGGAACTATTGGCCTGGATCTTGGAAAGCTTAATGAAGCAGGCCATTTAGATACCTTGGGGCCAGATCTTGATTTCATTGGATCCTACTCTAAACGTCGGAAAATTAGAAACATTGATCTAGGTGACAGAAATTTCCCCCCACCCCCAAATTTCGAGTCAGGAGCTCCTCATATGGATACCCAAATAATTAATTTAAACAATTCCCCTTCAAATCTAGCTTCAAATAATGTTCATCTTGACCCGACAATAATTTCTACCCCTGAGATTGTGCGCACAGCAAGGATTGGGCGTTCGATTGGGTTTGATATCAATGAGGAAAACGCAATCCTCATTGAAGCTATGGATGAGACTGGTGCTAGTAATCATACTCGATGAATATAGTTTTCTTAAACGTCCGTGGTCTTGGTGAAACTCGTAAGAGGGATTGGGTGCAATCGCTTCGTCGTCTTCATAAAGCCTCTTTTTTTGGTCTACAGAAAACCCATCTAGACGGGTCTCTTAATCGTGAGATGATTAGAGAATGTTGGGATGATTACAATTTTGAATTTGCATATGAAAATGCATCTGGGAGATCTGGTGGGCTGGTTTCTATTTGGGACAGGAATTACTTCACTTCTTCTGAGGTAATTAAATATCGTTCCTTTTTTATTGTTATTGGTATCTGTTCAGCCTTCTCTTGCACAGTGGCATTTGTAAATGTCTATGGTCCCCAATCCCCTTCTGAGAAGCACAAGCTATGGGAGGAGTTGCTTCTCATCAAACATTCTCGCACAACATGCTGGATAGTCTTTGGTGATTTTAATGTGGTGAGAAGACAGGAGGAGCGTATTAATTCCATGTTTTGTCAATCTAGTGCTAATTATTTCAACAAATTCATTGAATTAGCGGGATTTCATGAGCCAAAAATGGGGGGGGTTTCGATTTACTTATTTTCAAAAGGTTGGAGCGAAACTTAGCAAACTAGATCGCTTTCTTGTTTGTTCGGAGTTCTCCAAGTTGTTCCCTCATGTATCAGTCACGGCTCTTCCAAGAGATAAATCCGATCATTGTCCCATTCTACTTTCTCAATCCAGAGCAAACTTCGGTCCCCTGCCATTCAAGCTATTCAATTCATGGCTGACCAGACAAGGGTTCAATGAAGTGGTTAGTAAGGCCTGTCGTGAATTCATTGGTTTTCGCCCCCCCCCCCCCCCCCCCCCCGTTTCGAAGCTATTGAATAAATCGAAAGCAATCAAAAAGGCGATTCGTGAATGGCTTTCTTTGGAGTTTTCTAAGGAAACGGTAGAACTTATAAAACTCAAGGAGGCACGTATTGATATTGATAAAAGGTTTGACTGTGGTTATTTTAACGATGTCGATTTGGATGAAAGAACCAGAATTTCAGGAAGAATAGAAGAGCTTGAATGGCTCGCAATCATTGATTTGAAGCAAAAAGCCCGGATTAAATGGACGATTGACGGGGATGAAAATTCTTGTTTTTTCCATGGCTATGTATCCAACCGATCGAGGAGGAATCACATGCATGGCATTCTAATTAACGGTGATTGGACGAGTGATCCGGTGGCCATGAAAGCAGAGGCGGCATGATTTATTGCTGAAAAATTCAGCGAAAGATGGGCACAGAGACCAAAATTTCACAACAGTAAATTCAAAATGATCTCTGATGCCAGCCGTAGATTTTTGGAGGAGAATTTCTCTTGTGAAGAGATTAAAAATGCTATTTGGAGTTGTGGTAGCGAGAAAGCCCCAGGGCCTGATGGCTTCACATTTAAATTCTTCAAACGCTTTTGGTCGATTCTAAAGGATGATAGTGTTGGTTGTGTTAGATATCTTGAGGCATTCGGGTCTTTATCAAGGGGCTGCAATTCCTCCTTCATCACACTAGTTGCCAAAACAAAGGACCCTCTTATTCTTAATGACTATAGACCCATTAGTCTCATAGGGTCTATCTACAAGATCATCTCCAAGTTACTTGCCTCCAGGTTAAAATCAGTGATCAGTGGATGCATTGATGAGGTCCAAATAGCGTTTGTGGCTAATAGATACTTCTTGGAGGGCCCGCTCATAGTCAATGAAATTTGCTCCTGGGGGAAGGCGAAAAAGAAAAAAATACTCATCTTCAAAGCATACTTTAATAAGGCCTTTGACTCATTAAATTGGGGTTACTTGGATTCTATGATGTCACAAATGAATTTTGGAATTAATGGAGATTATGGATAAGAGGGTGTTTGGCATCAGCAAGGGCATCAGTGATTGTAAATGGTAGTCCGACAATTCCCACTTCAAAAAGGTGTTCGTCAATGAGACCCGCTCTCTCCATTCCTCTTCATCATGGCAATGGAGGGTTTAAATATTGCTATGAAAGAAGCTGTGGAAAAGGGCATTTTCAAGGGTATTTCTATTCCAAATGTTGGGCCTCCGTTGTCACATTTATTCTATGCGGATGATGCGATTTTCTTGGGTGAATGGTCAAAGCATAATATCGATAACCTTGGTCGTATCCTTAGATGTTTTTACGTTTCATCTGGACTTCAAGTGAATTTTAAAAAATCAAAAGTTGTTGGCATTGGTGTGATCAATCGAGAGGTTGAACGATGGGCTGCCCCGCTAGGGTGTGAACCAACCTCCCTCCCCTTTTCGTATCTTGGGGTTCTGGTTGGGGCTAATATGAACTTAATAAAAAATTGGAAGCCAATTGTGGATAAGTTCAAATCAAAATTATCGATATGGAAAACAAAAAATTTAAGCTTTGGTGGTAGAATAACGCTTGCTAAAGTCGTCTTAGGTAATCTTCCCAATTATTATTTATCGATCTTCGCTGCCCCAACAGGTATACTAGAAATTTTGGAAAGGATTCGGAGGAACTTTATTTGGGGGGCAGAAGGTGAGTCCAAAAAAAATCAATTGGATGGCATGGGAGAGAGTAATAGCACCACGTGAAGTTGGGGGTCTCGGTATTGGTTCCATAAAAGCTCTTAACATTTCTTTATTACCTAAATGGTGGTGGAAACTCAAAACGTCTCCTAATTCATTATGGTCTTGCGTTATAAACGATATTCATTACATGGGGAGGCCGAATGAAAATATTGATGCTTTAAAAAATATCCCTGGAGTTTAGAATAATAGTGTTAGATGCAAAAATGAACTTAGAAAAGTAAACATTCTAGTTCATGATGTTATTAGAAAATCACCAACCGGTGATACCTGGGAATCTGATTTTTGTAAAGAGAAATACTATGTAGCTATGATGAGAACGAGAATAGACAGATCCCCACACCTAATATGCGACGGTGAATTTCCATGGTTTAAGTGGGTGCCAATGAAAGTTCTATGTTTCGCTTGGCGATCTAGGTTGGGTCGAATCCTAACTTTGTTGGCCCTTAGCCGTAGGAATGTTAAGGTAGACTCCCAATGGTGTAGTGCATGTATCTCGAGGTTAGAAACTTCCGACCATCTCCTAGTGGACTGCCCGTTTGCGGATCATGTATGGAGGAATCTGGAGAAGTGGTGCGGTATTGGGATGATAAACGCCAACTCGGTTCGAGGAATTATTGATGAGGGTGTCAGACTGAAGATGGGTTCCAATCGCAAGAAGAAGGCTCTGTTCTCGATCCTCTATGGTGCTCTGTGGGCTATTTGGCATGCCATGAATGATAGAATCTTCAATGGCGATATTGCTGATCCGATTAAGGTTGTCGATTTGATTAAGTCAATGACATTTTTATGGGTAAAACATAGATATGGCAAGTGTAGTATTAATTGGGGTGATTGGATTGGATCCCCGTTAAACTGTTTGTAATTGAACTCTGTCTTTTGTTTTTCTTTATCCTTCCACTAGCACCTTGCTAGGGTTGGTGTTTTATATAATATATATTTACCGGTTCCAAAAAAAAATATATATAATATATTAAAAAAATCATTTTTCTTTCTTTCTTATAATCAATCCAATCCATTTCCTAGTTATAAGGGAAACTCATAAAGGAATTTACTTTTATTCTTCAATATTATACCAATTTACCTTAGATATCTTAATCAAACAAAAATGCCCAGCTTCCTCCACTACTCCGTTCTAATGATGACAACTAACTACCCCTTTTGTAACGTTCTTTCTTTGACTGCCTATTGTGGAGTTGGTCGGTATAAATGAAATTCTATGGCATCACCTTCATCCACCACCCCACCCCTATCGAACTATGGAACCCAATATGCTTACAACCATTTGGCAAATCCAAATCGAAACCTATGTCCCAAATCAAGCCACCAAATTTGAACAAAATCAAAACCACCAAACTTAACAAAACCAAAATCGAAAACGATACTTGCAAACGTAGTATGTTTTAGCCAAAATTCTAATAGGGTATGTCTAGTCCCGAATCAATGTACCAAATTGAACAAAACCCAAATCGAAACTTGAACCTACAACCCATTTGTGTCTAATCTATTCTTCATGAATATATCACCATGCATTCTGAACAATGAAAAAAATCGAGAGAGTTAACCCTAAAATGACGATGAAGACCACTACCTACCTCTACCATCACTTTTCCTTTCTCATTCTATTTGTTTTGGGTTGGGTACAAAAACCATAAATTAATTTCATCCAGAAACACATAGAGAAGTCGAAGTCATAATCAAAAGGAACATATCGATGTTTGACAGTGTGATGGTGAAGTTGTAGGTCTTCTTTAATGTTCCTTTTTGTTGTAATTTTTGGATATGTGTTTATGGGATTTTGGTATGGTGCTCTTTAGCGTTCAGTATGTATACATATGTATGTGTGAAAGGTGGGTCAGTGGTGCCCAATGTTTATTCTTCTATAACTATAAAAATGTTAGGAAGATAAAAACAAAATTAAAAGATAGACTAAAACTATAAAAAATAAAAATCTTATTTTGAACCATTAGTATAATCTTAACTTTTTAGATTGAATACCAAGAAAATTAGAAAACACATAGACAATTTTTATAATAATAATAATAATAATAATAATAATAATAATAATAATAATATACAAAAAACATTATAGAAACAAAAATAATAATAAAAAAGAAACTCAATTGAAAAAACATATTATCAAATAATAGTCTTGACTACCATTACAATGCGAGCAATCAAATATATATCTAATTTTTTTATATGTCTTCTGGTTATTAATTAGATTAAAATAAAGGAAAATCTCTAATAAAATTTTAATATTTTAGGTCAGTTACCGTTTAATTTTATTTTTTTTTAATTGAAAAGTCTCAAATATCTAATTTTATACAATAACTTTTCATTTTCTATTGAAGAAAAAAAAAGTGAATTGTTACGTTAATTTCGACAAAATATATAATAATCGAGAATTAATTCAAAAACTAAATATTAAGATTAAACGTACGGAAACTTGTCCAAAATAAAGAAATTTTATCAGAGATTTTCCTAAAATAAATATCAAAATTAACAAAAAGAAATAACAGATTTTATATATAATTATTTTATATAAATAAAATATGAATAAAAAGAAATTTTATATATAATTATTTAATCTTCCATTAAATCAATGTAGGGAACCCTTCAAATACGATACCTACCACCTCGCAACCTAGCACCCATCATACCTACCACCTCAAAATAACATGTGAATAGAGAGGTGGAGTTGTACTCATTTAATTTATTAATGAATTAAATGTCGGAAACTAAAACACAATAGACAAAAAAAATAATAACATTTTTAGTCAAAAAGAGGTAAGTTAGGAAAAAACAAAGCTACATAAACAGTTTGAATGAAAAAAAAAAAAATCATTTTAGGGAGACTTTGTGATGTTATAGGAACAATCAAACCCAAGTGAGCCATCTTTTCAACAGTTCAAATAAAAACATAAAATTGTTAAAATCGTGTTATCGATCATCTATGACTTAATAATTTTTTTAACATTTTAACATTTTTATTAATAAAAAAAATAGTCAAACATATAAAAGCTAATAGTATTTAATTTCTAATATCTATATATATATATATATATATATATATATATATATATATATATATATATATATATATATATATATATAGTTAGGTTATTTTGTTTTCACTATCTATTGTGTAGATGTATGATTGATTATGAACTAATCATTTTAGTTATTTTAAGAAACCAATTAATGCATATTACATGTTGAAGATATAATGGGTATTAATTACATCGTGAACATTTAATATGCATTAATTACTTTATTAAAATAATTAAAATGATTGGTCCAAAATCAATCATATATACACATAATAGATAGTAAAAACATTTAAACATATATATATAATATATATATATATATATATATATATATATATATATATATATATATATATATATATAATCACAGCGTTCTAAAAATAAAAGAGAATAAAACAAAACAAGACTGGCCCAATTAAATTAAAGTCACCTAAAGCTTATCAAAATGGGTAATGTATATATATGTAAATCAGTCTATGTGTTAAGAATTGAATTAACACAATCACCTAACAAAAAAAAAGAAACATATATGGGTCTGAACAGAACCTGTGCATTGTCATATATTATATGGACCTGCACTAATTGTGATGCACAGACCTGCACACATACACACACCCACACTAAAATCTATGCATCTTGTCATATATGGACCAGCACATTAATTATGCCAGCTCTAAACACGAACATGGGTCTTGCTAGTAACACATGGTATATGATGAAAAGCATTCCAATTTCTGCACGTAAACATGAAAGTTTATATAAAAATATTACTAAAAATAAATAGATTTTTCATATATATATATATATATATATATATATATATATATATATATATATATATATATATATATATATATATATATATATATATATATATATATATATATATATAATGTCACTGTAGCACATTAAACTTTTGTCATTTATCCGATTTGATATTAAATGTTTTTTTTTTTGCACATTAAACCATTAAACTCGTTATTGACCTGCCAATTATACCATTATTCCTGAATTTAAAAGGTTTTCCGGTCACTTTGCTGATGTGTCATTAATAATCAATTTGTAAATATTTTTTTGTAGCCACATCTATAAATCCATGTCAACTGTCTTTATTTTTTTTAGAAGCGGCTCCTGCCACCACCCATCGCCGTCCATCACCATTAAAACCATCCACAATGATCATCAGCCATCAACAAAATTTAAAGATTGTACATTTTCTACAAAGAAAACCACGTCTCGTATATATCTAGAAACCAAAAAGAACCATTAATCACCATATCGGAAGAGTAAATGAACAAAGAAACCCAAAAAATTGATTTCATAACCAAAAAAACCCATTAATCATCGATGATTGTAAAGAACAAATTGGTAGGAGCTTTAAAACGAATCTGAACACCACCGCATAAGATCCATGCCAAAGTG